>NC_137737.1:65507803-66107803 GCF_963264785.1 Psittacula echo
GTCCCCTGACTATTTCTTCAGAGCTTCATTACTGCCGTCTTCAAGAAACTCGAAGCAAGCCTTTTACATTGCACATCGCTAATGAGAAGAGATGTGAACATCCTCACCATGGAGTTTGATAATGCCGGACTGTCTGCATGTGTGTGTGAGGGTGTACGTGAAGATTTAAGGGGCTTCTCAGCATAACACAGCATAAACATCGCTCAGAGATGGCAAAAGAATAGAATGACTCAGAGCACACAAAGGAGAGTATTCCCAAAATAACCAAAAACACAGGATGGAAAAATGATGCACAGTCCATGATGTGTGCAGGTGAACGTGTGTGTGCCTGCATAAGGTGTCATTTCAGTAATGATTATTAAAGACCACCCATATACACTACAGCTCAATAGCATGAGGTCATAAGCTTGGAAATAGTGAGCTCCCTGAAGGGGCACCAGTTCTGCCTTGCACAGTCCACACAGAAGCCAGCAGCCAAGAAAGTTGGCAGATGAAGGAGCTGGAGCATCACTCAGTCATTTCCAAAATTCCGCATGGAACGCCACAGTTTTCAACAGAAAGCCAGGTGGTTTTTGTTTGGTTGGGGTTTTTTACTGTATTTTTAACCTTTTTGCAGTTATTTTGATAGCATCAGCCTAGCTGTACTAATTTTTCTCGAGTTTCAATTATATTTGAAGCAAATTGTGATAGACAATTGCTGTCTTTACAGCCGAGTGCTGGCCAGACCCGCTTCCAAATAGCTTCAGGTTAAAAATATTACAGGCTGTACAGTTCCCCCTTCACAACACACAGATGTGGTTGGTGCAGATCACCTCGGTGAGGGATTCATGTTGACATTTTGAGTCAAAGTCTTGGTCCCATTCTGTTTTTCTGGCTTCACCAGCTGACAACTCCCTCAGCATATGGGAGGTTCTGATGCTAATATTTGGCTCAGACGTCTATATATCCCAGCTATAACTCAATATGAATATTACCAGAGTCCCACTCCCACCGTGTATGACCACCAGTATTTATTCCTTCCTCACAGCAATAGCTCTTTTAATTAACTTCTCTTGTACGTCACTCATGCCCTTACAGACTTGCAGCTAATGAGCCAGAAAACCTACGCTAGGATTGTTTTCCTCAGCGAACACTGGCACAAATCTTTTAGATGCAACAAAAAGTTGCGATGAGAGCGCCCTTGCTGGAGATGTGATGGAGAAGTTGTGGGGTGGTCTGAAGAAATTCTGTTTACTACATGGCTCCAGCAGCATTTGGACAAGATGCCTGGTGGGAAAGGAATTGGAGGCTTTTTACTGACAGTCTTTTTATTCTCAGCAACTGTCCAGAAATAAAGGATGGGTCTCCTTCAGCTCAGTGACTGCCTTTACTGCTTCAGGAGGAAAGGTTCCTCAGAACAGTTTGTCCCTAGGAAATCTCCTTTACAATTAGTGACCCACCTTCATTTGGTGTTAATTGCTTCCTCTGCGCTGAGCAAACTTAGACCTAGAGAAGGCTGTAGATTGAAACTGGATTCAAAATCTTTTCAGTAAAGCTGCTTCTGGACATACACCAACAACATCTGCTCTCCTCTAAGTGACTGCCAATACAATGAAGCAGTCTTCCTGGAGGGGATGCTCCCATGACTGTGAAATGGAGGGAGGAAACAAAACCCAGAGAAGCTGACTGGTCACAGGGGAAAGCTCTTCTCATCCCGTAAGGAAGTGGTGCAGAACTGTGCCTCTTTGGTGAGCCCATGGCCTTTGCAAACCATCTGCCCAACCTCTGGGACTGTGGAACTTCATTCTGTTGCTCATCAGAGTTGTTCTGCATATATTTCCATTAACAAAAAACTAAAACAGAACAAAAAACCCCACTGCCTTCTCCTCCCCCAAAGCTTACACCCCTTTTTAATTTCCTTTGAATGACAAAGAAAATAACACTTTGCACGCAGGCATGAGATAGGGTTTGTAAAAGAAAAAATAATACATCGTTTGCTTTTCTATAGTGCCTCTACCCAGTGGGGTTTTTGCTTTCTCTGAAACAAGAGCCTGTTGTCAGCCTCCACACAGCCCTGTGCACTTCCCCAAAGCTAACTGGAAAAAACTAGTCCTTTATTTCTTAAGGCAAATAGCCATTATCCAGAAAAGCTTGCACACCCGGCACTGCTTCTCCTTCTATTCCTCACCCACAAGCGGTCAAATTGCTTCAGCATTCATGCTGTGCCATCTAACAAATGCTTGTTAGCCACCTGTGTGGATATCTTTAAAACAGTAACTTTAAAAAACACCCACCATCATCCAAACATATGGATATATGCCTGAGGGATGAATACATTCTGTACATACAGTTTCTCATGCCTGATGCAATCAGATGTTCCATCTATGCTACTGCAGGGACACCTCCCTGCATCCTCCTACAGGCTTTTACACAATGGCTGGGGAAAGGTCAATGGGTATCAGTGGTAGTCGCAATCCAAATTTACATTATCATCTCAGCGTTAAGGCTTTATCGTGCAACCCTGATCAATAAAGATAGAGCTGATCAATAAAGATACAGCTGATCAATAAAGATAGAGCTGATCAATAAAGATACAGCTGACACAAAGGAATCATATTTCAAAAGAAATTAATGGAAGTTGTATGGATGGCAGCAAGAACAAGTGCATGCCAGTTGCCACATGGGATCACTTCATGAACATCTCAGCAGAGCAGGAGAAGCCACTTTCACCAACCCTGGCTAAGGGGAAGTCATGCTTGACCAACCTCATAGCCTTTTATGAGGAAATAACATTGTGGATGGATGATGGCAGAGCGGTGGACGTGGTCTACCTTGACTTCAACAAAGCATTTGACACAGTCTCCCACAGCATCCTCATAGCTAAACTGAGGAAGTGTGGTCTGGATGATCAGGTAGTGAGATGGACTGCAAACTGGCTGAAGGAGAGAAGCCAGAGAGTTGTAGTCTATGGGGCGGAGTCTAGTTGGAGGCCTGTATCTAGTGGAGTGCCTCAAGGGTCAGTATTGGGACCAGTATTATTTAATATATTCATCAATGATTTAGATGAGGGAATTGAGTGTACTGTCAGCAAGTTTGCTGATGACACTAAGCTGGGAGGAGTGGCTGACACACCAGAAGGCTGTGCTGCCATCCAGCGAGACCTGGACAGGCTGGAGAGTTGGGCAGGGAGAAACTTGATGAAATATAACAAGGGAAAGTGTAGAGTCCTGCATCGGGGCAGGAACAACCCCAGGTTCCAGTATAGGTTGGGGAACGACCTGTTAGAGAGCAGTGTAGGGGAGAGGGACCTGGGGGTCCTAGTGGACAGCAGGATGACCATGAGCCAACACTGTGCCCTTGTGGCCAAGAAGGCCAATGGCATCCTGGGGTGTATTAGAAGGGGGGTGGTCAGTAGGTCGAGAGAGGTCCTCCTTCCCCTCTACTCTGCCCTGGTGAGACCGCATCTGGAATATTGTGTCCAGTTCTGGGCCCCTCAGTTCAAGAAGGACAGGGACCTGCTGGAGAGAGTCCAGCGCAGGGCAACAAAGATGATTAAGGGAGTGGAGCATCTCCCTTATGAGGAAAGACTGAGGGAGCTGGGTCTCTATAGTTTGGAGAAGAGGAGACTGCGGGGGGACCTTATTAGTGTATATAAATATATAAAGGGGGAGTGCCATGAGGATGGAGCCAGGCTCTTCTCAGTGGCAAACAATGATAGGACAAGGGGTAATGGGTACAAACTGGAACACAAGAGGTTCCACTTAAACTTGAGAAGAAACTTCTTCTCAGTGAGGGTGACGGAACACTGGAACAGGCTGCCCAGGGGGGTTGTGGAGTCTCCTTCTCTGGAGACATTCAAAACCCGCCTGGACACATTCCTATGTAACCTTATTTAGGTGTTCCTGCTCTGGCAAGGGGATTGGACTAGATGATCTTTTGAGGTCCCTTCCAATCTCTAACATACTGTGATACTGTGATACTGTGAAATCTCTTTTTATGTATTTTTCATAATGCTCCAGCCATGTATGTCTGCACATCACAAGGCTGCTTGAGGAGCCTGAAAACATTAGCTTTAAGGCTCAAAATCAGAAGGAAACCACATCATATCCCAAATCTCTTTTTTACAGGTGACAGAATTACTGCCTAGGAAAGCGCTTTTTTCAATGCTTGATTAAAATTTTTCTATTAAGGTGAACTGGTTTCTCAACAGAAAACAGTATCACCAATAGAGCTAAGCCTAAATCTTCCCCCACAAAATTGGTGTATCTTCAAGGGGAAAAAGATAAAAATAAAAAATATATATTTTTTTGCATATACTTCACTGAAAGCCAAAAATACAAAAATATTTCTGACATGTATTTCACTGAAAGCCAAAATGTTTTGACTGAAGATATTGCTAAAGTGCCTCAAGTGTGCTAATTCCTTGACTCACTCTTCCACAAGGGGCCTGCAAGATTTGCCAGAGGGTGGCAAAGAAAAGGACTCCCACTTTGCAGCACTTCAGCTCTTTGAAAGAAGACATTTCCTGAGGGAAGATTTGGTGGGATGAAACAGTTCTGGCTATAGGAAGCATACGGGTTCCTGTATTAATGTGCAGTGGCAGCCTATCAGAATTGAAGTTGCTCTTCTGGCTCAATTGCTTCATCTAATCCTGGGAATTATTCAAAATTCTACTTTTTCCCATGGTTTTAAGCAAAAAGAGTATAAAAAACAAACAAACAAAAAACCCAACAAAAAAACAACAACAAATCCAAACAACATTTGCACAGGCTGTATTTTTCCCTTCTGCCACACTTCTTCAGATCACATTTGCTAGCAAGCCAGATAGTGGGCAAAAAACATCCATTATCATTCCCCAAGCAAACTGATGCACAATATGCATTGCAAGATACCACAATGGCCATGACAGTTACACATGAAAGACCATGAAGTCAATGGAAATTTTTCCTATAACTCTGTCCTAACTGGGCTGTACTCTTTCCAGCCTGAACAACAGTATCTCCTTGCAGCACTGACAGGCAGGACCAGCAGTGCCTGGACCACAGCTCTCCAGGTAGCAGCCGCTTTTCCCAATGAAAGCCATCTTGCAGCTTTTCAAGCTCCACATAGAGGTAAAAAATTGTGGATGTCTGTCACACCTCTAGCACATCTCAAAGTCTACTCAGAAATGCCTGTCACTCTGCATCTCCTCTGCTTGGCTGACAGCTTAGTAAGGGGCTGGACTCCATTAAACAGAAGATAGCATAGCAGCAGCATCCACACACAGGCATCTATCTTGCCTTGAAAGACAGACACACATAGAGGGTTTCCTTCTTGATCAAAATAAAAGACTGTTTTCATTGAAAAAAAAAAGTGAGAACTGAGGTAAAATTTTGCTGTGGTGTGCAGGTGTGTAAAAAAGCAAAATAACAGGATTTTTGAAAGCATATTGGTACCTACTGCTCTTTAGAAATAAGATGACGAGAGAAGCGGAAGAAAGACAAAGCAATGCTGATCAAAATAAAGGAAAAAAAGGGTTTAGGGATTTAAGTTTCCCCAGTAGTCAGCTACATAAATTGCCTGTGAATAAGGGTTTAAAATGTTTTAAAATGTGCTTGAGGAATATGTAGGCTTGCTTATTTGCCAGGGAACAACATTTGTGCCTTTCTATTGGTCCTGTTCTAAATCACCCAAAATAGACTGTAGTGTTGCTAATAAAGCAATATGAATCCAAAAAGAGCAGGAGCAGAAAAAAACATCCCCGGGTAAAGATATAAGAAATAAAAGACATGGTTGGGTTTTGAAACTGAGAATAGTTCCTGCAAACCAACATATCACTAAATATATGCCAGAGAAGGAGGGAGAAAACATGAGGTGTAGTAACTGTTATGTGTCCATGAGAGATTTATCTCCAGAATCTCTTAAATGCCAGTGTTATCTGTCTGCTAGAAGCACAGGGATATTCAAGCAACACGACCCATTAGCAAGGTCTCTCCAACTAAAGACCCAACGAGAAGAGAGACCAAATAGAATACAAAGACCCATATGATTTTGTCTCTCCTAAGGTTTACCAAATTTCACCAAGGACAGAGCCAGGAAAGAAGCAAATGCGATTCTTTCTCCAAAAGAAGTAGAAGCTGAGAAACAACCAGCCTAAGCTTGAGAGATTCAGAGCCAGGTTGTGACCATCATTTCATAGCTTGGTGCACATGCCAGTCTGTGTGGGTTAACCTCTGGGCTCCCAGCTGTGCACATGGCTCTTCCACAGCAGCTCTTTCCTTCTGCACTGCAAACAGGGCACACCTCATGGGATGGGCCACAGCTGACCAGGCTCTAGGCTTCCGCAGGTCAGGGTATAAACTAACTGGCAGCATCTTGTTCCATCTGCCCTCAGCAGTGATGACTTTGAGAAACAGCCCAGTAACTGCAGAGCTGTAACGTGCTCCTGTGTCAATACAGTATTTCACTTGCTAAAACTTTTAAGGTTTGCTCATGTTGGAAGAAGCTTCCCCTTAAAGATAAATGCAATCTATTGTTAGGTCAATATCTACAGCTCATGGCTGGACTGTGTGAGAAAAGCCAAGTTTCAGCATGTGTTAAAAATGTAAGGGATAATTCAGGATACTCACTTTCCTACCTCAGCCAACAAAATGAAAGTCATTTCTGCGGGGCTTGCGCTACAAACATCAGTTCCTTCCTGTAAGGTTAAAAGCAGCTTCAAATGTCTTGTTCAAGGCATATTTCAGCAAGGCAAAGTTTATAAGATAAAAGGCCACATACAGACCACATTCTGTTCTCCTTTAAACTCATGTAAATTAATATGGAGCATCTCCACTAGCTTCAATCTAGCCTGTGCTTGTGTGCTACAGAAAAGGGATTTGGCTCTATGCTTTTAAAGTTGCTGTGGGAACCAACAGGCTAAAGCAACCCAAAGAAATGTGTGTGAAAGAAATCTCCTCCTTGGCTTCTCTCTTCCCTAGCTATGAGGCTACGAGATAGTAAAATCCACAGATAGCAGTCTCCCCAAAAATAAAATAAAGAAAAAAACAAAAACCCACACTAAAACCCACTAAAGGCTATCAAAGAATAGATAAATCAGCAGGAAATGGAGGGAGAGGAGGGGAGGAGGAAGGAAAAAAAAATACCTCAAGAGCCTAGCAGGCTCACTAGGCAACGTGAGAATGGAATAGTCTCCATTCTTTTACTCCCCATTAAAACGTGTTTGTTCCCCCATACTAACCATCTTATTTGATTTCTTTTTGCTGGATGGATTTCTGTATTGGTCACCAGGAAATCAAGAATAAAAGTCCACTTGATCTTCTATGCCCTCGCAGAATTACTTTAAATTCAGCAGGGCACAGAAAAAGAAAGGTTTCATTTTCTGGTTTGAGTCCTGGATCTTCCTCTAGTATACAGTAACCCTGCATGGTTTCAAACATGCTCATTAGGTGCTGAGCTAAAGGTAGCTATAATTAAATGCAAGTTTCCATCTACTGCCAAGGTGCATAGGTTTCCAGGGAGCCAGCTCCTTGTCACCTTTTCTGTGTACTTGTGGCTAAATATGAATATTAATGAACTCTGAGTTCTCTTCAGGCTCTGTTTTCCCCATTTACTCACAACTATTCTACCTTTCTGCAACGAAAGAAGGAAAAAAAAAGGCAAAATATAATTAGCTTCTCTCTGAGCCCTCAATCTGCTCTGGCGTCAGTGACTGAGCCTCCCACTTTGCCAGTGGACAACATGCTAATGAAGAAAAGGGTCTTTAATAAGATGGGGGTTTGATTATCTTCAGCTGCCCTGATAAGCTTGAGGGAGAACTGGAATGAAAAACATATTTCTTACCCATGTTCCTGGCCATATCGTTCAGAGAAGATGTTTATTCTGATTAGAAACATTTTATCCCAGCTTAGGTCCCAACACTTCATGATTGAAAATCATCAAACTCTCAGAGGGAGTGAGGACAGAGGGTCTGGTCTTAAACTACTGATGCTAATAAGAATAATGACATCTCCTGTCTGCCAAGCCATCACTTCTCTAGAGCTTGCAAATTAGCTTTAAAACTGGAGTAGGAGTCCATAATAATCACGCCACATCCGTGGGACAGCCTGCCAACACTGCACACTCTGCTCCCCGGTCAAACTCTCTTTTCACCAGTCCCAGGCCAGGCAAAGCCCCCACTCTCGGGCACAGCGAGCTGCTTTGCTCCGCTCTGCCATGGGCTGATCCCAGTTCAAGAGGTGAAATCAGGGAGCACACATCACCACAGCCTGCTGCCTCCTCCACAAATTACACCGTCTCAGAGAACCAATAGCAGTGCAGCACTTCTCCTTCCACCAAGAAGGGTAGGGGAACATGCAATGGAAAACCATTCTTAGGATATGGTGTCCCGACACCAAATGAGAGAGGATTTTAAAAGGCAAGTGGTTGCTCTTGCTAGCCTGGCCAAGGGCTGCCACCTCACCAGGGATACCAGGCCTCCTTTTCCACAGCCTGCCCATTCTTCCTGGGCCACATCACCACGGGAGCAGGTTGAGTTCCACCAGCTTTTTGGTGCCGAGCCCCACTGAGCACCACCCCCACCAGGGCTCAGCTCAGCACCACCTTCCCCTCAACCTCCAGAAAAGACTGTTCACAAGGACTACTGTGAAGACCCTCACAGTGCAACGACTCATTATTCAAGTTAAATGGGCTGGTTCACACCACACGTGGGTATGCCGCCAGCTCCCTCCAAAATGGGACACACATCACTGCATCTTGCGCTGTAAAAGCACACTCCTCTTTATATACATCCCCTGAAAAGGTACAGGCTTGCGCTGAGCATGTCCAGGTTTGGACTGGAGAGAATTCCCTGAAATGCAAGACAAAAAGCAGATTCCAGCCTCCTCCAAATTATTTTATATTAAAAATTAATTCCCTTCGACTGCGTTCACACCTCTGTGGTGTTTACTGACTGAAAACATGCTGGTAAATGTGTTTACTGAAGAAACATTCCCTGCACTGGCAAATTCCAGGCAAATATTTGTGGTAAGCAATTTTCAAAACTGCAAACCCAAATATTTATCCCAGAAAAAAGATTCTAGAAGTCCACTCAAAGGACAGAAACATACCACGTAACCTCTGTCTCCAGCCATTCGGACAGGAGCTCAGCAGCTCTGCAGACAAAGAATCCTTCAGAAGGATCCTGGGAGCACCCGGTAAATTCCCAACTTGCAGACCAAAACCCAAAGGACAGGAAGGACAAAACTTCATGAAGCAAGCAACTCACGGCAATTATTTGCTTAGTGTGCCCATCACGTTTGCTGAGAGGAGGAAGCACAATCAGGGCCTGATACAGCTCCACCAAGGTTCAGGAGAAATTCCCTTCTGTTTCTTTGGCAAATGAATAGCAGCTCATTCGAGAGTGCAGTTTGCAGCCTACCTTTAGAAGCAGGGGCAGCAGGATGGTGGCCACTAGACCTCAATTAGATATGAAAATATCATATAGATGGAAACGTACATAGTTTCTGTACATAGCTGCAGAAACACCCTTACATCTGCAGAAACCAGAGGGAAAAAAGGTAGCTTAGGAGGCAAATTTTATACTAGATCCAAGCCAAGCATCTATAATATATGTTTTGTTTGGTATTTACACAGAATCTATCTGAAAACGAAGGTGCCTTTAGTTGCCAAGGGTAGCAGATGTGTTTTATGCAAACTACTGCCAAAAAGTAGGCTAAGAAAGGGGGAGAAGTGGAGAGGGAAGTTCAGCTCCTTCAGCACGGAGGGCCTGGTGTCCAAATACTCCAAGCTGACCAACATGCAATAAAATTTAAAATATTTAACCCAGATGGCTAAGACTGCAGCTGATTATTTTTAACCTCACCAGTAGCACAAGGATCAGATGTTGGCAGCAGAGTTCAGCCTTTCTGGCATGTACCTTTCCCCATCACCTACAAGCGATACACGGGAACGGCCAGAAGACTTGCCCCAGGCCAACCCTGAGAAACTGCAAGAGCAGGATTCATTTGAGAACTTTGCCACTGACTCCTCCAAATAAATTGCATGGTTCAGGCTACTCAACAACTTGGTCCCACAGCCCAGTCACACCTGACCAGCCCTCCTCATACACTCACCACAGAGGAGAAGGCTTGACCAGCCTGTGGCACGATGCCCTCTGAGCAGTGCACAGCTCCTTCAAATTCAGCACCTTGATGGGAATGGCAGGAGGAAACATGTATTGCCACTAGCCAGTACAAGCTGGCTGTTCTCCTAAAAACCAAACAGGTTTATTTCTGAGTTCTTAGCCTTTCCATCTTTCATGACCTAAAATTTCATTCTCGAAGGGCTTCCTTGAAGGCATTTTAAGCAGAACTGCACATAAAAAGCCCAAATGGCCGACAAAAGATCAATCTCATTTTTCCCAATGAGACCTGTGAAAAATTGTATTTTTATTGTGCACTTTTAACCTCTCCCAGACTCCCTGTCTCAGTGCCTACTGCACAGCATATGGCTCTAGCCATCAGAAGAATTAAGCGAGTATCTAGGAAGATAATAAAGCAGTAAAACCTACAATAGAGATTAAACGCTCTGGAAATCTGTGAGTAACTGGAAAAGGTTTAGAATGATGTTTCATTGTAAATAGGAAAACAAACAGAAAACAATTTTGTTTTAAAGCAGCTGAGAATATGAAGAGGCTGTGAAATTGTAGAAGAATTTGTTAACATGCATAAGGCAGAGAAGTTGATTGTCGTGTACTAGGAGGGCTAACTTATCTTTGTCAAGGGAGCAGAGAGCGATCGATACCAGCAGCAAAACACCCAGTCAGAGCCTGCTGGGGGAACAAGCTCTTGGAGATGCAATGAGAGTTTGCCAAGCAAAGAGAATTTCCTGGTCTGGACTGGCATTTGCACTCCTCCAGCAATGTAGGCACCACAAAAAATCCAGTGTACCTAAGGGGAAGCACCTGACGCAGAAACACAGACCTCAGATCCAAGACAATGGGTGCAGAAGTCCTGACAGCAACCATAATTTCATGAACAAAACACTGTAAGTAGCCAGATAAGGAGAAGGGTTTGAATCCACAGCATTGTTTTCAGAGGTAGTAACAAGTCACAGGACATGGTGTCTCTGCAAAGGCCACATTTTCCCAAAATTCTCATGGGGAGGAGGCAGAGTCAGGCCCCTGCCCACTGCTCCTAGCACAATGTCTGATAGGAGCCTGCAAGCTGACTCCAATATTACTCAAAGAGGCCAGATGATATTTCATCTCCAGAAACACCCTTTGAACCACAGGGTGGCAGAGAGCATCTCAAAAGTCCCCGTGGACAGCGCATGGCTGTGAATTGTCCTTGTCTTATTGGCCCTGAGGCAGGAGATGTGCACAAGCATGCCTTTCTTAGGATTTTACAGGAACCCTTTTGCACTAGTCATTGTTTTGCACAGAAATTCAAGTGTCAGAGCACTGGCTAGGTTGATAATTGCTGACTTTGCCAAGACTGAGAAAGAAAAGCCTCAGCATCTGACTGATGTAAAAACAACACGAACTTCCCTACTGGAATCTGAGCCCATGATGAAGGCTCCCAACTTTATAAAGTCTTCCATATATTAATAAGCTTAGTTATTTGCAAGTCTAATCATTAATGTACCATAATTAATGCAAATGCCAGACATTACGGCTGTACCTATGTTACCTGCTGAAATATGTATTGCAGCGTCTGGGTGATCCGGGGGATCATGCTGCACACCACTCCCACTGTGCCTGGGTTTCTGCTGCAGAGGTTAGTGTGCACTTGAGTTTCATCCTAAGAAAACATGCGCCCAGGCTCAGGAGCCAAGAGATGCTGCTGCATTCAGTAATGGGCTGTATGTAAGGACAGAAAACCTTACCAACTGCCTTACAAGCCCATACAGGGTGGACTCTCAAAAGCATGTCCTGTCAGAGGTCAGCTAAAAGAATAAAAATACATTTTTCTTTATTGCCTCACAAGGGATGAAGGCTATTTAAAAAGGAGTAGCAGTAGACAGTACTTTCTAGGATTAAACTGCAAAGCAGTATTTGCAGAAAACCACACACTGGTTCTGACTCTACAAGATGCAGAGATTTTACCTTGGTGTACATCCAGGTTTCCACCTCTGCCTCACCAGAGCTGATCAAAATCGACAGCACAGACTGTTCAAGAAGCTCTTGTTGTCAGAGAAAGAAAAATGTCAGGAGAAACATTTATATCAGCACAATCATTCCTCTGGGCCTTTTGCCCTCCTTCTCTCAACCCTGGCTATTAAACAGATCACTCTAGCTAGGAAGTTCTTCATATAAATTCCTTACCCATACACACTGCTGACTGTTTGATGATGTTGTCAACTTCCCAATGCCACAATGTTTTGGGTTTGGTTTGGGGTTTTTTTGTTTTTTCAGAAAAAATGTGGGTATTTTTTCAGATGACATACTGTTTAACAGAAGACAAAAAACAAACCTCCAACTTCAGATACTGCAGAAAACCATCATCCTGTGACCAAGAACCGCAGAATGCCTGAGGTAGGAAAATACTATTTGTTCTTGTAATGGATTTTATGAACAAATCAAATGAGGTGAGATGTTTCTGAAAATTTGATCATTCATCACCAAAGCTTTTTACCATCTTGTACTCATCAGTTCTACTACCTGCCACTGCTGGAAATATTTCCTCTACATAGAAATAGATACAACATGCACACACACACTTATTCATATGCACAGACTCCAAGCAAGTGCCTGGCCTTTTTGGAGAATGGCGGATTCATAAAGATGAGAGGAACATTTAATCAGTCTTTTTTATTTGCTTTTCTTTTAATAAAAAGCTACTCTAGCTATGGAATGTGAACTATTACCTACTTCTTAAATGTTCGACTTGACTATTCTCCCCCCTTTTTCCTCCATCTCACAAATAGACTTAATATAGCTGTATGGGATATGAATCGTATTTTTCAGATTTGATTTTGTCTGTCAGAATGGCAATGATTTTAGACTTACAGAGATATAAAAAATCCCGAAGGTTTGAGTAAACTGATAACTAGGATACCTTAAAGCATTTTCTGAGGCTTTGGGAAAGAAGATGCCATGGTTGCAAAAAAAGTGGTTTTAATCCTGGCAAAGTTTTGCACGTGTGTATACATGTTTGTGTGTGCTTTTTAATGTCATGAAATACCAGAAAGAAGTTTTGGGGTTTGTGGGAATAAATTTTCAGCATTTTTGCTCATTTAAGGGATGGCGGCCAAAAAAAGTCTATTCACAGAAGCTTGGCATCAATCCCTCATGGAGACAAATAAGTACATTACAAGATAGCACTGTTCCCTTTCCACTGCACAGCAATGTAGGATTTCACACTCTGTTCACATTGCAGAAGATTGAATGAAATTTGTCAATGCTCACAAGGATCATTAAAAAAAAAAGAGCAAAACCCAACCTTTGCCCTGCAAGCTCTCAAGGTTAGCAGCTGCTGGTGTGGGGTGGTATTGTGATGGGTTCAAAGAATGAAGGATGCCGGGGCTGTACCATTACAGGCTGGTTTGTCTCTTGCTCGTCAGCAATGTGGTCAGTCTTGGAGGCACTCCATGGCTTGGCCTTGGGAACTTTCCCTCGATTTTTAAGACTGAAGACAGATGGTTTTCTGCTATTTGTGGCCCCTGGGTGAGGATAGAAGTGTAGGATTTCTCTCATATACTCATCACTTACACTGGTGGCTGGTGACCAAACAAGGCAGTTGATAGAAATGGTGGTGTTTGGCTATCTATCATTCATCATTTTCAGGTTGAATGGCACCTCACTCTGAGGAAGCACTGTTGCAACCGTAAACAATCTCAAAACAACTTACTTAAAATACTGTGAGACTCCAGCTCCAGAACTATTGCCCCCAAAATAAAACTACAGAGGTTATTTATATCTTCTCTTACCCCAACATCCTCTTTTTATTTCTTCTCTGGAAAATGCTTTTACTGCATCTTTCATTCCTCTTTCCCTCTCACCAGCTGTTTTATCTCCCTAGTGCACATGAACTCCTTGTCAATATCATCTTGCAAATTTTCTCCTCTGTTTGCCTGACAGCAGTCTTAAAAGCTACTCTCAGTTTCCTTCGTTGGACCTTCTTCAGCTACCCTGCCCCTTCAGAGGCTCTCTGGACTTTGGGGTGCTTATAGGATGCATTGAAACATATTGCATCTTTCTGACCCCAAAGGAAGCCTTGTAGCTTCCGAGGTAATAAGAAGCCTGAGCTGTAAAATCTAGGAGGGACAGCATCCTAGAGCGACATCAAGGTGGATATATTCAACATCATTCTCCATATGTAATAAAATTGGCTTTGCTAGGAGTTTCACTAAGGCTCCACCATTTTCCTGACTTCAGTATTTATATAATTAAAGTACATAAAGATCTAAACTGAGAAAGTATTCAAGTCTGACTCCAAAATTGGTCAAATATTTGCAGTGGTACGCATCGCAAAACAACACAAGTTGGGGGGGGGGGGAAGAAAAATTATTAGAACAAAATTCTGGGGTGACCAGGTGACCATTATTATTTCCTTTAAAATCTCAGAGGTGTTCATGGCAATGCCTGTTTCTAATGCATTGGGAAACTAAAAAAAATAACAAACAAAACAACAGCAACAACCAACTAACCAAAAAAAACAACCCCCCAAACATGTAAGACTTATTGCATTAAGGTACTTTTAAGAAAATGGAACATAACGCTTTTCTGGCAAGTGATTTGGCTGCGAAAATGCTTCTTTCACTGCCCTCACACTGTAACATTATCAGGCAGGCTGGGCTGTTCAGAGACAACTGAAATAGGATTGTTTCTTTTCCCTTTTGTTTAAATATGATTTTGAAGTGGTTTCACAAACACACTCAAATATTACCATACTGAATGAGAGGCAATTTCTAAAATGCATGTGTTATTTCCTTCCAGTGTTGGTACAGGAGGGAGAGATGGGTTTGAGAAGGCACTTTGCTCCCGCACTCTTCCATGCTGAGACAAAGACCTGACCTCGCGCTTCCACACTGCACTCAGAGCTTCCACTAAAGGGGTTTTGTCTTCTTTTGTCTGGCAGGTTTTGGCTTCATCTGAGTCAGATAGTCTGGAAATGACCATACAGGTTAGAAATTTGCAGAGTTTGTGGAAGCTGGTGAAGCTTGGGTAATGCACTTTTATCACTGTATTGTTCAGGAGAAGAGTTACTGTTCTGAGAACCAGAGGGAACCTTTTAAGACTGCATTTTTTTAGCCAAAGTCATGCAGATTGTTGGGTTGACCTCAGAGAGTCACTGCTCTCATGGCAAATCTCCCTACAATGGCAACTACTGCTTTAGAGGAATTTCCTGGCAAGAGAGGTTACATCTGTACTAGTAAAATAAGGATGACCATGACAATCCTGGGGCAGTGAGGCCAGCTGGCAGAAAACAGCCTGTGTCCACATAATCAAATTCTCCTACCTTTTCAAAATGCATCTAAAATGCTTGTTTCCCCAGCAGCTTCCTTAGCAATGCTTGTTTCCCAGCACATACACCATTACTTAAAGTGCTTGTTCCTGTTGACACTACAACGCCTACCAAAGGATGGGGATGGGCCAGTGACAGGTAACCTGCCTGATTTGCACCCAGGTATTCTTAAAGATGAGTCCTTCATGTTAGCTATCCTGAGGCTACTTAATGGGGGTGCAGGCAGAAAAAGGGCAGGAGCAACATTTGACTGTAGCATAGCTAGATCTATAAGGAACATGTGTCTGCACCCAAAGATTACAGGCCCATCAGGCAAATAAAAACAAGAGTATTAGATGCAACATAAATAGTCTTACAATTTACCTGCTCAAAGAGAGCCAGGGGAAAAGGAACACTAGAAAGAACGATCCTCTGAACAGTGTAAGACTAGTGCACACGCAAGAAGGCTCTGGAAAATCCCAGCAGACTCAAGGGGATCCCTATGATTGCATAAATTAATTTTTTTATTAATCATCACAAAACACAGCACCGAATTCCACTTCTGCACTTCTAAGATTAATGTTGGGGTGCTGTGCCCATTGGTCATGGTGAAACTCTCACCAGCATTAATGCATGCATAATGTTGCACAAGCAGTTTATCATCTAACTGTCATGCTTTCTGCAAGCATGACATCATTTCTTCAGGTTTCATTGACATATATGGTAGAAGCACAGGGAAGCACAGGAGACAGAGCTGGAAAACATCTTGAAATGTCCCAGGGTAGGACAAGCTGTATCTCAATGCTGCTCCTAGTGGATGCTTGCCTCCCCTACTCTGATAAAGGGCTCACCAAGGAGGATGGCTCACCAGATGTTCTTGCCCAATTCATCACTATCATCATGGGGTTTTTCACTTTCTTACCTACATCCTTCTTTCTGCATCTTACAACCACTACTTCTTGCTTGGCCTGCCATGGATATAGAGAATAGATCATCTCTTTCTCTTTCCACTTGGAAACTGTTATCCTATCCCATTTCTCCCACCAGTCTATTCTTCCTCAGAGTGAATAACCCAAGTGTTCTCCTATTTTCTTCTTAGACTATGTGCTTAGACCACATTTTCTGGATATCTTAATCTTGCTTTACTCCATACACTCCAAGTGATGGATGGCTTTCTTGAAGAGTACTGCCTGACACTGGGCATGAAATAGCTTTACCAGCAGGAGGATTATTATATGTATTTGTTGTTTATACATCTCAGTACGGATTTGTTTATACCTGCTCATCTTGTGATCCAACATAGTTCCAAGATCCTTTCTGGAAGAAACCAGCAGTTTCTCATCCCAAATTTAATGAAGTTCTATTGTTTGTTTTGGTTGTTGTCTTTGGTTTTCTTTTTGCCCACTACTGCGGATAAGGCACTGTGGAATTTCATCCTTTTTTTAGGAAAAGTCTTCAATTTGTCAAAATCACTTTCAATTCTAAATCTTTCTCCTGTTGTACTTGCAGTTTTTTTCATATTGGATGAGCACTGGATGAAACCATGTGGAGAAGAGTGTTCACAAAGGGAGATTTCTAAAAAGCTGACACTTTATCGCAGTTCCATAACACATATATTTTGAAATTCCTGTTCCCCCTGCTGATATTAGCCAAAAGGTTGATATCTTCTGACCTATGAGTTTCAAATTCACTCCTACACAGAGGCTGCAATAAGATCCTAGAAAGCATTGTCTAATTGATAACTCCGAACTTCAGCCAGGCATATGCATCTGAGATACCTAACTCATATCTGTGTGGATCAACTTTTACTACTAGGTATTTTATATCCCTTCCAACTAAAAAAACAGGTTTGAAATCCTGTGGCCTTCTTCCTGATGCTCTACTTCTCCTTGCTGAAAGCGAGTTTTGCACACTTTGTGAATCAACAGTGTATTATTTATCTTTCACTTCTTTTACTGGCAAAATCTTGCTTTTTTTCCTGTGCTGAATTTCTTGCAAACTGAGTCACTTTATTTGATATAGCAGATCTGTATGTTAGGGTTCTGCAACACACAGGCAGCATGCTCCTGGGCTGAGCAGAGCGCTGTGAGTCAGAAACTCTTTAGTTTCAACCCTAATTTTGCTATACAGGCAGCTGCATAGATCTAGGCTGCTATTTTAGCTCCCTATCTTGTTTTACTACCAGCCAGTGCTAAAACAACACAGCAGACGTTATCTCCCTTGTTTTCAGTAAAAGTCCAGAATTAATACCTACAGTGAATTGCACTAGGCTAAATGCACTTAACTACAATAATTCTTTTGTGTTTTCACTGCATATTTACAAACAACATCTTGGAAATAGGGTACCAGATCTTCAGCTGGTGTAACTGTGAGGCTCTACAGATGGCCAGGAGAACAGTTCGTGAAGGCATTATGTTATCGAACTGTATTATGTTATCAGGTTCTGTAAATCCTATTTGACAAGATCTGCTATAAAACCAGTTTCTGCACCCCTGAGCTTTAATGCAAAACACCTGCATTTAGACTTCTTTCTTCTGCTGAGGGCAAAAATATTTTAGAATCTGAATCTCTTAATGGAATTGATGTATCAAAGAAGAGCAGGTGGAGTTCTTAAAAAAAAAAAAAAAAAGATTTTAAAAGGCAAACAAAGGGAAGGAAAGCAAAGGAAGGAAAGCATACTAAAGAAAGAGCACGAGAAATCAAACAGAGGAAGATTAGGAGATACAAAAACTGGAGATAAAACAGAATTAGAAGTAGAAGAAGCAGAGCAGCAATACAATCTAGAAGGTCAATTGATAAAATATGTAGCAGTGAAGCAACATCAATCAATACTGCTCAGTACGAACCAAATCACAGCCTAATAACCACATCCACTTTGTGGTACTATCTATCACAACAACAGCATGAGCCAGTGGCAGTTCAACTTTCTGCACACTCATGGACTGGCCTCTGTCAGGGCTCCTGGTGCTGTTTCATGCTGCCATTAAAGCAGCAGGGCCTTTACATGATGGGCAACATCATCCCTCGGTTAGGCCTGCCAAATAGATGGGACAGCAAATCTGGGGTGGGAGATAGGCAAGAAGGTGAAAAGCTGAATATGCAGCCAGTAGGATTTGGGCCCAAATGAGAAGTGGTTCATCACAGATTGCAAGCAATGCAACACATAGATCAATGTGCAGCAGCATAGAGGAAAAGCAGAGAGAGGAAAGATACATGAGGTGTAGAGGTACATACACTACAGAATGACACAGAACACATTAGCTAGGGGTGGGAAATTATCTGGACAAGAAAGGTGGGATGTATTTTGCTCTCGGCTTGGTGCTCTGTCTCCAGCAATTGAAAAGTGACTAAGAAAGAACTTAGTTCGTTGATGAGAAATGCATCACAGACCTATGTTCTCCAAAGCAAGATCGGGATAGCAAGAGTGCTGTTAAGAGTGAAACCTTACAGATCTCTCAGATGGGAGGCAGCCTGCTCCCTGCATGGGAGCCTGAACAAAAGAGAGCAACCTGGTGCAGTTTCCTCCTGTGTACAGATGTGTACCCCACTGATCACCCCAGGAACAGCTTAGCCTCACACTTTACTTCCCTCTGGGTCAATCTCAGGGTTCCCCTGCAGGTTCCCTCTCCTGTTCAATATGCAAGTGGGCAGGAAAATCCTGCAGCCCAGCATGGTTTGGTCACAGTGTATCTCCAGTTCAGCTCTGGAGAGAAAGGTCTACCTTCTCCATAGAGGAAGACGGACACATATAGAAAATAAGTGGAGATTGGACTTAGAAGGCTCAGTCTGATACTGATACTGATACAAGCTCAGTATCAAATGGTGAGATCGAAGTCAAGTCTGGCCCATTTTCATAACACATTGTGGGAAAGTCTCAGCCCCTTCCAAACCAGTAAAACTCTCCAAAGGGTTTCAAAGGCCTGAGAATTCATCTTAAGTTTTGATTTAACCTCTATGATGCTTGACCTGCGTCATAGTCTCCTGTATCCTTCCCAAAATACTCATTTAAGGTTTTTATAAGTAAAGATAATCAGCAGTATATATGCTTCAGGAAAATACTGCACTAGTGCTCAATATGACAGCACATTTGATATAGGTGGCAGTTACTACAGTATGCCCAAAAGGAATTGCTGAAAGACAAAGAGTAAAAAAAAAAACCAAAAACAATCCTGCTCTTTCTCCAATTATTCTTATTCCAGAGAAATACTGGATGATAAATTTTTACTTTCTTTTCTATACAAAGCCACAGAAAATGACCTCTTCATTCTAAACTTTGCCCTGGGTCTGGAGGCTCTTTAAGCTGCCACTGGCACAGCATTCCCATGCCTGTTGCTAGCAACAGGCACAGGAGTGACAGGGCTGGCACTGCCAGCCACTCGCTCCCCTGCCTGAGCAGTGCCCGCAGCACAGCCAGGCAGGTTACAGGGGAGCCTGGCATGAATCTGGAGTGAATTTTGCAGTCACACACCTGTGGATCTGCTGGAGATGACTGCAGCCCCTCGGGCACCATGCCTGCCAATGCAACACACACAGATGCTATCGAAGCAGTAGCCCCAGGAAAGACTTGGAACTTATTTCCTTGGTTTTCTCCACACCTTTTCCTTGTCTTTCAGTCATTCCCATGCCTGGGAACAAACTGGTTTTTAGAGTATGGATTTTTTTTTTGCTTGTTTCGATTTCATGTTTTGGAGAGGATCATCATCACTGTCCAACAGAAATGATAAATTCACAACTCCGAAAATTCTGCAGGTTACCTTCTTAAAAAGAAAATGAAATTCATTTGACAAATCCACAATGAGATGAACAGGCCTCACATTTCAAAACATTTCATCTCACTAAAAACATCTTTCACAATCTTAACCTGCTTGAAGCATGACCAGATCAGCAAAGCAGGCTTACGGTGCTCACCAACTGGCAGAGTTCTTTTTCATACCATAACTAAACATTCAAGAACAGTTCATGAAGGCATTATGTGATCAAACTGCATTATTTTATCAGGTTTCAAGGAAGATGCTCTACCATATTTTTTCCACTTTCAGTAGCAGTGGTGCTATATAATATATAACTTACAGGACACATTTTGAGAATATCATGCATTGCTTATACCAGTGCCTCACAAGTGTAAGGAAATAAACCTTACTGCATATATTTACAGAGCTGTTTGCACGATTTTGGAGTCTAATTAATTGAAAGTTCTACCCAAATGAGAAAATGAAGAAATCACAGGGAGGTTGACAATTGGTACAGGAGTGGAATTGTCTCAGGAAATTAATCAAAATGTGTATAACCAATTATTTGACAGGCATTATTTTTTCTAATTATAGCCAGATACTACAGCTGGCAGAGAAGGTAAGGTGGCTTTTTACGTAACAGCAGAGCACAGGACATCTGCCACCAAAATCTATTCCACAGCTAGTTCTCGTAGTATCTCAATTAAGACAGTCTCTGATAAAAATCACAGATAAATAACTCTGTACATTTCCTATTCTGTGGCTGTGTAAGCAAATGAAGTCCTCAACCTGCTAAGTATGGAAAATACTGCCCTGTGTGCACAACAACCTGTCCAGATGCTGGGAGAAATCCAGCTGAGATTGTTATCTTGACCCATGCCCAGCTTACGCTTGCAATACCCTTTTGTGCTCACTTTATCCAATGTTATTGGGAAACAAAACAACTTTGTTGAGTTTCTAACATCCATTATTTCACCATTCCATGTGCCGTTAATCTTCAGTGCTGAGGATGGCTTTTTTTTGTTTCACAGCCAACAAAGTAAAACTCAGTCCACTGGGGTTAATTCATCACTAGTAACCTTGGCAATATTTTTATGCTGCTCCAAACACTGCCAATGTACAGTTCAAACATACATATATCTGTGTTCATACATGCCCACACACTCTTCTAGGCATGTATATGTAAGTATATGGGTACACACAGAGAGAAACAATTCAAATATAGTTCATTATGTTTTCCTTTAAAAATAATTTTAGTTAGTGGCATTGCATAATCTGCCTGGCCTATAACCAGGAGCCTGCACCTGCACAGATCCCAGTTGCAGAACCCCTCCTGTAACTGTTAAGCAATTTGCCTGTTAAGCACCACTGGTAAGAGTCTGGCAGATCTTATACTCAAAAAACCCCACATTGTTTTTGGCTCATATGTTACTAAGACACTGCACTATTTTTCAGACTATCTAGAAAGCCACTTGTTGCCATACTGGCAAAAGGGCTTGCTTTCCTCTTCAAATAGATTGAATACTCCTTTATATTCAAGGAGCACAGCCCAGAAGTACCAAATCCCTCCTAAAATAATGTTCCTGTCCTACATGCTTTCCCTATATTTGGAGACGTAGGAAGGAGCAGGGCTCATCGTTCCCTGCTCCTACTCCTACTCTTCTATAGAGGAGCTGGCTCTGAAAAGAGAAATGAGGAACAGTTCAGGCTTCCTCCCTTGGAGAGAACAATTACTTTCTATTTCTCCTTACTTCACTTCTTGCTAAACTTTTTAGTTAGTCTTTCACTAACATTATTATATCCATCCTGATCAATACATCTAGCATGGGCAACAGCAGTGAAAATGCACTGCAGCTCAGGTTGTAATACATGACAGCAACAAGACTAAAGATGACCCACAGGCTGCAGGCCCATGCTTTGGTTCCAGTGGCTCTCTGAAAACTACATTTCTGTCTTCACTGCTACTGCCCTGCTAACACATGCTACTTATTGCTAGGCTGCAGAAAAACATATAAGAAACCACTGGCAAACACATGGTCTGCATAAGCACTGTAGCATGACTGCAAATAAGGGCTCTCAAGGAGGTCAGGAAGACACTGGCAAAACAGGTATAGAGGTGGGAGCTGAGAAATATTTTCCAGTCATTTGATTACCCCTGGCTTCCAAGAAAACAGAACTACTTATTTACAAAAACATACACAAAATTTGCACCAAAGATGCCCGACTCAATCATTGGTTACTCCACACGAATTCCAAGGAACTAAATTTTGGCTGCCTGCTCAGCTCAAAAAGGAGCAACAAAAATCAGTCATGTTATCGTCTTCCTTAAGTTTTCCTTACTTGATTCCTCCTCTTTGGTCTTGGATAGAACAGAGAAAGAGATCAAAAACAAGCAAGTGCACAGATCTCTGATGAAAATTTTTCTGAGATTTCTGGTGATAAGTGCAAAATCACTTCTCATATAATAGCTACCTAACTCGATCTGTCTAGAAGCACATCTGCTAACCTGAATCAGTTGTCCTCTGTAGTCAGGGGGAGGCAATAGGCTGGCAGATTCACCCTCTGGAGATGCCAGTCTCAGACACATACCTTGGACAAGATAAAACAAGCTTTGGAGATGCCTTGTTCTCTCAAATCTAACTGTAGGAGGATCCTGGAAAACTTCAATTTATGTGCATTTACAAGGGTAATAATATATGAATGACTGGCAGTAAAACAGATGAAGCTAAGTGGGAGGGATCCTGCCTTTAATATCTTGTGGACAACATAAAGCCTAGAGTAGTGACTGCTATAGAAACCTTAGTACCATTTCTGCGTCTTTTACCTTGATTCTTCTTTCCGTTGTAAGTTTGGGATAAGTAAAATTCTGTGCAACTAGTCCTTTACTTTGTGAATTATTTAAATAGAACAAATTTTGAGGCCATTCTTTGCCTTTCTTTACCAGATGAAAAGCTTTCTAGCCATGCCATTAATCTGCATGTACTTCAGTGAGGAGATGATGTGCAGGTTTAACAAACTACTGAAGATCAGTGCTTGAAAAATGAGGACCATTATTATTCCATGCCTTGCAGATTATGAACTGATAGCTGTAGTCTCCATTCTTTGCTTGCGCTTCAAAACTTGGAAAACTCTGCACATTTAGAAGAGCATTCATTTAAAAAGGAAATGGATTTCTCTGTCTAATTAGACTAAGTGCTCTCTCCTAGTCTTTGTCCTTGTCTTTCTGGGATCTCATTTACAGTGCTATTTAAAAGGCGCCACATCTGTTACAATGAGCTGTCTGTCAACTAAACATCCCATATCAGACACAATTTTCTCTCACCTTTTACTTATACTTTTCAATAACAAGATGATGAATGCAGATTTTACTCAGCAGTTTCTAGAAACTGCTGAAAGGAAAGTTTGCCCTCCTCTCTATCTTCTTCCAGCTTGCAATATAGTCTTGATTTAGAGACACCATGAACACAGAATGGAAACCTGAATGAGTTTGGCCTCCAAGTTTGCTTTTCTTTATACCGCTATTTAAAATAAATAAATAAATAAATAAATCTTGGTCCTTGCCTGTTTTAATTGAAAAGTCTGTTAATTGCTCAGTAGCAATAGACATATGCCTCACTGTAAATTTTACTTTCACCCCTAGCAGTTGCAGCTGGTGTTGATTTAGTGTTACCCTGATAACCCTGCTGGGTGGTTTTTTACTTGATTTACATTCCCTGTGAAGGGTGGAGGTAACATTTGCAAGAGTGTGAAAACAAAGTGACCTTACAGCTAAACTTTCCTTCCTACAAACAGCAAAGCAGTGTTTTTTACCATCTAACCTTTAAAAGCAAAATTCCAAGGGTCATCCTGAGCAACACTGCTGCAATGAGTTTTGTTTTCATCTACCAGCCACAAGCATTCAGGGTCAGCTTTGAATGTTTCTTTGTTACTTTGATTTTCTTCATCCCTGTTTTTTGCACATGCATACAGAAAAGTAAACAGAGCCCAGGGGAAGGAGGCAGACCTTGTGCTGCAGGTGTCCCAGAGCCTACCTCTGGATATGCCATGGGCGCACGAATACACAGCACCACGGTAAGGACTGCTGTGCCACCTCCAAGCCACTCAACCATGTTCGTCAGCCCAGGGCTGGGAAGAGAAGTTAACCTGGTTCCTGCAGCCTCACCACATCTTAGCTCAGGGGAGCACCCTCGCTGCTCAGACAGAGGCTGC
The DNA here is from genome assembly GCF_963264785.1 of Psittacula echo. NCBI lineage: Eukaryota > Metazoa > Chordata > Aves > Psittaciformes > Psittacidae > Psittacula > Psittacula echo. Next base: position 65,532,126 of record NC_137737.1, read on the forward strand.
CACCAGGACTCAGCTAAACGTTCAGGCTGGATGTTCTCTGAGCTTTTATGATACAGGTCTTTCTTGTGGATCTTGTGTGCATTTAAGCTATGAATTCTTGCTGTGCCTGGTTCATCAATGACCTGGTTTTACTAGGTCATTTACTAGCCTTCAGAGGCTCAGTCACAACACAAATAATGATTAATAGCAACAATAAGAACCATTGTCTGAAATGCCTGTGTCTTGTTTGTGATGAATAGCTGCTCAATACTTTACTCTGCAAATATAGCACCATATAGGGGGGAGAACAATATTCTTTTTTTTATTCCATTTTCTATCAGTGTGTTATCAGTTACTTGCTGCTTTCTTGCATACAGGTTCTGGTAGATCTGAACTCAGAGTATTAGTCTAACATTTTAGCCTCGGTTGAAATGCATACATTGCCCTTCCTACTTATATATTGACAGCCAGACTTAACATTCCTTATGAAAACCATGAGAAGAGCTAGCAGAAGCAGGGCTCAGTTTTCACAAAGACCAAGATGTGCTTTTGGCTGAGTGAAACAGCTGTGATAAAAGGTGGGACCAACACACAGGGTTGTTAACTAACTGCTTCTTTATGTCATTTTTCATCATTTCCATTTTAGGCAACAAAACTCCATTGACACAAACTGATATTTAACAACTAATGATTTGAGACGTTTGGTTTTTTTGATTGCAAGAGGATTTAAGTTAGATTTTGACACACCATCTTAGTATATCCCTTAATACCTTTAGCTTTACACTGTGGGATGGGTGTGCTAGATGCAGCCCTTATCTGATCTGAGCCAGCCATAGAGCAGGCAGTCTTTGTCACATTTTATCTTACAATACAGATACCTTCTCTTGGATTGCATTTTGGATTTGTCAAGTTTAGTGTGAAGCACAGCAGACAGCCGGAGGGAACAAAATCTACGGTTTTTAACCGTGTTCCTTAATGAGCCTGCCCCAAATTAAAACAGCCTCCATTATAACTTCAAAAACTTTCCTACTTCTCAAAGATGAACTGCATATATCTCAGAAACAAAGTTCATGCCAAAGGGCTTTTTTGTTTTTCCCTTTTTTTTTAGCTTAACTGCCAAATGCTGCATTAACTCACTAGCTGAAATGCTGATTCATCGGACCCTACTTGTCAGAAATGCTTGTGTGTTCTCAAATAGAGATTGCTTTCTTTTCTGAGAGTTGAGATGCCTCTTCTATGACAAGTTTCAAGCCCTATGGCCTCAAGAGATACCTCATCCTTATTTGGTTCTGAATTGCCACCATAGATTTAAACCTGTCAGCCACCCTCTCGAAACCTCTCAGGGGTGGAGTGTTATGATTTTTTTACTACTATTTTAAAAGTTTATTAATATTATTTTTACTATGTTTTATTATTTAATTAAATTCTTTGCTCTGTTTTTTTACAAAAGAGTTTCATCGAGAAGCTGGATCACAGGTGTTCATCTTATGGGGGATATTTGCTTCAAGAGACCCTACCTCAGCAGGCACACATTCCTCAATTAAAACTGGAGCCATTCACAGTGCTATCAGCTCCCTTAGTTTTCTGCTTTCACTGAAATCACAGGATTTCAGCAGGAAGTTGGAAGTTAAGATAAAATTAACAGAAGAACAGAAATAATGACAGAAGGGCACAGGGATGTAGAAACTAGTGGACACAGTATTGGTTTGGTAGTTCAGGGCAAAATTAATCACTGGGCAGAGGCAGATGATGTGGTTTACAGTGTGTCTAGTGGAGGGCAAAATCACCTTGCTCATTTAATGTAAAAGAGCTGACAGTACTAATTTTCTCACACACATTTGGTAAGTGCAGTTTAAAAAGAAAACTAATGTTATTTGGTTTTAACCTCAGAAATGCTACAAAATTTACAACCTGGATCTTAAGGGTCTGAGTCTTCTGAATCTGAATCTTTTTGAGTTAACACTATTGTTGAGGAATCCAAAACAAACAGTTTAGGTTAAATTCCGCACTAGGCAGACAGCATTATAGGGCAAGGAATATGACAAATTTCATAACGTGAAAAGAAAAAAAAAAAAAATCCTATTTGATGGTGAAAAGATTCCAGCTAAATTTAATTTTTGGATTCAAAGACAGTTGGTTTGGGCCTGAATCTGTTCAAAACCAGCTCCTGTTGCTATTTACAATGTTAGCAAGTGATAGTGGTTTTTAAAACATTGTAATTCCCGTTACACTGGTATTTTATGGGCTGAAGTCCCATGATCCCTCATGCAGCTGTCAAAACCTCCAACTTTCCCAGGACAACTGTTACAGTTTATTTAAGTGCTGTCAGTGCCAAAATATGGGGCATTCTGAAAATCCGATGGTAGCACAAAATAAACTGAAGCTGAGTGTCAGAAAAAATGAGGCAGGGAATACATTGCTCACTGACTGAGTTAATGCGAAAAGGCATTATATAATAAAAACCTTCTTTGAAAACAAGGAGCCACCACCAGATTTTCTGTTTTTACTGCAAAACTCAGTACTGAAAGGCTGCAAAAAACGTAGTCATTTCACCCCAGAACTGAGGGTTGGCTTTGCACCGCTGTGCAAATACAGCTTTTGCCCTAGGAGAGGCATGTTCTTTCACAGCTTAATAAACATGGCAGTCATCCAGTCACGTCCCAGGGATGCCAAACCTTTACTTTCCCCACTTAGCCCTTGCTGTCAAATACTTCCAGTGACTTCTATATGGCCATTCGCAATGAAGAGAGAGCTACCAAGATCTGACCCTAAAGGACTGAGGAAAGACAAGCAAAAAATGGGTGGGTCTGAGAAAAATAAGAAAAGCAGGACAAAGATCATAACAAAACTTTTCAGATGCCTCTTGCCTTTTCTTCTTGTACGTTCACACGTAACTTAGTTGAGAACTTGGTCCATCCCAGCAGCAGCAGGCATACTGTGGAAGTCAGGGCTAGAAGGCAACAACAGGATCGGCCAGGAGCCTATGTATCATCAGGCTTTTCTGATGCATCTTTGTGTACCTGATGCCTGCTGGGCTGCGTAGCCTTTCTGATAGAAGATGTAGCATCCAAAGAAAACACACTGATCAGTCTTAAGGTAAATACAGGGTTACAGATTTCGTTTTCAAAGTTCTCTTTCAATTTATTTTAAAAAAAATTAAATTGGTACTACCAAATTTAATGACAAGGCTACCCCGCTGAGTTTGGAGCCCAGAAAGCTATTGTCTCCCTGGTCTATGTATCCTAGACTGTGCTAATGTTTCCTATAATGCGGCTAATAACCAACCATCAGCAATAAATGCCTTGTCATCTCATTGTTGTACACAGCAATAGCTGGAGCAGTGATACTGACAAATGAACCTGCGTAATCACTTTAGATTTCTTTGTTACATTTCACAGTGTGAAGACTGCTTCTGCTCAGCACGTCACAAAAAAACAAACAAGAGCTATAGCTGTCTCTTCCATCAATCTCAGCTTATTTTTGTCAACCCTCTGCCTGTACAGCCACAACCCCACCAGCACTTGACAGCAGATGGGGGAGCTGATGGTTTGGTGAAGGAGAGATGGATGGTGGTCAGAGTGAGACAGATGGACCTCTGCACTCTCCCTTCTTCTTTGTAAACAATTTTTGCCTTGAGAGAGTATGCGGGCAGAGGGAAAGTGAACTTTTTCTATACTTTCCAAGGCTGCCTTACATGGAAAAAGGGGGGAGAGGGGGCTCTCATTAAAATCCAGTTGAGTCTGCCATTTTCCCTTTTACCTTTTCAATCTTTTTATAGTTTCAAATCATTAGCTATCAGCGTGAAGCTCAAAGGTAGCGCTAGCCATCTATGAAACAGTGACACATTTGACAATAATGCTTTTGAAGAGCTTGTCACATCCTCTTCCCAAATCAGTCTCATTAATGCTCAGACTGTCTCTCTTTTCTCCTTACTTCTTTTCTCCTGATTTCCCTCTAATTAGCTTGGGTTTTTTATGCTCTCTCGTTCCACAGTTTGAGCTTAAAAAAAAAAGGAAAGAAGAAAGAAAAAAAGAAAGGAGGTGGATGTCATTTCCATGAACCCCAAGGCCAAGTTAATCAGGAGAATTAATGACTCTATTATCCATTAGACTTTGGGCTATGGTGCTTATATGGCAGCACCTAGTGTTCTCCAATCTCATGCTTCTTCACTTTGCTCTCACAAATGTAAACTTTTGCTCTCTCCTGCAAGCACACTTCCTGATCCAGTAAGCCCATCATGCTTCCCTTCAGCTGGTGGCTGCCATGACCCAGGATGGCAGCCTGGGCACTTCAACAAGGAAGGCAGCAAAACTTACCATCTGAAACAAAGGAGATGGGCAAAAACGAGGTGGTGCTGGTTTTGCTTCTCTTTCTTGCATCTATCTCCCAGGAGATAGGAGTAATCAAAGGGAAAGAGCTTTTGAGTCTAGACATGAGCTCCTCTTGCCCTGGACAGGCAGTAGGTTCCCCGAAATCGTTTGCAGGTTTTACTTTGAGAATCCTCCCTGAAGTCCCTTCAGAGCACGGCATCTCTGAGCCTTTCTGGCTTGAGCTGCCCTGCCCTTCCATGTTGGAGGGGGTCTGTTCTGGCTATCCTCAGTATGGGCAGCATTTCAGTCTGCTCTTTCCTCACACCAGTCAGTGTGGCACTGCTGTGCAGGTGAGGCCAGGTCCCAAACTGGGTCATTTGGGCAGTCTGCTCTCAGTCTGCCTTTCCTCACTTCTGGGACGAAGTAATGATCATGCCCTGAGCTGACGGAGAGTTGCTCTTTTTGTGTCACTGAGTTTTGCAAGGAAACTTTTCTTCTCTCATTCCAACTGCTTGATTCATAGTTTTAACAAAACTGCATTGCTACACAGGCAAAATGCAGACAGCCCCACTCCCCTGCCCCCAGCTACCTCTGTTCCAGAAATGGCATACTTTTGTGATTAAATAAAGTATATGATAAGGAAGGACTTTGCTTGGCTTGAAGAATAAGGGCGGCTTAAATTTGCTTTCTGAGAGGATAGCTTTATTTTCACACTTGTAACAAAAAAAGAGGCATGATCCCTAGGAATGATTTGCACACCTGCTCTAGTCTGCAGCCACACAGCCTTGAAAATCAGTGACAGCTCTGCCTTGATCTCACTAGGAGCAAACTGACTACTGGCAAGTGCCTCCCATTGAAGCAGCGCAGCGGGGCATCATCCACAGGGCTCAAACCTCCCAGAAGGCACAGTAGCCATCATGAAAATGTCTCTGTGCTTCTGGAAAAGCCACAATCCTTTTAGCCTGAGTGATCCCTGTGCTTTAAAGGAAACAGAAAATTGAGCTTTCCCTCACGCCCTTTGCACACTGAAGTGGTTTTGACGATAAAAACACAGCCTCTGCGCTGGGGCCAGGAGCCTCTCTCCACAGAAAAGTGCAGGATACCAAGGCCAAGCTGTATGAAGTATAAGCTGCTTGCATGGCAACTGATAGAGACATTTTTGACTATCAGAAATAAAAGGCAAAAGACAAGTACTACATGCCAGTGCACCCCAGAGAATCCAGCAAAATAGGTATCTTTTTGTATATGCACCCTTGTTAACTCCCTAAACAGTTTTTAACTCTCATACACACAGGTCTTGCTACAGCAGAGATGCGAACTAGGGTAAGCCAAGACTGAACCCTGCCTCTCCTTCTTTGCAGCACTGGATTAAAGTGGACAAAAATAGGAAGCCTCATCAAGGTGGTTGTGTGAGGCTTCATGCTTTTCCAGGGAGCAAAAAGGCTGGGAGCACGACCTCTTCCAACTCTTCTGCCTGCATTGGACTAGTTCTGTCTCTTATCAAGTTTTTGGTTCTAACTTCATTATGGTGATCACCTCCCTGCCTGGGTACTCAGCAGTGCTGATTTCAGACTCACCCCTGCACCACGTCCTCTTCCCTGCGCGTATGAAGGTTTCTGCTGCACTGTGCAGCTCTTCATGCTAAAGAAAATGCTTGCACAAGCACTAAGCGCCACAATGAGCTCCAGTGTGCCAGCTCCTTTCTATCAACCAAACTGAGTGGTCTGTAGGACTAAAACTTTGAATTGCAGCTGTGGCAATGGAAATTAACTGATTTGGGTGCAATTCTGATTTGTTCATGCAAGCAAGATCACCTCAACTTTGAGCTTGGTCAATCGCTGGTGCAAGTCCTTTCCTCTTTCTCTCATAAACTGGTACTTTGCACATGAGGCCAAACCAGGTTCTGCAATGACAAGTTGAAAACATGTTTGCAAAAATACACAAGATGCCTCACATTATAATAATTATAATACACATTATAAAGCTTCAGTATCACCCATTCCGCCACTCCTGCAATGAACTGCTGCGGAATAATGACAAGCATGGGTACAAGCAAGCAAGCACCCTCTCCCCATTCCATTACCTGTAGCTTTTCCCTTCTTTTGGGAGCCATTTCATAGCCTTCCAAGGTAATTCTTTGTCCTTCTTCAAAATGTGACCCTGCTTGTCAGCCATCACAGCTTTTTTGTGGCTGCAGCCCTGCCATATTAGGGTCTGGGTATGACCTGAGGAAGGGTGGCCGTGCAGCTGGACCAGGAGTCTGCAGGTTAACAGCTGTTCAAGAAATAAGGCTATGGAGAACATCAGCTTCTCTACAAAAGCTTTAACTGTCTGGTTTGAACATGGGACTTATCAAACCCTGTGAAAATAGCTTGAATATGGGTAAAATAAACGATAGAAAACTGAGTTCTTCCCCTTCTTTCCTGAATATTTGCTGTATCTCCTTAAGGTCACACAGGTTCTTCCTGAAGGGCCCCATCCTCTGAAGCAAATGGCAGATGAACCTAAAGCAGACATGAAATCACAGACCTGGCCTGTTCGGCACTCGACATTGCTAGCAGCTATACCCCAGCAGCACTGCTGTCCTCATTGCAATAGTCTGCCCAAGCCAGTTGTGGCAGCTACAGTGGTAAAACATACTTGCTGCTATATGTGTGCTCTGGGTTCCTCTTGGACTGCAAGCTCATCAGAGTCACTGCAGACCTGGTGTCATCTTCCAAGGCTCAGTCCCATCTCCTTCATAGTCAGCATGAAAACCATGACTGCTTTGCAGGCTGCTGCACAGGGGCACACGAGCATGAGAATGACTGGTGCTGGCATGAACTGCAGGAGAGCATTCTAGCATGGTACACAGAGGGGGATCCCTGAACCGAGGCCACCTTAGGGGAGGTTGAGATAGTTAGCAGGAGCCTTCAGTTCACACAGTATCAGCTAACAGGACCTGGGCAGGGCCCGGACTAATGGTGGCCAAGCCTCCCCCCCCCAACATAAAAGAACCACTTAGACATGTACAAGTGTGCCATCACATGGCACATACAGGAAAACCAGTTGATCAGGCCCTGTCAGCGTGGGTTTATGAAAGGCAGGTCCTGCATAACTAGCCTGATCTCCTTCTATGATAAGGTGATCCACTTAGTGGATGAGAGAAAAGCTGTAGATGTTGTCTACCTAGACTTTAGTAAAGCCTTTGACACCATTTCCACAGCTTTCTCCTGCTCATGTCTTGAACGGGTCTACTCTTTGCTGGGTAAAAAGTTGGCTGGATTGCCAAGCCCAAACAGTGGCTGTGAATGGAATTAAATCCAGTTGGCAGCCAGCCACAAGGGGAACTCCCTAGAGTTCAGTACTGGAACGAGTTCTGTTTAATATCTGTATCAGGATCTGCTTAATATCTTTATCAATAGTCTGGATGAGGGGATCAAGTGCACCCTCAGTAAATTTGCAGATGACACCAAGTTGGGCAGAAGTTCATCTGCTTGTGGGTTGCAAGGTTCTACAGAGGGATATGGGCAGGATCAATGGGCAAAGTCCAATTGTATGCAGTTCAATAAGGCAAAGTGCCGGGTCCTGCGCTTGAGCCACAACAACCCCATGCAATGCTGCAGGCTTGGGGAAAGTGGCTGGAAAACTGGACAATGGAAAAGGACCTGGGAGTGCTGATTGACAGAGCTGAACGTGAGCCAGCTTGTGCCCAAGCAGACAAGAAGGCCAAGAGCATCCTGGCCTGTGTCAGCAACAGTGTGGTCAGCAGGAGTAGGGAAGAGATCATCTCCCTGTACTTGGCACTGGTGAAGCTGCACCTAAATCCTGTGTTCAGTTCTGGTCCCCTCACTACAAGAGAGACACTGAGGTGCTGGAGCAGGTCCAGAGAAGGGCAACAAAGCTGGTGAAGGGTCAAGAATGATGAGGAATGTCTGAGGGAACTGGGGTTGTTTAGTCTGGAGGAAAGGAGGCCCAGGGAAGACGTTATTGCTCTCTACAGCTATCTGAAAGGAGGCTATAGTGAGGTGGGGGTTGGTTTCTTCTCCCAAGTTACAGTAACAGGGACAAGAGGAAATGGCCTCGAATCACACCAGGGGAGTTTAGATTAGATATTAGGACAAAATTCTTCACAGAAAGAGTTGTCAAGCATTGGAACAGGCTGCCCAGGAAAGTGGTTCAGTCAGCCTCCCTAGAGGTATTTGGAAGATGCATAGATATTGCACTGAGGGCCATGGTTTAGTGCTGGACTTGGCAGTGCTAGGTTAACAGTTGGGCTTGATGACCTCAAAGATCTTTTCCAACCTAAACAATTCCATGATTTTATGGAGAATTTTCTTACATTAACTTCATAACAAAGCAAAAATTTTGGTCTCAAATTTTGCTGCAAAACAGGGAGTAAAGTACCCTGGTGGTCACTGGGGGAGAATAATAATCAGTGAAAATATTAGAATAAAATCCATGAGTAAAAACCAAGAACCAGCATAGCCAATAACCAGCACTAGCATTTCTCCCACATGGAGACATTATTTCACCACCATATTTTTCACACACTGCTGTCTCAGGTTCACTGGGCCGATGTGACTGAGCAATCGCTCCCCTCACGCAAAACTAAATTGACCTGAGAAAACATCTTTGATTTTATTGCCTTGCTTTCAATGCTTGTTCAAAATCCAGTGCTTCTTTAGATATAGCTTTAATATGCACTTTTCTAAAGTGCTTTCAACAGTAAATATAGCAGACCAGGGATAAATTTGGCCCAATGCATTTAACCATATGAAATAGAGCTAAGGCACTGGGGACATCCTTGAGTTTCAACTCATCTGTCCCCCAAAATCCATAATAATAATATTTTTATTTTAGCACTCATACCTGAAGGCCTCTAGGTACTTTAAAAAAATGTGTAGAGTAGTAAAAGCAATTTAGTCCCCAATACTTGCATATTTTAATTCATGGTAGATTATTATTCCTCTGCACACATATTGCTTTAGTCATCTACATTTTTATACCCTTTCTTTTTACTGTACAACTGAGTTCTTAACTATATTTATGGACTGCTGTATTTTCCCTGTACACCTATGCACCTTATTATTTATTCATAATCTCCCATTTCTCTGTAAGTTATTGTTCACAATATATTTTTAAAATAATGATAAAGCTTAAACTCCAGATTTTGACTTTTTAAACTAAAGAAGAGACTGCACAGGGCTAAGCAATGTTTGGTTTACACAACAGGAGTGAAGACAGGATTTGGCTCAAGAATACATCATTCCATGTAGGAGGGAAACCATTAAGATTCACACCACATCCTGCCTCTCTTGCGCACGAACAACGAGCAGGCACAGGTACCAGCCGACTCACACTCATTGCAAAGAGGATGCATTTTGCTAGCACAGACGTCTCATTAACCATCAAAATTCCTCATAGCAGCATGTTAGCCAAGGCCTTAACAGCACGCTGCGCCATTTCCCAAAGCACCTTTCTGGAAGCAAGGATGCTCTTGGCAAGTCCTTCGCAGGACCACTGCGCCCTGTGACAGCACCAACACGAGTAAGTCTGCATGGAGCCGTCCAGGAGCCTTGTGGCAGTAATTATCTGCTTTGTAATCGACTGTGGTGGAGGTTTATAAAAACATTGCACTCTGAGCCTGGTGTTTTTCCATGTCTTTTTCCCTTGAAGGTCTTTCCCAGAGAGGAATACTGCATACAGTTGATCTGAATTAACTGTTAAAATGGATTAGTTAAAAGTGCATATTCAGAATTAACTTGGTCTTTATGAGACTTATCTTTCTTTACCTTAATTCTGAACAAAGACATCTACACAGGGACTTAATGCAATTTAATCAATCCACTTAAAATTCAGTTCACCTAGCTAGCTTGTATTTCTTTCCTTTCACATGCCTGTTTAGACTAACTTATGACTCAACATATCTGAGGAACAGCTGACAGAGGGCAGGAATCTGTAGAGAGTTGTACCTGGTTTCCTGAGACATGGTGAGTACTTCCTATTTTCACATATGGATATGCACTCACAGAGCCCAGCAAAGCATCCGCACGCCCTTGCAATTTTGAAAGAAACTTGGGTCTGAAAACAGCCAGGATCCCTTCCGTCATAACCACATGAAGGTGCCCAGCGATGGCCCTTAGGAAGTCCATGTGGTTCTACCAGGGTTGACAAGCACCTCCTCCATGCAAAACTGAGGCATCCAGATGAGAGGAGACAGCTGTACCATTTTTTGTAAATTCCCACCTAAGGACCAAGTCACAGGGAGACACAGACACTATTTCTTATAACAACTTCTATTTGCTGAGCTGTTATTTCCAAGAGGTCATGCCACAGGGTTTTTGCTCTTTACCAGCTATTCCAACAAACCAAAACCAGGTCTCTCCCTGGAGTTAGAGGAGATCAGTTAGTCCCACTTGACTGTGTGTTTTTGGCAATGCTGAAATGGGAATCATTTAAGCTGTTTAAGAGAAACTACCACATTTTTCAGACTTTTCTTTTCCAGAAACGAGGAGAAATGAGCTGTGAATATAAAACCTTGCTCTCTGTGTTACAGCTTTCTCTTTCCCTATATATTCATATATCTAAGCCTTCTTCCTCTCTATTAGGTATGTTTCTCTTCAGAAGCCACATATTTCACTGTTCATCTCCTAAGGGCAGCCAGAATATCACATGAAAGGGAGTTGTCATTTCTCCACTATTCCTTTTGGGAATTTGGCCCAGACAAGCCAGTAACTTGAAGGATTTTGCAAGTTTTTCCTGCATGCTCTCTTTTCTAAAGAGATTAGAAATAAAACTCATAATACCATTAGACTTTGTATGTATGAGAAAGATATTTTTTTGTTGCTGGGTTTGAGATGGAGGAAGAGAGGCCAGTGAGAGTTGGGAAGATGCTGCATTTTAGAACAAGTGAAGCGTAGGCTGTGTCACTGCCCTCTCACAACATAGCCACATGCTGTTAGACTGCTTGAGGAGAGGAAAGATAGCATTTCTCACATCACACATGTCCAGTCACTGCCATCTAAAAAATACCGGCTTTGGACAAGTCTCACCAGAGCTCTTTGCTGAAAGTAAGTAACATTCATAAACAGATGGGCTCATTCTGGATTTGATGCCACTCCCAAGCCACTGGATCAATGTCTTTCCCTCCTCTGTTTCCCCCATACAGAGTCAGACACCAATTCCTCAATGTATTTACAGCACAGCTCTGTCCCTCTGCCTGCACTCGTCCTTGTCCCTTTGGTTGCACCATCTTGTTATCATCAAGCTCTGTACCCTAGAGAGAATCTCCCATGGATTATCTCTGCCTTATGTACATATCAGTTAAAATAAATTTCCATTGCCATATTTTCAGGTTTGCCTTCTTTCTGTTCAAATAATCAAAGCATTTTTCCAGGTCTTTGTCACTCCCCTCCTCCAGGCCTCCAGATTCAGATTCACCTTTGCAAAGGATATCCATCCATTCTGGTGGCTTTACCTCCTCTTCCTTCTAAGCATTTTTTAATGCCAGTCTCCAGCTACACATGCCTCATACCTTCACCTAGGCACTCCAGCTTCTTGCTTCATCTCCCACCAAATATCTCCCCCATGTTTTCACTGACACCAGCTTTGCTGCCTGCTCCTAAGCTTCTTGTGATGAAATTTTAACATGCTCACTAGGACAGGCTATTAGATGAACACCCTGACTGCACCTGTCCAACAGGTTTATCCACTTCTCATTCAGTCCTTCTCATTCCGCTCCTCTACACAGACAGGTCCCATGTAACTAGCCCTTCAGTGATGGCTGGCGCAGCCAGCATCCAGCTGCCACACTATTTACGGTATTTTCACTGTAATTGTTTTCACAGCTTAGCATTACTTTGCTATTCTTCACCCTCCTTCCCTTGTCTTAGGCTATGCAACTTCAAGCCAGCATCACTACTCCTGAGTTCCTGTTGCTCCTACTGAAATGAAGACATTAAATGATAGCATCCTGGGACACTGGAAATACCCTTGATATTAAGATAGGTGTTGCCTTGTCTCACACATGCACACAAACATTAGGTGGTCACAAGAGAGTAAGTGAGAGGCACTATCAAATATCTGGTTAGCAAATGCCCTTTTGCTTATACCTTGTTGCAGTAAGAATATCTGTCGTTCTCTTAGTGGTTTGCTGCTTGAAGGGTTATTTTAATTAAAACGTAAAATGTCAAACATTAGTAAGAAGGAGGATAACCCTGTGGGGAGTGAGGATGAATCAAATTTATTAGTCACTGAGCAGCAGGCTGGTAGCCCTTCTCTTGGAGAAATTTTAAAAGGCAGTTAATGCAAAATACAAAATCAGTCTTATCTCCCCCTATTCTAATAAGCCTTCTGAAGAACAATATCACAAGTTTCCAACAATTTTGGAAATTAAAGATAAATCTGCTACAGAGATTAGAGCAGTGTCATTTTTTGTGTGCAGGACACACAAAAACTAAGTCTCATTCGTGGACTGTAAAGGAAAACGTCTCTCTTAGGGTTATTTATCCCTGTTATCAAGAGATGCCTGTGTTAGCACCATACATGGTGTGTCACAGGACTGTGAGAGCCACTGGCATTTGGTAGCAAGCACGAAAACCAACCCTTGGAACTATTTTTCAGGGAATTATTTCCAAGAGCAGAATTTGCCTATCCACACTGCTCAGGAGCAAGGATGACTCTAGACTCCTCAGACACGAGTGGAGAAGGTTAGGATTTTAGCATATACCAGCTTTACCTCTCCACCTACTATCATGATATCCTCTGCAGTTCTACTTTATTCTGTGCCTGAATCCACTGGATTGTTCTGTCTGTCTTCCTAATCATCCACAGATAAATACCATGTTTTTTATTTTGTAATGTTTCTTTTATAGATAATTTCTGGTGTAATTTTTACTTTGTTAGTATTAAGCTAACAAACGATCACATTTTGGTTTAGTTTTCAAGTTTCAAATTTAAGATTCAATGGTAGAGCCTTGTGAGTTATTCACCATAGAGATTACTGAGAAGCTTATGAGAACACTGAGAGCTTTTTACCTTATACACATAGCTAAATGCACATAGTGACACAGAGATAACCATCACTTGCAAAGGAGGGGCTGTAGGTGGTGGTTTTCAGCTAGATCTTCAGCTCCTCTACAAATAAATGGATGGTGGCATTTGCTCTGAACACCTCTACTCATGGCAGCAGTCAGGGATTTTAGTTGATAATGATACCCCTTGGGTTATTTACAGCCCATGCACACTGTTAAGTCATAAGGCAGGGTACAAGCACTCCTCCCTGGTCATTCATGGTTCACACAGTTGGACTGCTAGGGCTAAGGTGCCTTGGGCAAAGTGGATAAGTCCCTTCCTTGAGAGGGCATCAGCTGCTACAGGATAAATCAAAGCAGCCATCTCAACAGAGACTTTACATAGGCGATAATTTTCACACCATCAATTCACAATGATATTTTTATTTTTTTTAACTCATGATGGGGTGTAAGTTCTGGTAAAGAATTTGAACAGCTTTTAGTTAAGAGTCCTTAAAATTAAATTGTTTCATTCGACTTGAAATATAATTCTGTATGGCAGAAAAGACAGGCAGCATTTGGGAGGTAGGGAGGGAGAAAAAAAGAATAGAGCAACAATATAGAGCTTACAAATTAAAACCAAGTGGAGCTGTCAATAAGATCTTGCTCACCATATTGTCACAGAATTTTCCTTCTGTGTCACGTTGGTCATTACTGTAACACTACATGAGAAATCACTCCATCTGTTAAAAAAGAAAAGAAAAGCAGCTGCTACCTTCCTGCAAAATGGAATTAACAAACACCCAGTAACTGTATTCCTTTTGACTTTTGTAGTCACAATTTTAGTCCCATTTTAGTTGTGCCATGCAAGCCACCAAGCAGTTCTACCGCCATAGTAATAAGGCCTGCAAAAAGCCCATTTACCAAAACAAAAGATGCTACCTATGGAAACTGCAATGACTGTGACAGTTTTAGTTCCTGCACTGATGGTTTGGAGGGCTTTGGGTTCTCTTGTGGCAGGGGAGATGTTAACTTATTGGGGAGAGGAGCACTAATCCAGTCACTGCAGTAAAATACGAAAAATTTTCACAGAGATTCGAGATTATTTTGCTGACTTAGCTTGGCAGTTGAACCAGGTGAGTCCCATTACATCCAGCCACAGAAAATACAAGCATCTGAATGCATGAAGTGGATGAGCCTGGAGCAAGAGCATCAGGCTGCCAGAGGAGGCACTCAGGCTCAGGAGGAAGCCTGGGCTAGGATTTTATGACTTACCATTAACACTGAACACCTGGGAACAGGCTGTGTGTACCAAGAAAAGGACTTGGTGGGATCACACCTATGTGTCATACTTTTCTGTACCTAAATTAGGCTGGAGGGTAGCCTGCAGTCCTTGCAATTCAGGGAATATTGAGCCAAAATCAATTTGGGCTCTCAGGGAGAGCCCAAATCAAACACCTAATGGAGACCAAGTCCTGAAACAGTTATATTTCTCCTAAGAAGGGCAAGATAACTAAACTCCACTCACAGAAAAGAATCCATAGCAAAACCACACACGACAACCAGTGTTTTTAAATAGCTATTGAGGAACGAAGGCTGGTCTGTGATCAGACAGGACTGTACTGGAGACAGCACTTGCGTTAGATGGAGCCAGCTGCTAAATAATGCCTTAGGCAAGCTGCAGCCTGCCGGGGGACACCCCTTATTCTCCATCTTTGAGTGTGCCTCCTTGTCCTCCCTTCCATCTGCTTAGTCTTGGCTCTGGAGGTACACATCCCACCAATGGCTGCCTTCATGCTGGCAGGTTTCTGCACCAGCTTGAGACGTGACAAGAGCCACCAAGCCACAGGAAAGTGTTCAAATGTGTATCACCATACTCATGTCACACTTTTTATGCTCCTCACCAAGCATGCGCTGCTGGTCAGGGATGGAGATAGGAGCCCCTTTAGAGGCATGATGTTACAGTGAGTATAGCTGTTATCATGCAAGGGTGGTTTGGGTTTTTTTCCCAGCAGTTCAGGCTTCTTTTTTCCTGGCAGGTTGTTTCAACATGCTTGTAACCACGTCTACATTGGAAGAAAACACAAGAGGCAAACACAGTTCCAGCTGTTTGAACAGAACCCCCCTGAACTCAAAGAGGGTTCACTCTGGGGGGCATTCCTGATCCATTCGCTATCCTGTAGGACTCTTCAGTTCATCGGGGAGTGATTTGCAGCTATTCTGCAGCAGAAGGAAAATGCTGGTAGGCAGCATCATTCCAACAATCTGCAAGATGGTACTCTAATTTTCTGGAAAGATTGGATTTTGTTAGAAGTGCGTGAGTTGTATCTGTTCATCTGGTCTGTTAATTCATCCAAAGGCTTCACCATTCTAATAGGCTTAATGGCTACTGTAGCTGATAGGATACCTCAAAATAATCATTAGAGGTACTCCATTAAAGAGAATGTTATTTGTATTACAACAATACACAGACCCAAGTGAGATCAGAGTTTCATTTTCTAACACAACGAAGTAATAAAAATCTACTTCCAAAGGATTTTTATGGAAAAGACAAGTAATGGGTGAAGGGAAGTTGAGGCACAGAGATTTGAAGTGCTGCTGCACAAAGGTAGCAAAGCAAGGAATAGAATTACATGATTTGAGTTCCCCTGATACATCTACAAACAGGAACTTCATGTTAGTATCAAGGTACAGTATTCAAATAAATTGCTCTGCAGTAAAAGTGATCTGAAAAAAACCCAGAATCAGTGCCCACTGAAGTTGGCCAGGAATTTTTTAGAGCTTCAATAAAATGGCACCACAGAAGGAAGTGAGATTTTTTCATAAGAACCCATCAGTTTCTAGAAGGAAAAAAAAAAAGGCAAAGCAAAGTAAACAGAAAATCCTCCCTGGGAAAGCTGCCTCCAACCCATGATGAAAATTCTGGCTATGCCTAGAGAAAGGCCTAAGGGACTGGAGACCACTCTGAGATGATTCAGAGCACAGCCTGGCCCAAGGCTTACCTCAATTTGGAGCACCTTGTCATGGTGAGCCGAGTCCTTCTCATTTTCCCTGCACTCTTTTGCAAGTGAATGCAACTGAACTGATGAAGATCAGGTTTTCTATCCCTGTTCTGAACCGGACAAGAAGAAACTTAAAACAGGGGCTTCCAACTAAAGGGTTCCACTACAGGACTTACCTGAAGGGCTCTGGAGCTTCAAAACTCAGCAGTCACATCTCCTGCCTACTCGTCTACCTACATGCATGGGACAGAGTCACAGTTTTAGCATATATCATGGGTTTTAAACACAGCAAAATATGCTGTAAGGGCTGCCTGACTTTCCAGCCCAATTGTTTTAACCAAGACAGGCCACAGGGTTTGGATCTGTGCAGGCATTTTAAATACCACAAAGTCTGTTACCATTTATGTGGCTTTGTTTCAAGCTATCCCCTGTTTTGACAAGAAACAAAACTGTCATTTTGAGGCAACACAACGCGAAGGCATTCAATGCACCTGCCAGACTGCCACCATGCAGTTTTTCAGCATAAAGGGTCAGCAAAACCACTGCACCACACATGAACTGTTACATAGCGATATTCATTGTGCAAATGAAAAACTGTTCTACACAGCATGCCTGACCAAGTGCTTGGCACCAATGCAAGAACTGGTCTATGAGGCAAACTGGATTTTATCGCAGGCTGAAAGACTCTTAAAGTCCTTGAATACAAAGAGCTCCATTTAGAAAGAAATTGCAGTGTGTAAATATAATCCACAATCAAGGCTCTCAGAGTCACAAAATAGCATGACTATATCTCTGATTACTAATTTAATCAGGCACCACAAGCACTTAAGTGAAGAACCCCAACCAGACAAAGGGAGCTCCTTACAGCTGTTTTTAGCAGGCTGTATTTTGCAACAGACATGTGAGCACAGATCCCAGTTTGTAAGCTATCCCATGTCTGAAGGGCAACATTTACTAAAACAAAGTGAGATTGTACAGACACAAAGTGAATTGCAAAACTCTGCACAGATCCAGCCCTGCACTCGTAAACCACATATCACCACATTATGAGCAAACACAAGTCTTTGCACCATTCACCCTGACTCTCATTTAGTCAGGATGCATCAGAAACTAGAGTTAGCTTGAATGACTTGAATGACTTTCAATTTTTATTGGAAAGATCTACCATAATTTCTGGTGCAGAAATAAATAAATTAATCAAATGAAACCCTGACAGATGCCTGCTACAGATGCAAGTCTCATTATGGATTAAGTGGAAGTCCTAAGTCACCTATACTCGGCAAAACATCTGGGAACAGCAAGACCTAGTGGGATTTTCTGACCTGAGCTCCTTGGAAGCTTCAGAGGAGCTAGGGCCACTCTTGTCCATCCCAGGGCAGCAGCACATACCACACAGCAGCTGGAAAGTTCTGACTTCCTTCTCCTCCACGCTCCTGTGCAGTGTCTGAGGGGAAAGGGAGATCTAACATTGCTTTATTCTTTTAAATTGCCAAAGAGTATACAGGTCTCTCTGGCTATGCGTTAGGTGCCTCAAATATACCTGTCAATTGGGTGTCAGAGAATAAAACTGTAAATACATAGGCAGCATTTGCATTTTAGCTCACTTCTCTTTTTCCCCTATTCACCTTGTTCCGTCCACTTTCATTGAAAACCTTTGAAGCAATTCAGCTAGCATCTTCTTAGTGGTGCTGTGCCACAGACTGCCAATCCCATATGGACATGAGGGAATTGGGTTGTTTAGTCTGGAGAAGAGAAGGCTCAGGGGGGGACCTTATCGCTCTCTACAACTACCTGAAAGGAGGTTGTAGTGAGGTGGGTGTTGGTCTCTTCTCCCAAGTAACAAGCGACAGGACAAGAGGTAACTGCCTCAAGTTGTGCCAGAGGAGGTTTAGGTTGGATATGAGGAACAATTTCTTCACAGAGAGAGTGATCAGGCATTGGAACAGGCTGCCCAGGGAAGTGCTGGAATCACCGTCTCTGGAAGTGTTCAAAAACCGCATAGATGAGGCCCTCGGTGATATGGTTTAGTGGTCTTGGCAGTCCTGGGGTAATGGCTGGACTTGATGATCTTAAAGGTCTTTTCTGACCTATCTGACTCTAAGATTCTACCTCAGACATAGCAGAGCAGTCCAAAATTGCAAGTTTACATACCTATCGATAGGTCCTGTGACCAGCACACTGCTGCTTACAGACATGAATTATATCCATTTGCTTAATTTTCTGACAATATCTCAAAGTGATATAAAAATATCTATATGACACATATGTTCTCCCCCTCTCCTACCCTCCTCCCCACTCAGCCCTAAGCAAGCAACGGGTGAAAAAAATTCACAACGCCACATAACATGAAATCTCTGCTTAGTTGGGTGTATTAATAGCTCAACCCATTTTCTGATGTAATTGCATTAATTGTTCCTGTCCCACTGGCTTTCCAGGAGAAAAAGGAAGGTTAATTTAAATATTAAACAAGGAAAGTGTTGGGGTTTTTGTTACAGCTTTGTGCACAGATGTGTAACAGAGTGCTAAATATCAGCACTCTGCCTAGTTGAAGGCTGTTGTGTTAGCAGGAATCCTCACCTATTCGTACAAACTAGCATGTACCAGATGGCTCCATGGGAGTCAGGAGGCTTGAAATGGAGCAATCATTCAGTCTGCAGATGGAATATACAGTACGTTCCTAGTTAAGTAAGGGGCTCATTTATTCAGATAGATTCTGCATATATGGAGCGTGTCTCAGAGGACAAGCCAGTTTCTGCCTCCAGATTTTTAGCAAATTTCTAAGCTAGGTCCATTTCTAAGCTAGCTACCAGAGTCCAGAAGAAAAAAGCCCCCTTACTAAAAAGGTGGAATTTTGTTTAAGCCATGCTGAAACAATACAATGAGCACAACATTTACTTTTTATTTTTATAAAAAAATCTTCCCAATCTGGAAAATAAAACATGCTTTAATAGTCTTTTTTTTTTCCGACTCATCATGCAAACATTTGGACAGAACCTTCTAATTCGGTGCTCCAGTTAGAGCAGAACTACATATTTATACACTACTTATGATTATTTATCACCAGAAAAATAAATCAATGACTTAATGTTATTCAAGACCTGCAGCAGCAACACCCACTGTTGCCATGCAGAGTCCCAGAAGAGAGCCATGCCTGCCTTTGACGTCTGCAGTAAATGAAGCAGAGAGGCAAGACACGTGCCTTAGTGGAAAGAAGCAAGAAGGATTCTGCCTTGTGAACAGATATCCAGAGAAGTCCAAGCTAGAAGTTTCTGACATGGGATTGTCATTATTTTTTAAGAATGTAAACTAGAAGCTATCCTGAACAAGATTAGGGACTCAAGCAAGCTACTATATTGCAAAGCAACCTTGCTCTCAAGGACACAAAACAAATCAGCATTCTAGCCTAAGATTTTCAATGGCCTAGTAAAACTTACCTAGGCAAATAATTGAAGAAAACAATGAAAAAACATTTTCAAATATCTAGGCAAAAGATATTCACTATTTCATATTGTAAAGCTTTGTAGAGCTGATTCTACAGGGGAAGGAATATGAAGAGTTACCCAGGCTTTGTTGTGCTCTAACCAAAGTCCATGAAAGCACAAGAGCTCATGTTCCACACAGAAGTGAAAAAACCCTCATCCTATGCTTTGGCTCCACAAAGTGGCTAAGAACACGGAAAGCCTTTCTCTCCATACCAAATCTAAAACTGTGTCTTGAGAGCTTGGTTAAGCCATGAACTAGATCCACCCCCAGCAAAGTTACTTCCCACCTTCTTCCTGGGACACCAAGCTGCTTCAGCACAGAGGCTGTTTTGCTGCTTCCTAGAAGCACTGGCATCTCCCTGCACAGAGGGGAAGAGATGGCTTTCAGGCTGGATGCTTTTTCTGCCCTCCCCACAGTCCATGCTACTGTTGCCTACTGAGGGACTGCTCACTTGATCCCTTACTTTTTACCAATAAGGATAATCTTGGCTCACAGTACCTGACACAGGTGATGTAGCATGTGATAATAGTATAGTTTACAAATGTGAACATCACAGGGTAAGTACTGATTTATAATAACAAGCTGGAGGAGCAGAAAGAGGGAATTGTTAAGGGACTGTCTTCTATCACTTTCCAAGAATGGGAGGAACTCAATTATATCCAGCAGCCTCACCTAATGTAATTGTATTTGCTGGCTCTTTGCCTTTGAAGTGCCTCTCCTGAAGTATGTCTTGGCAGTGTATTCTGCCACATCAAAAAGGGAAAGTTTTAGTACCTGTGCTTTTGGAAGGCTCATTAAAAACACACCAAGTAGATAGATGGAGCAGAAAATTGTTATCAAATCCTCTGGGGCTTTTTGTTTTGTGTTGTTTTTCTTCTCAGATCATACAGAAGCCCATGCACTTTGTGGACTCCGTTACAGAAATGTTGATCACACGGACTGCTGTTAATTCATCACAGCTTTGCTAGGCTACTTGTCTTCATTTGCCATGAACACAAACAAATTCTACAGACACACCATATCAAATCTGTTCTCCTGAAAAGAGACATTCACTGGTGAAACAAAGAGAAACGTAATGGCAATTAATAAACTAACATTTACTGCACTAATTAGCATCTCCTAGAGGGCTTGATTATGTGTTTACACCAGTTAGATACAGCTCAGTATGAGAAAATACCCACATTTCATACATCAAAAGACATTTCTTTCATATTTCCTCTTCCATTCTTATAGTACTGAAGTGTGAAGACAAGAGCATGAAGGAAGGTAGAATAATTCATTACCTTGTCTCCTACTGATTTGTACATTCAACATTTTTTTGGAATAAACACAAAGTCATAAATTAGCTTGTAGCAAAACAGAATTAATTGAATGTCTTAGTAGGATCATCAAACCAAGGTTTAAAGTCAATTTATCTGCCTGGGATTCTGTTAATGTAGCTTCAACTCATTAGGGTGAAAGCTGATGCTGTGGATGGGGTGCACAGGCTCATGAAAACACAGAACAACCCATGTTTTCTCTACTTAAGGATGGACAAAAATCTCTCATATATGTCATGCACAAACACATGCATACACATGTACACATATTTACATTCACAGAAGAAAAAGTGTGAGCCATAAAATAAATGCTCTCAAGAAAAGGATTTTATATCAAGAGGCTAATAAAAGGATTTCAAATGCCTCCTGAAGACATCCAGTCACATGCATAAACCCAGATTGTCCCAAGTTTCCTAGGATCCTTACAGCACCATGTTGTTTCCTCAGTTCATGAACAGTGCTGAAGCCACATTAGTAAGAAATGGATATAGAGAGACAGTTTGGTTATATTGGCCCCTATACCTAAGAGGTAATATTCTGAGGCTGGAAACAGATGCGGGACAATTATGACACAGAAGTCAGTACTGTGGTTTTGGGAGATGTTTTGGTAACAAATACCGTATTAATCTCTGTGGATATACTTCATTACAGCCAGAATGTTTCCCGTCAGGAGGGTTTTCGACAATAAACACTCCAGCTAAGCAAGGCAGACAGAGTGCGGCAGGAGCAGTCTAATGGAAAGCATGCCACCAGCTCCTTCAGCGCACTCCTGTAGGCAGCGGGTTGGTAGGTTTTCCTGAGCTGGTGTCACAGAGAAGCAGGACATAGGAAGCACCTCAAATGCAGATCAGAACTTGAAGGCTATCCTGAGCACTCTGTGCTTCCAGATGCATCCTGCAGAAATGGCAACAAATTTTTATGGGACTGATGAAAAACCTACCAGGGCTCAAAAGCAGCTCCCAGCTGTACCTGGCTAAAAGGAAACTCCAAGCTGCCAAAAGACAAAGCGCAGCTACCACATGTCATTAGGAAGAAGAACCAAGTATGTAGCAGCTCAAACAACTTAAATCCTGAGGAAGGAAAAGACAATGCAGTGCAGCACTTCAGCACAGCTTCAGATGAAGTCGCTGATGGTTGCATAGGCTGATGCCAAAGGCCAAATATAACACCTGGCACATGAACAAAGTCAGTACACTGAGACAAACAGTCAAGAAATAAATAGCACTTCAAATCTACAAACCTGTGACACACAACTTGCCAGCTGTGAGCATCTCACTTTTGTTACTGCATAAATGCCTCATGCTCTTATTCATGTTTACTACTTTCATTTCAGGAGGACTTCAGTCTCAACCAGCTAGCTGAGAGCCACGTAAGTGTATGGTGGCAGGAGGCAGTACCTCACAATCCAGTAGAAAGAAAAAAGAAGCTGCAGCAATGATGAGAAACTGAATGATGAGACCTCTCAGAAAGGGTGATAAGCTGTTCTACTCACATCTTTAAAACATTTAAAACACTAAATGCAGCAACACATCAGCCTGTTTACACACCTAAAGATACAGACAGCAGTGATACAGGCAGCAATCTCCAAAAGCGCCCAGGTTCGAATCTTCCTGAATAGAATAGTCACTCAGAAACTTTTGATAATGACAGCAGTTGACTTTGAATGGTTTGCTTAGTAAACTTATTTTAAGAACTTCAGGATGAGGGAGATACTCACTGCCTTCAATCACAGCTTTAGTCAGAGCCTGCAGATAAGAGCACTTCTTCATTTACCAGCAACCCCTGTGGGGTGTTACCAGTAGCCTTACCTTTCTCCAGGAAGAAAGCATTTGCCCCAGAAGTCTTCCAATTTGTCACCACTTTCACTCTCCACATTGGCTTTGACCATGGATAGACCATAAGTGGAGGGTCTGCCACATCAACATAGGGGCAACCACTTTGCCTGCACCCCCAAGCCATGAGATCTAGCTCTTTGTGTGGGTACAAGCAAGTTGTCCCACGCTCAACATCAGTTCAGTAAAAGCAATGCCTGTAGGTAATTTAAAACGCATAATAAAGACGGCTGATGCCGAGGCGGCTCCATTGGAACATGCAGGCCTGAGTTTTTCCAGCCTGGCTTGGTAATTCTCAACAGAACTGGATCAGTTGCTGCTTTTAGATCCTAGGGGACAAACCGTGATAGGAATGGAGTTTTTGGCCCTCAGGCTTGCAAGAAGCTGTGACCTCTGCTGCCATAGATGGGACTTCTGACATTTCAAAGTCTTTGAAACTTCAGCCCTCAGTTTCAGAGATTTCCAAGTGCAGCAAACTGGTCCTGAATGCATCCCCTTGTTTCAGCCTATGCCAATAACATGCATGCATAAACATGTTTTCTCACTCTTCTGCCTACTCGCCTATTCATTACCCCTCAGCTAGCTGTACTCCCTTCCTAATTTACTAATCTGTTTGCTACAGACAGTACAGCAGCATCTTAAATGGGATATATCCAGCTGGGAACAGGGAAGACAAATAGCTGTTAGCACCACTGCCTTCCTTTAATGGTCCCAGCTTTCAGTTGTCTTTCTCCCTTGCCAGCCGTCTGTCCTTCTTCTGCAAGCATGGCTGGCTGCAGACCATCTGATACAAAGAAGATGTCTGGCAACTCATGCTCTAAATAGACTCTCTGATGTAGCCCCTCATCCTTGCCAAACACCCCAGCACTAGGCTAGATAACGGAGAGCCAGGGCTGAATTGTGTATACAACTGTATTACCCAGGACTAATACAAATATTTGGCCATATATTCAACCAGCATTGAACCTAGCACCACTAGCTGTAATGGATGGATGCCATTTCACATCAGTCCTCCTAAACAGCAGCAAGCTGTTCACAGCACGTTTAGCTGCAGATACAAAAGAACTTCTAAAATTCTTTATGAAAGACCTATTTTCCTATTACCTTAAATCAGCCTTTCGTCAGGCAAAATTCCACTTTCATTTTATGGAGGGAACTTAGGGCTAAGAAGTCTCATAAAGAGTCAGCAGTAAAGTAGAATCAGGACTACTCCGAAATCCAGCCCACAAGCTATCTTATTCAGACTCCAAACTCTCCCACATTATATTGACTTCTCACATGCATCTGTGTGCCTTCAGAACAATATTTATGTTTGTAGTTTCCCATTCTGTGCATACAAGTTACTGCCTTCCTCAGAGCAGACATTTGCCTTTCTGCTACGTCCTCTTCTTCTACAGAGAAGGTCCTTCTGGCCCATGAGGTAGGACAGTGCATAGGCTCTGTGTACTTCTTCAACAGCTACCTTTTACAGCTGCTTAGATAAACAAGAAGAATTACAAAATCCTAGAAATTCATCTGCTTGAAGAAAATTCGCCTGTGTTTTCTTGCAATAGAAACAATCCCGCTATAGTTAAAAAGAGTGTTTGCTTTTGGTGAATTTACATTTGTTGGCCGCTTGAATGTCACTCCAGCTCCTCTGCTTCCCTGTCCTTCGCTTTCATGTGATCTGAAAGCAACTTTGGTTTGTTTCTCTCACTCACAGCAAAGCAGAGCTGCAATAACAGCAAATGATCCTTGGAAATCACAGTCACATTAGGCTTCTGTTCAAATAGCTTTTAGGGCTGTGATAATAGGAGGCATTCCTAATAACTGGTGACTCAGTGAGACCCTGCACAGAAGGCCTCCAAATGACAGTACACAATTTAGAATTTAATCTAGAAACAGTGGTGGTGATGAGATTCCAGCTGGGGACCTTCTGGTCTGGAGGCCGGTGCTGTACCAAATAGTCTAAAGCAACTACTTTACCCAACCAGAAAGCAGATGAATCCCCTTCTCTTCCCCTGAACTTCACAACAACTTTGGGGCTGCTGTTTGACCCATGAAGCAGAGAGTGCCTTCATTGCTGCCCTGGCTCTGGAGACTCACCACCCTGAACCACGGCACGTTAAACTGCTGATAAGTGGAGAGCATCTAGTTTTGCAGCATTAATATGAAAGTTAGTTCCTGAAAACTGAATTTCAGCACACTTCAGTTCACAGGCCACCCATATTGTGCATTTGGACTGTCCTTGATTTGCTATAAATCTAGACCAGATGCTCGCTCAGAGAGAACAAGAATAGAGTTCATCCCTTGCTCTCTCTCTCTCTCCTAGTGCACTGCTTATGCTGAAATCACACAATGTTAGCATGACCTATGCTTAGCAACCCAGATTACATAAAGAAAAGGTTTCTTTCTTGAGAGTAGGAAATTATGACTCCAGTAACAAAAGAAGTGTATTACATTTCTTAAAATAAAACCTTCAGACCCTCAGTCTTTGCCACTGTGATATACAAAGGGAGGAAAATTCAGCACAGACTTATCTTTCCAAGAAGGTGGCCACTGGGAAACAGTCAATGGCCAGAGACAAGCACAATGCTTGGAAAAGGAGAAGATGGATGAGGGTTTCCTGGGAACAGACATACTTTCCTATGATCCTACTTAACATTCCTCTGATGTGCCCTAGTAGCATCCAGTAAGAATGGGAGGAAAACTCACATACAATAGAGAAAGGACAACTCCACCTCAGGAAAGCAGGTTGAGAGGAGACGTGATTGCTCTCAGATGGTTGGGTCCCATCTAGTGCAAAACTCACTATGGATAATAAATTTCAAAAAGCCAGGACAGCATTTACTGACTGGTGGGCAGTCAGAACAAATACCAGGGTTTTGGAACTTTGTTGGGTTTTTTTTTACCATCAGTGGTCTTCCAACGGGGTGCAGCATTTGCTAATATAGCATAATCTGTTACCCACAGATAGTTCAAAAATACAAAGAGTTCATTGCCCAGATATCTCTATTTAAAATAGATTTGCTTTTGTTCATCAGTGTAATGCACATGGCTGAGAAATGGCAAGGTGCCAAAATGAAACTGCTCCTAATTTTCAGAGGAGGCCACCGGCTAATTACACAGACTGCAGGTGTGAAGAGAGAAGCTCAAAGTAATCAATAGTAGTAATTAATCTGCTAGACTGGAGCTAAAGAGCTAACAGCTGGACATCAGAAATGGACACATGCAACAAGATCAGCAATAATTACCTCTTTAAATATTGAATTTCCATAGCAACAATTAAGCATATAAATAAAGGCTTGAAATCAAGGCTCCGAGGCATGATGCTGAATTGCAAACACAACATTCTCCAAATCAACCATTTTAATAAAACAGTAACAATATGCTTGGGCTGGGTCGACCGGTCTCTGGTGCTAGCAGAAACTTAGCTTCTGCTGCCTCCAGATTTTTTGGCTGTTTCTCCTTGGCTGCTTCTAACCCACAGGTTCTGCTGTAACTTCTCTTCGTTCAACTAACATCTAATGAGACCTGGTGCAGCACATGCCTTCAGCTCACCCCCCTCTATTCTAAGCCTGTTCACCTTACAGTTTTGGCTTTTCCACCCGCTGGAGATGATTTCCTCTCAAAACGATCTTCTGAGGCACCATCTGGATCAGGCTGGCAGTGCCATTTTGACTGGGCAGTGTCAGAGCACTACCTGGTAGGTGACCTCACCACAGCCTCTGCTGGGCTGTCAGATGGATCAAGTGCCAGAGTCACAGCTCTTCTGGGAGAAGTTTCTCTGAGCATCCTGCAACCATGGGAAGTACCGCCACTGCCTCTCAAGGAAGCACCCAGAGACTTCTCCTTTTGTCTCATGGCATAGGCCCACAGCATGCACAGCAGCATTGCGTTTCCCCAGCACCTTTGTGGGGTCAGTAGTAACTGAAGAAATTGATACCTGATTTCCCGATTGGCTTAATAGCATGGCTTCACCACAGCAGCTCTCTGCCATGGAGATGCCAGGAAGCCCTCATTAAGCTCAAGCTTATCTTCTCAATAAATGTTACGTTCTGATGTATACTGGCTAAAACCCACCTTTGCTTAGGTCAGTGGAGATGTCAAGGCCATCTGCTCCCTTCTCCAGAAAATTCAGACCAATGGAAAATCAAAGCACAAATCTGCTCTTCGTTATGTTCTTGTGTGCTGTGAAACCAGAGATGGCTTCATGGATCCTGACCTCTGCAGGCTGCACCTAAGCAGGTGGCAGCCACAGACCACCAGGGTTTTAGCAGTTGAAGCAGCCAACGCCGTCCTGCCTCCAGGTCCACCCTGTAAGTTTACTGCAGGGATGACACGCCTTCTCATTCTGAAGAGGTAAATAGGGTCTTATCAACATGTTTGACAGGCCACATGTTAACTCATATGTTACCTCAGTAATTAAGACAAGGAAAAAAAAACTTCACTCAGCAACTATGTGCTATTTGAAGCACCATCAGAAGCATTATCCTCCTTACATCTGCTTTAGTGCAAGGAAAACTAAATCACACCTACACAAATTCAAAGAAAAAAAGAAATCCTAAATTACATACATGCATCATTTTGAACCCTATGTTTCCAGAACCAAACCTGGCGCTAGATGAACGCTTGGGGAACTGTTTTTAGAATTTATATCTTACATTTTCTGTATTTTAAACATTTCTTTCTCCAATCATTGATGATCTCGAAAGTTTTCCTTCTCTCCAGGATTTTTCACATTTTTCCTTAAAATAGTTAGAAGTAAGGGACCTATTTCTATAGTTGGCTATAGAACCATATCCGGTTAGATAACACAGCTGAAGAACAGAATCTCCTTGAACTTTCCATTGGTTTCAGTAAAATTTTGTAAAGGTCCACATTAACTGCTATTAAGGTAGGATGGGGACCTATATTTTTTGCCTTAGAAGGCAGCAGTATTTCATAATTACCCTCATGTATTGATTCCCCCAACCATGCCAGCAATATTTCTGAATCCCCATGGTCTGCAAATATTTCTACACACTGTATTTTAAACTCTTCTGTAATATTGATTTGCAATGTACCTGCCAGTACAAAATGATATTTTACCAGTACTGGTACTGACTGTGTTTTCTGCCTTTCTAAACAGCATGCAGCAGTTCAACTCTGTGAAGAACTATTGCCAGATATTACCAACATATCTAAGCTGAACTTATTTAAAAAATAAAATGATGTGCTTGACTGAGAGACACATTTGACTTTGTATCAGGCATATACGAACTATTAGCTCAACTCAGCTGCAAAAATAGGATGATAAATCATCTGCTTCTCCCCCACACTTTCCTCCATGGTGAGACATGTGCCACTGCCATTAAGAATTGTTTGGGAAAGGTAGAAACTGGAAGAAGGCTTTTCCCCAAGCACTTCTCTGAGCAGCACCTATGATCCCATTTGCCCCGGTGCCAAGGGCGGTCGGGTTCTGAGGACCAACATCCACAAACCACAGAGGTGCCTGGCCCTGGTAGCGAGGATCCAGGCCAAGAGTAGAGCACATAGCCAGCAAACGTGCCTGCCCAATAACAACCAGCTGGAAAAAAGCATCAGATCTAGCCCTCCAGTACCTCATACCTTACATCTTCTGGAAAATTATGCATGTATGTGGTGTGAAATGCTGCCATTCTGGTCGAGGGATCAAAACAAGGAGCCCAAAGGGAGGTAAGCACTGTGGGGCTGAGAGCAGAGGTTGTTCTTAGCTCCACTACGGCTCTCCTGTGAGACTTCAACTAAATTGCTCACACCTACCTTCTTGCACCTATTCATCACTATGTTAGAAAGGCACGTGAAGAAATAATGTCATCTTCTTTCCTGAATCTCCTAGCTTGTTTTCACAAAAGGGGATCTCTTTCTTGGGAAAGCTTGTCTAGATTAGTCAAAGAAGTTAAGATTAGCCTTTCCCTCCCCATAAAATGGGCACTCTACACAAGGTGAGGGCCAGGATCTGTTAGGGTCCCTCCCTATCACTGTACAGCCATAACAGTACTCTCACTAAGTCAGGTACTCATGTTGCCCAGCTCTTAGAGGATTCAGAAAACATGGTACTTGACCCCAGCTTATTCTCAGAGTCTTTTTCTCAGTGGCTTTTCTTGTGCCACACCCGTAGTCTCCTTCGCATATAGGAACAAAATTGGATAAAGCCTGTGAAATACCTTCTCTCCCTCCATCATTCAGGATACATCAGGAATCCCTATCTGTGGGTCAAGTAAACAGGAAGGCAGAGAAAGAAAGATCCTGTTGTCTTAAGCCACAAACATAACAGTGGCAGCTATTCACTCTGCTCAACTCCATAGATAGTAAATTTAGATGCCAACACTGAAGAACATAAATGATCCTACACTGTCCATATATTGAGAGGAAGGTACTCCTCTGAATTTGTGCTCAGAGGACTCTATCACACTTGCACTTGTCCTCTCCGACTTCTTGCACTAAGCCTCCTGAAATGCATATTACACATGACTCAGTGGTAGATAGGTTTTAAGTCAACATTAGCATATATTGTTCAACTAAGTTTTTTGATGTAGAGGCAATTTTTAAAATAAAGTGTGGAAAAATAACAGGTTTTAATATTAGTATGGCTGGAAAATAAGCTAGGGATGGGAAAGAGATCCTTCAGTTTCTTTCCTATATAACTGTCTTTTGGGGAAGAAACCACAATAAACTATCAGGTCAATGTCAGTGCATCAGAAAAAATGCCAAGGCTGCTTTTCTCAGGATATTTTGAGCACATTCACACTGGAAATACACAAGAATAAGAAGTCTCATGACATTTCTGCCAATTCATGTCTGGATTGCATTATCATTTGAGAAAGAGACCGAGCCCCTCCCAGAACAGGGAGTCATTTCCATGAAGAGCTGTGAAACACAGCCAAAGTTTAGAGCGGATCAAGGGCAAAGCAAGTGCAGCACAGCTCCAAGCCCCCAGATCATCCTGCATCAAGCAGGGCAGCCCCTCCAGGTCCTGCTGCTGGCAGCTGCAGGGAGACCTGGGAGCCCTTCACTCTTGCTAAAAGCCAGGCGTCCCTGAAGTAGTTTAGAAGCTTGACTTTAAATACACTTCTCTGAAAAAGAAGAAGAAAAGAACACCCAAACCCCCCAACTGCCTCTCGTAGTTCACATCTCCCTATGAAGGGCATTCATGCAGGCTCACAGCAGTCTTGGCCCTCACTGTTGAGAGAAAAGTCCTTGCATATGGAAATTGCCAGAAAAAAAGTCTACTGCTGTTGCTCTAGATTGCATCTAGGGGGAGCTCCTCTCTTCCCCTTGACCAGGGCAGGAGTCTAGAGACATTAACCTTGCTGGGCAAAAGATAACCCCTGCAAATACTTCTTGGGCAATATGAAAGAGTTTACAAATCCCCCAGCCACACTACAAGCTTGCATACCACTCTGCAGAATCAAATTGACTTGGGTCATGTGTACACAGATGTGCATACATGTGTACCCACAAGTGTACAATAAACAACTTGGTAGTTATTGTTTCATCATAAAATAGCTGTTAGGAGAAGCATTTCTTTATTTTAAAAGACAAGATTAAATAACCCTCCTCTTCCTGTTTTCCCCTAGTGAGATTATGGCTTGCCACTGCATAGTTGGTTCATTAATCCATTCTGTGCTTTCCATACATCTTTTGACTTTCTCCCCCCACAGCATGCAAGATCCATGCACACATAGAATTAATACTTGCATGTATTGCTGGTCCTCTGTCACTGATGGATCCTGACAAGGAAGCACCTTCTAGCAGGGCTCATGTGCTCCGCGGACTGACAGCCAGCCAGAAAATTGCAAATCAGGTTGATCAGCTGTATGTAGTGTACTGAGCTGCAAAGTGGATGAGGAACCACAGCATTGTGTGCCAGTGAGCAAGACCATGCCCAATGGCCAGAGAAACAAAAGTTGGCTACATAAAAATCTCACATCTGTTTGCCTAGCATGTGCCACCCATATGGGATAGTACTGACTAGACAGAAAAATGTGTGAGGTGCTTCTGAAGGCACCTCCAACTCAACGAAGACACCAAAATGACTCTGCACAGAGCTAAGTATTCTTTAGGTTTATTGTGCTGACAGTATTCCTTGCTTATGCTCCAACCTCGGACAAACCCTGAGTACCCCTTCCCTCATGTTCGTCCTAGCCCTTGTGGACCACACTGCTTGTGACCAAACACGACAAGCAACTTATCCTTTTATGCATGCTACATACAGTAAGTCACCTCCAGAATAACACCTGCAACAGGACATCCATGAAATACACGTACCTTGGGTGGAATAAGCACTGAATTTTGTATTCCTGCATGCCATCATAAGCCACTCGCATAATGACTTTGTGCAAGGATATTCATTTTATCAGACCAGCGAGGCAAACAGAAGTAACACTACACAGGCATCCATCTCCTTGGATATCTATGCGTTAGAAAAGCACTGTCACATCAGAGAGCTGCTGTTGAGTGAGTGTTAAGGTAAAAACATGTATCAGTGTGACACATCACAGCCTCTAGATATTGAAGGAGACATTTCAATACAGTCACATGCCTAGTGCCAGCAGACAGGCAACTCCTTGCAACCCTTGAAAATGACTCAGTGCTTAAGACAGACAGCCATTTCAGGCAGACTGACATGATATGATTATGCTTATGTTTATGCCCTGTATTGAGGCATGGCTCCACAGCTAACTACAATGCCCAGCTCACAAGGACTGAGAATTGAACTCATTTCTGTTTCCATGTATCTTCAGCTAAAGTGGTTATATAGGAATGGAGGTGCTTTCACTGAAAAAATAGTTAGCAGAGTCTTTTTCAGATTCAGTGAAGCAAAGCACTTGGACTGCCATACTTGGAGATTAAAAATACACAAGAGAAGCACAGGAGTCATCTACTGTGACTGTGCAAATATCTGGCCTATATAAACCCAAGTCCTTATTGCTGATTTCATTGTCTTCTTTCCAAGTGTTATGACATCTTTTCAGATTTGAACTGTAAAATACTCAGAGAGTAGAACATTTCCTACTTTGGTCTTACGCAGCATCTAGTGCTATGAGGCCTGAGTCCCCATGCTACCAAAATATAAATATTGTCTTGAACACTGCTGTTGGGTACATGATGTATTGCTGTTCTCGTTCAGGCTGATGCAGAGGACACTCAGGCTGAAACAAGATGATAGATGTAAAGACCTGGACCTCTTGATGATCCACAGACTGACACCCCCCCCGCCCCACACACTGCCTCACACAGCCCCATTCCCGCTTAGCAGGATGCAGTGCAAGGGCTGAACCTCTCCATCCCACCACACATTGCTGTTCACAAGCATTTCCTCTTCTCACAGGTTAACATCTTCAGTATTTAGCAAAACTACATGTGTACAATGCTTGCCATGCTGTTCACACAAGAAATCAAAACTGTTTATTTTTGCAACAGGCAAATTGTGGGCTAATTTATACAGATGTATTTATTCAGTGACTCATTAACAATAAGTATCAGCAACTTCATTTACTGCAACATCAGCCCACAGATTGTGGCAAATTATGTTACACAGAGAAGACAACCCAGGTCTGTCAGAACTGACATTTAGAGCTGCGGTTTATTTTTAGCATCTGTTTCACAGCCAGCTTTACATCAGCAGGATGGATTCTGTCAGTACTCTCAGCAAATGCTTACCCACCTATCTTCAAGTCTTTTTTATTATTACTATTTTATTTTTTTTTTTAATTCTAGTGACAGGTTTGGGTTGTGTTTTGGTTTTTTTTTTATATGGCAAAACATAATGTTCCTGAGGATTAAACAGGAAAGCATGTAGGGTCTGAGTGCTTTAAAAAGCACCTCAATAAAATGATGTCAATAATCAATTCCTTGCTCCTCTCGAACCAAAGAAATATTGTTGGGGTGGTATATGAAAAGGAAATATTTAGCTCAATCTAAAACAGCTTTTAAAAATTAGATTTACTTTGCCTAGAAAACAAGTGCAAGCCAATCCGTTTCTTCAGCTCCAATTTGGAAAAGTTTGTATTTAAGGTACTTGTAATGAAAGGACATAAGTAAGGAACACACAGTCTGCAAAAGGAGATCATTCTCCTTGCCTGCAATGGTCTGCTGGCCAGACTATTCACCCTAGAGGCAAAAAAAGCTTTTTTCTTCCCTCCATCTGATTCAAAGAAATTAAGCCATGGTCTGTAACCATCAGGAGAAAGTTCTAACCATCAAGTAGGCTGCAGGGTATTCAGAGATAAAGGTTTTCTTTGAGTGTCTCCTATTAGAGTTGTTCTACTTCTCAATGAATATGTATAGATTCATTAAGAGTTGGAGAAAGAGAGACTACACTTAACTGGGAAGGCTGGTTACCCAGTCCCTGCACTAGTGAATATCTTATTATCTGTACAAAGATGAACCAGGGGCAAAAGACAAGTTATAAACATTCCACTCTCCAAGCCAGAGCATCCTACTACTGGCAGGCAGAGAAGAGGCCTCACGTGCATGGCCACATCATGGTTGAGTGCCCAGAGAATCAGGCTCGGCACTAAAAGGCAATCCATAATAATTTAACCTGTAAAAACTTCCCCTTCCCATCTCTAAGGCGGACAAAAGAAATGGAAATGCAAAAGTCCCCTTCTCATTTCAGAATGCACATTCAGAAACTAAAAGTCCCTAAAACTAGCAGTGCCTCCCAAAAGCTTTAAGACCACAAGTCCCCTTCTGCAGTCCTCAGATCAACACGTTAGCTTGGCCAGATGCTCCCAGAGTTTTAAAATGTAAACAATGCATATGCTTTGAATGCTTGGTTTTTCATCTCACCATGCCTTTCCCAGCTTGACACAAGCATGCTTTAGTGTAAGAATTTATTTATTGCTTGCATTTAAATTTATACACAGCCCATAAATGATTAATATGTATCCATGAAGAAGACTTTTGTATCAGTCAGATCAAAATTAATGAAACCAATCAAGTAAGTAGGTAGCTGTTCTACATTTTTTTTTTCCCAACATTATCCTATCACATGTTATACTACCCTGGAAGTGTTTTAATGTATTTCGTATGTGTTGTGAAATGCTTTTGTGGTCTCTTGCCACTGCACCCTGGTGAAAACACCCCCTGGTTAGAAGTGTTTGAATAAATTACTAAATCCAGCACAAAGAAAGGAAGCCAGTACAGAAATTGGGGAGGTGGAGAAATCAGTGCAAGGAAAGAATGTATTCTTAGACACAAACTCCCTTGCATAATACTTTGTTCAATAGATCGTATTTTTCTTTAGCACTGAGGGAAGAGGCTTTTTGCAGATTATAACATTTCGAGCATTTGATGGAAGGCGAGCTAAGTTTATTTATAAACAGAACCACAAAGGAACAATAGGCACTAACATCTGTAGTCACTTCTGAGTTATGTTTCTGAACGTCAGCCTGAGAATATGAATAATTTCTTTGCAGACCATCCAGTTCCTCACCCAGCCCAGGTCAATGAAAGTAAGAGCCCCTGTACTACCTTTATTTGTCTTCAAGACTAACCTCACACAAGACAATTACTCTTTTATTTTTTTTTTTTTTAGAACAGACGTATTTCTGAAGAGCTTTTAAATCATGGAAAAAAAAACCCAAACATTTCCTCTAACCCTTCTTTTTCTCTCCACTGAAAGCATAAAAAATCAGTGTTCTACCTGCTAACACTCACAGACCAATATCTTAAAATTTTGGCACTTATTTATAGACTCAATAGATCCATCCGCACCTGCTTTTCCCTTAATTAGTTGGCTATCCAAAGGCTGCAGACTAGCTGCTGCCAGCTTCCTGTACTAATAGGAAGATCATTTAGGGCTGATGTAAAAGCACTAAATAAATAAAAATATCCCATTCAGAACCACTTATAAGGAAAATATTAACACAAAAGGGAAAATATAAACAAAAACTGAGAGGGGGCATGCATTGTTGGGCAGGGTTGTTTCTTGGTTTTGCTGGATTATTTTTAAGTCTGAGAAACTTAAGCCTACAAAGGTCTATAGGTTGATAAATAAGCAGTGAAGGGCCCTGATTCAGTACCATTACAGTACTTTCAGGGAGTTCTGGATCACCATGGAGGAGATGAAATCTTCAGCCTCCTCCAACTACACATCTTATAAAGAGAGCTATTGTGGAGGTAAGAGTCAAACTATTATTAGATTAGCTATTAGCCAGAGGGAGGAAAATGCTTGAGAGAGATTTACTTTTCACAGTGCTATCAGCTGAGTCGCTAGAATAGTAGGCGTCTAAAGACTAAAATGACAGGAACATTGTAAGCACCTAAACGGGCAGGGAATGCATTGGGGGATTTTTTTAAGTAAACACTTGGGTCTTATTTTTCCAAGCTAATAACGCAGAGACAGCATTCACTACATTTAGCCAACATACAGCCTCTCAAAAAAGTTGGTCTCTCATCCCCAGATAGGGACCATGTCAAGGCATTGGTCTGTTGCAACTTGCACCCAACCCATTTCAAAGGATGGGATTAGCTTCGATCAAGGGCTGCAAGTTGCACAGGAGATAATGGTTTTCTTCAGTGCTCTGCTGCTTTTAAGTTCCTGCCTTAACACATAGTGAACAGCACCCCAGCACAAGGGCATCTTCATCCACCTTATGTCCTCCAGACAGAGCTGTAATTACAAAGTCTGGTCCTACCACTGCTCAGACCTTTCAAAGTTTTATTTTTAGGAGAGTAGCTCCAATAAAGCGCTCAAGTCTTACTGTTTCCAAGGTTCAAAGAAAAAAATTGCCTTGTGGTGCATGTTAGGACAGGAGGAAAGGAAGACTGTGCAATTAAATACCTAACTATGAAATAGAACAAGTAGGATAGTAAGAACTAATTACTCATCTGAGGGTTTGCTTTGACCTGCTATTCTGCAGTCACACCTATTTTACTATTATGTTTCAATAACCCATTTTTGTTCTGCTCCAAAGCTTAGACCTATGATATTACGTTAGATGAATTTTCCACTTTGTTCTTTTCTGTTTGGGTAGTGGTATAATTATAACTGATTTAGAGAGCAACAGTTTGAAAATGTTGCCTGAGGCATTCCAAAGTCCCATGACTTGCTAATAAGTCACTTCTCTCACAAGGGGTTTTTTTTAGCTACTTCTTGAAACAACATTAGGGCTTCGTCGCGACATTTTCCTAATATTCGGGTATGCCAAAAACCAAGGGTAAGAGTAGCTGTTTGGGTGTATGTATCTGTTGCAGTGGAGAGCCAGCTTAGCTCTTACACAGGCTGAGAAACCTTTCCTGTTGAAAGGCTGAGTCTTCAAAGAGGTCTGAAATCTCTGATGATTCAAACTACCTCTGAATTTGCCATGCCTCAGAAGGGTCTGTTTGTCACTCAAAGTCAGGCTTTTGAGAAAAGGACACAAGACACCTCTGCGAGACACACAGCCTGGGGCTTAAATATCCCAGCTCCAACCCTACCCACTGGAGAGGGCTGCGCTAGCATCACCATCAGGACCTCACTACAACCCTCACCTGCCTAAAGGCTGCCCAGTACAACCTCTAAGCAAAGGCATCATGAATTCTAGTGCACCCAAGACAGTCCAGATTCCTCTTGCCTGCCAGAAATGTGTATAACATGTCTTGCACCCACCTGCATGTACCTCTTGCTTGCTCCAAGCTTGAATTCCAGCAGGATAGTGGATATGTGCAGAGACCTGGAACCGTAGCTCTTCAATGTGTGCTGGAGCAACACAAAGGCCAGGACTCAGGCTGGGTCAGCTCCGGAAACCCAGTTTAGAGAAGACAATCACAGGGGAGCTCAGTATACAACTTTTGAGTTATTAATGTTTTAAGAGCCTGGGAAAGAGACTGGACCAAAGATACATGTGAGGTTATATGTCTTGCCTGAAACACAGGGGAATGGAGATGTATCAGGCTACTCTTGCAAGCTTCTAGCTGTTACAGCCACCGCTTGAGAAAGCACTGAAGACTGGAGAGACAGATCACAGGTTTGTATTCTGTTCCTCTTCTGCTAGCCCATAAGCATTTCAAAACAGGACTATAACTTCAAATCCATGGTAGCAAAATTGATTTTGTTACAGATAAAAGAATGAAACCACTTAATCACTTAAAACATAAGACATCTTATTTCCTCTTTAGATATATATATCAAGTGAAAACCTGTATGTTAACTTCAACTGCCTAAGTCACCACTATTTTCAACAAGAAAATTCTGTTACAATTGGTTAAGCCTAG
Organism: Psittacula echo; assembly: GCF_963264785.1. NCBI lineage: Eukaryota > Metazoa > Chordata > Aves > Psittaciformes > Psittacidae > Psittacula > Psittacula echo. Next base: position 65,569,249 of record NC_137737.1, read on the forward strand.
GGAATTCGCTGATAAATGTCTTTGTTATCAGAAAGTCTGGGCTGCCCAGTAATATGCACTGCTCTGAATAAGCAATCCTTTGGAAATAAGAAAATTCAGCTGTACAATCATCGCCTGACCTCAGTTCCCTTATAACACACTTTGTGGATGCAAGGAAAGGGAGATGACCACTGGTGACCACAGTGGGACAGCATCCAACACTTGTTGCTAACGCTAGCTGCACTGTGTGCTGTACCAAATGGAAGCTGCACACACCTACCCCACACCCTGCTACATAGCCTATGGCAGCACCCCAACCCAGCACTAAATCTGTAAGCCAATATTATCTTATGCCTTGCTGCCATTAAATCTCCATTTCTAGATATTTGTCTCCTTGCTGCAGCTCAGTGCTGAAATGGAATTCCAGAGTTGTCCCAGCACATAGGTGCCATTTTCCTTTATGCATGCATATACACACAGAGGTACGTGCATTCAGCTTTTCATCTCACCCTCCCCAAAATTTTTTCCTGTTACCCTCCAAGTTCTGCCAAACTCCAGCTAATCCTCCCACCATTCAGTACTGCTCCAGCTAATACAGTCACTGCAGCTGGAGTAGTTGCAAATGATTCCCAGTGAGCACTACCAGCTCCAGGGAGGCAGAGTTAATGTTGGCAGAGTTAATGTTGCAGAGTTAATGTTGGCATGTACCTTGATTCTGTATTTCCTGGATTTGAATTTTCCACTTGGAAAGGTCTCTGCTACAACCGGGTCATCTTAACTCTGCATTAACAGTGATATTTTTTTATTTCTTTTTTTTTCTTCATAACCCTCAGAGCTTCTTTGTGGTAAGGTAGCTGTAATTATCTTCAAAGACTTTCTGTCAGAGTTTTTTAGCATCTTATGATGCATATCGTCTATAGAATTAAACAGATTTGTAAAGCAAATTACAAATCCCAAATACTGAATGCAAAAAGCTATAAATTCAATTTAACAAATGAAGACATCCATTTACAAAAGGCCACATCCCCGCAGCACCACAGAGCAAGAAATCCCTGTAGTAGGTGTGGGAGAAGGGGCTCTGCCGGTGCTGGGACAACCAGGAGCTTGTTGTTGTTTACAGGCAAGCATTTAAGTTCTAGGAGGCATACTTCAGTCACTTAAAGGAAGGGTGATGACTGCAGCAGGTTTGAAAGCCCTGGTGATTTTCAGCCATCACCACCCCTAGGTACAAGGGATGAGCATCACCCTTATTTTCTACCCTTGTGGGCAGCCTTACTGATGCAGTCCAGAGGGAGGAATTGGTGGCCTCCCTCCTACCCACTAAGCAGCACCTTATCCCAGAGCAGCTGGGCAGAGCAGGCATTCCCATTGCCACACACATCACTGGGCCCCAGCACATGGCCAGCCAGAAAGAGCTGCCATGACAGAAGCCAAGCAGAGCCTGCAAGGGCTGCTCAGCATTGTACAAGCCCTACTAGGCCAGCAGTACTGGCACTTCATCCTTTCGTCCTAGGGACAAGCCAGACATCATCCGGAATAAACATCTGCAAGGCCTGGTTGACCACCCCTTTCAATCCTACGTCCACCCAGTGTGCCCACAGGGAGCATTCTTCAACCTGATGCCAACAAGAGAATTATGACTTTATTTTGGTGGTTTGGCACAACTTCAGGATTCTCACTCAATCCCCCAAGCCTTGTATAAATGTAAACTTCCCTCTGAGAATGAAAAGAGGGTGAACCAGGTTCTGCAGCTTTTCCTTTTCATTATTGCTGAGCTGTAAAACATTATATGGCAAGTAAGGCAAGAAAGCTTGCAGTCCTATGGTTGCCACAGAGATGAGTTGGCAGTGCCAGATTCCCTAGCTGACCCTGTAACAGGTACCCACCCTCATAAAAGGAGCAGCCATCTTGGAGGGCCTGCAGTCTGCAAGGTACCAGCAAGGCAAGAGATGCAATTTCCTCCTCCTCCAGCCTCTATGAGCACTCTTTTCCTCGTTTCTCTGATATTGGCCAACTCTTCAGCAATGTAGCAAATGTTTCTCCCCATGTACCCCACGTGAGTGCCCTCCCACCCAGTGCCTTGAAGAATGTCTAACCTGACATGGAAGAAACTTGAATCAGCCCAGAGCATCTCATCTCAACATATGACAGCCTCACTGGCACTATTGTACATGAAACACTCCCACCGACACATGAATAGTCACTCACGGGTGACTGCTTCTGGGATGGCTTAAAATCAATCCTAGGTTCAAATTATACATTTAATACTACATATTAAAGCTTGCAGTTAGCGTTTTCTTTTATCATCATTTAAGATCATAACAGCCTTCACTAGACCAAGCTAAGTGATGTGGACAGAGTACTTTATACTGACCTTGATCAGAGGTTGCTCATTCAGCAGTACAGGACATGTCAAAATTTGGCCAAGCAGACGTTTCTCCAGAATGACACAGTTGTTTCAACAGTGACAACCTTTGAGTAATTACCACCTTTTCCTCCCCTCCTCCAACCCCAATGCCACTGGGAAAAAAAAAAGTCCTTTATTAAATAAACTGATTTGACTCACCCTTTTGAATAAACAGGCTTGAGCAAAGCCTATTTCCTAGGAAAATTCTCCCACGTCCTCTATGTCCTACTCTATCCTGCTGCAGTGCAACTTGGATTTTAATCCCTCAACTGAAGTGTTTGGCTTCTGCATTCCACTTAAAAGTTTTTAAGTAGAGACCTCTTTTTATCTATTCCTACAGCTGCTTTCTTACAATTACATTAGCTATCTATTTATTTTCCTGCTTGGAAGAAAAACCAGTCAAACCAAGCAACTTACCATTATGTCTCAAAATATATATGCACTTTTCTATAAAGCTCTGCAAATTCTACAGAGCTTCATCCCCTTCTTCTCTTAATAAGACTCATTTTAAAGGGCAGCAATATTCCCAAGGAAATGGTGCTTCCTTCTCTTACTGCACCAGAAAACGCATTTCAAACATAAACAAGCTAGCAGCAACCATATCTTTGTTTAGCAAATGGAGTAGTCTCATCACTTAGTCCTGTTCATAGCAACACACAAAGGAGTACTCTGTAGCCAGGGGTAATAGCTGATCCCATAATCTGGCACTAACACTTAGAAAGATTAATTACCCTATTAAGATCTTAGACACTACTAAGAAAATCTTTGTATAAACCTTTTAACTCACAACAAATGCAGCATATTTGGTGCCATCAGTTTGTTGCACAATAAAGGTTCTCACCCTCCCACACTTGTTCAGTTTTGTCTCTGTCTCCCATACTATAAAAACACACACACACACGTGCTCACACACACAGCACTTTTTTTCCTTTTTTTTCTTTCTCTTTTTTTTTTTTTTTTTTTCCCCTCTTTTCCCAATACAAAGGAATAAAATACAAGTGTGTTTGGAGCAGATAAAGTAAAAACTCCTTCTGTCCCCAAATTGGCTGCCTCAGAGATTAAGCAGCAAGAGCAGACGCTCGCCGATTCAAAGGCTGCTGCTGTGTCAGAAACCAGAGGCACCTAAGCAGATTCAGGTTGTAATCCCCACGCAAATTATAAATCCAAAAATATGAGGAGGGTTAAATTATTAAAGCGTGTTATCAAAGACACCTTCTAAAGTACATCGTTACTGATTAGCGCCATCAGATGCCAATGCAAAATAGCTCGTCACCTTGGCACGGCCTCCCACTTCCAAGCTATCTCACTCTCTCACTCTGTCCTTCTCTGCCACATCGTCACCAGCAAGAAAAGCTGCAACAGTGTGAACAGACTTAGATAAAGCAAATGTGAGTCATCCAGTAATGTCTAAGATCACCATTACTGCCCTGGCTATCCATAAGGCGATTGCATGTGATTGAAGTCTGGCGCAAGACAAAAATGTGTGCTTTAGTTGCAGCCTGCAAGGAAGCGGCTGTGGGGCTCTGCCCTCCTGGGAAGCAAGTAGGAAGAGGCAGAAAATAACATTTTACCTGTACTCCACTTCCCTTATTCACATCTGGGGCTAAGCGCCAGATTTTCCTTTCAGGAAACACTTGGGCTGCAAGTCAAAGAGGCAGTTTAACATTTCAAAGTTCTTTTCTGAAGGAGCACTTCCAAAAAGATCATTGTAAAATCTGTGATGTTTCTTTCTTGCAAATGAAATGGTGGGAGCACCTCCTACCCTAGATCCTAAATGCAACAGGCATCAGCAGTAACTTCAGATTGCCAGCAAGCTGCCCATACTACAAAGATCATGTCTGCTTTAATGCGTCATCTATGAATACTTGTCCCTGAGCTTACCATTTTGATTTCAAAATATATCTGAAGCTGACCTTCATGGGAACATACCAGGAATCCAAAAACAAATAACATTCACATCCTAAAACATAGTTTTCTTATTGCTCATCACAGCTTTTCTTGATAATTTCTGGTCCCAAGCTTTGTCAAGAATGATTTTATCGGTCAGCAGCTGGTGTGGGTGGGTGAGTGGCCATCGTTACTGGTACACAGGGAACATCTGACACAGCTACAGTCCTTCACCAGGAGTTGCCTGAACAGCTTTTATTATTCACATCAGACATCAGCCACACGAGTAGCTGCTGCTTTGCAAATCAGACCCTAATGCCCAAGCAGACTTCCCTTGTTGCCAACTCTTTCCCCATGAACACCCTCAGTAGTGCATAACCCAGCCTCGATATGCAATCACGTTGTTCGTATGAGCAGTCAATGACATTATTTGCACAAGCCTACACCGAGGATGACCCATTTCTTCCTCCCTGACATCTGGTAGGTTTTGTGCGACTCAGTGGCCAGGACAAGAGCGCAGTAACTCTAATAATCTTCCACTGCCACATCCAGGTCCCTTTCAGTGCCTTATGGCCCACACTGCTCCTGCCGCAGCCATTATGGAGACAGCAATTCTGCTGTAATTAGGATCCTCCTGGGCCAGCCAATCTGAACTAGCAGCAGAGGCCAGCTGCTCCGTGCCAGACAGATCTTTTTGGCACACCCTCCTCTCAGGCACTCGTCCCCTCCTGGAACCCATCCTCTCTTCCCAACCGCCGGCAACACTCAGGCAGCCTTTTGATGAAGAAAATTGCCTCCTTCCCACCACTGCTTGCCCCATCCAACGCTGCAGCCAGCCGAGGCTTTCCCCCAGGAAAGGCTGAGCCTGAAGCACAACCCACAATCCCCATGTCCTGTGCCACAGGGATTTGCTGCTACTTCAGCCTCTCCATGTTGTTTTCACTGGCAGAAGACGTTTTGCATGTGGATGTACATATTTCTTTTAGTATCAAACGATAAAGGTGGAGTATGTTCAGTATTGCTCTATCCTATCCTTTTGCCCTCCTGATAAGGACCAAGGCAGTTACAAGCATGGCCACCTCTCAGTCACATATTAAGAAACTCTCAGCATGGTATGAGCTCACGTTTAAATTTTTTCCAGTCTTAGAGTCCTGCACGTTCCTTCATGTTTCTTTTCATTAATAAAGTGTGCTTTGGGAGGTGAAATGTGGACATTTTTGTTTGTTTCCTACTGCTACCACAATATATAACAGCCTGTACTTAAGTAAATAAATATGAAAGCCAAACACAAACCCACATACATGCTTTTTCAGTTCTAATTTGTTAATATCTCTGTTTTTCCTCTGTTCAGGCTTGAGCAACAGCCATGGTCACATTCATTCTTGATCAGTTTTACTTCATTTTGAAATTATTATTATTTGCGTGTTTCATTAAATTATTTCTCTTACCTTTTTATTTCATTTTAAACCCATTTTTTAAAAAAATACCAGTCTACTGCCATCCCTTAAAGGCAGAAACCTCCCAAGAGATGACAACACCCTTGCATGCAGTGCTATACAGCACAGTGCTATGACCATGACCATCACAAAATCTAGAAGAGAGATGTGCCCTTGGTTTTCTCACAGAGCCAGTAGCTCATTCTGACATGCCTGCTTCCACCCTTCCACATCTTGTAGGAGAGCCGGCTGGTCCCCATAGCAGATGAAGCTAAAAACACCATAGCTAGTTGATGTCACTCTGGTGAAGAAAGCTAACCTTAACTACTTCTCATAATCCCAAGTCTAGAGGAGACTGATAAAGAGCTACCAGGTTTCATAAAATAGGTTCTGAAAGCAGGAAAGTTGTCTTCTAGTACTTCCCATGGGAGCAGGTTGACTTTACAACAGTGATCCTATTCCTAGGTTGAAACTGTCATCATCTTACTCTTAAATAAATTTCAAAATTGCTATGCTTTCAAACAAAAAAGAAGTGTCGATGGCGCACTGCTGCAAGAATCTATCACCTAACAACGGCACTTGTTCAAAGTTGTGGGGTTTGGTTGGGTTTGGTTTTTTGTTGTTGTTGTTAAATTAGCTTTTTTAATATATGTGTTGAAGAGAGGGAACAGTCGTCCCTTAAGCTGTGTTTTTTGAATGGTTTGATTTGTTCAGCCACGCTAAACCAGCCATATCACAGCTTCGGATGCTAGAAAATATACAAGAGCTGATAAGTTTTTTGAAGGAGAATATTTCTGAGGAGATATGCACATATTCCCCCTCAGCTCAGAAGGGTGCAAGGACACACCATATGGTGTTCAGTACATACCTTCACCTTATGGTGTGCGTTAAGTTCTCTCAGCCCTTCGCCCACCCTTTTAGTTACCACGGGTGGAATGTGACTTCTTCACCACTGCACTGCAATTTCACTTCCCACAGAAATTACTCCAGGGAGTATGGCCAGAACTTGCTGACAGCTCTGGATATGTCTGCAGCCTGCTTTGCTGTCATAGTCCCCCTCCTTCAGCAGGTACCCAGGGCTATGCAGAGCTTCCCTGAACCCTGCTCACAGCAATCTGTGAGGATGCACACATCCTCAATACTCTGCTTTGGTACAATCGAAAGAAAGAGCCCACCTACCACGGTTTTACCTGTTCCTCGTACAAAACGTGCTAGAAGAGCATCTGCTGCCCTGCCTGGAGCGGTTGGACGAAGGGGGAAACAGGAGAGGAGTGAAGGGGGTGAGAATTCCGTGTAGTTTTCCTCCCTCTAGCGATGGAAACCGAGATTGCGGGTCACTCCTCCCGCACTGAAAGAGGACAAGAGGCTACGAGGAAATCCCCAAAAATCAGGCACCTCGCATTACACTGGAGGAGCGGGCTGGCTGCTCAGACCAGCTCCCAGACCCCAGCGCTGGAGGTGGGTGCCAGGAGACCACCACGTCCCAGACTGGGGGCTCGGGAGCCCAGTTGTCAAATCTCTGCTGGCAAAGAAACCCCTTCTGCCAAGCATTAGGGGCAGGATTTTCAGCTGTGACCCAAGAAGCACCCAAGAACTCTTTTTTTACACAGACAAGAACAAAACGGGGTGATAAGTGTGAACTGCTGTGGCTCTTTCGTTGCATTTTGCCTGGGTTTAACGATTGTGGGGCTCATAAAAGAACATGTGTCTTCCCAACACCGCTTGGCGAGGCTTTTCAAATATTTACAAAATGTATTTGGTATCCTTGGCTAATAATAGCCCAATAGGTCCCCAGATAGAGAGCGAGAGACTGAGGCACTCTTGTTCTGGTTGCTATTTCACAGCCTTACTTCACAATGCTGAAAGACTTCTCAGTTCTTGTAAAAGGGTAAAAGACAGGGAAACAGATTGCAGAGGTTCCCGAGGCTGTTATTTTAGGAAACACTGCCTCAGTGGTGGAATTGCACACTTTCTCCAACCAGAGTTGTGTGAGGCCTCTGGTCCTTCCTTACTTTTTGTTCAACTTACTCGTCAAAACTGAGAATAAAAACCTGTAGAAGCAAACAAGCTTGCTGGAAAGCTTTCTTGAGCTTGCCCCTTTGTAGGGAAAATTAGCAGTTTTGACCACACTGCATTTCTGATACCAGATGCCAAAACCAAAACAAATGCCATTTCAAAACTCCCTGTCTTCGGCAATGAGCTATAAAACTAAAGCCCACCTACACAACGGGGAAAGCCGGACACTTGCCCTTTGCAATATGGTCAACATTATACCGCCAGGAGCTACTCAAACTGCAGGAAATCAAAGCTATCTTACACTCTGGGCTGACAAGAGAGCCAAACAGACCTTGTTGGGAGTGCTTCCCAGCAGGGACCTACAGGAGAAACCATGTTTCCCACACCCTTCCTTTGATCTCTGGTCACACACACAGTCCCCAGGGGCCTGAAGCTCCCAGTGCACTAGGAGAAGGAAGTCAACAGCATAAATCCCCTATGAAATCTCTGTGGGAACAGGCACGAGGAAGAAGGGTTACTTTGTATTGTCCCTTCCTGCAAGAGCCCTCATGCAGTCCCTGTGCAGGCATCCCATCCCATTCTACATACTCCCCATCCAAAAACCACAGCTCTGGCCCCTCTCTGGGGGCCACTCATTGTCATGTCTGGAGGTCCAGAGCCAGCACTTCAGCTGAGTTCCAAGGACAGACGTGTGCAGCTGGAATGGGGATGGTCACTCCTCCCTGCACCACACTGGTGCTGTTGGGGTGCAGGACGCACAGGATCAAAAAAATCAAAACTCCTGGCCTGCCAGGGGTGGTCGTCCACATTTTCGTTCCTTGTATCCACCCACAAACGTCAGAGAGGGATCAGGCCTGCCTCAGCTGCGGGTCTTGCTTGGTGCAGCAGAGCGGTTACAGCCTGCAAATGAGATCCAGGTCTCAGCTGTATATTCCCTCTCTTTAAGCATCACTCAAGTCCCACTCAATCTCAGTTTGACTCCAACATGCAATTAAATGCTGTCCTAAGTGGAAACACTCCTGTGAACCGGGCTCAGAAATGCAGTTTTCCCAAAGTACATTTTAGCAGCAGCAAACTAAAGAGAGTGGCTGCTATCAGGAATGATGCTGAAGGCATCACCACCAAAAACAACTCCTTTGAGGGAGCTGGGTGGCAAGCAGGTCCCGGATCAAGCTGGTAAGAGGAAGTTTCTCCTTCAAGGCATGTGTTTTGGGGTTTTTTTTTTCTTCTTTTCCTCCTCCCCCTCTTCTTCCCCCTTCATGGCGGAATGGAAAGGAAGAAGCAGGAGTCACCAGCTGTATTTTAGTGCCAGAAGCATTAACAGCAGTGCTCAGTGGTAGTGAGAGGGCTCTGTGGGGCACATCTGGGGCTCCAGGAAAACTGGAGTGGGGCCAGCCCTAAAGGAGTCATGTCTCACTCCTGTTTTCAAGAGCGCCACTGCACACATACCGAGGACAAGCATACTTTGCATGAAAGCCTTGCATAGGATAGCAGTGCAGCACAAGCAAGGAGATTTGATGCATGTGGATACACATGTGCCTTTCTCTCATGGCTTTATGCACAGTCTTCATACCAGGCTGTAAAGTGGTATCCCAAAACCAAGATGGTGCTTTTCTACTTAGAGTGCCCCACATACCACATGCTTCAAGAATTACACCAAAACCCTTGGCAATGCATTTGTTAGCCCCTGCCTTACGATGCTGTCCTGGGCTGAGCACAGGTTCTTGGTACGACAACAGCATGTAAGTTGAAAGCCTTTCAAGTGAAATACTCAATAGCCATGGGTTTGCACCTTTCCCTAGAGCACAGGAAGTGGCACGCAGGGAAGTGGGAGAAAAATTCTTTCAAACAAGTCTAAAAACTCCCCTTAGCAGCCAAAAGACTTGTTAACATTGGCAAAAAGAAGCAAGGATGAGTCCGCCAATTAAGGGAAGAGATATGACTGCAGAGGGATTTCTAGGAATAGCTTCACTTCTTGTATCCCCCAAGAACTCATGTGAAGAGCTGGAAATAGAATGAAGCTAGGCACATGCAGATGTCCTGAGGATGCACTACGGCACGTGCCAGGGCAGTTTCTCCCAGCACAGTTCACTGCAGATGGGTGTTGAGTACATTCAAGTTTAGTTCAAGAATGTCTCTGCATACTATCTGAATTCAAAGGGATGGAGCAGGGTTGCATGAGCAAAGGCTGTACAGGGAGGCCCCAAGGTTCACCCATCCCAAATTGCTCCCATTTTTCCCACCTAGGCCAGCACTGGCAGCCCCACGTGCAGTATGTAGGGTCAGCTCTGACCATCAGCACAGTACTCATGTTGACTGAGCTGGACTTTGTTGGATTTGATTCACAAGCAATGATCTGCCGTAAGCCTTATTTCACTACATCCTACAGTGACCACTATTTACTTTGGGCTGCTGGTGGCTCATCCTGACTTGCAGGCTTAACTTTTATCATCCAGTTGATCACCTTTAGCCTTAGCCTTACCCTAGATCTTGGGCTCCCCAATGCTTCTGCTGGCAGCCTCCACCATCTGAGACCACTCACCCACTAGCATCGCATAGGACCTCTGAGACCTACAGTATATTAGCAGGAACAAAACCAAAAAACCATGCAAAAGATGCACATCTGAGTCTGAATTGCATTTGCCTCTAAACTAGCCAAATCAGGACTCCAAGGACAATACCACAAAGCAAACCTGACTGTGCCATTGCAGTCTAAAAGCCCTCCAGACCATAGTTATTTAGGTGCTGGACCCAATATTCTGGTCACTCTCATCTGAGCTGTTGACAGCCTGTACCAGCATTGCGCCATGTGTTTTTGAGTGATTCAACCTTCTCCATTCCCAAATCTAAAAGAAAGCCTCGGAAGAGTGCAGGAACAGCCTCATGCTCCATTTCAGCTCAGCTTTTCTGGAGGCAACAAGCATACACGAGTGTGAAAGTGAATGCATGAGGAAGATCGAAGCTGCAAAACATACATGACTGCATGTGCGGTTTCTATATATGTGACAACGGTTAAAGCATCACCCAACAACATTATCACAGCAGCGTTTGGCAAACCAGGAGCCACTCCTAGTTACCAGATACAGTAATTTTCTACACAGATACTGTGGTTTGTCCTTCAGTAAACTTCATAGCCTTGTCATGAATCTCTATGATTTACAGTACCTGCTGCTAGCTGGTGCTCACAGATGGAGCACCAGTACTCCAGACTGACAATATGCAGCCAGTAACGCTGAGCGGGGATGTGTCACCTCTATAAAGGTTGAAAATAGGACAAAAATATCAGAGAACAGAATAAACTTCTGGGAGAGACTATTTTAGTCTTCTAATCTGAATATTCAGGCTTAATTTGGTATTTTACACCAGGCCAATTAGACACCCACAGAATGACACAAGACTAGTTTGCCACTGATGAGTGTTTGGGCTTTGTAATTCTTCTGTCAGTACACTTAGTCACTTGTTATTTCATGGTCAACTTATGGGTACCTTTCCAGGGGGGTAGGGAGGTAGGGAACATAGTATATCTTAAAAAGATACCGATTAAAATGCCATCAAGAGGCCATTCATCCCCACTGACATTCCCAAATTTGCTTAACTAAGTTACTTGCCATTTTCAAACACTAGAATTTCAAGTCATCTACCAAAATGAAGCCGTTGTACACTAGGGAAATGGTGGGGGGAGGGACAAAAAGGAAGAAAACAAGTACACACAGACAGACACTTCCCTGGCTTTTAGAAATCAGGAAATTTCTGCTATCAGTGTCAGATGATTTAGGGGAAAAAAATAAGAAAAAATATAGCAAGCTAGTTGTGGGATTAGCCAGCTATATTTAGCTGTTAAGCAAGGGCATAGGGTGCTCAAAAAGAAACATGCAAGTGGGTATCAGTGGAAGTCTCTGCCACAGTAGTACTGTGAGCCAATGCTTCTCCACTTGTGGCACAGTCTGGAAGGGACTGCACTCCTGTCTATCATGAGCAGATCATTTAAAGTGATAAGAAACATTTCTAAAGGAATGATGAAAAGTGTCAAAATGTTTTAAGCGTTAAAAGCAACAAAGACTTGATTCTGTGTTTTTCTCCTCTGCCCAGCCAGAACTATTGTCATAGGGGATGCCTGAATCTTCTCAGATTTATTTTTGTCCATATCCAACCCTCCCTCCCCCCTTTCATCTACTAAATTTAAAAATAATCCTATAAATTCTAGGTCTACGACATGTTTAATCAAGGAAACTGAGCCCTCTTAGCAGCCAAACCAACTTCTAGCAGACTCGATACATATTAGGAGATGGGGATGCTATGGACATTAAGTGATGGAAAGTTTTCAGCAGCCTTTCATAAGCACTACAGACTCAAGAAGAAGGATGATGCATGAGATGACCTGTGCATGTCATGCACATGCCCACTTTACATGCTGCAAATCGCAGAAGAGGCTAGAAAAAAAATCAGTCCCACCTCATCAATGTGACCAAAGCCATAACCAAATTCTGGCATTAATGAACTGAACTCTGGAGAGGACATCCTCACCTAAGTTGATTCAGGCCATACAGGAAAGACCACACCTGCTCAGCATGGCTCTGAGCCTGATGGGCCATGCTCTGTGGATGGGGAACTTTAGAGCTCAGTCTCTGTTACAGCATGCACATGGGCATGCACTGGCATAGACATGGCAACCATTCAGCTATTCTAGGTTAAGAAAGACAATTTAAAAGCATAACAAATGGTCAGGTAGATAGACCTTTTTCAGAAGGTATTTAATAAGCAAAACTACCAAGCCTACACCGATACTAGCCTTCACTGCATTTGACCTTCAGCTTTCTCTCAAACACTACCTTCCTAAAGGTCAGAGCTTTTCCCAGTTGAGATCACAAACAAGTTTTCCCTGTGGCAAGCCTGGTGCTGGTTTGGGAGCACACTGCCAAGCTCTCACTGAAGGAACAAGTGGTGCTTGTGCCAGATTTGGCTCCTGGGGCACTCCAGGCCCAAAGGAGTTTGGAAATGCAGCAAACATCAATCACAATCTAATGGGCTGAGGAAAAGGTTCAGGGCATGAAACAGGTCTCAGCTAGGGAGAGATCTTAGAAAAGATCTGCCTCCTCCAGAGAGCATAGGAGAGCACAATTTTCCTAGGAAGAAGGCAGCTTTTTGGTGACCTATTTCCGAAAAATAAGAGCCAAAAGTAAGTTATGCAGAAAGTCATTGTTTTCTGTTATCCTTACACCTTTGACTTCCCATTTTCCCCTCACAAAGTAGAAGGCAGCCTTGGAGCTAGTATCACATGTTTCCAAGACAGGCAGAAGCTTTTTTCAAGATACCAACAGATCAGTCAAACATGGGGCTAGTCATTTTTGTGACTCCCAGAAGGAACCTTCTTGCTCTGAAAAGCCTTCATTGTGCTCCCTGTGGGCAGCAGCCAATGCAGACCTCCAACATCTGATGAATCCAAAAGGATCGGTGGCTGGAGGGGAAAGGGGACAAGAAGGATGACCCTCCTAAATAACTTTTGCAAAGTGACTCATCCTTTCACTGACAGCATTAACATCTCTGCTCCTGCCAGCTGGGCAGCTGCTGGCGGCACTCTGAGCTGTGAGAGAATGTTTTGTTCCAGAGATGAAAAAAGGGGGGCTCAAGGGGGGAAAACAACCCTTCTGCGTGCATGTGAGCATGCATGTGTAATTGCCACATGATTTCAGCTATTTTGACCTAATAAGAGTTACTGCATTAGTCACCAGCCTTGGTACAAACAGATGGATTTGCAAGAGTTTAAAACAGAAAGCGAAGAAAAGAAGAGATGAGAGATGCCACAGACCCCAGGGCAAAAGGGCATCCTGGTCATGGACGGTGGAGAAGCCCCACTTTGAGCAGCAGACCCACAGCACCCTGGGCTCACTCCAGGTGGTGGCTTTCCACCCCTGTGCACTAAGGTGCCAGAATCCCCTACCCTTCCAAACCACTGGATTTGACTTCACTTCTCTACCTGTGCTGACGAAGTTTCTCATGAAGAAGAAAAAGCACAGCTGACACTGTGTAATGGCTTCTTTAAAAGCCTCATTATTTTTGTCACATTATAGGATCACATCTTTCAGCTATTCATCATAAAGCTGCAGTAAGGCTTGCTTGGGGGCGCAGACTGCCTGGTTTTGCTAATCAGAAAAGGCATGGCAAGGCATCAGAGCAACATTCCTGCCCTCTGAAGCCTCTAGATTGACCAGACATGAGCTTCAGGCCCACACGGCTGAGCCCACCAACATTAGGAAAGAAAATTCCATGCATCAGGAGCGCTGTTCCCCCAGCCAATATTTACTTTTCCAAGCTGAAGCAGGCAGGCTTTGCCATCATGCATGGAAATATGGGCAGTTCTCTACTAAAAATACTTCTTAGCCTTCCCCCTTTCCTCCTCTCTACAGGAGGTCCCACTCTCCCTCCAAAAGCTGTTTTTTTGCATAGGCCTCTGCTGACTCCATTGCCAGATGAGGAGGGGAAGGAACAAAGAACGTCTCTCTTGTGTACATGCCTGGCTCCAGCATAACCCATCCCACCACTCCTCCCCCCCAGAAAGTCATCTCCACCTGAGAGCTCCACCCTCCAAAGCCACTAACTATCCCCACCCTGTCTTTCTCTGTCTATATTCACTCATTCCCTCCTTGTCTTTCATCCAGCCAGTGCCAGTAATGCAACATCCCACATATCTGCACCACAGCATTTACCAAACTATAGATACAGCCGTTCCTGTATAGATATATATAGATACTATATATACTATATATACTATATATATATATAATATATATACTATATATACTCTCTCTATATATATATATAAAATATATATACTATAACTATAGATACTGCAAGGGGCCGACAGTGGGGCAAGACAACACAGAAGAGGACTCAGTTAAAGCACAAGCTACACATGGACCACAACGCTTACTGTTTATAGAATGCCTGTTCTCAAAAAACAGGGGAGCTGGGAACACGGACATCAGCCCCTAATGTTGATCTGAGCCCCAGCATACAGGAAAAGGGAGGGAGAAGCTTCTTGCCCTAAATTACAGGTCTGAACTTCAGCAACAACAACCCCACTCAATGAAAACTTGTAAGGACCAACCCAAGCACGTACATTTTCATTTTGAAATATAAAGAACAAATTTGGGGACACAAAGGTTTTAAATTGTTGATTGGAAGATTTGCATGTAGACAGAGTATTGTTTTCTTCTCCTGGCTCCCTGGGTAGCAAAACAGAAAAATTATGTGTAATTAAAATGGAAACAGTATCAATTAGCTGTGATTCTCTGAGCTGTGGAAAGAGTAAACCAATGAGGAAAGACTGTTCTTGTCCTCTGGCAGCCTCTTCACAACAAGATTATTCTGAAGATATCTTAAATCCACTTAAGCATAAACTATGCAAACAAAATTTAAAAGGAATTGGTGCAGGTGGAGGAGTATTTACTAGCTAGTGTAATACTTGATCAAACAAATCCTGAGGAATTAACTTGATTGCCAGTACTTGAGCTCAATTCATTAACATTGCATCCTTGTCCTCTTTGAGTTATGCCCCTGAAGTTTAATCTAGATAGGGCCAGGCTTATCTTTTACTTGTATAGAAAGTTCCTCTTGTGTCAACATTTTTAAAAACTACTAGAAAAAAGGACACACACAAGAACAGAAAAAGTTAACGAGTTACTGTATCTAGTCACACAAAATCAGGAGCTTAAAAAAGAGGTAGACTCCACAAAGACGTTGCCTGCAAGTCCCGTTAAGCAGAAAACATACTATAGCATGATAAGAATCATAATTCTGATATTAAGGAGTGTGTTATTCCTTCTAATAGAGAAAAAAAAAAAAAAAAGAAAAAGAAAAAGACAGATCACTTTTGGATTTGATACAGACTTATTTTCTCCTCTGAGGTATTGCCAAGTCAGAAATTGCATCAGTTAAATCTATTAATTCACTATAAAAACAACTTTCTTGTCATTCATTATTTGAGTAGTACACAGAGCACACAGATCAGCAAATTTTAACATTCCTGTTTTATATTAGTGTTTCGTATGAGGAAAGAGTTGGACCTGAACTTGATATAGATAGATATTTCCTATAGTTCTCTTTTATGAGAAGAATTGCCAGCATGCTCAAAGTAAAGGAGATAATTTAACACTTTGTGGTGCAAATCCTGCATCTCAACTCAGCCTTCCACAAACCAACCTTTCACTAAACCACCACCAGCATGTCATTCTTGCATCTTCTTCATGCATATTCTTTGGGTCAGCTCCAAAGGGGCTGAAGTACATAGAGAACACATTTGAGAATAAATCAATAAATAGAAACACAGCTGTACTGAGTCACCATTTGAAGCGATTTCACGAGCACTGTGAATAAGGACAACTTTTTCCTGCCACAGGGACAGCTTTGGTTTTCTGGTCATTTTGTCTTGATAGCTTGATATTAAAATACCTCACAAAATTACTTCTTGTGAGCAAACGGCAACTTGCATTCTCTAAAACCCCAAGTCTAGCCTGTTGCCAACCTGGGAATTTCTGGTGGCATCAAGGGCACGCCTTGAAAGGAAGAGTGACTGCCTGTGGCTGAGAAAAGCCTCTGCTCTGCACCAAGGTTAGCCCAATAGCATGCGTCCTGCCCACTCTCTGCCACGGCGTGACCCTGATGGTCTTCCTCCAGGCAGGGAACATGCCATCTCCATACCACCTGCCAGCTCTCTTTCAAACTGTTTGTCAAGTAGTTGTTTGTGAATAATAGTTTTAGTGCTGACACATTTTATAAGTTGGCTTCAGATAACTGACAAATAATGAAAAACTACAATTGCATAGTAGAAAAATTCATTGTTAATTATTCTCTTAAGTCTAAGAGAGTTGCTGACCTTCTTTTGGACATTTCATTTAGTTAAATGAGTACAAACAGATGCTGACCTTCATTATAACAGCTCTGACATATTTCCTGAGGAAACACAAATAAGAGTGTAAAGACATGACCAAACATATCCCAGCCAGTCACACGTTAGTCATCAGGAGCGTTTTCCAAAGTGCCTACTAAGTTCTGATGCTTTGTATTTTGGAGGGGCGTAAAGGGCACATCACATCTCTGACAAGTCAAGTACAATGGTCTTGGAGTTGAGCAACTGGAAAACCCAAGGACGTAAACCGAGTAGGTGTTTCAGATCATTTCAGCCATTGTTTTGCACATGGTTTCTGTCAAGACAGCTTCTGGACCATAGTTACTCATCATTTCATTTGCATCAAGTTTTAAACTAAGGACAGCAAGAACTGCGGGTTTGAAATGTGACACCACACATCACAATTTAATGAGGCCTCTAGGGCTATGTGCAACACAGCCTCATTCCCCCTACACGTACAAGCACACTCACACAGTGAGTCAGATCCAAGAGCATCTTGCAAAGCACCCCAGGGCTTTAAATAAAGAAAAAAATAAAATAAAGTAAAAAAGTGTGATTTGTCAAAGACACTACAGCTCTCTGGAAGGAATAAGATAGTCTTTCCTGAGTATTTGTGCTCATGGAGACTTAGAGATCCTTGTCAGCAGTGGAAAATGGAATCATTCTGGGTTTTAATCCTGAGCAGCTAGTCATTTTAACAGCAAGGTTTTTACAAAATCATTTTTCTTGACCTGAAAGGGTACATACATACAGCCTCCAACAGATGTGAAAAGCAGTTAAGTCAGCATAGATGCTCCATTCAAGGCCCTCCTGAACAGAGATGCCAGTGCTACATAAAGACGGGTATTCATAGCATCCTCTTAGAGCAATTTCAGCCATCCAACTTGGACATTATTTACAGCAGCTAAATTCAGAAACCCAAGTTTCCTCTGCAGTCCCTGGAACGAGGAGACCAACCAAGTGCAGCTCAGACTACCTACACTAGTCTAGGATGGGATGGGATGGGTGAGGACCACTCCTCCCCATCAAGCACTATCTGAGATGGAATTTAGTGATCTCTGTGTGACAGATTTCGTACAAGTGAACCTGTCTACATGCTTTATGACGGGTTTCATTTCCCAGCTACAAGGCTACAGTCAGTGCTTTAAGTAGCTTTGAAAGCACAGGAGAGAATAGAACGACCAAAACATCACTTACCCTTTTAGGAAGCTGCTGAGGTGAAGAAAGAATCTGAACTGCAGTGATAAACTTCAGCTTTTAATTTATAAAGAGAAACTGACTAAAATCATCCAGGTCCCGGTTTCTCCTAAGCCTTATCAAACCTCCATGCATATTCTTTTCAACTACTCATTTGTACAGACCCAAAATTAAAAAGCTGAAAACATTGAGAAACCTTGTTCTAGCATAAAAACCATTAATTACAGAAGACAAAATAAGCTTTCCATTTTCACAACCCCATCTCTCTGTGGGCTTTGCACAGATGATATACATACATAAAATATAGAAGCTACAGGTTTTTCCAGGTACAAGCAAAGTACCAGTGGTACTTGTAGCACCTTGTTATGAAAGCTAGTACCCAACTCTACATTTCATACAAAACCTGATACATGGACATGAAGGGCTTTCACATGAGGTTCATATTTTATATGTAACATTGGCTTAACTGCTGATAGGAAAATGCTGACAGATCACTTTATCCTGCCTATACCAGGGTGTTGCACATCATCCACAGACTGCTGGTTTTGAACTTTTGAAAGGTTGGTGCAAGAGCCTACATTACTGTTGATGATGAAACAAAGAGTTGGAAGGGCTGGTGGCATTACCAAAACCCACAGCCCTGTGATGGCTGGAAATTCAATAGCTTGACCTCACACATCATTTTGACTCTGGGCATATGTAATCAACCCCATCTGCAGGGTACAGATCCCCCATCGAGAGCTCTATGCATAAGGATGGCTCTGGTGACCAGGACATTTCACAGAAAAAATCAAAAAAAAAGAGCTAAACAATCAGAAGAACAAGTCCTACCAGTTCCACAGGCAGGGAAAAACTCTTTCTGGCAAACACGAGTGAAGCCTGAGATCTCTTCTGCAGCCTGGGTCCCAACAGCAATCACAGCACTGCTACCATGTCAAAAGAAACCCTTCTCTCCTGAAGATTCACAAAGATGATGATGAATGAAGGAACCCTTGTGCCAAGAAGCACTCACTGTGTCCACACACAACCTTATTGTTGAAAAAAAAGCCACACACTTGGGTTGGCGTTTTCTTGATCATCGTTTTTTTACCGTTCTCCCCTCCCTCCACTTTCCTTGTTGCAGAGCTACAGGTGAAGCTCTCCTCTGCTGAGCTGCTCCCTCTGTTTGCACTGTTCAAATTCCTGGAACACTGTCTGTCTTATCAAGATTGAACGCACATAACCAGCAGGGACCTGCCATCAGCTCTTTCACAGAAAAAATTGTTTTGGAAAAGGTGTCTACCTCTTCCAGATATAAGTACTTATATGCAGCAACCAAGTTATCCCTCAGACTGTTTCTGATACACTAAATGCACTAACTTTAGATCTCACAAGATCTGAATAAGCAGATTTTATAACACACCATTTCTCTGGCCTTCCCTTGGACTTCCTTTACACGCCAGCACTGATTCTACTAATTGTTCAAAGATGGACTATAGCCCTTTTAACATGAGCTTGACAGTTGTATGTAGAAGGAAAAACAAGAAGAAAAAACATCAAGAAGATAGGAAGTTAATTTCCCTGAAGGCATAGTGTTTATACAACTATTTGCCAGTTTTGACAACAAAGTCCCTCTCACAGTGTAGGTACAAACTGTCATGTACTGTTCTTCGATTATTAGCCAGCATGTGTCTGGATCAGCACATCTAGCTGGAACAGGATGCAAAAGGAATTGCAAAGACAGAGAAGAGCCTAGATCACCTGAGCACCACAAGTGAGCACAGCACAGCATATTTTGAACTCCAGCCAGTGAGACTATATTGAGTTGAGCCACAGGAGGAAAGGCTTGCATGAAATTACTAACACAAAAATCAGTGTGACTTCTACCTCAGCAAGTAAAGTACTGTTTAAGTACCAAGTTGAAGATAGAAAGGAAAGACACACAGAAAATAAAGTCTCCTACTGAAAGAAAAAAAAATAAAAATAGTTCTTCAGAAAACTGAAGCTTCCTTTATTCTCAACTTCACAACAAAATAAGAATGAAGAGGGCACTTTACTACTCTATTTCACAAACCTAAGAGCAAATCAGAAAGTCCTTTAAAAACAAACACTTAACTAGGACATTTCTCGAAGCTGTTCTGCTTTCCCTAGTTGCCATGCAGAAAGTCATCCTACTTCATGCAGCTAGCAGCAATGAAACTCCCCTCACAAATACCTGTCTTGCTCACTACAGACTTTTGTGACCCTAAAATTAGTTTACAATTGGAAACATCTTCAGGACTAAGAGAGTAGCAGAACTAACAGTCCTCCACCTTCTTTTCTCCTTGCACTCATCTCAGCGCTGGGAGATGTAAGCACTTGCAATGTGCTGTATCCTATGAGACTATTAACTTTCACTTTGAAACCATACTTTGCTCTGTTATTTTTAATGCTCTATTTGTGTATTCCATATTGTTCACAGACCCATCTTAAGAAGCCTTGGGAGAGAAGTTTAAATTCTACTTTTGCTTCCACATAAATGTTATCGGTTATCTCTGGGGAAAACAAATTCAAGTTCTCCAATAACAGCAGAGAGAATACAGGAGGAAAAAGTTTGGAGGAAGTCAGGTCTGACCAAACCTCACTCATTAGTGAGGTCTGGGAGCGCAGGTAAGAAATAAAGTATGTGTCTGTGGTGGGAGATGCAGCTGAGGAGATGAAGATAACAAGGATTTGGGACTGGAAAGAGATCCAGGGGCTACGAGGGTCAGGCTTAGCATGGGAGACAGCCTTTGTGGAAAAGTCTTTCTCTCTCCCCCCAGCTTGCCATTTCTCCAGTCTCTACAGCTACCCTCCTTCCTCCCATCCCTTTTCCTCTTATTCCACTACTTGAGAAAAGGCAGGAAAAGATCAAGGGGTACTTTGAAGTACTGGAGATCAGCATTTGCACATCTTTTTGTTGTCAACCCTCTCACATGTTCCCACCTCCTCCTGGTGGTGGCCAACAGCTGGGCAAGCAGAAGGCACGGATGGGTTCCTGTCTGGCAGGAGCACCTGAAAGCACTTCTTGTGGACCACGAAGACCATGTACATAGCTGGGTGTTGTGCCTGTGATGGTGAAAGCCCTGCTGAGCTGAGGAGGGAGGAGGGCAGGTAAGGACTGCTGGGGAGCAGCACCACCTCAACGGTGCTGGATTCTGCTCTCTATTAATAGGGCAGCAGCTTCCTGCTCCTGCAAGAGTCAGAGATGCTTTGAAGTAAAATCAGCTTTTCCGGAGACCGATCAAAATAGAAATCCAAGCTGCCTAAATCTGCAATGGAAATTTCAATCAACACCAAGTTTTTAAATAAAATTTGGACTCCATTCCGGTTCAAAATGAATTGATTAAAGAAATCAGATACACAAATAAGTCTTTTGGTTGGCTTTTGCTCTACATTAGCTCCAGTGAAACTTCCTCTAAAGTAAGAATTAACTCTCAGAGATCCCAACCCCTCTCACTCATGTCGAGATACTGCCAAAGATACCAGCAATCAGCCCAGATGAAATAAAGAATCACTAGAAAATTTGTACAGGTAGCAACCCCGCTCTCCAGTGCTGACAAACTCCCGGTCAGCAAAATTCAGCCTCCCAAAGAGTTAACATTCAATGGGCCAATAAAGCATGATTGATTCATCGATAACGCGGCGCTGCCTTTGGGAGAGGGAAGAAGCCATCTCAAGAGACAAGCGAGGCAATTGTTTGCTTTCTGTGGTGTTCGCAGAGTGCCCTGCGGTAACCCTCATGCTCTGCAATACTCATATTGGTTATTTCAAAGTTGGGTGCAGAGCTGTGCTTTCCCATGGCTGCCACTAATGACTTGCAGCTGTTGCTAATCTGTGCCTCTGATTTCCTTTGATTACTATGTGTATTGATGCCTGTGGTAAATAGGCATCTGCCAGGTGCCAGCACAATCAGGGGGAAAATATAAAAAGTTCCCTGTTTCAAATTCAATGTGACATTGTGCTTGTGGAGAGGCAGCCGGTTAACTATTTAAGGGGAACAGTTTGCTGGGCTCCTCACTGGCCTCCTGGCTATGGAGATTCTCGTGCATTTCAGTGACAGCAATCCCCCAGCTCCTTCTTCCAGCCCCAGCTGTAGGAAATAGCCACAGGGAAAAGTTGGTGGGAACTGTCCCAGCCATATAACAGCCCATGATACCTGAGTTTGGCTCTGCTAACCTGGAGAGAGTGAAGACTCTCTGACTCAACTCATTCCAACCCCTGGGCACAGCATCCCAGAGCTGCCTGAGGACCCCTGCTCCTGCACATGGACTTGGGCTGGCTACAGCCTGCTGCCTCTTTATCCTCTTGTAGAAGAAGCTTCTGCTTCAGACCACGCTGAAAGGCAGCTGGGCAGTTTTGCTCGCAGTCCCAGGGTCAAAAGAGTGGAGCGGAGGCTTCCCACGTTGCCCATTAGGAAATATCTGTCTTGCTGACAGCCAAGGCTAATATTAGATTTTCCAGAAGGAAGCACGACGGTCTTGCAATAAGAAGCATCCCTGGAAGAATTTCCCCAGCAGGCTGTTGTAGCATGAGCTGTTACCAGCACTTACGTTTTGCCCCATCCCCAGAGCCCCTCCAAGCAATGTCTCTGGGTGTTTCTCATTCCACCCCTCCACCTCCCTTGCAGCAGCCAGCTGAAGATACCACACAGCTGCTCCTCACTTCCATCCATCATGCTTCTTCGTGGTAGCAGGTAATTATTTCCAGCTGTTAATTATCCAAGACCATCCCGCCTGACCCATATTGTTTGCCTTTCATTTTCACCTCATGTGCTGAAAATAACTAAATAAAGGCAAACTTCAGAGAGACACCAGCTATGTGCCAGTGCTAGAGAAAGGAGTAACTTGCCCTCTCAAAAACTGCATTTGAGGTTCATTTCCTCAGCTTGGGGGGGTCACTATTCATTTATGTGCCAGGTTGCATTCAAGGAGCAGCAATGATTTGAAAGCACAGGCCTCCTGGAGCATACTTAGGTGTCCACAGCACTGACTTAATTTCATTCCCCTCTCTGCTCAGCTTGCTTCCCTGTGTGCTGTGAGCTACCCTGGGCTCAGGAGGGTGGGGAGCCCATGGAGCACAGCAAAGCACACAAGCCCCTTCCTCGTGACTCCAAGGGTTATGGAGCAGAGGCGTAGCTGTATTGATGTTATCATTTAAGTTTTGTGGAAAGTGCTTGATCTAACTCCTTATAAATCACTGGAAGAGGAAAGCTGAGCACACGTGTCCTCCTAAAACAAGTCAGATAAGATGCCTTAGAAATTAAAGGGCTCTCAGTTAAAAGGGATAGGGCTGAGCTCTGTTTCAAAAAGCCAAGATGACAGAGGAAGTTGGAGACAAGCTGATCCAGCTGCAGAAGGAGAAAGGCTCTTCATAGGTATGCCACAGTACACAGGCCATGAGAGTGGTGGATAGCAAGGTTTTGACCTAGGGAGCAAGGTACTGGAAACTGGGATTTTTAATAAAGATGCAGGCTCCTAGTTGTTTGATTGCTACCGAGTTCAGGTTATCACAACCTTGTACGTGGGAGGTACAACCTGACTTCAGAGACAAGCAAGTTCTCTGTTAGCCTTTTTTCCAAAGTGAAATAACCTTAAAGACCTCAACTTTTGGCTTTGGTCATTATGTCAAATTTAGCTGATGCAGAAAAAGCAGACCGATTCTGGTAATTGTCACTGAAAAAGAGAAAGCAACAAGTGCTGCAATGACAATGATGCACATCCAAAGAATATTCTTTAGCTTAAAGACTGGGTGACTTTTTGCCTGAGGCAACACTAACCTTCAAGATCAGCTAATGAGAGCCTTGTGCTCCTCTTCTTTTAGTCAACACTGACAGTCCAGTCTTCCTCTGGGCTATAAAGCAAGTCCCTCCACACCCCCGGTTCAGAGAGGAAAAGATGGACGTTGGCAAAGAGCAGCAGAGTGCAGTTTGTGGCACTTCTCAATTAGCATGTTTCAGCTCACTTGAGGAAGTCACATATCCTTGCTCAGATGTGGCTGGAGACTCAAGGGGTCAGGAAGGTTTTACATTTCACCACTGAGACTCCCATAGGTTTTGCCAAGTACTTACTACATTATTTAAAAGGAAAACAAGGACCCGGCTGGGCTTCTCCTTTGTTTCAGTCCTGCTCTAGGCTCAGGCACCTGAGCTGGCAGCTGCATCTCTCTCTCTAATGGCACAAGGGAGAAGGGACATTCATGCTGTCATCCCTGCTGGCATATCCTGTTTCTGTAAACTCACATCTTGTAACTAGCCTAAGCTAGTCAGTGCTGTGTTTTTCAAGGAAAAGAAAAACATCTGAACTTTGGCATCAAAACCCCACTGGAAATCAGCCATTGCCTAGAACGTAACTGAGCCCTTCAGCACAGCTTTCATTACAGCAAGATTTCCCAGGAGAAAATGCCCAGACGACTGACAGCAAGGAGTTTTCTTAGGACTTACAGTCTCTGGGACTCAGCCTCTGCAGCACTAAAACACACACACACCCCACCCATCCCACTCAGAAGCTATTCACAGCCTGCGGCCACCTCTGCTAGAAGCACACTTCTGTTCCCAGCCTCCCCCCAGGCAGGAGGGTAGGAGGGTGCCCAAGGACCAGCTGGATGCTGGAGGCAGTAAGCAGGCTCTCCCAGACATCCCTGTCTATGCAGCAACAGTCAGCGCAGGGGATAGACAGGGCTCAGGCTCCAACTCCAAGCACTATGCCAATGCCAAGGAGAGATACTCTGCCCCAGGGAAGGTGTGTAGGGTCGCTCTCCGCAAGGGAACAAGTAGGGACCAGACAAGATGCATGGTCTACCCCTGCTTTCCTAAATGGATTTGCAAAGTTACAGTCTGTCCTCCAAGCATTAAGCAGCCCCAAGGCACACTGAGCAGCATCGGATGCCGGTGACGGTAAAAGCCCCTTTTACAGCGGCAGGTTCCACAAAATAATGGCATAGGGCGAGCTCCTAGCAGTGGACAGATGCGCTGCTTGGCTTGTCACTCTAATCTCTTCCCACCATACCTAGGAATGGTTATAATGATAAAAGAAAGGCTGGAAACTGTTATTGTATCAAAGCAGATATGTGGTTTCCAGATTTTGTGCGGTTCTATTGTATTCTCCTGTGCTGGCTGTCTATTTTTAAAATCTAAGCTAGGAAAAATAAATTGCTCTCGACCTGAGCTTGAAAAAGAGTTTTCTTTCATACTGGCATCTTAACTTTATCTGATAATGAGACCCAAGTAATTTCCTTGAGTTTCAGCTGATGCAAGTAATGAAACAGTGAAATCTTTCTTTGCTGATTAACAGTATAAGGCTTCTAGGGAACTGAAGCAATTCTCCAGTCTCAGGAACATTAGAAATCTGCAGGTAATCCTAACCTCATCTGTGTCCGCTTTTGCCTCCCCAGCTTCTGTCTCACTCAGTATGTCAGGTTGGCAGCACTGCAGCAAAACATAACTTCCCAAATTTTAAACTGATTTAAACCTGGGAGAGGGGAAGTGAGAGGAGGGAAGGGTTTTATGGGATTTGTTTCCTTGTTTTCCGGAGCTTCAAAAAGGGACACAATTTCAAGATTTTCTTCACAATAGGAGAGAAGGCCTACTTATCCACTCTTGGTATTTCTAGCTGCATCGTTCCATCCAAAGTACATGGAAAGTCAATGAAAGGCTTTCTACTAACTGCAAACTTCTCCTGAGCTGTAGACTTCTGGCAAACGCCTATCACTGGTTCCATCCACACAAAAAGCTTATCTGCCTACAAGATCAAATCTGCATTTAGGCTGTGTTATGAATCCACATATTTTTTAATTGTATAAGCTCCATATATTCTCTTACAAGGTTTCAGATACATCAGCACATACTGCAAGCCTCAACATTTGTGTTTCACAGTGAATATCCATCCATCCACAGAAAGTGGCTCAGCTAATTTCCAGTTTTCTTTTTGCAGCCAGGACAGCATAGGCAGCCACAGACAAAAGTGATCATGCTTTGAAAAGAAGTGGAAGTGTTGCAACAGAGAACAACTGTGACCATAACCTATAGCTGTCTTACAGAAAGAATAATCTAGAGTCTTTGTAGAGACGCTTTTTGGATAACTGCTAATAGTTCCGGTGTCCAACTGGATTTAAGCACTTGGTTTCCAAAGGATACTGAATATCTGTTCTCTGGCAATAAGCTACCTCTGCAAGTTTCAGAGCCTAGGCACGAAAAGAACAAAAAAGGCACCCCAAAATCTACCCACCACTTGGCTGCAGGCTGCCATGAACTCCTTCTTTTTCAGTCTTGAGACAATTTGGTACGATGATAAAGCTGCAGCCAAAACTTTAACGTTTTGTTTTACTTCCAAATGCTGTATCATCTTTGCTGATGCTTGTGGAACCACTGCTCATGGTGCCTGCACAGCCTGCAGTAATAGAGGATAACATTAACTCTCAAGTCTATGGCAACCACATGCCTGCCTACAACTCAAGTCAGTTGCACACACTCATGCATAAGCCTACTACTTGGGTATTAACTGAATAAGCTTTCAAAAATAGTTTAAGCAAATTAGTTCCTGACACATTGCACATCTCGAGCTTTCCATTTGTGGCCTTTCATTCATAAGCGATCATCCACAGAGTGAAAAGAAGCACACTTCACTCTAATTAGGGAGGAGCTAATTATCCTCCATCAATTAGATCCTACAACACTTATCTGTAAACAGTTGCTGGAAAGGTACATAACAGATTAGTGATTGAAGACCTAATTAATAAGGAATAATGAGCTCCTTCCTGCATGAGATGGAGGAAATGTGCTCTCGCTCCTTGAAAAAGCCCGGTGATAAGAGCCATGAAGCTGACCACAATTGTGTCAGGAGTCATTGCATACATAAGAGCTTTCTAATTTTTACATCTGATGCACAGTGTGTGCTTTCCTGACTTCACTGTGCAGCAACGCCACATCATTCTGCGTGCTGCTGATGTAGTTGTGCCTGCATGGCAAATACATCCAGGGCTACAAAGCAACCCCAAGGAGATGAGTTCTAAATGCTTTATGGAGCAAGGACTTGGGAAATGCAGAAGCCTCAGACTCTGTTTTCTGGGTCTTCTCTGCCACTAGCACAGTGCATTTCTTCTTGCTCTGTCTCAGGGCACACATACATCCACTGATCATTGCATTTGTCATTTTCACACACACACACAGACCATCAGTAGTGTTTCCTTCTCTTCACATCTCTGTACTGAAAGGAGCTTCAGCTCCTGGACAGTGTTTTCTGAGTCTTACCTTGCCTTTTGAGCCCCTTTTATTGCCATATTTTGCCTCTGTCTTTCTTTAAAAGTGCTTTCCAGAATTGCACTTTCCTTCACCAAGGACTTAGCACTGCAGAGCTGAAAGGAATACTTCTCTCCCACAACCTATCAAAGTGAGAAGTGCTCTTTTTTAGTGACAGCGTCCATGTTACCAACAGACTTAGGCCAGAGCAGAGCAAGCCCCGTGCTACCTGAGGTCATATCATTATTTTTAGGCATACAATTTGTTCATACAGCCGTGAATTAGTGGCATAACTGGATATATGGATTGAGAAGAAACATCTGGAGTCCACTAGGACACCAGCAGTGTGACAGAGGTCGCCCTTCTCTAAATAGAGATTCTTACAGACTCCACAACCAGTCATTTCTCCTGTACCATGCTTTGCTACCAGTTTATAAAGCAGTCCCCAGAGCCTTACTCAAACCAAGATATCCCACACTCAGTGCTTTCCCCACACTCACTGCTTTCCCCTCACCCATGTGGATGACTCCCATCAGAAAAGGCAGTTGGCCTGGCTCGACATGATTTGCTCATGACAAACCCATGTTGGTTGGGTTTTTAACAACACTGTAAATCCTTCTGATACTTACAAGGAGTGTTAAAAAATTTGTTCAGGTATCTTTCCAGTGTCAGGCAACCCAGTTAAAGATCTCCAGCCTTTCCTTTCTCCACCTTTTTAGAGACAGGAATCATCCTCATTTATCTTCAGACCTCTCAGACCTCTGAAGTTAATTTCCTCTTCACCTTATTCTGCTGGTCTGAATACACTCAGCTTCTCTAAGTTTCAATTGATTTTGACCAAATACTTTCTTCACAAAAATGAAGCAAAGAAAATGCTGAATTTTCTAGCTCCTATGCATCATCTGCTATTTATACTTCTTTTCATTAGAGTATATTTTCCTCTGTCTATTTATAGGAAGGTAGTGGAGTTTACTTTTTTCTTAATTGGTTTTGCATGGGATTTTTTTTTCTGATTGCACCCCAAGCATGTTTATGTTGCCTTGTTGCAGTCACTCAGTTACCAGTCCCTGTTTCAACCTATCTCTTAAGTCCCTTTTTATTCTTAGGTCTTGGCTCCTGGTGCAGTTGGATGCTAGTCTCCTGCTTGGTTTCCTCTTTCTTTCACATCAGGATAGCTTACCATTCTGCTTTTGCTAACGGCAGTTTCAGTAACTGACAGTTCATTTATCTTCAGGATTATCTTCCCAGAAGACACACATTTACCTGTTTCCCAGGCTTGTTGACATCTGCTTTTTGAAGTTCATTACCCTTTTTCTGCTCCTTTCACTCCTTTCTTTTCTCAGAACAACGATTCTATTGTTTCATGGTTGCTTTCACTCAAATTGCCTTCTACCTCCACATTATCTCCATCCGTTCCTCCCTTGCAGAGTCAAATCTAAACACAGACATTGCTTTGAGATTTTCAGTTGTATAAACCCTTAGCTTAGACTAACAGGGAAGATTAATAGACACTCATAGAAGTGATGCTGTGGTGTTTAGGCCAAGGTGCCCCTCCTACTCTCCATCCAATGGAAGGAACACATCAGGTTATAATAAAACCAAACCCCGGATTCCTTTAAAAATTCTTACCTGTATTTAGTTAAAAGTATGAGGAAATACATATTCTACAGACCAATAAATCAGTCAATAAAAATACTATAAATGTCCTATGAAATTAGTTCTAGCCTACATCAAAAGCCTAACTTTGAAACCTTTGAAAAGTTAGGAAAATAAATTATTCCTGAGGAATCATTGGCTAAGGTTACTTAGAAGCAAAATGCAACAAAACAAAAAAGGAAACGGGAAACAGCTCAGAACATCTCAAAACCCCTCGTCCGAAAAACACCCTATTAGTAGATGCTCTCTCCTGTTAGTTCAGGAATGACTATGAATGATCACAACAGTACATATGTACAAATAGTTTTCGAAACAGACCCGACCCCAGGCTGCTTCAGGTGCTATACCAAGCAGATTTTGTATGGGATGAGGTGCCAGAAAGCCAAGCCATGATCTGGCTGGGACTGAAGCAGCAGTGGAAGGCCCAGGCTATCCCAACCCATTCGTCCACATAGAGAGTCATTATGCACATCAACATTGTTCCTGAAGTGTGTGTAACTGTTCACCCAGGAGCATGCAGAACAGAGGGATGGACAGTGATTCAATGCACACAAAACCCAGATATTACCAAAACTTCAGGGTGTTTTTTGAGGAACAAACTTATGACAGAGCACTGATTGTTTTCTGGAAACATTGAAAAGACCCATTTCAGAAAGCAGCAGAGGAAATGGGAAGAATATTTGTTGCTTCTGTACATTGCAAACTGTTCTTTCTGCTCAGCATGAGTAAGGCCTCAGCTGGAGTACAGTCCCCAGTTTTGGGCATAGCACTTCATGGAAGATAAGGACTAAGAGGAAAATATTTAGCAGAGATACACAGTCAGAGGCCTCCAAGAAACTGATTATGAGAAAAATAGGGGTAAATGTTACCAATTTATTCAGAGGAGAGAGAAATGAAAGAAGCAATTGAAAGAGTTTAAGAATTAAAAGATTTTTATCCAAGAAAATCTGTTTTTCATACTGAAGACACAGAACAGATGTCCTACAGCACCACATTAGTGAGGAAAATAATCAGGTTAAACAACAGAAATGGGATTAGTCTGATTAAACACAGGTGTCTACACTGTAGGCATCTTCTGAAGTCAGCATCAGTGAAGGTTGGGGTGAGATTCACTTTGTTTTCAGTAGATGACTACAGACAAATTCAGCTCCACTGAACACAGACACTAGCTAGATGTCCACTGAGCACCACGGCAGCCAAGACTGCTAGGTCAGAAGAACAAGTGAAAAATTAGCAGAAATGACTCCCAGCTTTCTAATGAGGGCAGCTAGCACAGGAGCAGACAACCAAGGCAAAGCAGTGGGAGCTTCGCCCCTTCTAAGGGCACTTAGGCAAACCTGTGGTAGCAAAGGTTTCAGAGAAGCTGGGCCCTTCTTTGAGGAAGCAGAGTGGAGCAGATGACCCATTGAGGTCCTTTCCAGACCTCTACTACATTGCAACCAATAGCCAGGGATGGTTGCTTGAGGTGAAAGATCTGTATTCTCTCTCCAGAATGCACAGATATGCTGCTCCTTAGAAAAGTTACTCACATTTGTTCATTGTGGGTGATTGCTGCAGCAGAATTGCTGTTCCACAGACTCACAGACCCATGCAAAATACATGTGGATTTGCCAAGGATACAATAACCTATACTTGTTAGCTTCGGTGTACCAAAAATCCCTGAACACTGCTGCAAGAAAGCAGCAACTCCCAATGCCAGCAGCAGTAGCAAAATCAAGTTGAAAGAAGACTAAAGCTACAGCTGCAGTTCTGCACCTCCACCAGCTGCTGCTGCAGCAGCCATGTAAAAATCATAACATTTGTTTATGTCAACTCTCACACACCCCAAAAAAGTGCTGGTGAGAAGACAGCAGAAGGGATGCCCAAAAGGGAGAATTGGGACACTTCCCAAACACCAAAACAGACTTGTTTTCACATCGGACGTTTGATTCCAGTCAGAGACCAACATTGTGATATGTGCGACAGGCATAGAGTGACTGGAGCTTCTTGGGACTCTCATTTAACTGTGCATCAGTGAAAAGTATAACTGAACTCAGAATACTTTTACACCAAAAAAATCCCCATGTGTGTCAAGGTGCAGTTGAAGGCAATATTTATCAAGCATCTTAGTAATTAATATAGGCAAACTTAATTCACTATGAATATTTATATGTTTAATAAGAATACATACCATATTTAGCCATAATGTAAAAAAGTAAAATAAGGCTTCAATGAGAATGTTTTAAAGGGCTGTTATTAACTCTGCAAAACAGGGAGGCTTGGGATACAGACATTTTGTCAATAAACCCTGAGCTGCCTGCTCAGGTAGATCCCACAGACATCAAATCAAACTCTAAACAAGCCATCCTGAGTAGGACACAGATAAACCTGAATAAACTGATACACCAAGTCTCTGGTGAATTTGAACCAAATCCCTGTTGCAGGTCAAATCTGCGACAGTTACCTCTGCCTTTTCCCATGCTTGGTCCCCTAAGGCACAGCTGAATGGCACCAAGGCTGAAAAAGCACCACTGTAGACCTAGAACCATCATATCCATGCACCCAGGTGCTGCATGATGCCAAACCACCACCACTGAATCCCTTTGCCATCACAGCTGCAGAAAAGCCAAGCCCATGGCCAAGGGAGTTATGAATGCTCCAAGGCCAGGTTGGATAGGGCCTTGAGCAATCTGCTCTAGTGTGAGTCGTCCCTGTCCATGGCAGGAGGGTTGGAACTAGATGAGCTAAAGGTCCTTTCCAACCTTAACCATTCTATGCCCATTGGCGCACCAGATGCTACCAATGTCTCAGCCACTTCTGTGAGCATCCACACTTTGGGGGAGGTTCAAGAAACACCTGATCTCTGATTTTATGAGTTGTCTGAACAAATGCTAAATTCAGAAACCTTTTTAATCAACTCATGGTTAAAACTCAGGCTTGTCAAACAATTCCCCAGGGCAGGGCCAGCCCCTCTCTTAAGTAACCAACTCACTAGTTGGCCAAGGGTATCCAGAAGTATAGCTCCCTTAGGGCAGAAGGTGTGGACACCAGATAATGCTGCTGAGATGGTTAGGACTGGTTGGGATTATTGTGTCAGGAATTTGTCCCTCTTTACCTGCCACAAAAACTATTGGACAAATCTGATGCAAACCACAAAGGTTTTCCACCTGAAGGGCATTGGAAGAAAAGGAGGATTTCAAGGACAAAATTGATCTCATTTATATGAAAGTGAGTGTGCCTTCAGGCCCCTAAAGACTCGGGGAAGAGTGACAAAATATTATTGTCTAGATAATATTTTTTATTTACCTGCGCTGATATTCTTTAATTACCTGCAAGGGACCATGATCCAGTGGAGAGAGAAAAGCCAGTGCCTTGCCACCAAGCTGAACAGAAAACCAAATCTGTGTGGTGGACATGGCTGCCGGTGCCTCCAGCTGGAAGTAAACTGATCGCAACGCTAAAAACCAACACGATCGCGTCTGCTTGCTTTCTGCATATATCCACCGCTAGAGGTCATCACGCATCGCCTCCTCTGGAGAAGGCTGCCCTCAGTTAAGCCTTGGTGGCCTGACACGACAAAAAATTACATGCTTTTAAATCAAACTCCTTGCTTGAGGAGCTGCATCCCGAGTGACTGATAAGAGACAGCTGGCAGAAACTTTAAGACTGTAATTTTTCCTTTCTTAGCATCCAACATTCAGCCTGCAGGCTTTAGGTTTGATACACAAACTTCGGCAATCTCACTGAGGTTTCTTGTCCAGCTTATATCTCCTGCCATCCTCTCAAGACAAAGCCGGGCTATTTCTTTTTAATCCATCCATTTAATTCAAGCAATATCAGAGGATTATAGTTTACCCGTGTGCTTACGCACATGCAACCTAAGGGTACGCACGGTTTTCTGCCTGTCATGCAAGTAAAGCAAAGCATTTTCTCAGATGTTTAGTTATTTTTCCATGGAGTTTTGAAGTCCTGATTTTGGTCCTGGTGCAGCTGACTATTAAGTTGATCTGAATGCTTACTATGCTTGTGGTTCCTAGCATGAGGAAAGGCTGACTTCAAGTTTGTATATAAAATAACCATCCTCTTTTTCTCCTCTGCCACAAAAGTGATTTCGATGGAGTCAGCTTCTGATCCAGTTTTTGGAATCACTGAAGTCAATGGGTCATTTTGACATCCTCAGGCACACCAGGGGAAAAGAGGGATAGAAGGCCAGAACTTGAGTGTTACCTCTGCAAGAGTCTACCCCCCAGCCTTTATTCTAGCAAAAGGTAAAAAGTAGCACAGAACAGCTCTGGAAATGTAATCCTTTGCTAGTTGCAAGGAAGATATTGCAAACACTGGGGTTTGATATCACCAACATCTGAGACTTGTGAACCATCATCTAAAGTCTGGGGTATGAGCTCCTGTTCTTGCTATGCCCTGAGGCCAACTACTTACAGCTTTGCTATACCATGATTTTGGCAAAGACATTGCATCTTGATCTGGCATGTCACCATGTTACCAAGGCAAGCAGTACCAAGAGTTAAACACACTCCTTGTTGCAAATTGAGTCTGGTTTCTAGTCTGGACATGCAGTGTGAATGTGCAACAGTGTAATTTTTGGATAATGCTCCATGAGTGGTCTCTTTCACTCATAACTTGCCATTATTAAACCTGTTGGGTGCTGCATGCCAGGGGTTTGGTATTTGTGGGCTGAATTTCTCCAGACTATGTTATTGGAATGAGTCAAAGTATAAAATCCATCCTGCACAGCAGCACTTGGTCTTCAAGCGTGACAAACAACAGACCCATTGATGCTCCAGAATTAAAGCCCAGATGTGGTGTGCTCAAATGTTTCAAAGCTGCACTCCTGATTGGAGCAGCAAAACAGCAATGCACCAGGTGCATCAGGAGCTGACTGGGCCTAGCACCAATTCTACTGCCCTTATATGCTGCATCCTCCACAGCCATAAGCCCAAAAGTTTGCAGGAACAACTCCTATGCTTCCTACCAGGGCAAAGCAGAGGGTCATCAAACCAAGATGGGCTTTATTAGTTATGTAGTGCCATGGTATGTGCCAGGGAAGGAAACGTCAGCCGATGTACAGTAGCAGGGGTGGAAATGTCACATGTTTCACCATACAGCAGGGTGTGAAAGCCATTCGCCTTGTGGAAGTGCACTGCTCTTCGGAAAGAGCTCTGCTTTCTGTGCACTTTCCACCGTCAGTCATCTGCACACCTCCAGGAGATGTTTGACTTTGCTTCTGTCCAATTTTGTACCTCCCCAGTGTTCAAAGAGTGCAGCAGAACTATCATGGCAAAGACAGACTCACCTTCTGGGGATGGGGAAAAGAAGGTATTACACCACTACCTCCTTATGAGGCCGCCTGACCCATGAACATCCCCAGCTTACCATTCCCACCCCCATCCAAGGGCACTGTCAGCTCCCCTAGGTCACACACACATCACTTCCATGTGTCCAAATGAACCTCCAGACTTCAATGAAGAGGACAGTCATCTCCAGTTCCCTGGTAATAATCTTTAACATATTATAGGTGGAAAAACAGTCACCACCTTTAAGAGCACTGCACATTTGTTCTCTTTAACAAGAGATCATTAACCTTGTTTTAAAAATACACAGGTTGGAGGGCAGTAGTTTGAGTATTATATTCCTGTTTGGCTACACACACTGCCCTTGATGCCAACAGTTTACATCCTATCAAGGATTTAAGCTCTTCTGGGATCATGGCAAGGTTTTCATGATGGCTGAAAGCAAGGGTCACTCCAAGTAATTATTGTGGCTGCCCCCAAGGACACAAACAGCAGAAATGATTTATCACCATTGGCACCACAGCTCCCTGAGGTGTCAGGGAACAAAATAGACTAAATTAATGGTAATGGGATAGTATTTCTAGGTGTCCTGCTCTCAGCAGCTAAAGCCTGGGGCTCCCTGCAAAGCTGCAGGCCAGGAGGAAGGCAACAGAAAGGTGATATAAAGGAAAAGTCATCTTGCAATACTCCATTATTGCTCTTGCAAGCTGCTGTTTGGAGGTGGAGAGGAGAAGCCCTCCAATATGATGCAAAGGCATTAGTTCTTGCCAAAGCTGTTTATAGAACATCTTGCGTACCCATGATGTATTTGTACTGGGATGAACAGGCCACAGCAGCAGCATACACAAAGAAGCTCCAATGAACTTTACAAAAATGTTTTCAAGACAAAATATTCTCTTCATCATATTATTTCAGAAGTAGTAAATGGAGTCCCAAGTTTTAATGTGACAGCTTGGCCTAATCAAGATCCATAGGAGCTTTTTCTAGTACTTTCTGTAGAAAATCCTCATGTTTTTACCTGTAAGTCCAGTTTTAAGAGCAAAGATGAATTGCAATCTTATTAATTTCCTAGAGCTGGGAGGGCCAAGAAACACCTGATCCAAATAACCCACCTCAAGCAATCTACCCATTTTCTGCTTTGTTAAATCTTCCCTATCCTTCTCAACAAGGGGCAGTGGTAGGAGTGGGCAATCATATGGGTCACAGTCCATAATTATTAAGTGAGCCTGAAGCACTTGAAAGGTCAAAAATAAAAGAGCTTTTCTTCTTTTTTATTGAGAAAACTCCACTTCCCTCAGGAGAGTTTTTATCAGGGTCTTCTCCCCGTGTCTGTGCAGACATTCCAAGGGCATAGTTAAAAGGAAACCAAACCTGCCCCAATCTGGAGCAGCAATGATATGGAGAGGAAAAGGCAGCTCTAATTTTTCCTCTACTTTGGGAAATAACCTTATTCAATGACAAATGCGCTTCATGACTAATTACCCACCGAACTCTCTCTTCGAATGCCAGAGCTTCCCACGGGTGTTTTGCGAGAGATACAGAAACCAGAAAGACCAGGCTATTTCGGGATTATTTCCCTGCTGTTTAACTTCGCAAGTTGAGCGGCTCATTTCGGGGCTAGGCGCTACAACCAGGCGGCTCTTGACACTTTTAGTTACCCCTGAAAGTCACTAGAGGGCAGCAAGAAACTACATTTGGCAGCTGTTTTCTCCCGTTGATCATTTTGGTCAGCGTTCCTGGGGTGTTCCCACACACACTCGCTTCTCCTTTAGCTCAAAGCCCTGTATCTCTTCAACCAGCTGCCGTTTTACTTTATTTTCTATTACAGCCACGTCTTTTCCTTTACATACCTATACTGATCTGCATGACAGAACTGC
Organism: Psittacula echo; assembly: GCF_963264785.1. Classification (NCBI taxonomy): domain Eukaryota; kingdom Metazoa; phylum Chordata; class Aves; order Psittaciformes; family Psittacidae; genus Psittacula; species Psittacula echo. The sequence continues at coordinate 65,605,129 of NC_137737.1, forward strand.
CTCCTGCTCCCCCAGCTCATCCTCCATCCTGACATACCTACAGAGATGCCCTCCCCATCTGCCTGATGCAGTGGAAGGTCAGAAGAGAGAGCATAACTGAGATAACCCATTGGTTTTGTTTCACTCTGTTTTCAGTATTTGCTTACAGGCCACAGACACCTTTTGTCACCTGCCCTGCCATGCATTATGCAGCATCTCCCCACACAATATCCCATGACAGCTCTTCTCAAGGGGCAGGAGGGTCACTGCAGCACAGAAAGCCTTCCTGTAATACCCTCTGCAGGGGTGGAAATAGCAACAAGTAGGCTGTTTAAAACTTATGACAATGGGCTCAACTCCCAACTCCTGCGGCACAAGCACTAGAAGCAATGAGGTTGCTCACAGGTTTTTTTTCCCAAGCTGTATTTCCTGTATGTAGGCACCCAGCTTTGCAGCCTCTCGACCTATGCACTCTTTGCAGGCCTCTCAGAGCAATGACAACCACTGGCTATCCTGGGAGATTATCTGAAGGGCCTCCAAGCACTGTCCAAGAGAAGCTAAGGCTGAACTAGGGTATAGCTTCATCTGTCGTGCCCCATTTTTAAGCTCGTCTTTTAGATGACAGGCCAGGATTGAGGTGAATCCTTAACCTCTCAAAACACACTCTAGGGCCTCTGATGGCTCACCCAGCCCCAGTTGGTCTGCTGCTGTCCCCCTCAGTCTGGTATCTTCAGATGATCCTGTTGCTGTTTACAGAGGACCCCGCTTCCCTCAGGGGCTGTGATTTTACCCATCTGATCTCTTCCTAGCATCTAATCCAACCTGCTGCAGCACAGCCGCACTGATATTTGCACTGTGCTTGCTGGCACCAACCAACCTTCAGCCACACCAAGCTTTCCTATCGCATCCAACAGCAGCTCCAGGGAACCCTCACAGGCAGCAGCAGGGAGTCCCTGACATCTCCAGATCTTTTGGAGTGCATGTCAGGAAGAAATTTCAGCTTTTAGCAGGAAAATGTTAGCTGCATTTCCTGGTCCATTTCCTGGTGCCCACTCAGAGATAACTAGGTATTAGTTTCTAAAGGACAAAGTACTGGCTACCTTCATCAGCCCCATTTAGCAGCTGCTGGGAAGGTCAGTCCCAGCCCTCATCACAGTGGCACTCTGGTTGCAGAGCACTCATGCAGGTTTGACTCCGAAATGGCACTTGGCTAAAACCTCTGGGTTAGTGCTCTGCTTTATCCCAGAGGGAGGGCAGCAGCCACGGGAAGGGCAGAGGGGCAAGAGCATAGCAATCCCTTTACCTTACCCCTTGCATTGGGTCATGCCTGCAGAAAAGGGAAAGCAGCAAAATCCCAGAGTCCCCCTAAGTACACAAAGGAAAGCCAGGTTATTTCCAAACTCATAAAGGCACTGTCCTTTCAAGTAATAGTGAAAGTTCCTGCACAGAGAAGTATCTGAAGTATTTCAGAGACATCCTTCGACTTCAGTTAAAAGCAAAAAAACTCCACTTTGCCTTCAGAGCCTCACACATCACAGCTGAAGTGCACAGCAACTCTTGTAAATCCCCTATCTTAGTTAATGAGAAGTTGCATCACCCCAGTAACTTAAAGCATGTCTGGATGTGTCAGATGTTATGGTACTTGAAGAATGTAACCTACTTCTACCAGCTAAATTTGTTCCTATTCGCAGAGAATCACTCACTGTATCAGAGCCAGGGAGGGGAGGTTGCACTCAGCTGTGCTAATCATCATTTAACCTTCCCATCAGTGCAGAGGGGAAATTGCAGTGACTGAATCCATGTAGAGACAAACCTCACTAATTTGTCCCATTTCTACTCCCACCCTGGCTAAAGGTCAGGAAACAGAGAGCTGGACACCATGCGGCAGCTTGCATGGCCCCATCCCTTCCTGCCCCTCTCTTCCCAGATATAGGGAACCAGTGCTTGGTGACACAGAAGACATAGGGTGCCCCATTAGCCAGGCAGCAATACACAGACATGCTTCAAATCCTTCTGCAACCCACCTAAGATCCTTGTAGTCACTGTGGATAGCCTCCAGACATGGCTTGGAATGTAGCTAAGTGCATGACTGTGGTGGAACTGCACCTAGTTCTAGAGCAGGCATGTGGCTCTGCCTGGTGTCTCACCCTTCCTTGAGGCCATGTGTGAGAGGTTTTGGGAAAGCAGGAGAGGCAAACAGGGAGGAACAAGGACATCAACACAGCTTCATATGGTCCTTCAAGGATTCACAACAAGGATGCTCAAATCAGGTGCTCAAAAGTATTTTGTGGAGAGAGGTATACAGAGGCCAGGACCCATCGCTGCAGCATCAGCTCAACGAAGTAGCATCCACCTGAAGCCTTAATACAGGCTGCAAAAATTCCCATGAAGAAGCTGGAGAAGGGGAAGAAGATTAGACATTCATGTACAAGATGCCAGCACAGGGCTCTGTCCCACCCCTGTGCTGGATCCACAAGGTGAAAGGCAAAGGCCCACCCAGCATGATCTCTGGGGACATCCCAAGACAGCAGGGCTGAAGGGTCTCTACATGCCACCCCTCTGGGGGTAGCTGTGCTGATCTTGTGCCCTGTGGAACCTCCACCAGCACCCAGCTCAGCAACACATGCAGGTCTCCATGGGATAATCAATGCTGTAGTGTCTATCATGTCAGTCCCTGAGCTATCGTTTTGAGTGACCCATCTCTCAGACACTCAACACTCACCTCCAAAGCCAGAATCACCTCCAGTTCCTCCAGAAGCAAAAAAGTCTGTCTGTGTGTCTGACAGAAAAGTCTGTCACTGTGAAATCAGCTTGCCACAATTCCTCAATGTTTTTTTGCCTTTGAGTCAGACAATTATTATAGCCTGCTTTTTACTTACTGGCCCCTGTTTTGCCTGTCTACCCATGTAAGCCCTCCTTTACAAGTTGCTTCCATGCCATGATACAGGCAGCAGTTTCGAAGCACAGAGGACAGCCAGCAATCAATGCCTCTCACTGCAGCATTTGACAGCTCCGTCACTTCCCAGGAACAGAGATGATGTAGCACTACCTGCAATAACACTGCAATGGGGGGTATGATGGCCTAGGAGACACCTTAGAAGTACAAGACAAATCTCTGACACTCATCACTTTCACTCTAGCTCCCTTTTTCCCTTCCCCACACTCAATTTCTCCTCTACACAGTAACTGGTGACCAGCCGCTGATCCTGTGCTGCTGCTGTTACTCTCTCACACATCATGAACCACATGCTCCTGAGGGATGCAAGCAGGGTGGTGGGTTGTGTTTCACCTCAGGGCTATCTGCATTTGACCATCAGTGTTAGCAGAGATGCACCACATGGTGCCAATGGATTTTCTGTGGGTACCACAACAGTAAATGGCAGAATCTTACATCCTATGCAGTATTTGGTTTTTCTTTTTCCTCAGTCTCTCTCTCTCCCCACCTCCACCCCCCCCCCCCCCCCCCCCCACACCCAGCTTGGGTTTGTTTTCCCAATGCAAAAGCACACGATGTAAATGAAATACAAAGAATACAGCATGAAACAACAAATGATTTTCAGTTAAACCCTGATTCAGAATAGATGGTACCTTTCCTTTTAGTACATTAGCGTGCATTTTTTAAAACAAATCTTGAGGAGGAAGCTATAATACACATACTTCTTAATGCAGTCCCATAGGATATAAAGAGACTCCTCCCTCTGTCCTGCCAACCCATGGGAATGCTGCAGCCTAGCAGCAGCGCCACATTAGTGCCAGCTTTACAGGAAGCTCTGGATGTTTAAAATCCAGTAACAAGAGGCAGAGAGCACAACTTCAGCCAAAACCACTCTGTCATTTCAAAGAACGAGTCGGGGCTGGGAGGGGGAGGAGCATAATTTGCAAAGAACAAATTACTTCATCTTTCCTCAGGAAACATCTTCACCTTCCCCCAGCAAAGCAATGTCCCTCATAACCCCAGACCCTTATCATCCCTTGGCTTCTCCAGGCCTTGGATGGCTGCCATGTATTTTAGTCTCACACATACTGGAGCATAATCCTTTCTGAGAAGAAACTGGTCACCTCAGGTGTTCCAAGATCACTATGTGCATATACATAAATAGCTAGAAAATGACAATTACATAAAATGATACTCTGTGATTGTAGAATGATAACTTGCGAGCAATGGGGTTTATAATAACACCTCCACTGTTGAGGCCATAAGTAATCCTGGTTACAACTGGTACTAATCCTTCCTGCATGATGTCAGCTTAATGACAGATACAGACACAAACTGACACAGAACCCTGGGTCTGAGAGGAACTTGCCTTCTCAGAGGAGTGGAAGGGGGAATCACAGAGTACTTTCCTGCTCATGTACAATTAATCTGAGAGAGGGAAGAGGTGAGCTGCAGACATACCTCCCTACCAGGATTATATGATGGGGGCACACACTTCCCTACATGGCACCACCACAGCTTGTGCTGGAGAAGCCCCCATGGACACTTACTGTTGTACCTCCCTCCTCACAGCCTGCACAGCCTCCAAGCTCAACTGGAATTACTCAGGAGTGAAAATGTTTATTGTTCACATATCCAAGCCACCTTTAGGCTTTCCTTGAAACTGGAAGTCTGGATCTGGCCATGCATCAGTAACAGCCAAAACACATGGGCACAGGACCAGAAGGAGAAGGAAGCTACTTGGTGGCACCACCTTCCATCCCCCTGAGTGCCACTAGCAACGGACAAGGCTGCTGGAGGAAGGTGGGCATGCAATGTCACCAGTCTCTGTGCCCACCACCATACAGGGCTTTTCTGCAGAGCTGCTATCCCATAAAAGCTTACCCATGAGCACAAACTGGGCACAGACCAGAATGGCTGCAGTGGGACACACACGAACACGTAACTCTAAGCACAGCCACAGACCGAGGCCTGAGGCCATCCAAACCAGAACTGCAGCTGGGAACAGTGACCAAAATGCTCAGAGGCATTATGAGCCGCCAGAAGCTTAGAATTAGAATTTTGCTTTTAATTAACCAAAAAGCACAAGCTCTATTCTTTGAGTTACCCCCTGTTGTTAACATACACACTCTCTTCTTAGAATTCCCTTTATTGATCCCATATGCCTCAACTCTGGCAGCTGAACTGAGTCATGTTATGCAAATTCACATAAACATAATGTATTCTTCCACATTACTCCCATTGTTGGTTTTTCGTGCACATGCACTTGCCTTTTGTGTTTTTCTTTCTTCCCCTCTCTGCAGTCAGGTCTGGTTTTTCTCTGCAACATTCACTGCTCGAGGGTTCCCAAGAGGCTTTGAAGGGGCTCAAAGGCCTTGCCCCACCAGGAGCTGCTCAGAAGCAGCTCTGAGCACAGCCCTAGAAGGCAGGAGAGGCACCAGGGCAGCAGCAGTCAGGCCTCCCTCAGCTGCCCAGCCTCCCTCCTCTCCCAGTCTCCACATGGACAACGCGAAGTGCCTCCATGTGCCCTGTTCAGGTCCTCAACTGCAGTGCAGGACATCAGGAAAAGCTGCCACAACCGTGTTCATGCTCCTTATGTTCAAGCATCTTCCCAAGTACCTCTGCACCCTCAGGCCCTTCCCTCCCCCTCTGCCTTCAGCAGGGTCACCTCTCCCAGCCACTTCCCATTCTGACATGTCAGGAGAACACTATGCAGCCCAGGAACAGCATGTGTGGCACCAACATCAAAGGAGGGCAGGTGCCAGCAGCAAGGAGCTGGCTGTCCACTAACTGCTCCTTGAGACTGGGTCTCATTAAGCACACTGATAGTTTTACTGGTTCATGTAGCAGTGATTAGGTCTTTGCTGGAAGAAGTTGCTTCTTACATGGAGAGGAGAAGTGAAAGAAGAAAACCCATAACAAAGCTCTCCCTTCATCTCACCATGGGAGCCCCATACAAGTGATGAACAGGTGTCAGCCAAGCTGCTGTGCAGCAGCAGAGCCCTGCAAAGGAGGCACTTCTACCACGTCTCACAGCACTCAAACAGAACAGTCCTGGAGAACAGCTGGACCAGCCGGGTCAGGGGCCAAACAACAAACAGTCCTCACGTGCTGCAAGCGCGAATCTCTTCTCTCAGCTGGCCTCTTTCCATCCCCATCCTGCTGCAGCTCCGTGCTCCCCTGCCCTTGACTGGCCTCCCCACTGTGTCAGAGGACACAACCACACGCACAGAGCTCAGGCACTGATAGGGATGCAGGCAGAGGGGCTCGCTTCTCTGCCTCCACAGAACTAACATGCTGAACCATAACATCAGGCTTCATTTTTATGGCTCCCGATCTGCAAACTGAACAGGTTGTTCTTGGCAGACACAAACAAGAGCACTCAACTACTCCTGCCAGGGATGCACATCTGAAAACTTGCTCACCCAAGCAGAGATTAGGTTTTAAGATGATGAGGAAACACAAGGGGAAAGAAAAAACAGCCACCTACAACAACAGAAAAAAAACAGACAAGGTGAAACAGTAGGAGAAAAGCCTGGATAAGAGTTAGGTTTGAAGACACTAGAGCTTAGATGCCAGTTATACACCCTTGGACTGAAGACCCCAGCACCTCATCTGTCCTACTGGGGTCAGCCAGCTCAGCACTGCTGCTGCTGCACACCAACATCCAGACAGTCCGGCTGCAGAACAGCCAAACTTCTGCAACAGCAGCATGAACAGCTGTACCGCTTGTCTGGAGACAACAGGCAGAAAAAAACCCACACAGGCATGGAAGTCTGTGTGTGAGGGACCCAACATCAGTGAAGTTATTGACCCACTTCAGTTAAAAAAAAGATGATTTGTGGGATATCACTCTTCTTCAAAAATAGTAAGATGGCCATTTCACCAGGGAAACTTATATCAGAACACCTGAAACTAATTTTTCCTCCAAAAGCTACATGTGATGCAGTCCAAAACCTCAGCTTAGAGAAACTCCCCATATTACCATAGGAAACACTACAGAGTTGCAAGGAGAGAGAAGGATAAAGTTTCCCTACAGCCACTCTGAGCCTCCACCCTGCCTGCCAGAGTCTTCCCGCAGCCAAGTGCCCCAAACTACATACTGGGGAGATGCAGGGCAATGCAAAGACAATGCAGCTCAGAAGCAGGAGAGATGGGTGTAAAACCCAGCTGCTGTGGCACTCGCCCAGCCACCCAGCCATGAGGGACTCTGGCGGCTGCTCTGAGCATCCCTTTGACCACTGTGAAACAGTTGCCCCAGAGAAGCTGTAGACTGCTGCCTCCCTGGTTATACCAGAGCTTGCAGGTGACACAGGATGGAGGCCCCAGGGCTTGTCACATTTTAGTTGTTTGCATTCATAGCCTGAGCAAAGCTAGAAGCTTACATTCCATTCCAATTATGTTTTTAAAAGGGCACTATCCCACTGTAGTGCCACTGGCACTGCAACACTGCATACTTAGGCTCACATTGGTAGCAGGCTTCCCCAGCTAAAGACCATCAGGAACAACATCTCCTCCAAGCAACAGCTAAACATGCAAAGTTCAGCAAAACTGAATACAATTACCAGCAAACAGATGCATTCCCCTCTCCAGGCAGCGCTGAGAGCAGAGTGAGAGAGTTTAGTCAAGCCTCAGCCCCCCAGAGAAGCAGACACCAAATCCAAGTCTTCCCTTGATCTTTCCTATTGCATATCTCACTGTCCACGCTATCTGGAGCTCCCAGGGAGACCAAGGGAAAAAACCTATGAATGGGAACAAATACAGTTGAAAAATCCCTCAAAGCTTTCTCAAGAGCCAGTTGGCTGAGCTAGTCTCACAGTCCTGAACTATCCCCTCTAGTATCCAGAGCACTGCACTGAAGCACCTTCAGTACACCCTCCAAAGTCCTGTTCCTAGGCCCTGACCCACAGACTCCATTTCAGACCCAGCCAAGCAAGCAGTGGAATGTTCAGGCACGCTCACACGGGGAAATCCAACAACTCCCAAGGCAGCTTCCCCACTAGTGTTGGTATCCAGGATGAGGAACAGCTGCTGGAAACAGCAAGAGTCTCTTGCCTTTCACAACATGCAGCAACACAGACTGTCACAAGCATATGCACTCACCTGGGCTTAAGTTTATTAGCCAAGACCCAGGAAAAGTCAATTACTCACTAATTGGCCAGTCCTCCCGGCTTTCCCAAAGTCTGCTATTTTGGCACTAGCACGGATCTCAAGAAGGCAAGACTGAAAAATTATCAACTGTGCCTGCTAATGGATTGTGCTAATCCATGGTCAGCTTCAGGAAAGGATTTTTCATAGTAGTACTAAGGAAAAAGACCAGGCAGTCTCTTGCTTGGAGGCATCATGCTAACCCTTTTGCAGAAACTTCCTGCAGCCTCCGTTTGAGAAGCTAGAGATCCTGCAATTTTCCCTTTCTGGATAGAACATGGGCACATCTTCAGGCAGGTGTGAGCATTGGGCTGTTGCTCTCAAGCTCTGCCACCAAGAAACTATTCCAGCATCCCTGCTGAATTTTAAAATATACCTACTGCTAGGTGTACTTGATATAGCCCTGCTAAAGCTCAGGTAAGGGAAAGGAATGACAAGAAAGGATTTTATTTATGTTGAATATCAGAGCACAAACTTGCAGCTTTGAGTTTGCCTGTAGGACAGCCATGAGGCTCAGCATGGCAGTGGCTTGAGACATCGCTCTGGCATTTACAAGCCAGGCTCTGGGCTGACAAGCTCAGCCTGAGAGGTCTCATGTGAGAAGTAACCCATGATGCAAGCTGGAAAGTGTTTGTTCTGAAAAGTATGATTGCACGGCTGGTTTTATTTTTTTTTTGCTTTTGTTTTGTAATTCTGGGGTGTCCCTGGAAAGCTCTGTGGAAAAACAAGACATACATATAATTTTCAGTGATTTCTGGTTTCCAAAGCTTAAAGTTTTCAGATTGGAAGAACTGTAGAGATTGAAAGAGAAAGGAGTTGCCATGTAGGCACCAGGCTTAAAGGCCATTGGAAAATGTACTTGCAAGGGTAATCCTTCTCGGAGGCCATCAACGCCTACAGGGCAGGTAGCATCTCCAGGAGGAGTCACAGGCCCTGCAGACAAGCATGACAGAGTGATGATAGGGTGGACAGCATCAGCTGCAGGGTCACCCTGGAGCAAAAGTGTTGACCCAGTTGCTGGGAGACCAGAGGTGTTTTATGAGGGCCATATGGGTTGTGTTTGTCAACTGGAAGGATGGATCGGGCTGAGGGTAGTGTTTAAGGCAACACTCGCCCCCGCGCAGAAGGGGATGTGGGTGTGAAGATAGCTGTTACAAACACATAGGTTAAGGTAAACAACGTCTTTTGTAATCTCAAAAACAAGAGGAGCTTAAAATTCAGGGATTTGGTTAAAAATAGCCCTGAAATAAAAGGCAGTTGAAGAAAAAAGGGGTAATGGGTTAAAACTTAAACAGCAGAGATTTAGGTTAGGTATAGGGAAGAAATTCTTTACCATGAGAGTGGGTGAGGCGCTGGAACAGCCTTCCACAATGGGAAGCTGTGGCTGCCCCATTCCTGGCAATGCTCAAGGCCAGCCTGGATGGGGCTTTGAGAAACCTGGTCTAGTGGGAGATGTCCCTGCCCATGGGCAGGGGATTTGAACTAGATGATCTTAAGGTCCTTTCCAACTCAAACCATTCTATGGTTTTATGGGAACCGGGAGAAAAAATGCACATTGAAGCTAGAATGAAATCAAATTTGAAGCCATCAATTTTTTCCCCTTCTCGGGACTGTTCAGAAGATGTTTGGGTTGGCAGGAGTAGTGGCAAGTGCCAATTCTCCATATACATGAAGAGAATGACTGAATGTGGCAATTAGTTCCTGTTTCTGGCAATTAGCTCCTGTTTTTGCTGAAGAACAAGTGAGCATGGAAGATGCGACCACCCAGGAGTCACAGGGCTTCTGGACTTCTTGCTCTGCTGAAAATTGCTCACATTCATCTGATACGGAATTTCAAAAATAGGAGAGAAATCCAGAAACGTCAAATTTTGCTTGGAAAATGCTTGTTGGGGTTTTTCTTCAAAGTTGCCAGGTGAGGAGCTGGCAGTTTGCTCATCTGCCCAGTGGAGCGCTGGGCAGTTTGCCCATCACTGGCAGCTGGTATGCTGGCAGGGCACCAGGCATGTGGGCTGCCAGCAGCTGGTGTCCATCAGGAGTTTGTCAGAATTGACACATTCCTACCGCAAAGCAAGATGCTCTGAAAGAGAAGTGCCGTGCTGGAAACCTTTTGCCTGCTGCACTACTTCACCTGTGTTACCATGCGGACTGATGCATTGCCACTGCTTTGTTGCCCATTCACGGAACAAGATCAGAGCCTTGGCCACAAAAAACAAGTAAATAAATAAAATGTCTGTATTTAAGTGCAATAACATCAGTGACAAATTTACTCAACTCCAACCAAACTGATGAGGGAGGGGAGGGGAGAAATTTACAGGCATGACCAAAATTTTGAGCTGTAGGTGACAGTGGTGACATTCTCTTCGACCCTCGTCCTGAAAAAGTGTCCTCAGAGACAAAACTATCAAGACCTTCCAGATAATCTATTGAGATACCCAGTTCACTATATGATCTGCAGTCCACAGATGGCATTGCTGGGTTTTCAAGGATGTGTCACCCAGGTGGAAAACCCTACCTTTGGGTGCCGAGTACTTGTAGATAAACTGGAAATATTTACTAGTAAACATCACCTTAACATGTGATGCTTACAAACACAGCTGTGATTGTCGCTCGTAGGCACTGCAGGATGTGGGTGTGTGAGAAAACCAAGGCGCATCTGAAGGCATGCAACCTGAAATTGCATGGCAGGGTGCAGTGTTTCACGATGTCTTGCAGAAGCACAGAGCAGGAGGCCTAATCCTGCTGCAGGGACAGGCAGGGTTGAGGGAGAAAAGGAAGAGAAAGTGGGCTCTGAAGCAGCAGACTTTTCTTCGTGCAGCTTTCCATGCGTGTCCCCCCCACAGCCTGGGGTAGGTCTGGCTGCTCCTGGTCATGGTCCGCACCAGATTTTGCGTGGGGGCAGATTTTGCAAGGGAGCAGACCCTGCACCCCACCTGCAGAGAGCAAAAGCCACCACCGCTGAGGTATCTGCATGCCACTGCAGCAGCACTCAGGAGCTAACACAAAGCCTGCCCCGCTCGCTTTGAAAGGATTTTAAAGTCATGTACTTTTTGAGAAAGTAAATAAGAATCAAGACTCTGACCCTACCTCTTCTACCCGTGTTCATTCTCAACATTCCCATTAAGCACCCCAGATGGGTTTGAATTCTTCCCATATTTTTTCTATGTTCATCTTTTAAAGGCAGTGAAGGATTACAACAAGATGAGACATGTTTTTACACTATTTCTTTTTAATGTTGCACATACCGCATTTTATAACATTAGAAGAAAACACAAACCCGAAATAAACCTGAAAGACAGAAAATAAATATATTTTTTTATGAATGTATGCAGAGAGTGCAAAAAATCGCATCTGTAAAATGTTTAAATGCTGAATCATACAACAAAAAATTTACAAAAGCACTTACTTCTTTATACATGTTAGCTTTCCTCTTATAAACACAAATATATTTTAACAAATCTTACAAAGATCAAACCCTTTTGCCCTTCACCAGGAGAGAAGTGGTGAAGAAAGTGTATTACCTGGAGGAAAAGAAAACAAACAGATAAACAAAATGTAAGCCTAAGCAGGTACCAGGGAAATGAAAACCTAGATGCTGAGTAGGAATTCACCCTTGTGTGCTGCAGTGCAGGAGATGAACCCCCTGAGAAGAAGGGACAGCCCTGTGGAGACAAGCATGATTGTTCCTGCTGAGACAAAGCTGCTCTTTGCTGTGCCTTGCAGAGCAATCAAGCCTCTCCCCTGCTTCTCTCCATCCAAGGCTTTATTTGCAAACAAATACATCCAAAAGCAGCACTAGTCCAGACGGGAGATCTTAAACTTGAAAAGAGGTGGGAGCACTGCAAATACCCTGGCTAAACCCAGTGCCTCTGTCTGCAACACACAGAGCCAAACACCTGCCTCAGATGAGGCAGCACAGGGATACATGACCACTGCCAGTTTGCATCAGTGCTCAGAAACACACCTCGGTGTCAGAGATGGACACTTTCAGTTACAAATACGTAAAATACACAGATTTTTTCAAAGCTAAGCAATGCTGGGGGAGCTCTCACGAGGTGACCCTTAGTGCCTGTGGTGCTAACATCAGTGTGGTACGTAACAGTTCTGCTGGGGTTTCATTCAAAGACTTGCTCATTAGGCAAAGCCAATGCTTAGACCACCTGAGCTCCAAATAACCCATCTGAGCTGAGATTTCTTTGAAACTGAAACAGGAGAGACTGGAAAATGGAAGGAATGGAGATTTGCTGTGGAATTTTTGGGTAGATGGGTAGCTATGGTAAGGGACAGCTTGAGATAGGGCCCCTGATGAAACCCTGGGATACAGTCATCCATATCCATCACAGCCGTAGTGCAGCACCTGCCCAGCACTGTACAACTGGTGGCACTCATAAAGCTGCCAGGATGAGTCCTTTGTGCACCCCGTCCACTGCATGGGCCCCAGCAAGCTGTAAAGCTCAGGCACCTTCCTAAAATTTAAGCAACTCACTGCACATGTGCTGCAGCATCACACATTCAACCTGTCTGGGATATCCTGGCATGTGGCCACCAGAAACGGCTGCTTCTGTTAGAAATCCAGAAGGCACAAGCAAATGACTGAACTCCTTAATTTTCAGCCAAGAAAAGAGAAAGTTTCTTGGACTGAAGGGGGAAGAATGAGATTGTGTCCTCTAAAAAACCGGTCGACCTTGTCAACCAGTATCACCTTGTACAGCCTGAATTGTGATGCCAAATAAAAACTACTCCTAGGAAACTACCTGTCTTAACAACAGAAATTTGCATGACTCAACTAACTTGAGGGATTGTAACAAAACCTCTGATAAAAAATAGCAGTAAACGTTTTACTGTGAACTGCACCAAATCATAGGAATTTACCTTGGTAGGAACACCATGACCTTCTCCACAGAAAGCAGAAGAGGAAAGGCTTCCCAGATTAATACATCTAGAATAAATCTTTCATATGATAAAAGGCAATGATGCTTCAAAATTAATATTTAATAATTGCTAGTTATAAATTATATATGAATTGTATAAATTATAATTATACTTCATCAAAACACATTGGTTCTGAGCAACTTGAGTGTAGTGACACAAAACAGACCTTTCAGCTTCCTGGTCAACAAAATCATTCAGCTGTCACTTCATTACTTTACTAATGAGAGGAAAAATAATAATTAGACTGAAGTTTTCCAGGATCTTAGCAGTTAAGTTCATCTTCCAACAGGCCGCAGAAGAATCAATTCTCACTACTCTAGGAGAGGTAGAATTTCACATCTTTATTGCCAGACACATAAATTAAGAGCCTGATCCTACACACTCATGTGTGAGAGATGTCTTAAAACTGTTTTATAACTAGCACACTCTGTTCAACTGTTTAGTTTTAAAATTATCTGACTGTGTAAGTATACCCGAGAAAGAGAAGCTATTTTTATTTATATAATAAAAATATGTATATAGGATGTAGGTTTTTTTCTAGCACATTTTCAAAAGTCTGCTTGTAATAGAAGCACCTTTCCTGTGAAGCTCAAAAGCTGTAGGGCTCCTTATAAGCTCTAACAAAGCAGTCCTTATTTATGTTTTCCAAGACAACTTCTTAAGTGTGAATGAGTTTGTCTAAACAAGCCAAGTCTGAAATTCCTCTCTTTGGTCATTTATCCCAGCATCAAATTTCTTATTAAAACCTGGGAGAAAATTGTTAGAAGATTTTTATCTTGACTGGGAGAAGGAGATTACAGTGCAAAACAGGTTTCAAATTTTTTAAGTGGTGGGCACTACAGCACAACCACTCACTGTGGTACCAGAGAACACAGCAGCCAAAAGTTGATATCATTGTCCCATTATGGAAATGCAGTTGATTTCTGTCCACTTGTATATATTCAAGCAAATATGAAGGTAATACCCAATTTCTCTTAGTTCATCCAAGTAAAAATGACGTACATTTTAAACTTGCCCTTGGACTTTGTGCTGTGTTACTGGACAGTCAACAGCACACAGCATCATTAAAGCACTGTAGAAACATTAATTACTGTTAACCCCTCATGCCCTTCTTTGGGGTATGTAACCCCATGCACCATTAATAGATCATCAACTACTGAATGGCAGTGTTGACTGTCTCCCATGATTCTAGAATAAATACTGCAGGGAAGTACTTACGCTACTGCATGACTTTGGGATCAGGTTATCATCCTCATTTTAACACAAGGAATGAGATGCTGAGTGGGATCCTCAGCTGTATTTGACATAGCTCCAGTGACTGCTGGGAAATCATAATGAGATATGTGGCCATGGAGATTTGTGGCCAGTTGCAGTAAAAATCCAGATTCATAGCACTGGTCTAAGATCTCCTGTTTAAACATCTAGAGCCCAGAAGGCTGAATGCCCCTGGTTCAGAGGGAACAGAGCAGTTGCCACATTTCTTGCTTCAAGAGAGACTTCTGTAGATCCTGTCAAGGTAAAGTTAATGGCCTAAAACCCCCAAGGTCTCTTTCAGTGAGAGAGATGGAGCAAACTGGTGATGGAGCTAGGGTGGGCCTTGTGCCATAGACTCCAGCTCCTGCGCAGTACCCTGCCCTATGTCAGTCTTGAGCTCTCCCCTGGATGCTACCTACACACCAGCCACCTGCCACAGGGGAAAGAAGAGCAGTGAAGCCTGGTACTAACATGCACCAGCTACATCACACAGATGGCGTTCAAGAGGATAAATTTACAGCTACATTGATTTAGAAGACTCACGAGTAGATGGAGTCCTGTTTTTGTTTCTTTCTCCCTAATTTCTGTTAGTATTATTTGTCATAGTTGTAATAAATTTCCTATAAAGTGACTTTGATTTTTCTTATACAGTTAAAAACCAACCAACCAAACAAAAAAGCCAAAAACCAACACTGTGAAAAGATCCCTGCTAAAATGGTTCTCTGGAAACTCTGTGAGCAATACCAGCTAGTGCAAAATAGCTGCCTTCTGGAAAACAAGGCAACAGGGCCCTACTGCTCCCAGCACATGAGCACAGGTACTGCTCTACTCAGCAGAGTTAGCACATCTTCGCATGCTGACCAAGTCATGGTCTGCTTAAAGCACCTGCTCACGCATCCCTGTGCAACAAAAAGCCAGGACACATGGTGCACTGGACACAGCCTTTTAAAGAAAATAATATTTGTAAGACTTCTATTTTAAGCTTTTAAGCTCTAAAGTATATCTAGAGCTTCTTTCTTGGCCAGCTTGTTGCATCTACACAACCAAAGGAAGGTACGCCTGTAGCTCACACTCTCCTTACCCAGCTTTAGTGTAAAGACCTCCAACTAAAGCCTAGGCCACTGCTACCAATCTCCACACAGGCTCCTTAGATGCCTGGACTGGCACTCTGGCTGTCGGGTTGTGCTAACACCTGCATGCTGCTTTTGGTACCTTCATCAGGCACCTAAACTGGCACCAGAAATAAAAAGTGCGCACAGAAAAGGTATACCTGCCTTTTGCTCCGCAGGAATTAGCTTCCAAAAGGAGATACCCTGCACTTTAGCTGAAGAGTTAAAAATAAACTAAATTAGTGTTGTTTTCCCAGACTTCACAGCTATGCAGGTGTACAATGCTGTTATAAAATATTATCTTTCAAACCAATTAAACAAATTCTCCCTTTATGAAGAGATCTGCATTAATTTTACACAACATTTAAAGAACAAAAAAAGGTTAAATTTGTGTAACAATCTAAATGGTGACCTTGTGTCCATCAGTGTATTCGGGGTAGGACAACTGCCTTCAGTTGCATGGAAGAACTTGGCAGTTTCATTAACGCAGCAGTATTAATGAAAAAAACATGACACCTTCATTCCAATACGTATTTTAGCAAAAACAAGCCAAGGGAAACAGGGAGAGGACACGGAAAGAAACCAGATTTGTAGAGGGTGCACTGGACATACGTAAGACCATAAAACATGAATAACCCATGAATTTAACACGCAAAGGATACTGGTACATTGCAATGCTGGTTATGGTTAAAGAGACTATACAGCTCCTGTATCTTTGTCCTTGACGCTTCATTAAAGTAAGACTCTGAACTTCAAGTTCATAAATAAAATGGAAATTACAGTAGTGCCATAAAAACGTAGGTAGAAAAATAGTGCAAAGCCAAGGCTGGACACTTTAATCTGTCACAAGTACCTGCAAGCACTACTATTAGTGCTCTTAAAGAAAACACATACAGAATACATTCTCTATCTTTTATAAATGGCAGTTGCCTGCATTGCACTCTGTATTTAGAATGTACTGACTACCTCTCTGCTTCCCTTCGAAGCTGTGGATGGCGAATAAATATAGTCTTTCACACCGGCGAGCACTGCCTGCCCTCCAGTCACGACTGGTAGCAACATCAGACAGTATTTATAAAAGAAATCAATTAAAAAGTAAACCAGACAATATCATTTAAGGCCCCTGTCCCTGCTAGTCTGCTCAACAGACCACACTTTCTTAAAATAAGAACATCTTCCACTTCTGTTACAGTAACCAGAGAGCAAAGTTACACAAAAAAAAGGTCACATTTATGGCTGCCAAGAAGGCAAAGTTCCTGAGGCTCGGCCAAACACAACAGAAAAGACGCCCTTTGCAGCACTCTTCGAGTGCCTCACACGGTGGATGGAGGAAGGAGGGCAGATCGGCAGAGGGTAAGCCCAACACGCTGCTCAGGCTGAGCACCTCATTTAAACCTTGCAGCCCTTATTGAAAGGGGTTTGGAATTACAACTGATTACATAGTGCAAACTCATATCAGCTCCGACAGATAAAAAATGCACAGATGGGAGTCTAGAACAAAAGCCACCACCAGCCAGGGTTGTGAGGAGCACCAGCCATTAAGGAAATAAACTCCAGGGAGCAGAGTCTGATATCAGCTACTCCTGAGCAAGCCTGGAGTAATTTCAGCTTTCCAGTGAGGATTTGGTGAACTTACAGAGGTATAACTGATACCAGAGTCTGAATCAGCTTGGTGGCGAGGCACCAAATTAAAATGAAGCGTTCATTAAATGACAGCCTTTCAGATTTAGAGTAATTAAAAATCATCGGAAACAGAGTTTGTTAACCTTGAGTGCGACAAAAGAAACAGCCACCAATGGACAGAGCTTGTATTTACACAGCATTTCTCAAGTATTCACTTCAGCAGGTCCATAACGTTTTAAAGGAGGGTTTAGCTTAGCCTGGTCTGTGTAACTTTTTAACAGGGTTCTTGCTGCTGCCTCATGTAAACTGTTGAAAAAATATATTCTATCCATGCCCATGCGGCCACTCTACATAGGCACAACCAAAATTCCAATACTGTGCACAAAATAGGAACCATATCATGGCCTTTCTTAAAATATTAGCTTCATGCCAAGTTTGCTACTCACAGGTTACTGACAAAAGGCATCCTCAATGGCAGGGAAATATGCATACTTCTGATATTTCAAGGTAGATGTCATGTTTGATCTGACAAAAATACCAGCTTTCTCAAGGTAGTCTGGTCTCTCAAAAGAGAGTGCTACCTTAGTCAGAAATAGTTTTGTTGGGTTTTAGTTCTGTAATTGATTTCAATTGTATAAATCAAATTGATTTCAATGCCAAAAGAAATGCCATGGCAGCCAATTGACAGGAAACTGTCCAAAAACATTTTCTTAACAGTTTGTTATCTTTAATGGGACACAAGCTAGCAGACAGAGGAACTTAATCAGGCTTTTCCCTCTCCCTCTTCCAAAAAATAACCCAAACTTTTTGAGGAGTCTGAGTGTCACCAAGAACCAACAGAAAGCATGAAAGTAATGACTGGGTCTGCTCAGGTGGAGTAATACTGCAGGATCAAGTCATGTGCAGCTGATGCAAGATGGTAAAGTTCTAGCAGTCTTAAAAGCTGTCTCATTTAAGGGTATGCACTATTGAATTGTGTCCCATTTTCCTTTTAGAAAGCAAAAACCCACACCATACGTACTGCATGATAATCTAAACTTTTCCCACACTGGGACTTGTTAGTGATAGAGTAGCCTGTAAAGAATAGGCACTTATCCCAAGAATTGGCATAGAAGAGTATTATTTGGCAGGTATGGCACCAAAATACAACCATTGTGCTTTCTCACAAAAAATACGCTCTGCAAATGGAGGCTCAGAGAGACACAGAGTTTTAGGTTGTTGGCGGGCTGTGTTTCTTCTTTTTGCTTCGGTAAGATTTGCAAATGCAGCAGATGATGCACGGAGATGCCACGAGCAGCAAGGGAGAGGTCACCAATGCTATTATACCTAGTCCAACGAGGATCCCCACAACCTGAAAGACATGGTGGTGAATAATATGTTTTTTGCTGACATGGAACACAAAATACGCATATGCATGCATAGGCACAGCAGAGATCTCAAAAAATAGATAACAACTTGAAAATAATCATCTTTATCCTTCACCGAAGAGTAAAATCGCTTTGCTTCCTGCGTGCATGACAGCACTGTTCAGCTGACTAGGAACGCACCTGCGTTCTGTTCCACATCACCGAAGCCCGCGAGTGGCCCAGCTTGTTTCTGCAAGGGCCTCTGTCGTAATGTCGTAAGAAGATATCGTTCTGAAAAACAAAAGTCGAAGCTGTAAGAGCAGGTTACAGTACCACAGGGAGAGGTTCAAGACTGGACTGGAAATACAACCTTCCCGATGCTGCTTTAAAATCACCAGCTGCCAGCAGAAAACTTCATCCCGCTTCCAAATAATTATCTTGAGAAACTTTTTGCAGTTTCAGAAAGCATGGGGTGTGTGGGACCTAAGCTATTTTATAAAACCTTGCACCCCCACCTTTTAAAACCACAAGCATATGCATTGCACCTACTGCACAAGTACCCCATCTGTAATTTGGTGACAGTAAAGGGGCAAGGTAAATAGCAGATACTTCTGAAAGCTAGGAATCTGAGGAATCATCTTCCTGAGGTACTTCTACCTTCTGTTCTCCTGCTGTTCCTACACCTCATAAACATTTCCTTCTTAGGCTTAACAGGAAAATTTATAAAAGAGAAATCCCTGTTTCCTTGTTCTTTTTCCACTGATGCTTATGAAATGATCCCTTTTTACTTCAGAAAGTGACTAATGCCCTGTGTTACCCTCCCTTAGCCAGCTGTGCTGTAACCTGTTGCTGCTTCCTCATTCATTTTTCAGCCCTACTCTTTGGCTCTCCAGGCAGTACCTTCACCTATGCCAGGAGCTCCTGTAACCCTGCACATTTAGAAAAACTACATTTAAATCACTCTACAGCTTCCTTCTTCTTTCTCATTTTGAACTGATGAAAACTTGATAAGGGCATGTTTGCAGAGTCTGTGAGCATGCGGCAGTCTTCCAGTTCAGCACAGCGTTAAGCAATTGTGTACTGTATGTACTCTGAGGCAAGTGGTAAGAATCACGTTGAAAAAGCATGCTCACACACAGAAACAGGATCTGACACTAAGCAAAGCCTGTTAAGCATGCTGAGAAAAGGAAGGACAAAGAATGAGGAAGTCTCATTGCTTGCTGGCTGCAAAGTACAAAGAAGAAAAGCTATACAGCACTTAACATTTTATTTCAAGTGCTGGTAAAGTCCTTTTCACACTCCCACTGTTGTTTCTGACGACTGTTTCAAGAAGGGAAGCTGCAATATACATGAGCCCATTACTTCCTGTACTACTAATCCGGGTAGGAAACCTGAAGCCACACAAGTTGAGACTAGTCAGTATCCCTTGAGAAGTAACTAGCAACCTGCACTTCATAATTCAAGTTTATAATCCAGTATTTTTATAGCCAAACCTACTAACCAATCATTCTCTTCAGTAATCATGGCACTAGAGATGGATTAGTAAAGGAGACCTAGTCTATACAAGCTCTTAACGCACCCTACAGTTAAACAACCCTCTTCACTCACTACCATGGCATTTTCTGAACAGGCTGTGACCTGTCAGGTGGAAGACCCTTATTTCCCTGGCTCTCAACCAAACTGTTTTTAGCTAGTGCACTGGAAGAGGGAATCAGAGAAAAGGTAGTGCAGGAATGGACCTCCAGGAAGCAACCAGTCTATCCCATTTCCCCCAAGAAACTAGCATGGGACCCAGAGAAATGTTTATAGCCCTTTATGGAAAAAAGGATATTCATGTAAATAAAAACACTGGGTGAACAAGAAGAAAGAAATGAAGTCAAGAACTGAATTGAGCCAAGACATTCACTAGGATATCAATAAATTGATGAAGAGTTTGTACAGGGCCTCAGACTAAGCCCAGCCCCTTTACCCTTTACCTAGGTGGTTTTTCCAGCAGCACTTACATCCAAGTTCTGTAGACAGTACCAGCAAAATGTGCGTTTGCAGTTCTTGCACATCATCTGAGCACAGCCCTCATTTCGCTCAATGTAGATCCGACAAACTGGGCACTGCTTAATTGGTGCCTCTGACTCTGTTCCAGTAAGTGATCTAGAAGAGCAAGGAAACATTAAAATTAAATGTGAATGTAATTACTGTTGATAATCAGGTCCTAACGTGTACTGCACTTATTTTCCAGAGCATTTAATGTTGTTGTCTTTAATGCACTCCATGTGTGAGGCTTGTTACGTTCAGTACAGTATGTTGAAGTATACTCACTACTAGATGTAAGATTATTAATATCATGTAAACATTAAACTCCATTCCCTTTTTCTTTTATGCTACATAAAACTAACACTCACTACACCCACTAATCTATCATCTGTAGAATTAAAAATCAGCACTTTGTAAAACAGCCTGCACAATTCATTTGACAAGACTGGATTATGCAACTCGTAACAGTCCTTGCCTGAACAAAATAACCTTAAACTCCGCTAAAGCCAGGTATCAAACTCAGAGAAAAAAGGTTACGGCAAGAGCTCTCTGGCAATTCCTATTCAATGCAGTCTCTAGCAAGCAGAACGTTTAGATTTTAAGGAAGTCTTTCATTTTTTGCCAAAAAAAAATATAGAAAACTTTGAATGCATATGACTGAAGGTCATCTGATTCTAAAGACAAAGACAGATGGCCAGAGACATGATCTAATTTAAATACAAAAGTGCTCTCTTTCTGTAGATTAATGTCTTATTCAACTTTATCTGTAGGTTGTTTACACCTATGCAAAATGAGCTTAAATCAGGTTTCTCACATAAAATGGGACATTTTACTCTGCGTAAGAGTTAAGATTTGTCTATGCAGATAAATATTAAGCCGGGGTGATTTCTTAATCACAGTATAAGCTTGACTGGATAGGATATCCTATCTAGGATATAAGTTTGAATCCTAGAATATTGTTGGTGTATTGGATTTTTTTGTACGGGCACAAGTCACAATCCTAGCATGTGAACAAACTGTTTAGGTAGATTCAAAGCCCTGGACGGCTTCACCTTTCAGAAGTGTCAGTGGCAACCTAAACTTTGTAAGTGCACAAATAATATTAAAAAATAAAATTGTCATTCAAAATAATAATTAAGACAGGAATTAAATTTAGGAAACACCAGGAGAGAAGGAAAGCCTTGGAGATTCACCTAAGGAGCTAGAAAGAAGGTGTTTCATTAAACTGATGAGAGGCACAGAGCTAGCACCCCATGCCATAAAGAACCAAAAGACAGCATGACCTCTGTGGGTTCTCCTCTTACCCCTGGTCGTTTAGCAATGGAATTTGGTTTTCCTGGCACAGGTGCTGTGGGTGCCATGCCTCCTTGCAAAAGGAACAGAACTTCAGGTGGCAAGATGGGCATTCCACCGGCATCCGCGCTCCCGACTCGCTTGGTGCCATATGGCACACCGTTTGGCAGTCGACTGCAGGGCACCATGTTCTCCGAGGGTCCAAATGGACTTCTGAAATGTATCAGAGAGAGAAATAAAACTGTTTGCTCAGTCCCCTTCCCATTCCAGTGACATTCCAGTAACAGGTACGCAAGACTCAGCTCTGCACATGGGTGGGGAAGCTGAAGTCCTCCACGCCCATGCCTATGGGCATTTGAACCTACTCTTCTTTCAGCAGGTCTGCAATTGTGCTCTGCTAAGGCAGTTGCACTGGAAGCATCACAAGAATGGCAATACACTACACAGGATGTATTCTTTGCCTTTATAAGGAGGTACAAAAGATTAACCCAACTGCTGCTCCCTAAGAAGCGTGTATCTTTTGTGACATTAGGCCATCCCATGTCTTTCACATGTGCAAGTCATGCAGTATCTTTCATGTAAACAGCAGGGCTGTGATTAAATTAATGTTAGGTCACAGTGATTTCCTCCCCTTTACCTACAAACTCCAATTAATATTCACTTTATTATATGATCACTATTTGTCCGATACCGTGATAGGTCAACGTGAGATTTGGGGTGGAAATGCTGAGTTACAGCCATGGCAAAGAATGATAAATGTTGATTCTTCCTCTCACTCCCCAACATATATTCAAGGAATTTGGACCTGCAGCAGAAACCCAGTCAAGACACATTCACTGTTACAGGTGCCCACTCTGTGTGCAACCTTACGCTGCTCAAGTCCATGAAGCGCAGCCAAACACACCCACCCTACAGAGCCTCCCTAGAAAAGGGCTGTTGTGCTTGCAGGAGCTACCTGCCTCTCCTCCTTCACTGGGAGCTCTCTGGTATCATCACTGAAAACAAACAGATGGAGGGTATGTCTCAGAAACAGGTGGAAATCCCTGACTGTGAGATGCCAAAGCCATTACGATGTACCTCCAGCAGGTAAAATATTGTCCCACTTGAAACAAAAAGCTGCACAAGGGCCCCAGACACATGTCCTCTGGCAAATTTTGCTAAAACAGTTGAAGGCACTTCCTCCTATGCACATCCCAGTACCCTGGCCTGTACTACTCTTCTGCAGGAGGTTGCTGGTAACCCACAGTGAAGGGGGCTGGTGGATGGGTATCTAGCAGGTGCCCCAGTCATGTCATCTCTAGGCAATACCAGCAAAATACCAGCACCATCTACCTCTATCTGTTTCATGAACTTGTTGCATTCTTTCCTCTTATTCTCTTACATGTGCTTCCTTCGCCCCACAGACCAAACAAACATTTTGGTTTGTACTGAATGAAAGCTGGAACAAAACGGTTTGCAGCTTCATTTCTTGGAGGAAGGGAGACACATGGATGGGCAGTACAAGCCATATTTCATTTTTATACACTTTTAAAAAGTAGTGTCCTGACTGAGAAACCATTATTTCTGTAGCTTCCCTTGGTGTCTCTTAAAAGAAACTCTGAACTAGTCAAGACCATGGCCTAGGACTGGCTATTGCATTTAAGTCTTCACACAGTAGGTTCTGTATGGTTTCTGTTGATAAACAGCAGTTAAAATGAGACAAAATGCAGCTCCCACAGACAGCTGCCTAACATACCTCTGGAAGCCTAACTTCTCCTATCCTGTTTTTGGATGAAAGCTAGGATGTCTGGTTTTAACATCACTGGGAGGAGGGGAGTTGGCTTGTAAATCTTACTGATTTTTACAAATTTGTTGTATCAAGAGCTAATGGATGAGATGAAACTTCCTCCTCTCCCACTTCCTCCATTTTACAAAGAACCTACAGATGGTGTTTTGCAATCCATGCTGTCTCAGACTGTTTGGTTTACCATGGCTTAAAAGTGAAACCAGGAAAAAGTAAAAAGGAGCAGCCAAAAAAAAGGAAAGAGGCTATCTCATTGCTGTGACAAGCTTCCCCATCCTATAGTTAGGGCCATTTCTCTCCCAAGCCTTTCCCCTGCTTCCCCAGAGCCAGTTCAGACACACTTGCTGCACTCTCAGGAGGAAAGCCTTCCCAAACAGTGTCAATAGCCGGCAGGAAATGGGCCAGTTTTCACAAGACATACAAGCAAGCAGGTGGGAGACAGATAGGGAAAAGACAGCACCCTGAAGAAAAGAGAACTTCTGGCTCAGGAGAGGTACTCGATGAAAGGCTGAAGCCTATGCTTTTCACAGAATATTAGGAACACTTCCTTTTAAAATTGACTACTTTTTGGTCAGGCATAAAATGGAGATCCTCATCATCTATCACCTGGTCTATTGGGCAACTGTCACAAAAATAGAAGTATAATGCATGTGTCCTAACCACATCCTATTCCTCTATTTCATTACTTCTGATGACCACATCAACCCCCTTCCTCAACAGACACAGAGCAATTCCTGTTTCTTCTGTTAAAATATGCTGCATGGAAGCTCTGTGGCTAGGTCCTGACTGGATGCAGAGAAGTTACAAATATGTAAGAAAGCTTGCTTTTAAGCCTGAAAACATTTGCATTCTAAGCACACAGAACTCACAAGACAATATTTTCAGTGCATTCCTTACTGAACCAAGCAAATGTCCACAGATATACAACTAGATAACAGTTACTTCTCACTACTTTTTCACCCAATATTATTTGCCCTTTTTATTTTTTTTTTAAATAAGGAAATGGAGAAGAAATCTCTTTTATTAAAATAGCTAGCATGGGGGATGGGAAAAACAGCTTTGGATGTATAAGCCCTTCTTCAGGTCTTCAAAATTTTCCTCAAAATTCATCTCACAATACAAAATGCCTGGAAGGGTGAGAAGCATTTGCTTTACCAATCACTTGAACACTGGTAAGCAAAGACTACAGAGCGAGTCTTGTGACTTACCCAAGAAGCATTTCTAGTAAAGCAAAGGGAGTGCTGAAGCAAAGATCCCATATCTTAACAGAATAAAGCTGAGAGAAAGGTCTAAAATAGGAAGCTATAGGTTTGAATAAAGCACTGTTATCAGAGTTATAATGATGTTATGTATATATCAGATGTTATGTATATATCAGATGTTATCATGAAGGATACCCTAGTACCTGTCTATTTTAAGAGAGGAGAGGCCTGGGTTTTCTGTAGCCCCAGGTTTGAAAAGGGCTAGGTTGCACTAAGGCTGACACAGACACAAGACACACAACAGATCTCCACTGCTGCGAGTCCCTGGGCAGATTCTGGGTCAGAATTCAGCCCCAGCAGGTGCCATAAGCAAGGTTTATTGCTGGTTTCAGAAAAAGACTCTCAGGCCAGTGATGGTTGGCACTGGTCAGGGCACGCAGTCTTGCCATGCTGGGGTCAGGTCTGAGAACAAGCTTCAGGCCAGCAGAAGTTAATAAGCCAAGTCCAACTGGTGAGTCCATAAAGGTCAGCCTTGAGAACAGGGCTAAATCCAGGACAGGTTAAAGGTCTTAGCCAGGACTGGGATTAGGCTGGTGTCCAGCTCAGAGCTTTAGTTAGCAGGAATCAGTATGCTGGATTTATAGCTGTGACCAATAGGCAAGGCAAAAAGGTTACGTATAAGCCTGCTGCTTGTATGCCAGTTTTTACTCATCATAAAGGAGAAAGGATAGATCTTAGAAGAGAGGTAATGGAGGTGGAGGAATATTTGCCAGACTTAGGCAAAAAAGAAAAGGAGGATTTTAAAAACAGACAAGTTTCAGGCTTCTCTGTGTGGGAGGCAGTAAAAAAAAGAGATGTAACAGGGAATGGGACAAAAGATCATGAGTTCAGCTTTGGCTAGTTACAGAGGAGGAGATACCAGGAAATCCTTAGTTTCACAGACCTCAGTTAAAAAAAGGTTTTATATAAAACAGATCAATGTATTGCAAGAATGTCTGTTTCTTAATTGCTTTAATATGGTTATTTAAAAGCTCTCATTTCCCCTGTCTAGGGCTCTAGACAAGCCACTGCTTGGCTTATGAACTGAAGGGACTTCTTAAGGAATGAAGGATAAACAAGAAGGAGGTAAAATAGGAGAGAGAAATAAAAGAATAAAAGCAGGGTTTAGGATTTTTTTTCTTTTTTGGCCTGAGCGCCTGAAAATCACAGCTACAATCTGCATCTGTCCATGAACTTGGGGGCATGCTGCAGTTTCTGTACTTCGTGATCATTCACTGTGACTCATGCCAGATGAAATTCTGTAAAAACCCACTTATTCTTCCACGTGACCATCTTTCCAAGTGCATTACTGTGCCTCACTTTTATGAACCTCTGTGTTTTTATACAGATGTTCCAAATCTATTTGCATCTAGGCATCCATGTAAAGCGAGAACACGAACAGTCTTTCAAGGAAGTTTGAAAACAGGCAGAGTCACGATAGATCAGTCCAGATACACTACCCTGCAAGCCACCATGGAGTGAGTTCTTTGAAAAACGCTGCAACTTCCAGCTGAGGCTTTCAAGTCAGTGTCAGCCTTTAAAACCAGCATGGGACCTCATCTTTCTGACTAGCAAGTTTATTCTTCAGCCTTGGCAAGGCACCACCTTCTGAAGCAGAAGGCTGGCCTCTGGCATAGGAAAGCTGGGCCCCAGTAAAACTTTCAGTTTCAAACTTCTTTACTAATGGGCCTTACTCAGTAATGAGGGGTCCATTTATCCCTCAGGAAAAATAAAATACACTAGATGAGCACACATGAGGCTTCTACATACGAATAGCTCCTTGCATGGAGCAAGCAGCTTTTGCAAAAATCCATATCACACTGCAGGGTCTGTCTCCCCCAGAAGTTCTGAAGATCCCTATGGATGTATGAAAGGACTATGTGCATACTGCACCAGCCTCTAGCACCTTGTCTAGTTCTACCAGTACAACCACCACCTCAAAGACCCAGGACGAGCATGCTGCAGGAAGAACAATGGAGCCTCAGGCATGCAATCTGAAGGTGTTGCCCGCAAGCTTCAGTAAAACTGTGGTATTTCAGTAAGACACCAGTCTGTTGATTCTGCTCCACTGAAATAATTTCAGAAAAAAATAAATTAAAAAGAATTGTCTATGGAGCACAGTCAGGCCTAGTGATTGCTCTTAAATTCTTTCAGAACAAAGGTATCTTCTTGTCTCTTCTTTAACTTGCCCAAAAGGATTGTCTCTGCAGTATGCAATACTGCTGCCTCCACTGACACGTTAAAAACGAAGGTAATAGAAACCAAAAGGTTCACACCTCGTTCAAACTTCAGTCTCTTGTATAACTGAAACTGGTCAACCGGCACCAAACAGGCAATCTGAAATGAGAACAAACACACAGAAAAAATATTAGAAACACAGACTTGAAAAGAATTAGTAAGCACCTTGTTCTACACACCTGCTCAACTGAGCCGGCTCTGCAATCCACCAATTTTCCCTGCTTGCTTTCACCACCACGTTCCTATATACCTTGGCTTCCTTTTCCAAAATTTAAAGTAGCTCTTGATCTCCCCTATTTCAGCAACACAGCCCAGTAGTTCAGCCCATGTCTTTTTTACTATGCATAGGAAAGCCTTCTCTGTGGATTCCCTATTTACTTCAGGCTTCTCCGTTTTATTTCATGTCGGTTTAATGTAACAAAGGGTGACAGCTTGCCAGGCTTCTAGACTGCAGTATGTTGTTCATGCAGAAGAATACAGCTCAAATGAATGGTTCTTCATTCCTCAGCCTTAATGGCAGGGGTCACTTAGCTCTTTGGTTTCCATTTTTTGTTCTCTTCATGGGTTTTGGGCTGAGATGGTTAATGCCACTGCTGTTGGAATTTGACTTACACATGCACCAGTTCACTGCGAACTGGACTGAAATTAACAAATTTAGTTGGCATAGACAAACAGGCTTTGCTGACACATTTTAACCATTACCATAATTAAACTAGCAGCCTAAAAGACAATCAACAGTCTATGTAGGAAAACCAAGCACCCTATTCAAAGCCCTTAAACAAACCTGCATACTAGGTAAAGAGGGGTTCAAAGAAACTTTACAGGCATTTCAGGAGCCACATGTTTGTTGGACTTAGAATCTGAGATCATTCTCTTTATCTGATTCATTTGTAATATGGTACCAGCACTGAAAATCCGTTTCTCTTTTACTGAAAATAAACCTAGACTAATACTAATACAGCACCTCATCATCTGAAGCACTGTGGGACAGTGCAGAACTGGCAGTTTCAAAATGAAGGGCTCTCAAACCTCACATCCAACATCCCAACACAGTCCTTCAGATTACTGTAAAAGGCAAAATTTTGTCCTCAGTGAAGTGGACACTGGCCCTTGCTATCCTTCTGGGATGTGTGACACAGCACTCATGAGAAGTAATACAAAGGCAAAAAAATCCAACACAAAATTCAACATCAAGCTGAGGATAATTTGCTTTTGTAGATGGAAAAAAGAAAATAATACATCCACATCAAATCGATTGGAATTAAAATTGCATTCTGAAGTAGATATTTGGATCATTTATCTGATGTCAAGATTTAAGTATTCAAAGATGCTTAAAAGACTTACACTGGAAGAAATCAAAGGATTTAATATCTCAATAGGAAACACAAACAAATCTGAACAAAGCATACTCTTAGTCAAGCAAGACAGCCCTGGGTCAAAAGTACTGTCCTTGTTCAATTTCTGAATTCAGGGTGTAACCTATTTTTAGTATGAAAGTATTTGCATGTCTAAACAATATTGCATTAGTATGATTGTAAGACATGGAGTGCTTCCTGGGAAA
Source organism: Psittacula echo (assembly GCF_963264785.1). Lineage (NCBI taxonomy): Eukaryota > Metazoa > Chordata > Aves > Psittaciformes > Psittacidae > Psittacula > Psittacula echo. The sequence goes on from NC_137737.1 coordinate 65,633,599, forward strand.
TTCTTCATCAGAAATCAGCTGTAACACTCTTGGAAAACAAGTAACAATCAAACAGGGGGAAAAGAGTCAAGTTCAGCAGCTTCAGTGAAGATGACAACCAACAAAGCTGTATAAAATCCACAAGACACATCATTTCAGTATTGACCACTTCTCCACAGGGCAGCTGCAAATCTAAATGGAGTCTGAAAACCAAAAGAAGTCATTGCTTTTCTCTAGCTGGGTGAGCATCGGTAACTACTTTAAATTTCACTTCATTACCACTAAATTAAAACAGTGAGTTTCAATGCCGTAAGAGCCACTTGAGTGAATTGTTTAGTTGTCTGGGGTCTTTCTGTGCTTGCTTTTGCTTTTAACAAACAATTTTCCAAGAGCAGCTCTATTGAGCGCAGAACTTCCCATGTATTAAAAATCAGCCTTTTTGATTACAGTGGGAGTAGAGTTAGGAGCGTCACTGCAGATTTCAATACGAAGCAGAGTCAGCACTGTAAGCTTTCCTTTCTCCAACTGGAGACCTGACTTTACCATGAAAGCCTTTCCCACTGGTTGCACCAACTCCACTCTTCTTCTTACGTACCCTTTTCACAGTTCAGGTCCTGCATCCCTGCATACAGCTCTGGCTGTTGAACACACACCACCGCCACTGACTCTCCCAGGCTTAGAAAGATCAGACCCCAGTAACACTCACATGGGGATCAACCTGAGAAGTGCTGAGCCAAAGCCTCCCACAGGTCTAATATCATTAGGCAAGAGGACAGGAATACACAGTCTGCTCCTGCCTGAAACGGGACACATCAAAGCTGTGCATGCAAATAAAATTGAAAAAAAAAAAAAGAAAAAAAAGAAACATGAGTATCAGGTCCCAAAAAAACCCAGCAAATCCTTTCCTGAGTGAACTTTTAATCCCACTTATGCTTAACTGAGGAGGACAGCCGAGAGCATGGTAAGGGGATTAGGTGTTTATCTTCTACTTGGCACCAGAGTCTAAATGTTCATTTTCATACAACTTCTCCAGCCCTGTGCAGGAGTCCATCCCAAACACCTCCTCTTCTGCACAGTCGCACACACTTCTGGGCTAGATACATGATGTAGATCTGGGGAAGAAGCAAACCAGCACTCCAGCAGGTGGCAAAGGGCCAAGACAGAAAGACCATAAGCACGTTGTAAAGCAGACATTTCTTATTCTAGGCTATAAAATTATTCAATATAGCCAGAAATGCTACAGGACAAGGTTTTGGTCTTTTTTCTCTCTCTTTTTTTTTTTTTTTTAGTACTGGGTTAAGGTTACAATAAAAACCTATGAAGAAAATGAGAGGCAAGAACTCTCCTCTCCTGAAAAGATGTTGATTTGTGACTTAGCAGGCTGCTGGGACTTGAAGTAGGTTTTCTGGTTTTCTATACCCTGTAAACAACACATGCAATTAAAATACCCTTGTTATAGAGCACAAGAACATGTAAGAGCTCTCAGTAACAGCAGCAGCTTTCACCTGAAGTAAAAATATCCATGGAAAAAAAGCTTAATTTTGAAGGTTCACTACCACAAAAGGCTCCAGCTGGACCCTTGCCAAGTCTCCAAAAGACTGCCCAATGTGGTGCGATAACCAGGGCCCTGTTACTATGCGAGACAAAGAGCAAAGGAAGGAAAATGAAAGCATTCGAAATAATTGGGTTCGGTTTACACAGGGGCAGAGTGTTCCTTGTAACCCAGGCAGTGCAGTAACCAGGAGCCAAGGAAAAACAACTCCCCTGTTTTCAAATGCTGGCTACCACAGTGGAAAGGGAAAATCTCTGCTCCACCTATTCTCAGGCTTTCAAGGGAGATGCAAGGAGGCAATCAAGAAACCTGAATAGATCTTATTTCCTTTCACACCCATATGAATCAAACCTTGATAATGCCAAGGCAGGGAAGTTCACCAGTACAAGTGCTTCTCCCTTTCTCACTTTAGCAGATACACAACAAGGGCAGATCCTGCATTGGCAGCAGCAATGGCTGTTTGCAAAGGGGTTGCATTGCCCTCCTCTGAGAAGGTCACAGTCACATGGGCACTGTCTGGCTTTGCAAGGAGTGCAAAATAGTTTTAACTTGGGCAGTGGTTTGCTTTTGAAAGGGGCATGGGAGTTCAGACTCTTCATTGTTAGAAATTACACCCACACCTTTCTTCACCAGTTACCATGCTCACTAGAGTCATAATGAAATATTAAATTATCCATTTTTCTCCATTAAGGAGCTCTTCTCTTACTCAGTGGCAAATAAAAACAAAATTAAGACTCTCTCATTTTGCTCCACTTGGATTTATTTAAAAACAAGTAAATGAGAAGAACCAAAATTGTAATTTTGACCCTGAAAAAGATAGGTTGGCCTGCAACATTTTCTCAGCTTCCTCTTCATTTTACCGTTTCAATCGCCCTGAGCAAATTGTAAACTAATTTTCAAATTAAAAATAAAACTCTTATTTTAAACTGACATCCAATGGGATTTCTGTTCAGCTGCGTATGGAATATAGCGCAATTAAGAGTTCTAAGATCTGGGTCACTGTCCCATTTCAGCATCACTTTACAAAGTGCTGACAACCCTCTGTCAGGTTAGTATTAGTGCAGATCATAGTCTATACCGATGGGGTGACAAAAAGCAGAATCCGCACTGCATGCAAAGGGGTAATTCTCAAAAGACACAAAAGGACAGCCCAAATCAGTAACTCCTTTACTGCCTGCTGCATGGTTTTAATCCAGATCAGGTTATGTATACATGGATCATTGGCATCAATGCTACAAGCTTCAAAACAATACAGGAATCAGAAAGAGCAAAGCACAATCCCCCAGACATTATCCAAGTGAGTATTGCATTAGAAATCCCTGTTTGCAGTTGAGATTTACCCTGATTCCTAGCTTACACTGCTGATTGGATTTGCACCAAACAAAACTATTTCAAACCATGATAAATTACCCCTTTTTTAGATTAGGGTCCAATGAAATCAATGGAGCAAATTCCCAAGAGAGATTGGAATATTCTAGACAGAAGTCTGCACGGTTAAAAAGAACTGTATTAACGTAAGATGTTCCTTCTACCTTCTGCTGCCAGGAAGGAATCCAAATCATCTTTGTTTACCGTACTATTAGAGCTTGAAAGGACAAACATCTTGTTTGATGAGATTGCTTTTAAACTCCCTTTTTTTTTTTTGTGCAAACAGCTATTTGAAACAGAGTCTGTAGCCAAAACCATTGCCTTCCCACCACCAACACCCATTTATTTCTACTTAAAACCAGTTATAATACAAGCAGCTGCTATCTTGATGTAACAGGTCAAGATTTGACCTAGGATTGCACTCCAGTGGAACAGTTCCTTCTGTTTGAATGTACTATTGTCAAAACAAAAAAGAACTGCTGGGAAATGTACCGGTTTTGACTGGATTTTGTTGAGGAAAAAAAACAAAACAAAACCAAAAACCAAACCCACAACCAAACAGAGGGGTTTCAGGAAACATATTTTCAATAAATGACTCTACATTTTCAGTTCTTTTGGAACATTTTCTTCTCAGGTCCAAAGAGGCACAAAGGCCATAAGTAAAGCCTGAATTCCCAACATTTCCTATACAGTATGAATAAAGACCTTAAGAGAGGGAGGTAGAGGAACCTTCATAGCTATAATGTGTTATAAATTGCTTATAAGCTTTGTTATTAATTGTTCAGTTTCTTCATTGAATCAAGCTCAATCCAAAATATACCAAAGTCAACGAAAAGGCTTTCCTTCACTTCAAATTATGTCTAAATTCACCTTTACAGGCAAGTGCAAAAGGCACTTAAAGAGCAAACAAAACAACCATGTTAGCTAACATAATTAGACACAATTTAGTCCAAAGTTTAGGAACCAATTTAACACCATGTCCATGACAAGGACAGTTTGAACTGCTGTTTTCTCCAAACTGTAATAGTACCTGGTAAACATCAGTCAGAGCAGAGTCTGAAATGGACATGACACGAAAAGTATTTTTTCAAAACTCTGATGCTAACACAAAGGTGAAAAAAAGACCAATACAGAATACAGAGTGCTCATACACACTCCGTAGTTTACATACTAAACTTCCATGTTACTAACAGACATAATCTATACTTTCTATCATGCCTTTGGGGCTCTAGGGGGAGTTTCTTCCTTAAAGAAAGGATTTTGGCAAAATACCTGAGCAGCTCATTTTAACCAGGTTGGGTGCCCGTTTGCTTTTCAAGTGGAAGTCTGTTTTTCAAGCACATTGCCAAAAGGGAGCATCAGAACATTCGTTCATCCACGGGATACTAATGCACATGTGGGCTCTTTAGTCATTCTGCCTTCAGCCCAAAAAACACCCTAGGATTAAGCTAATGGTTCATTTATACCTGCCCTAGAGTTTTCTCCTGCTTTACTAAGGGGAAATATATCTCTCTGATTCCTATAGCATCATAATGCCACCATTTGTTAATTCTCTTTAAAAAACACATTTTCAAGACTAAACCCCCAACCTGGTGGGATGGGTAGAAGAGACATTGCTACACCCTCTCAGTATCTCTACAGAAGAAAGGAGGAAAGGAAACAGCTGGCTACTTCCCACAATAGCTGTATTCAGCCAAAGAAAAGCGCCACCATATCCTGGCATGCCATGACAAACATAGCTGCAACTCCCAGGCCCTGATTCAGCTAAGCATGGTGTTTCAAGGGTATGCTGGAGAGGAGATCACAATTTTCTTCTGGAACAACAGCATTTTTGGTATTGGGAATTTCACTGCCTGTGATTGCATTTTAATAAGATTATATACTTCTACCACAGTTATGCCATCTGTAGTCACAGGGCTCAAGGGAACCAAGAAGGTAAGCTGCTTTTCTTCAGTTCAGGGATGGAGACCTGATTCTCTTTAATTTTGTCTCTGCAAACAAATGCAGAGAGAATGCACAAAACCAGCTACGATCCCTTAACCACCTTTTTTTCCTGGTTTGTTTTCTTTTCCTGCGTGTGTTCTCAGGCCCAGCAGGCAGCTACCTGGTTTACAAAGCAAGAATAGCTGCAGGGCAACATCAGATTTGTCCACAGTCTTCTGTGGCCTTCTAGATGCACAGAACAGCTGGCACCTACTCGGGTTCCAGCCATGCTGCCAACAGCTTCTCCCACATCATGGGTTTGGTGCTAAACGCAATTCAGAAACTTTACACCAGCCCCAAGTCAGGCAGGAGGCTGTTTGAGCATTGGCGGGAAAGCCATCAGGCAGCCTGTTAGGGGCAATCTAAAATCCCCTTGGGCCCCACTGTCCCAAGTGGTGCAAGAAGGTCTGAGGAGCACATTTTCCCCTCCAGTTTCTCCACCTCCGACTTTGAAACTGAATCTTCCGGTTACACTGGAAGATTGTGCATGTGTCTGATGCGCAAACAGCCCTACCTAAACCTCATTTAGATTCTGAGCTCTCAGCCTGTCCCATATCTGCCTTGGGAGTGAAGACGCTTGAATCTCCTAAGACCTACTTCCACCCAGTGCTGTGCAGTTACCTTTCTTTCTATATAACTATACAGAGTCTTGCATGTTTATATTGGACTTCAAATCGGTTGTTGCAGACCAGTATAAACATACATGAAGAAATTCTGGCCTTGCGTACCATCAGTTTGAGTTCTTGCTCTTGAACTACGAGAGGTGCAAGAATTACAGTGTTTGCAGTCAAATCAAATCTGATTTAACTGACAACAGTAATGGAGGCTCAGCAACTCTGGGATACAGGGTATTCTGGTTAAGTCACCTGCATGGGTAATTCAGAGGTTGTCAGGATGCCAAGTAAGCCTTTCCTCAAGGCACAGAGGGAGTGAAAAAGAACAAAACCCTTGAAAAACATCTGCTTGTTTCTAGTTCCTCTTATCAGTCAGGCTTCTTGCCAAAAGCTCATTAAAGGTAATTAAAGGGAGGAAAAAGTTTATGATCATATTCATTATGTAGATATAAAAAAGATCCGGGGGGGGGCGGGTATATTAAAAAAAAAGCGAGAAAGAAAAAAGCATTGGTACCTCTTCTTCGTGTAGGGTCCCATGGTTCAAGCACACCATGTCTGGACATGTGATAGAAGATCCACAACCTTCTTGAATTGCCAGCTGTACGTACTGTTTTAGGCACTAAAAACAAGTAAAGAAAGAAAAAAGTTATAGCCCACATGTTGGTAACACACACATGCTAGAGATGCTGCACAGCTACCACTTCCACTGCCATAACTTGCTGTCTTGGAGCTCCAGCACACAGAAACATCAATTATTATAAGTGTGAATGCTACAAGTCATTATATTGGAAAGAATGCAATAAAGAACAATTAATTATGCATTACTTCATCTGCTGAGCATTGCATTTACCCAAGTCGGCAAGTCAGACCTTTCAGTGCTAACAACCCCTATGCTCTGCTAAACTGGGATTGGAGGCTTTAGCGGGGAGAGTATCTTTCATCCTAATTAAACAGGCTTTGCTCTTTTGTCTTTCCTCCTATGTTCTCAATTCAGACTCTCAGCCAGCAGTCTCCATTGTAGGATACTTCATTTACAAGAAAGAGACTACTGTTCTCAGTATCATAAAACGGGAAGAGAGTTTATAGCCTAGTTAGGGGGTTATAATCTGCCCTAGAAAATGTGCAGCTATCAGTTCTTCCCCCCACCTCCAACCCCCCACATAGATCAAGTAATTTTGATGGTTTACCATGATTTATCATTAGCCTCGTCTGTGGAGCAGGAATTCAAAGTCTACCTGCAGCATGGAGAATGCTTTATGAACGTTTCCAAATTGTTCCATTACACAAAAATGGCAGGCCTTCGCCCTCCAAGGAAAAAATAGCTCTCCCCACATTTTACTTGGCATGCTGGTTTCAAATATATTTAGCTTGTCTTTTTAAAACATATTATAGAGGCTTCACAGCATAAACCTCCTGCAATGGACCAAAGAACAGGGCTTGAATTGTACCTCCAAACTGCACAGCTAAATAAGTAAGCACACTTTTAAGTCAAACAAAACAAGGGAGTCTCCTCGAAATAATGACAAAGCATACAGTTAATTGCAAATCACTGTTAACAAAATAACAAAACATAGATTTCTGGCAAATTCTGGTATCAGCTTGCATAAGTTTATTGTAAATGAAAACCAACATATTTTATGAGCAGCAAGACTAATGAAGCTTTGTTCCCTATAGATTTGTATTTCATGCCCACATGATAAACTTCTCCTCTCCCTCCTCAGTATTCCTGGCTTCCTCCCATATTGCCCCATTAGTTTTGAAGAAATATGTCAAAGTGTAAGGTCTTTAAGACTTTAGGCCAACTTTCAGAACAGGCACTGAGTTCAGAAGGTAGTGGCTAAGTTATTGGGAAATCACAGCCTTTTGGAACATCAGCTCTGGTAAAGTCCCAAGAGTCTTCACAAAATGTCTTCCCAGTATTTACAGGCATTTAACATTCAAGTCAGTGTTAGTTTGAACTGTTCTGAGAGGGCTTTCCATATCATGCTCTGATTAAAGACACTTCCTCATTTGTATTTTTTATTGGAAACTGGTACCCTCTTAAATGTCAGGATAATCAGGAGTTTTACAAATGGAAATGAGATTTCCTTATTATTCTGTCTGTCTCTTGACTGAAATGCCCATGTCCACATGTTTTGGTTAATTGTGATGAACTATATGGAGGTATTAGTTCAAGCAAGTAGCATCAGCTTAACTCATTATTTTAAATGACCTTACTTCTGATCTGTAAATATTTGAAGCATATTCATTTAGAAGAATGTAGGGGTATAACCTAAATGGTAAGCTTTAAATATCTAGCTCATTAGGCACTAATGGATTCAGATCTAGCACACACCCCTGTAAGAAAGCAGCAGGGCAGGCTGTAAGGAACTGATGGTGCAAGGAGTATGTGGGAGGTGAGGGAAATCCAGGTGAAGAGCAAAAAAGAAATCATGTCAGTAACTGAACACAGTATTAGCTCCTTAGGGAATATCAGCCCAGATTTAACCAGGAGCTATTCTTCTATTATTCAAGCAGCAGCCTCAGTGCCCGGTATCCAGCCTCCATCATGAACAATGCAAACAGAAAGTTCTGCCCCTTAAGTTCCTTTCCCAAAGCCTGCACATGCTGCAGCGTGTTTGGTGCACTTCTTAGAATCGTGGGTGTTGCTTCAGCAGAGCCTCCTTACATTTTGCTACCTCTCCTCATGGAAGACCTTATTACTTTCTGGATCAAGTCTCAGGGCAGCATTCGGGGAAGAAGGAATGTTTCCCTTAATGTTTGTTTGCCTGAATTCCTCAGCAAGCATGGAAGAGCAACCTTCTACTTTCGCTAAGATCCTGGCTTCTGTCTCAGTGGTGCTGCCTGATACTTAGTAATTTGTTTTGACAGCATGGTACAGTGGATCTGCATTCTGAGGGCAGCTCAGGTCAGCCGGTTACAGAGCAAGGACAAAGCCTAAGAAGTTACTACAGGCCTAGAAGCAGCCCAGAGGCTTGTTCTTAATTTAGACTTCCAGGACAGAAGCTCAGAGCACTGACAATTACCCTTCTGGATGGGCACAAAGCTCTTAAGGAGCTTCAATCCACAGTATGGATTTTGCAATCAGTTTCAATATGCAGTATCTTAACAATTAGGGTTACCTAGCCAGGAGAACAGAGGTTTCTGATGATTGCTAAAGCATCTGGATTCTCCTCCTCTTCCAGCTCACTCTTGGTTGTAGGTAAGGACAGGTGAGCAACTGGAGACTTCTGCGATACTTTTAGAGGGTGCTGTTCTTTCAGAGGGTGACTTGGAGAGATTTTATAATAGATCTGTGAAGTGCCATGGGTCTTCAAATGTTCCACAGAAAACTTCCGTGTTAAACAGTTTTTATAGGTATTGAATTTTTGCCTTGATTTTCTGCACTTGGAAAAGGTGCTGTGGGTGTAATTCAACAAGTTCATGGAAGGACTTTAAATGTGCTGGGAAACTCAAAGGAAGCATTTAACATTCACCACTGAAGGATTAAGCTTTTTACCTAAGTCTGTACATGAATATGAACTTCTTGTTCCCTCTTTCACAAGTTAGCAGCAAAGAAAAGCCAGTGGAAAATCACTAGAATTTTTAAATATGCCTTTAGTTTAACAGTAAGACTGTTTTTAGAGGGGTTTTACTGCTCTTTACAGCTCAGCTACTAATTTAGCTACTTACTTGAGAAGTAGCAAATAGAAGTATCTGAAAAGATGTACAAAGCTGCAAATGTGATGAAAAGAGGATTCAATGTCTATATAATGAATCATGACTGACCTTCTCAGCAGCATGTCTTCCCACACTATCGAGAATACATTATACAGACATCAAATATATACAGATACAAAAGACTTTTTGTTCATTTTGTCTACAAAGATCAGCAGTATCTCAGAAAAACTGTACACACTACCTATGCTACTTAATTGCTCTACAAAGTGAAGGTAAGATCAAGATACCCAGCCTTCTGTGGTATTAGCAGCTCCTTGAAAGGATCTTAATCGTGACATCCAAGAAATTACATGGTCTCAGCATCCCTGGGCTACGCCTCCCCATGAATTTCCCACAGCGTGGTGACTTACAAGCATGGAGAGCAGTCAGTGGCTGGAGAAGCCGCACAACAGGACCTGTGGCTTACAGTGATAGTGATACCATCGTCTTATTCTCCATGGCCAGAGAAAGTCATCAACAGTGACCTTTCTACCAACACAGCAAGGTTTCAACAAACGTGCCACATAGTCAAAGCAAAATGGTTGAGGAAGCAGACTAAAAGTCTATTGTGGTCTTGTTGAACAGGCTTGAATCCTGCTGACTACAAAATTTGAGCTTTGGCTATGTTATGTTCACCCCTAAATAAATGCTAGACACCAACACAAGGATATTTAATTTCCATACCTGCAAGTGTAAGCTAATCAGCTATGTTCACTTTACTCAGATTTTCCCCACTGAGCAACTATACCATGTACATATCTGTGTTCTGGGATGCATACAAAAAATCCTGATGCAACCAAGCAAGAGGAATCTTTTCAAATGTGATAATGTAATTCCACCAGTAAAACTCAGCACACCTAACAGAAGGTTTTGGTGCTCAGCTAACTTTCCCAAGCACGTTTTCCTCCTGTTGTCAACCTCAGTGTAAAGCGTACTACGAGCAATTTTTCTCTGCCTGAGATTCATCATGTATAATGACAGCTTTTCAAACAATTTTCTGTCTAACCATTTCGGGCAAGATTTTATTTTTATTCTTATGCCATTTTTGTCTTTCAGACCATTGCCTTCCTCTACTTGATAGAGTCAATATCCATTTACCTACTTCACAAAATGATACTCATGAGTATCTAGTGAGTTAAGGCCTGTAAAGTACCCGGATCAAATTATCATGCAACATATATGCATTACTTTCTTTTTATCTTGCAGGACTTGTCAGAAAGATTACAACTTAGGTAAATATTTACATATGGCCCAAGTACACGTTCCTTTCCTGGAGCTCAGGCTTTGCTGAAAGTGTTTGTCGTAACATGAGGGAAGAATCTCTAAAAAAGCACCTAAAAGCCCAATGCAGGAATGCACAAACTAATAACATGAAAAATTCCTTCTTCAGTAATGAACACTTCCTCTAACCTTTGAAAGTGTTTTCTGTGGTCAGCTGTGAGCATCATGAACAGAAAATTCTGTTCAGGCTATTCATGAATTCTTCATTTCAACACTTCCCCTACATGCTGCTCTGATTTTAAGTTTTTTTTCCCCAAAGTCTATTGTGTGAAGGGGATTTTCAATGTACTGACCAGGAAAAAAAGGAAAGAAAAAAAATGTCTGGCATGTATTTAATCTGCAAAGGGACCATAACAGTTCTGCATTTTAACATAACAATGAGTTCAAAGTATAATCTCAGTATTATGTTGCTAGGTAATGATATGACAAAGACACTATACCTCTCTTACTGTGAAATCTTATGTTTCTGTTCAAAGCCATTTTCAGACAATCTCTGTACCAGAGACAAAAGATGGATCTCAGGCATTCCTATATATTGCTTTTTCAAGTGCTTTGACATGTTTCATTACCTTGCTCATCTCCCATCTGCATGCAGCTCTTCAGCTCCCCAAACGAGGCCTCACTGGTTTGGATGCAAAAGCATGGAAGGAAACCACATATGTGACATGACAAAATTGAACAGGTAGTTTCATTAAGAAACATGAGAGGATGGGTAGGAAGAAGAAAGAAATTCAAAGTGCTGGCCTGTATTCCTGTCAAATGCTACAGAAATTGCTTCTAGCCACTGTAAAGCAGTAGATGCAGGATAAGTAAAGGATTAGTTAAGTCTTTTAACTGCATAAAGGATAAAAATGGATCTACAGTATTTCCTAACCAGTACTAGGGCATGACCTACCTACATTAAATATGAAAATGCAAGAAATTATTGAAGGCATCTGGTCAAAAGAGGGTTTCCCCTACTAATGTATAACTTGAAGACAAGTTCAATTTCAGAAAAACTAAGAAAACTTCAGGTTTCCATCTTAAAATTCACAAGACTGGTTAAAATGTCATATCTCTCTTCCAGATTTGTCCTCAAACTGTATTGGTTTGGGTTTGTTTTCTTTTTTAGCCATAACCTTTTTACAAATTCAAAATTTAGGTGAGGACAAACCCTGTATATGAAGGGAAATCACAACGTTTTAGTTGGCGTTCACAGTGTCTTATGATTCAGAACAGTCAACAGATAGGAATCTAGTTTTTGTTTCAGTTCTGGGCAGTGTTTATGTACTTTTTATTCATTAAGACATAACTTTCATTTTTTTCTAACCATTTACCCATTCTTCAGTGGCTACACAAGACAATGTAGTAGTCATGTTGTTTTAAATGGAATATGGAGTATTATTGACTTCTGTGAGATGCCAGAACTCTAAATCTATCCCCCTAATCACCTCAGCATTTAATCAGTTGTGTACTCAAATAAATATACTCTGCCCCCACAACAGTACTGACAGTGTTTATGATAGATCTACATAACATTTAGTATTATGTTCATCGTTGTCCTGACATCTGCACTTCTGCAGGTTCAATCTCTAAAATGGCCTAATCACTTTCAACGTGTAGTAATCAAACTCCTGGAATCTCTCAAGTATTTCTCAACAGGTCTTACAACTAGATCAATCAAGTCTATTGGCAATTAGCCTGGAGGCATCTGCACTTCACCTGTAAAACGTGTGAGCTTTTCCAATTGAAGATATTTTTTAAGAGTACACCACAGAAATAGCCATTTATTAATTTGTTAGAGATAAACTTACAATAGGCACAGTTTAAAGGGAAAAAACCCAGACATCCAATGAAACACGCGTTTCCATTTCCCAACCTACATTTTAACTGCTATGGACCAGATACAGTGATAAATGAAATTGCTTTCAAACGGATAAATCATCAGGCCATATTAGAGCCTTACTGAGACAGATGCTTGAAAGAAAGTGAAAAAAATGCCCCTTTAGCCTCAAATGACATACAGTCATCTTGTGGCTCAGTAGAAGGGGAGGAATAACATCACTGACAAGCATTTCATTTTGTCATGACCAAGTGAAAACAGCAAGCAAACGTGACAATGGACCAGAATATAATGGCCTCCCACTGCTCCACAAGCCTATTTTTTAGGGAATCTTTCAAGCATATCTGAGAAATATATTGTTATCAGCTTTGTCTTAGAAGATGTGCTACCAATGGTGCTAGATTCTGCTCAGATATATAGTCTAACACTTACACATAACCCGCCACATCCTGGTAGCCTTTCATAAAAGTCAGGATAGTTTCCTGGTAATCATTGCCACAAACTGTTACCACCAAACAGAAAAGGACCAGAGAACAGGACCAGAGAAACTCACCCTTCCCAAAACCAAACCAGCTGTGAATACCACTTCTCTCACACACAAATCTGTGTCAGCCCAAACCCAGTCTTAACCAACAGCTACAAAAACAGACATGAGCATGAGGCTTAAGTCACAGGCTGGCTCAGTTACTGTGGCACTCTGAGGCATTGACAACTTCACATCTGTTTCTTCATTTGTTAAATGACAATAACACCAACTTTACCAAAGCAATGCTGTCATTAAACATGTTAGTTCCCTCTTCCTCACATGTCTTCCCCTGGCCAGCGTCCAGATGCTGCCACCTCTGTTGAGTTCAGAAATACGTAACCCCTCTTCCTGGACAGTAGCATCCATCAAAAAGCAATGGCTACATTTGCACTCTTTTAGTACTCCTAGTAACTCTGCTTTTGATGTGACTCTGCACAAAAATGCATTTAAGAAGTTCTTAAACCGCCTAAATTACTATAGAAGTGCTATGTGTTCAGTGCCAACATTAGCAGGTGTGGGAATTCCATTTTTTATAACTTTAAAACAAAGCTATTCTGAAACATGGAAAAAGAATCCCAAATGTCAAAACTTGACAGCTTGCTACCTGTGAGTGGAAGTGGAAAACAACCTGAGGTGAAATTTATATAAAGTGGGGCATTTTACAGCACAGGTCTAGTTAGGAAGAGGAAAAAGTAGTGCTCTGGTGTACCTGTGAGCACATGCAGGTGTCTCCAAGGATGGGGGAAAGAGGAGGAAGAACAGCAGACCAAATTCCTTCTTGAAAATTAGCACAAAGAAACAGAAGAGATGCTAAAACCCAGTGCTGGCTAGATTAAGGCAAATACAAATTTTCCCTTACTCAGAAGTTTTACTAAGTAGTTTTTCAATGGAGTATTCATGTACATTTGCTCAATTTATCAGGCAATCCACGCTCTTTTCATCTGCCTTCTCCTTGTCTTTCATCTACTCAGTCTCCTCTGCTCTCAGGCTTTTCTGCCCATGCTTTTTGCTGATGGTGCTGATCCTCCACATCAGTTTGTCTCCACTTCTGCAGTGCTCTCCTGCACAAGTGATCTGAGGCTCCACAGCACCAAGGACAAAATGTCAGTATTTAGCCACCCAAAGCTGCTTTTAAAAAGATTAAGGAAAGCAGAGGAGCCTTAAGTGCAACACAGAAACTCCTATTTCTGGAAGGGCTGCCCCTTCCCCTCCAACAAAAGTAGCTGGCAGCAGAATGCAAGCCCCCCTGACAGAAGCTGCAGCCTCCCAAGGCCCTGACTCACCAGGCAGGCAGCTGCCCAGGGTGCCAGGCTGCCAACAGCAGCAGAAGAGCCTTTTACACCCATGTCTAGCCCTGGCCCTGCTGTCACATATAGCTGCAGCGGAAAATCTTGTTCTCACAAACACTTTCAAGATCACCTTCTACTTGTTGAATAGCCAAGACAACACAGAAGCTACCTGGGCTTTTATTCAACGTTGTACACTGACTTCTAAGGTTGTATGAAGTTTAATCTCATTCAGACTGAATTGTGTGCACCAAAATAACAAACAGGTGGATCATCATATTTGTTTTGCACCTTTCGTTACTCGGTTACCTCACATATTTCTCAGAAGTATAAGACCCAACAAAGAATTTGCTTGGAAAAAAAGAAGGGTGAATCACGCTAGTTCTGCACAAACATGTGCTGACAACAGAAGCACATACAGGAAAATATCTTCTGTTTTCAGGGTTTGTTACCTGTTGTCTTAGGCATATCAAACCCTGTTCCAGTAAATAACACACAGATGGATCTAAGAAGCTGTTTGATGTAAACAGCAGCAATGCTTTTATTGCTCACCTGGCTCTCATCAGGACTCTGAAACACTAAGGAGCAAGGGGAAAAGACGAAAGACAAAACCAAACAGAATAGTTATGCAAGGAAGAAGCTGACGCTGGCTTTTTTACTGACCCCCAAAACCATGTTTTAAGTAACAGCACTGCACTGATTCCCTTCTATCATCACTGCCACCACGGCAATCTTATCACAACTGGTAAAACCTCATCTCCATGACTGCTACAGGCTCCAGACTCACGCCAAGTCTTACACAGGGCCCTTAGTATTTCCAGTATTACTGCTAGTCCTACAGTCCTCACTACTGCTTCCAAAGTGTAATTTATGCTGTGCCAGCTACCAAGGAACCACTTGCAATAGGAAGTGAGGTGCATGTGCTCACACCACGCGTCTCTGCCAGCTATTTTCCCAGTTTCAGCCAGGTTTTGAAAAGGCAGGAGTCTCCAAGATGTATACTTTCCAGGTAGTTTAATGAGTACCAAAGCCTGGGTAACATCCAGTGCCCCCTCCAAAAGCAAAACTGGGCGGTCAGCCCATCCATTTCTGGCACTACCCTGTTCAAGCACAGCTGAATCTTGCCTGCGTGAAGCACCTCTGGAGCTATCAGAGGGAAGGAGAAGAACAAAGGATACAAACATGTAGAATTGACTAGGAATAAGTTTAATATTCACAATATAATTGACAAGAAAAGCACAAAGGACTGCAGATAGGAAGGATATCCCACCAAATACACAAGAAGGATGAATGGCAAGACAAAAAACAAGATAAGCAGTATCAGGAATAGACGAGAGCCCCTCCACTTTTGGGAATGGGGCAAATAGCAAAAAGTTCTGTAAAACATACATTGCTGAATATATATATATATAAGAATGTGGGCCACACCATGGCACTTCCACAAAGGTTTTATAGGTATAGGAAATGAATTGAGTAATGCAAACTGCCAAGCCATCAGGTACTCTAGAGCCATTTTCAAATTCTTAGGATGTGTAAATGTGTGCTTTATCTCACATTTCAGTGGAGTCTTACATCAAATGCAACACATGTTGATAAATACAAGGCTGATGCCTCTTCAGACCTGACTGGGCTACCAAATAAGATGGTGTGTTCTGCAAGCCATCTGCTTTTTCTTCTCTGAACACAGAGAGTAAAAATGTGCATGGCTATTTGAAAACTCCTGTCTTACTAGCAACATTCCACCAAAATGCAAACATACATCTTCTTAAACACAGGTTACTTACTTTGGCTAGAACACAGCTTTTACAAGGCATAATGTTTACTAAAAGAGTCTCTAAGCTGAAAAAATAGCTGTACACAATTCTAACTCATTTGAATTCCTTGGTTTTACAGGCTACAAGTGAAAAGGAGATACAAGCTCACCCCCACAAATGCCTAAATAGTAACAATTTTCAATTATTTCCACAGCCAAAAATACTGCAGTGAAAAACAATCATAGACATGGAATCACCATTAGTTAGCAAAAAAAAAAAGATGTCACACATATAATAGAACAAAAAAGAAATTAAACTGTTTCATCTTAGTAGAGCAGAACCTATTTTGTCCACGTCAAGCCCTTTTCTATTTCAAATTTAAAACTACTCTTGGATCTATATAATTAACCTTAAGTGGTAGGAGATAAGAATAAACTACATATGATGAAAGGCGTTGCCAGCTGAAAAACTCCTATGGGCTCGATCCCATAGCTCACAGTTGACAGCCTTACCCCAATCTCTGTCTTAAGGGTAGAATAAAAGTATCTAGAAGCCCTGCCATAAGCAGGAGGAAATTTAGGGCATTGCATACTAGTGCAGCTACTGCAGGCTGTGGCCCTTAGCAATCCCCCATGCAAGCACCAGCACCAAAGCCCTCTGTGGAAAGATGCTTCTGATTCTGCTCTTCGGAGCTGCTCAAGGGGCAACACATACGGCCTCCCAGAAACCGCTCTGGATTCAAGACAGAAAGCCATAGAGTCAAGTTAAAAGTTTCCAGAGTCCTCTGATACAGGATGTAAGATCTACATGTTTCTGTTGCATCAGTCCAGACATGTCCATTGAGAGGATGTTCAGACAGAAGCAACAACAGCCAGACAAAGGGTAGGCATGGAGCGTAAACACAACTGAGACATACTACACCCACTGAAATAAACAGAGCATGTCTAAAACTTCTCCCAGCTGCATTCAGCAGTCACTCATGGCTGGCTCTTGGTTCAGAGGAAGTCAGTGAAGTTTGCACAAATGCCAAACAACTGCGACTGTACTCTCCTCTTCACTGTCATGGCACTCGAGAACCAAGCTCAGAGCAGATGCTCTTCCTGCTACCAGCAAGGTAAGGGGTATATGTATGGGGTGGCAGCTGCAGCATCAACTGCGGACAGGCAGGGACAGCAACATTCCCAGCCACCATCGACATCTACCTCTGGCCAGTGCCCTGGAGGAGCGGAGAGCCCAGTGCTGCCTGGCATAGTCCTCAGCAGTCCTCCCTTCCTTGCCCAGCTAACACTGAGGTTAATGTGCCATTGAGGATACTAAATCAGAGAAACTGAATTTTTGGAGAATAGTGGGAGTACTGTAAAGGTATTAACTTCTTTTTTCTTTTCTTTTTTTTTTTTTTTTTTTTAATTTAGAGCAGTATCTTCATACCTACTTGTATGTTTTCTTAAAACTAACATACAAAACTGTTTTCTGAAAGTTGGCATGGAAAACAAAATCCATGAAGTTCAGGTTGAAAATGCATATAAATCGATCTTATCCTGGTTTCTTGAAACACAGCTGGATTCTTATCTCATTTAAGCTACCTTGAATTCAGAATAAATTAAGATACTCTCACACAATCTGGCTTCACAAATATCACCTTCCTTCCACAAGTTCAAACAATCAAGGGCAAAACTTAAATGTACTTGCTTGAAGCTTATCCACAATTTGTTGCTAAAAAAATAAAAACAAGCACATTTAATACAGAGTTAAAAAAAAACATCCTTTCATTGGCTTCTGACCTGTTTCCAAAATCCATTAGTCAGGTACATCAAAGTCACTATCACCAGAGAACTAGGTCTATTTTCCTATGCTGACAAAGAGACCAGAAGAGTACTAATATCTGCAGGGCTTTTATAAATTCACCCAACTGCCGCCTTTATCACTTCCATCAGCTTTATTTCATCTGACTTTGCAGGACAGTAAGTCCTCACTGACAACTACAGGCAACGCATGACCTGGGCAGCATCTCTGCAGCATAGACTGCAGATGCAAAGGTTCAATTGGCCAAGGTTTGGTTTTGTTTAGACTTTCTGATTGCCCTTGAAAACTATATACAAGACTTAGAAGGACTCTGAGTACTCAAAATTGTAATGGGAAAACTAAACCTCACAGTTATCCTATGATGTTTCAAGATTTTGCTTCAGAAAAAAATAAAGACTGAGATTGCATATAGATTGCATAAGTTCTCTGACAGTCTTAAAATGCATCAGGTTTTCTTCCAAGTGATAATACATCTCCCTACTTCTGAGATGTATTATTATTTGCTACCAGAGCATCCGTTAAGAGTTACAAATTATCTAAAGCAGAATGACAGAGAAGTCTTTCAAATAAGGCAAGACAGACTAATAGAATCTTAGAATCAGCTAGGTTGGAAAAGATCTTTAAGATCAAGTCCAGCCATTACCCAGGACTGCCAAGACCACTAAACCATGTCACCAAGGGCCTCATCTAGACAGTTTTTGAACACTTTCAGGGACAGTGATTCCACCACTTCCCTGGGCAGCCTGTTCCAATAAACTGATCACCCTCTCTGGAGAAATTTTTCTTACTATCCAATCTAAACCTCCCCTCACACAGCTTGAGGCCGTTACCTCTTGTCCTATCACTTGTTAGTTGCGAGAAGAGACCAACCCCCACCTCACTACAACCCCACCTCACTCAGGTACTTGTAGGAGCAGTAAGGTCCCCCCCGAGCCTTCTCTTCTCCAGACTAAACAACTCCAGTTCCCTCAGACATTCCTGATCAAACTTATGCTCCAGACCCTCCATCAGCTTCATTGCCCTTCCCTGGACCCGCTCCAGCACCTCAGTGTCTCTCTTGTAGTGAGGGGCCCAGAACTGAACACAGGATTTGAGGTGCAGCCTCACCAGTGCCCAGTACAGGGGGATGATCACTGCCCTGCCCTGCTGGCCACACTATTGCTGATACAGGACAGGATGCTCTTGGCCTTCTTGGCTCCCTGGGCACAAGCTGATTCATGCTGAGCTCCAGATCCTTTTCCACTGGGCAGTTTTCCAGCCACTCTTCCCCAGGCTGGAGCGTTGCATGGGGTTCTTGTGACTCAAGTGCAGGACCCGGCACTTTGCCTTGTTGAACCTTATACCATGGGCCAGAGCCCATTCATCCAGCCTGCCCAGATCCCTCTGCAGAGCCTCCCTACCCTCCAGCAGATCAACACTACTTCCCAGCTTGGTGTCGCCCACAAATTTACTGAGGGTACACTCAATCTCCTCACCCAGATCATCAATGAAGATGTTAAACAACACCGGCCCTAACACCGAGCCCTGAGGGACACCACTTACTGACTGGTTGACAATTAGATGTCACACCATCCACCACCACTCTTTGGGCTCAGCCATCCAGCCAGTTTCCAACCTAGTGAAGAATACAGCTATCCAGGCTATCAGCAGCCAGTTTCTCCAGGAGGACACTGAAGACGGTGGGAGACAGTGTCAAATGCTTTACTACTCAAATAGACAATGTCCAGAGCCTTTCCTTCATCAACCAGGTGGGTCACCTTATCACAGAAGGAGATCAGGTTGGTCAAGCAGGACATGCCCTTCATGAACCCATGGTTCATGACTGGGCATGATCCCTCCATTTTCCCACACATGCTTTATGATCTCACTTAGGATCATCTGCTCCATGTCCTTCCCCAGCACTGAGGTCAGGCTGACAGGCCTGCAGTTTCCAGGGTCTTCCTTCCTGCCTTTCTGCAGAGAGATGTCATGTTGGCCAGCCCCCAATCCCCTGGGACTTTCCCACTAGACCAGGACTGCTGATAGATGATAGAGTGGATTAGCAAGCTCCTTGCCAGCTCCTTCCGCACTCCTGGGTGTAACCCATCCGGCCCCATAGATTTGTATATGCCTAAGTGGAGCAGGAGATCGTAATTTGGTAATAACAAATGCCTTTAGGAAAGTATCCTCTATCAGCATAGATAACACACCCTTTTTGTATAGGAGAAGCAAACCCATCTCACAGTTCTGCATATCTCCCATTACATTGCTCCTGTAATGTAAAGATGCTGCTGGAACCTACCGATGTACAAAAGATGCAGCTGCATTCCTGAAGAGTAGTCATCTTATCCAGGGAATATTCACAGAGACATAGTTTGCAAGTGAGCAGGGGCTCCAGAGCTAACTCTCCAGCTTCTGACTTGTCAGCTGTCATGGTGTAAGGACAAGCTTCCCCAGCGGAGCCCATTCACTCATTAATGGTCAGCTCAGCCTGAAAAGAGAAATCAACAGCTGAAACATCCCACAAGCCTTGTAGTCACTTCTCATTGACATCTGAATTTACACCTGAGATCCATAAAAGCACCTGCACATCCAAATGTACGACTTCAGCATCTCGGTGCCAGTTTCACACTTCAGGTCATCAAAATTTACAGAGAAGGTGCCTGAGAGCTCACCTCCCCAAAACGTGTTGGGAACAGGGCTGGGTTCTCCGAGAACATTCACCTTGCTGGCACAAAGCACCTCAGTCAGGCTACTCATCAAATTAAAAAACAAACAAAATTCACACAGATGAGACACTACCTATGTTATATGCCACAGTACAGTATATGCAGTATATGCAACTGAAAGAGAGTAGATTTAGATCAGATATTAGGAAGAAGTTCTTTCCTGTGAGGGTGGTGAGGTCCTGGCACAGGTTGCCCAGAGAAGCTGTGCCTGCCCCATCCCTGGCAGTGTTCGTGGCCAGGTTGGACAGGGCTTTGAGCAACCTGGTCTAGTGGAAGGTGTCCCTGCCCATGGCAGGGTGTTGGAACTGGATGAGCTTTAAGGTCCCTTCCAACCCAAACCATTCTGTGATTCTATGATTCTATGGTAGTGGTCAGAGAAATTCATCAAAGTCCCAGAAGCAGGGATCTGGCCTGGGACAATAAATTGTTTATTTAAAAAAATAATTTGCATTTGTATGTGTGTATATATCCCTCTGTCTTTATGAGTAAGTTTCTGGTTTCACCAGAACACAAAGTGGGAGCTCTCTGGGCAGCACAAGGTGACAGCAAGCACAGATTCCTTCTTCCCAAGCAAGCACTTCAGACATTTAGCCTGTAGTATTGGTGGCGGGTACCACAAGCTCCACCTTCTCCATGACTTGTCACTAAGACAGTGAGCTAGCAGTCCATTGCAAGAGGGGTGGTGAAGGCATCTAAACCCAGGCAAGGGTTTTGGATTGCATGTCCTACTTCACAGAGGGCTGAAGTTTAAATCCAAGTGCATAAGAGTAGTTCATGTGCAGTCCTCCTTTCTGCATTGCCTTGATGATGCCAGAGAGCTGTCTGCTCAGGTGTGTAGCTGTTGTGCATACCTATCGTTGAAATGCAGCTCTTCTATCTATTTCATAGGGCTCTTGGGCATCTAACTGAGAGTTGTGAACCATGAACTAAGTGCACTAGCCCTTTGACAGGGAGAATCTCAGAATGGCTGTGCTTCCACCACACATTACGCCACAGCAGTACCTGGGTAACAAATTTCTATCCTTTGAGAAGCAAGAAATAGAAATATCATGCTCATGCTTAATGTTTTCTGGCCTAAGCATTTCAAAACACCGCACCATAACAACAAAAAAAAATCAAGTTCCTCATTCTTACACGGAAATTAAAGAGACTATCCCCATGCTTAACATGGAAACAACAGAAAGCAAATTTGCAGATTTTATTCACGTCAAAATAGACAGTGCGGTTCTGTGCAGCACTTAAGGCACAGGTAAAGCTACTCCTATGCCCAAGAAACTTGGCCCAACTTCCACAGATCTGCTTCTGAATACACTTAGCTGATGGCAAGACAATCTTCACATACGTTTCTCACAAGCAGAGACCTGGTGGCTGGCTGCACACAGCTGCTTGCAGCGGTGCCAAATAAGAGTGTGGCTTTACTACATGTTAAAAGCTGCATGACAAATGGAGGCTGCATGAACATGAAAACAATCAAGACCCATCCATGTGCCTGTCACATCTGACATCTCATGGGGCAACCAGGAGACTCGAGCCCTTTGGTCCACTTCTGCTTGCCTCCCTCGCAGCCCTGAGTGTCCTCACGGCAGGGCTGTCAGGTCACATTTGGCAGCACGTCACCGCTGCCATTCTGCAGCTCCCAGAGCAAGCAGGCCAGCTGCAGCCAGTCAGTGCATACGTGACGTGCCGGCTTGCAGTACCTGCTGAATTGTTCCCTGGAGGGAGAAACAATGGGGCTCATAGAGCTGGAGGGGTCAATGCGCAAGAACCTTGCCCCACAGCTTCCTTGATGCACAGCCAAGCCCCATGCCTCGGCCTGCCTTATAAGCCTCATGCCCTGCGTTCCTATGGGTCTGCAGGAAGACCCTTTCTCTTCAAAAGCCAGGAAACCACAACACATCCGTGTGGGGGCACCCTTGTCCATTCTTAACTTTCACACCTTGCAGTTTCCTACTGTAGCCTGACAGAGAAGCCATCAGATGTGTCCCCTGGGATGTCTTTCCTGCAAGCACCCAGTTTTGATACAAGAATATTTTAGAGCCAAGATTCTGGCAACCAAATTTCTGGCTAAGAATTCAAAGCAAGCTTTCTCTTTAATGGCTTGCTACCACTGGTTCCGTGTTTGGGTTATTGTTAGTGCAGTCCTGACCTGCTACCATGATGCCCCCACCCACCCATCTGCTCCAAAGGGTTGCAGAGCTGGAGCTCCAGCATGGCCAGAAGCCTTGGAAGGATGCCTCCCTCTGAGTCAGGAGCTGCAATACTCTTCTGTAATTACTGCAACGGGTGGGGAGGGGGGAGCAGTGAGTCACTGGAAATGCTATGGCAGATCAAGAACTACCTGTTATTTAAAACTACATGCTAGACGTTATCTCATTATTTAGGACAATTGTAGCACATTTACTCAGGTATGCTTTTCAACTGCAGCTGCATCTGTACAGGTAAGCTACTCACCCCCATTCTGCACAGACCTGGAATTTCTTCATTTGCATGGTAAAAAGTGGCAATGTTAAGAGGAGGGATGTACAAAAGAACAGGTGGGAATATTTTGGGCTGGATATAAAATGGATACAGTTGTTTCCAAAGTCAGGGTTCTTTTTATAACCAAAAGGGTCATGACCCTGCATGCTTTTATTAAGGCAGCAGTAGAAAGATTCAGGTGTGTGACTGAAGTTTAGGGCCAGGGGCTAACTTTAGATGGCCTAAATCTGGCACTCAGTGTGATAGCAAGAGAGTTTGCCACAGGGAAGAGTAGGCTCCTGATACACTCCTCCGCCCTAGAAGTGACCGGATGCCAGTGTGATGGTTGTGGGAACTTGTTATGATCTCCCAGGCACCCTTGTCCCTGAAGACTGCAGATTAAATTCAGCTTTGCTCCCTGTTCTTCCCGCACTCCTCCTCCCCTTGCACCAGGGTTCCAGAGCAGGGCTAAGGTTCTCCATAAAAAAGTCAGAGCACCCTGTGGGAATATCCAGCAGACAACACCAAGCAAACCTGGCAGACCAGAGGATCCGGCATCACACACGGCCCAGGCCAGCGCACATCACCTCACCATGGCCTCACTAACCCCAGCAGGGTTCAGCAAACAAAGCAAACACAATGGGAGCCATGGACGCAACTTTGTGACCTGCCTGCACAGCCCCTGGAGTAGGCACTATGAATACAGAACAGAACAACAGAGCTCCCTCTATGCTCCCTAAGGGCAAGCTTGTCCACAAGCAGTCCTCCAGGTGAGGCTGGCACAGGTAAAGCCATGCAGTTAGCACCTAAAAACCTACCCATCAAAGGGAGAGCAGATGCATGGTCTACTTGCCCTGCTCTTTTTCTCAGAGCAACCCAACCAGCTGAGCTCTGCTTCTGCCCACCAGAATTGTGACCTCTGCTACTGCTGCCCAGGAAAGCATGCAGGGGGAAGAGTTAATGGTTACGGAGAAAGGTAGCCCCATCCAGTGGCAGCTGGGACCTGAAAAGAAATAAGGCCTGTGGAGGAAGCTCATTGCCATGATCAGATCAGATGGTACGAATGACGAGGAGATAAACACACATCTTCCTCTTGTTACTACTCTCTATTCCTTCTCCTATTCTTTCACATCACTTCAAGATGCACTGTCCTCTCCCATGCTCCCAAGCCACCTCCTCAAGTTTACTACCCTGGCAGAACTGACTTTTCCAGTTCTCTGCAGAGAAGCCATGAAGCTCCACCTCGGCTGCATACAAACACAAATGATCCATTTAGGATTGAATCCCAAGTAAAGCAAGAAATGCATCCCTCAAACTGTAACACAGCGCCTAACTCTAGGGAACAGCAACACAGGCTCCATGAGATGCTGTGGAATAAGGATAAACACATCTCAAGGACACACTAATCCAGAGGAACATGGCAAACTAAACTGCACCAGAGCACACTCATGGCAAGGAAGGGTCAAACTGGGGCCAGTGTGTGTCAACAGTGAGGAACAGTAAAGATCCAGAGTTTTTACATACTTTTATTGGCCATGTACATGCTCACTCACGTGCAGAGCACACTCCTTTCACATTGCACAGAATTTCCAGGAAATGGGAAGTATTTCCTCAAATTGTATGCTGCCCTCCTTATGAGGAAGAACTGTTGGGAACACTCATCCTTCCATGACTAATACTAACAGTGTTGATGCCATAGGATAAGGCAGGACTGGAGAGTCTGAACAAATGTGAGATATATGGGGTCAGCCCTAGGACGGCATATACTGTACCCTCACCCCGACCACAGTTTGCTGAGCACTCTGACCTGTCAATGCTTCCATTTTGTTCATCTGCATGAGGACACTTTTGCTTTGTCTCTGGGGGGAAACAAAGCTTTGTGCTTTCGCATAGCACTGAAATGTCTCAACACTATCCGTAAGCAAGAAAACATTAGAGTGTGCTGAAAGCAGACAGAGAAAGGGCTTGGTGGGGTGGGAAGGACAAGTACAAGCAGAAACACTAACACAAAAGCAGTGGAGATTTTGAGCGAAATATGAGCAAAAGCACTGAAGGAAGAAGTATAGAACTTGTCTGCCTTCAGGGCTTCTGACACCATGGTCCTAACAGCAAGTATCTGCTCTGCCTGTTTCTAGACAGGCACCCGTTACAAATCTTGGTATTAGTGTTCTGAAGTGGAAACTATTAAACCCCTGAAGTGGGACTGAGAGCAGCTGGGCGGCCGTCTGACAGCCAGCCAAGGTCAAGCGACCACAGCTCCATAGAGGTGTTAAAAATTGATGCAACCTAGGGCTCAAACTTTCCCTGTGAGCATGCGTGGTAAGGTTAACATCCTTGTTACAATCACACAAAGGGTCACTTGAGTCTCCGCAATTGCCTCAAACCAAGATTACTAGGCTCAAAGTACAAAAGTTACTCTGTATATGTGACAGAGCAAACAAGAGAGGCAGTCTCCTGGGCTGCAACATCAAAAGGACATTGTCTCTGTGCCTGCAATCAAGACACTGTACTTTCCCAAAAAAATGTGTCTGAATGTGACTTTCACCACTCACAAAGATCACACAAAATCATGAAAGCCTTCTGCATTGAAGCTAGAGCAGAATGAATGGATTGTATTCGGCACCGCAAGTCATCCTTTCATTTTTCACATGCTGCATCTAATAGCAACAACAGAGCTCTGGCAGAAGCTACTTCAAGCCTTGTGTTTACAAACAATTCTGCTCAAGTTAGTAGGGCTGCATGCTTTTAGCTGAATTCAGATTCAAAGGAAGTCAAGACATGTACAAACATAAGACACATTGCTCCAGGAAACATTAATGGAATAAAAAGGGTACAGGTTTTTCCCTGTGGGATGGTGTGTGCCTCAGCCCATCCTCTGGAGCAAGGTGAGCCCTGACAGTCCCACGCACCTCAGTACCCCCCAGGCTTGCCATAAACTAGAACCCAGGCATGGACTTGCATCAACATGGTGGGATCATAAAGAGGTTGTGGTTACGTTTAAGGTCATGTGTGGATCTAACACAGCACTTCCCCATTTGACATAAACCATTTCAGTATCAAAAAGAACTCACAGCACCTGTGCTAAGCTCCTATGTAGCGCACCAGGTATTCACTGAACTTTCTTGAAGAAGTATTTGCAAGCAGTGTAATTGTTCCTCATGCCCTGGAGACTTTTTAAGTACTCCACCCTTTACAAAATTATTTCAATGCCATATAAAAACCTGTTATGACATTGTTCAGATCAGAATTCTGTTGTTTCCTGTAACTAAGGTCCCCCTCTTAAAAAACAGGATAAAAAAGAAAGCTACGTGAATCATACAAGTGTTCAAAACCAATGCTAAAAATCAAGCCCTTAGAGAAAAAGAGTAATTATTGAAAGACTTAAAAAATGTAACTGAGTGGTATTAAGGTAACAGGGTCAGATCACAGAAGGTATAAACTGAACTGTGAAATTAGGACA
Source organism: Psittacula echo (assembly GCF_963264785.1). NCBI lineage: Eukaryota > Metazoa > Chordata > Aves > Psittaciformes > Psittacidae > Psittacula > Psittacula echo. The sequence goes on from NC_137737.1 coordinate 65,659,891, forward strand.
TGTGAAGACAGCTGTCAAAACCCCCACACTTCTATCAACTTCAGCAAAACCATCAAATCATTACCAGTTTTGGCTACAAGTCCCTAGCTGTCCCAACTCTCCTGAGACTATGTTAGTCAAAATTAATTTCTTAAGCAGCTTTTTTAAACTCAAAAGCTCTGCACAAAGAATTAGTTTGAATCAAGCACACTGGAACTTCTGTGGTCTAATAGATTGACTGACCACTAAACCACAATGCATTAATTTCTCTGTCTTTTGATACGTACTGTTTACACAGAGCTATCAATCTAGCCCATATAGCATTATTTATCAAGCATTGACTCAGTAAGGCTGCAAAACATACGATTAAAGCTGCAATTCAGGAAAGCCTTCATCTTCAAGAAGGGCATTTAATCATATGTTTAAGTGCTCCTGTGTATCAAAGCCTGAATATTTTGCTTTACTGCAATGAGACTATTAACAAGTTAAACGAGCACTTAAGATTTTCTGAAATTGTGGTGTCAAAAAAAGGCAACCAGATCCGTGAATAGAAGGTCTAATCTTAAATACATTTTTAATATATTCAGAATTAATGTATTACATCTGTGCCTTAATACAGCAAGCAGTTGATTACATGCATGTACAAGGAAAACCCATTTCTGAATTATCATAATACGTTACCAAGACTAAGTATTAGAGAGAATAAATGTATTTCGATATGGGTTCTCTTTGAGCAGGGCTTAAGAAAAGTCAGATATATAACATTTCATGTCAGTTTTCTGCTCTGTAGAATTTTTATCTTAAGAAAACTTGTTTAAAAACCAAGCAGCCTAAGTAAACATACTGCCTGCTACATGAGAACACACCGAACGCAATTCCTCTCACTTGCTTTCATGGGAATGCCTGGAAAAAAAGAAAGGGCCCTTCAGCTGCTGTTCAAGAAGCACCGGTTGCATGGAGTATTTTCATAACAGGTTAGCAACCAAAAAAAATACAGATAAAAACATAAAGACTGAAAAAGAAATAATGCAGCCTCTTACTAAAGTGAAATGCATAATCACAATACGGTCTTCATCTCTTTTCAATACTGACAGGAGCCACACAATGACTAATTTAATTGAATCCTGAGGACAGGAGTAAGCCCTTCTGCATGGTATGAGGTCAGACCATCACATCGCAAAAGCCACCACCTTTGCTCAGTTCTGCTGGAACTGTGCTTGAGCTAGGACATATCAAAGTTCAGGATACAGCTTTGTCAAAACTGGCAGGCTGGAAAGGCATAGCTCCCACCACCAGACCTATTGGACATGAGCCCTGGGCGGTGGGTATCAAGTTTGGGATGACCCAGATGCATCAAACTTGCTACGCCTGAGCAGCGTGACAATGCCAGCCACAGGCAGCAGGCAATGTTGATGCATCTGGTCTCACAGAAGGTCAGGAGCAGGATTCCCCTGAAGTTTTATATTCAGCCTGGTAATCACAGAGCTAAAGGAAGTTGATCATCACAAAATGCAGTGACACAGCAAAGTGCAGTCAGATAACAGAACTTGCATTATTTTGGCACCAAACATTTCCAAGTATTTCCAAAACACATTGAAAAAAACCCAAGTAGTAAAATTATACCAAGGGGAATTGTTAGTATTGGTTACCAGATCTAAGATTAAACTCTGAAGCTTATCTAAATACCATCTCCTATTCTCAGCGACACTATGCAACATCTGTTTATGCTAAACTACAAGGAATTTCCCCTCAAACTAGTTTGGTGCACTTTACTTTTAACTTCCTGTTGACAAGAGGTAATATACCACTGTTAAACAAAAACATGGTCTTCATAACATTAATGCCAAAAGCAAATTATAGTTCTTCCTTTCCAACCACATGAAGGCTTTTGGTAACTGTAGCATTTACTAATTAAAAAGGCTTTAGGAGGAGCTTTCAGGAGGTCAGATGGGTTGATAACTTGGCTAGCTGTCTCAGCTGAAACAGGAATAGGAAGTCAGATGTAACAATTTGCCTTTGACACAGAAAAAAAAGTTTATTTTTGTTAATCAAATGACAAAACCTTGGGATATGTTAACTCCTCAAGATGGAATGTTTATAGTTTAGACAAGGGTGTGTTCCGAAGACAGTTGTGACATTGGCCTGTCCTAACATCAAGGATTTTTAGAAGATACTTGTAAACACGCATTGTTAAAGTGAAAGCAATGGGACTTTTACAGAGGAACCAACTTCATCTGTTTGTTCCTACATGTACTGTTCTTCTAACAAGAAACTAACCAGGCTGTCAGGCTCCTCTGGCTGGAGATGGCTCCTTTTTCAGAGCAGCAAAGCTGCATCTGGAGCAAGCAGCGTCCTGACTGCAAGGGAAGCAGGTCAAGGCGAGTGGAGACATGACACAAAGCCAGGCCTCAAAAAGGACGGCAAGAAACTCCTTAGGGCCAAGAGAAGCGTGAAGAGTTTGCCAGAAACCAAAGAACAACTCAGCTGACAGAAACAGTGAAATTGATCCTCCACTGAATTCTGCAAAAGCACCATGTACCAGATAAATTTACTTACCACCTACTGAAAAAAAATAAGTGCATATTTAAGTGTTTATTTTTAGAAGGGATGATCTGAACAATGTTTTTTTCAGTGCTTGCAATAAGATGATGCCTTTAACATTGCTTCGATTTCATCTTGTCCGGCTGAGGAAACTGCAAACTTGCAAGATTATGGTCCTACAGTCTACTCACCACAAGCATCAAAACCACGCAACTTTATATTTATATCAACAGGAATGAAAGAACAAGTTAATTTTCCTTTTATAACAATTTTTGTGTGACTGCTCAGTGAGTAAAACTACTAAGTATAATTTTTTACTTTGCCCCTATCTAATCTTTCAGTCAAATATGTTGCCCATTATTACAGAATAAACATGCTGTTCAAGGCAACCAAGATAAACAGGTATTACATTGAGAAGTGCCCTTGATCCAAATACATCTCAATGATTTAGAAAGTGGTAACTTTCAAGTTTTAGCTACAGTGACATTCAGTTAATCAAACATTGGGAATCAAAACTGAAGATTAGACCTTGGAGAAGTCTCTATCACAAACATAAGCATTTTTTATTATGAAAGCAACATAAATTTAATTTTCCATCAAGAAAACAACACTGACTATACTGGAGTTTGTTAAGAAATAATACAGTCACTTAGAAGCAATAGCAGAGGTTTGGACCCAGATATGAACAGGTCATTTTGAAACTAAACACATGCACTTACTGAAGGAACTATTACTGTTTCTCACAACTAGTTACTAAACTAATCAGAGTGTATCCCTAAACCACCTCTTTGCTAGCTCCTGAATGAACCCTATCAAAGTCAACTGCAACTGGAGATGACAAAAGGACAGAGCACTGAACTAGTCCCAACTCTGGCCAGAACTGCAGAGGCAAAAGAGGGAAATAAACACCAGCAGCAATCCCCTGAGTTTCTCTCTGCTTTCTTCTCAATATCCACATTTGCTCTCACTCTTTTCCAGCCCTCACATTGGGAAGAGCAATGAGACCAACATGCCGGGAGACAGCTCCTGGGAGGAGTTCTGCTGCAGGTGGTTCCTGTCACATTGCTTGTTGCCCCAGTGTGAAGAAGCCCCATGGTGCCCACCCCATCAATCAAGTGTGAATATGGAACACCTTTAACCTCTGGTAGGCTTCACGTACACGCCACTTAACAGAAGTTGCAAACTATGTTGGAATAACAATAATAGCTTCAATTACAGTTAGTTTTATGCTCTTGACTAAATTTAGCACCTGCATATTTTTAAATCACCTATATACTCCCACTTTTATAAATTAACATTTTTAACAGAGCATGATATGTTTTGCTCTGCATCTTATTAACTATGTAAGACAGATGTGTAATTTTCTTAAACTTGAGTAAAAAAGCTTTGCAGCAGCTCACTGATATCCATCATGCATGAGATGCATGTCCACCATGCAATGCGATGTTATCTCATTGCTGCCCTGCCCTCTCCCACCTAACTTTCTGTATCCATCTTCTGTCTCCATGTTTCAGGCTTTAAGCACTCACAGAAGATTTTTGCCTGTACAGTGTCAAGCACAGGGAACACAGTTATTTTCTCAGAGGCTCAATGCAACAACTTAGAAATCCAGATGATACTACAAAACATATAATAAACCAGAACTGTACATCAGATGCAGTTAGAGGTTTGCATTCATCATTCCCTCACTTGAGTTCCAAATTTCAACCTCTATTGCAGAATTAATTTCAAAGGAGAACAGCAACCTGTAAACATACAAGATTGCAGACTCAAGTGCCTTAATATCTGTTAACAACTGGCTAGTCTCTACATGATCTTAGCCATGAAGTCAAAGCCCTGCCAATGGGAGTGTTTCCAATAGCTCCAATGGACCTGCTTTATGTGTGCAAAGACAAGCAACTAGGAACAGATGAAAAAAGCTGCCCCACCTCTCAAACACTCAGTAAAATGAGTATGTAGAACACAGCACTGAAGGAACTCACAGACTATACTAGAGTGAGACAATCTTACAAAAAGCTTTCTAAAGATATCTTTCTGCTAGCTGGTCTTTTAATTATGACCTTGGCAACTAATGCCCCTCAGACAGGCATTCTGTCCTCATTGTTAAGGAATTACAAAAAAGGACCTATGTCCAGAATTCTCAACTCCTTCTCTACTCCTCTCCCCACAACTGCATGTTTCCTTCATTTGTTGGACTATCCTCCCAAAATGTGGGAAGCTAAGTCAACAAGGGGTTTGAAACCAGTCAAGCCATGTACACTGCTCGGGTATTTGCAATAAAAACATTGACCAATCCAAAAAACACGTCCTTAAAGTAGAATTGGCTTAATTATATATATATGTGGCTTTCACTCTACTCCAGAAGGGCATGACTGCATTTCCCACAAATCCTCCCTAGAGGGCTGCAACAGAGGTTCCCCACCACTGAACCCATTACTGCAACTGTGAAAAGGTCAGGAGGGTGCAGGATTGCATCCTCTCCATTGTGCAAAACTTCAGCAAGCAAGTTATTGCTGGCCTTGTGGATGTTATCTTAGCCCTATAATGGGTAAACCCTATTAGCAAGAGTTCCAGGACCAGTGCTTAGTGGAGTGTTTGCTGCTGTGAAAAAGCTTTAAGAGAGTGCAATGCTAAATAGCCCACAGGATCAGCTAGTTTTCCCCACTGACTACATGGAATCATAGAATGGTTAGGGTTGGAAGAGAAGAACATCTAGTTCCAACCCACCTTCTTTTTTTGAAGGGGGAAAAACCAGCTTGCTTTCCTTCATCATCTCACCACCTCCACCCATCAGAATGCTTCCAAAATTAAGCACAAAGCAGACACATGAATTTTCCCATCTACAGCTCAGATATAACCAGTGTCAGCCTGCACATCACAGCTTAATCCTGGAATTTTCTTTGCATGCAAATGATTAGCTTATATACTAGCTGTCAAGAAATGTGCTTTACCTTCTATGTATACAGGGGTTTGGAGCATGCAATTTTGAATGATTTGTGGCTCCATATACATAAGCAAGGAATTCACCCCTAAGCTGAAGCAACATATAGTACATAAAAGCATAAGTAGAGGTAGTCTTGAAAGACCCGTTTCAGTCCCTGAACACAGAGATACAGCTGCTCCATTGCAATATTTTTTCCTTTCTCCAAGCATACAGAGCTCATATGTGTTTTCAGATCTGCACATTTACTCCCTTGCAAACTGAAAATACAATAGCTTGTATAACCAAACATGAATATCAAAGCTTCTGTCAGATACCCAGACAGCGTCCACTGTTTGAGTAATGGCTCATGTCTTATACTTTCCCTCCTTTCCTCATCATTACAACAAAGTGAAAGGTAGAAAAACGTGCAACAGTCACAAATGCTGGCATTCTCAATTACAGGGGAGAAACACGAGCATGACAGTAAAATGGTATCTTTTTTTCCTTTTAGTATGAAGTAATTCTGTACTCTGTCTCCTAGTCAGCATCTCTCATCTCTCTTTCAGACCAAAAGCATGTGGAGAAACTCTCCATGACTCTTGTATCTACAATAAGCTCTGGCACATAGGGAGCTCCATGCAGGGGATGTGTTCTAGCATGCACAAATGCACACACGCAAGCTGGACTTTTGCAGACTAACATCGTGGTTATAGTTTTCATGAACAGCATATCTTGGCTTCACCATCATCACTGGTAACAGCTCCAGACCAACACAAAAAAACACACCTTATCAAGTCCCAGTTCTGGTAGTCGCACTCTGACTCATCCAATTGCCCTTATTTACGGTCTCTGAAGTCTGTCAGGCAGGTACTGAATTTCTCATTAGGTCTTATATAAACATAATTTAAACAAAAAGTCCCTTGACTACAGAATGTCCAGAACTGTCTTACTTCAGAAAGCCTATCCATTCTGTAGCAGGAGCCAGATTCACATAGCCCAAATCTCTGTGCCTGGTTGGGCACATCTCTGCCCTGGTGGGCTTTGGGACTTCGGAGATACCAACTCACTAAGAAACACAAGGCACAAGGATGCTCATAGGTCCTGTAGTCTAGTAGCCCAAACTCCACTGAAATTAAAACCATACCTGCAGTCACCAAGGACTTTCAAAGAACCAGGTAAACTGATGGCATTTCCAATTACAGATTACGGATTTTCCCTTGGAGGCTGAGCAGATTCCCCTAGAAATACAGTAGAAAACCACCCAGGTTTTGGGCAACTCACATTTTTTCTTTATTGTAATAGAGTAAGAGGAACCAGAAATGGGGAACACGTATGTCCTTGTGTGCAAGTATCAACACATCCAAACAGACCTATGAAACTGCATCAACAAAAACATTTTTATATAGCTACATTTTTAATCTGAAAGTATGTTTTCAATGCAGTTAACCTAGTCATGCCCTCAAGAAATCTCTGCTTGGCACTTTTGCTCCTTCCTGGAAGACTAGGAGTTGGAAAAGTCCCTCTTTTGTAGGAAGTGAAGGATGAGGTCTTTTGTAATGAGATACTATCTTTTTTTTTTCATGAGTGTTTTTGTAGCTGCTAGCACTTGATCAGTGTAATGCCCACTCAGTTCCCACTAAGCCGAAACCAGTTACGAGAGACAGAGAAAAAGATTACTGAACACTATTTTCTTACTGATCAGCACGAAGTTATTTGGCTCAAGCATCTCTGTAAATATTTGTCCAAGACTAAGTAAATTTGCAGTGTACAATGGCCCTCCAACCTGTACTTCTATCAAGTTAGAAGGCTCATAGTCCAGTGCTGGATTCCAGCTGTGCTTCCACAGAAATACAGAATGCTAGAGGCTGAGCTTAGTAACACTGCTATCCTTCCCTTTGGATCTGTTCTTTTTCTTCTTGTTCAGTGTTCCATTTTACAAACAAAAAGAAGATTAATTCTGAGATGGAATGAATGTAAGGTTATTCCTGGCTGTTGGGTAATGAAGAGAATTTGTGAAGTACATTACAAAGGGTTAGGCTTAGGCATGGGGAAGCCAGAGGGAGAGGAAGGAATTGTACCCACCTCCCAAAGAGCATGCAGAGGCAGATCCAGATCCAGAAGAGATCCATCTTTCTTAACCATTTTCAGCCTTCTGAAGCTGAAGGCAATGTTTGCTTTGGCATGTGCAAGGAGGTTCAATGGACTCAGTTCACAGCAACACTGGCAGCCTGCCACAGTATTCTGTTCATGTATGCCTGTGACATCCATGGACCCGACCCAGAGCTGTAATTATGGTCTCAGATGTCACAGGACTACTAGCCCAAGAGATATTTATGGATCCGATACATACAATCTATAGGCACTGTATAGTTTCAGACATATCCAAGAAAACTCCCCACTTAAGAACAGGGACAGCAAGTCTGTAGCAGGTTTTTTGATCTACTCATCAAAGCAGTACACTCCACTGGGTCTCATCACTAAAAGTCACTGAAAGGTCTGGACAGGGTGGATTGCAAGCACAGGGCTCAGACTCATACCACAGATACTGTCAGAGGCATACTAATGAACTGGGAACCATGGTAAGTATTAGTGCTGATTGTTTTCCTGTGAAGTGACTTGCTGCTTCTCACAGTTCCATTTTAAATTTAAGATGATAATAAGCACAAGTACATACTTTCCTTCTCCACCAGAAGGGAAAAGCCAAATAACCACATGCACACTGTTTATTTATTTCTATAAAGCTTATGAAGCATCTAGAGAATATAGTGTAATCCAAGAACCTAGCTGGAGAGAAACAACTCCATATTGTTTGTTATTTATGTTATTAACTTTTGCTCCAACATATACCTCCACACACATAAAACCACCAAAATGTCACCATTTGTGGGAAAGACCATGACTATCAGCGAGAAGCATGCAGGAGTTCAGCACGGGGAACAGAAACTATACCAGGTTGCCAAATGCTATTCCTACATGAAGTGTTCGGAGGTTTCCATGTCCTTGTATAAGCAGACAGCACTTTTGTATTAAATACCCCCATCGGACAGTAAGATGCATGGGAGAAAAGGAGTCTGATTCTCATCATACTGGCTTGGCTCCGGAACAGCTCTTGTTTATTTTGAAGGAATACCTCCCACTTCACCACAGCTTTAGGCACTCTGCAAACACATGCTTCTCCATCCATAATCTAAAGCATTACTTTTGGCATCATAACTGCAGCCATCCCTTTATCAATGTGCTGTATTTTTTCAAACCTAGCTTGTGATCACTGAGGGAAGAGTTTCAGCCACTTTCACGCTACCACAAGAACCCCTACATCCACTGAAATTCAGGCATAGACAAATCCCAAACAGGACCAGAATCAGGTCAATCTATCCATTTTGGAAAATATTTAAGGACAGGATTCTGAAACTTCCACTTCCATAAATATTGGTACTCCAAACCCAGTGCTTGCCCTTAACCAAGAACACTTGCCCTTAACCAAGAACACTTGCCCTTCAGGCTGAGGGTAGCCAAACATCATGTTGCTGTGCCTGCACACAGTCAGTGGAAAGCTGCATGAGGGTATTTCAGTCACAGCCTGTATCTCTGCTAAAATTTACTTCTTAAAAGCATTCAGTGTCTATTTACCAAAAGGATGGGAAGTCACCTTGCAATGCTTTCTTAACTTCAGTCATCCTAAATAATTTACTACTTACTTACAATAAAACTCATGATAAAACTGAAAAAGGAGAAGCATTAGATAGGACACTCATAAATATTTTTCTCTGAATGAAGATATATTGACGTGAACAGTTAGGAAGCAGAGTGCCTTTGTATTACAGAAAATACAGAGCTTTATAACAAACTAGACTGAAACATCTTCATTACTGAACCAGCTTTGTATTGAGATAGCCTTACTCTGAGAGAGCAGTGCAAACATGCCAGTAAATGCAATTTTCTGTTCTTAGGGTAAAAAAGTGTAAATATGTAAACTAGAAAACAAATGTATTGTATATTTAGCATATGCTTACATAACCACATAACCCTCAACCCTGAGCAGATTAGAACTGCACATTAACACTAATATTACAGATCAGCATATTTTCCTTCCTCATACAAGCTGTACAAGATCATGGCAGAAGAAATGCCTTTAAACCAGGAGGAAATCTCTGCATTTCAAACTAGGGCTCTCTCCAGCTTAATCAGATGTGTTTTCAGTGCGAACAGAGTTCTTGTATTTAAGCTAAAACAGCTATAGTACTGACAGTATGCCATCTTAGCAACTGCTTTCCACAGATATGTCCTAATACTGCAACATTTTCAAACACTTTACACAGAAATTTCTTTACAAGTTACACTGACAAAATTAATCTCATCCTTTTGGGAAGTACCTGATGTCTAGTTCATTTTCTGTGCCTTTAACAGTCAAGACTCCAAGATTTCCTTTTGCCTAGCTCTAAACACCACACAGTTCAATTTTAGCCCAATGAAAAATAACATTTATTTTAGCTCTTTAATCATTCTACTTCTTACCTTTTTTTCTAACTACGCCTTTCCTTCCATTAGAAGCAAAAGCTTGCTTTCTCTTGTATGCAGGGTAACCCTTTCTTTTAAGGAAAAAAATCAGACAGAACACTGTATTCCGACTTACCTTGAAAGGAGAGTGGCATTCACTGCCAGCTGTGTGACTTTTCAGTAGCTGCACTCAGACTCCAGCGTTCTAAAGAACCACGATGTCACAACCCCCTAAAGCTCGCAACCAGGAGCAGAGGCAGATTGCTCTTGCACACCCTTCCTCTTCACCCGGTATCTGACAGCTGTACACTTTTTAGGACTGCAGCAGGACTTGTCTTCCAGCCCCTTTGCCACTCCTGATAAATCATTCCCTCCCTGCTACTAAAAGCATGCTGCTATTATATCTTAAAAGCACGTCACAGCTTGTATGCAGTAGCTGTGGGAAAGCTGCATTTATTTATACAGGAAGCTTGAGTACAGCACTTCCTACTTCCCATCTGAGTCTCAATTCAACTGCAGGTGATTACTTAAACCCTGTCAGCTTCCAGCCAATGCATACCCTACGTTCTTATTTGGATATCTGTGCTGGTTTTAATTGTAACTCCCACCTGAGCCCTGACATGATAAAACTGAAAGAGACAAGGCATTAGATGCCACACTCACAAAAACTCTCCCAATTGCCATTTAACCTGTTTTAGGATAGCAGTTTGTATAGCTGCTGCTCTGCCGACAGATGATGTCTGAAACATTGCTGGCTTCTGCTTATCCACACATGTGAAAAATGTCATCTAAAAGAACACTGATTTCTTCACGTTGGAGGGGAAGGCAGCAAAAAATCTAAACTGACAAGTGAAGCACCGGTGTAATTTCAAATGTGAGTCCTTAATGATGATGCTGCTCAGCTTATTCTGCCAATACTAAATTTTCACTCTTTAAGGTAGGCTTGTGTGCAAGAGGGGCTGGAAATGCTGCAGTTCTGCACCCCAACCCTATGGGTGTGATTCACACCAGCCAAGCAGCCCAAGAAGGTATTACTGTGCCACGTGACACACGGAGTCCTCAAGAACTTTTCCTGCTGTAGGAAATGTACCACACCCGCAGATAAGAAATGCAGATACATCGGAGTGCAAGGGGTGCAGAAAAACAAAGGCAGAAACAGGTATAGATGCTAATCTGCAATTTTCTCTCCATGATGAAATAAATTTACTTTGTGCAATTATTGCTGGCATTTTGCCTTCAGGACTTTTCTGTGAAGACGGACGTGTAGGCATTTCTTCCGGGATGTACAGAAGCTCACAGCTGAGCTTTTACTTATTTTCAGACAATTATACTGTATCAGATTAATTTAAGGAAGAAAGCTTGTGCAACTTCAATTCAGCCTCCTTGCAACTATGCATTACAGCTTTGCTTCAGTTATCATCACATACTCTCTTTCCCCTCAGAATAAGTAAAAACTTTACCAATCTATTTGGCATTGGGTGTTACATTTAATTTTCTATTTGGAGAGGGAGGGAATAATCACCAGAAAAAATACAGCCATTCCAACATGTGGAATCATATTGATCCCAACAGTGTTCATCAACAGGATTAGGCAACCTAGAGCCATGTCACAGATACTGCCTCTTGACCTAGTAGAGCATTTCCCAGTAGTAGCAGACTTTCATCCTCAGCATTGACCAATCCTAGACAGTACTCAAGAACACAAAACTAAAAAATAGCTCAGAGCTATTTTTTAGGCCTCAGAGCAGTAGTGAAAATGTTGAATTCTGTCTCAAACTTCACGATTACAAAAGAAGTCTCCTTCAGTGGTCAGATTTTTACCCTCCGTCTTCTCTTTTAGTATGAAATAGCTTAAGCCTCTCTCATGGTCTTTTCACCACCTCTCCTCTATTCTCCCTCCCTCTGTTCCAGTTACTATATTTTCTTCCTGCAGCTGCTACCTTTGCTACTCTGCCTCCATCACACAGGTACTTGCTAGGCCACAGATGAAGCACTGCAAGAAAAATCTTCCTGCTCTCAGCTCCCATGCTCAACACGACAGCATTTGAACAGCAAAAGGACAATAAACTCAAGGAGGTGAGACAGGAAGGATATAGGAAATCAAGTCATTCTTGCAGGTGTAGGGAAAATGGCAGTGCAGTAGGTCCAGAAGCAGAGCAGGGCAGCTGCCAGTAGCAAATGTAGCATCTGGTTTGGTACTTATTCCTTGCTGGCACAATAAAGCAAAAAACAAGCCCCACTGCAGTAGCCTCCACCAGTCAAGAGAAACAACTGCAAATAAAGGCTAATCATCTTTCCTTCAGATAAATGATGAGGCCAGCTTGTATCTAGGGGAGCTGTTCTTTTGAATTAAGGAAACTAGATTAGTCCATTAAAATGCAGATAAATTATGGAAACTTCAGCTGCAAACATCACAAGATATTTTTATTCAGTTTTCTACTACGTATCTCTATGCATGAAAGTTATAATGTGACTGCACAAATGTGGGAAACTGCTTACAGCAAAATATCCCTTAAACATCACAAAATCGGTGACAAACATTGTGAATGTTTCTCAAGACATCTAATTTTCTGCAAAATGTTAATATGTCCTTATTCCAAACACTCCACTTCTAGGGTATCAAACTGCAGTCCCCAGATTTACATGCAGGAGAAGCACTTACAGATGCTCTGTGGACAGCTGGCTATTCCTCTTCTTCCATTTTCACTTCTGTATTTGCCCATGCTTCTGTGCTTATCCAGGATCTCTGCAGCAAAGAGGAGCTGAAGCTGATGTGGCACTATGCAAGAGCTCAGGCTATAAGGACTTGAGATGATCAATACTGATGACTTTTTCCACTGCCATTACCAAAAGGCGTGAGCTGGACTCTTATGAGCTCTTCTGTCAAAACTGATTTCTCTTCCAGCCCAGGTACTTCATAGTTTCACAGAAGCACATCTTCTTCTTGGCAAGCTAATTTTGTGAAGTGTTATGAGTCATGCTAAAATTGCTACCCAGCTCAAATCCCTGAATCTCTTAACCGAGATTGATTGATTTCCTTTTTTGAGCCAACAAAGAAATAAAACACAAGTTCACAAAGTCATACAATGCCAGTCAAGGCACAAGCTAAGCCCTCCCCATTTGCTTTCTTCTTCAGTAACAGTGATACAAAGCACAAAACTGAGAGGGTTCAACTAAATTTCTGATGCTTGTATAACTCCAGGGCTGGCAGAGAGACGAGCCTCTGAGCTGATAGATGCCAAAATACAGTATCAATGTGAATTTTTAGTGGAGCTACTAGCCAGTAGAAGAATAAAGGTTGGCATAGTTAATAACTAACATTGCTGTGTCATCCTTGCAGCTACTTGAAATACTTACAAAATGACTAAGCCAATCTGGCATTAACTAAAATTACTAATTAATTTATGATGTAGGGGGGTAAAAAAGTAATAGCATGACCAGTGAAAAGCCCTCTCATATGCCACGAACAGAATACCATTAACAGCAAGTGAAAACACTGAGTTAGTGTATAACTAGCAAGCAGTTTCTCTGTAATTCTACAGAAAGAAGTAGGATTAACTTGTGAGGAAAAACAAGGAAATTTTCACTACCTTGATTCACCATTTTCAACTCATAAAAAGCAAATATCCTGAAAAACAATTGCTACCCATAGGCGTAAAATAAAATTAGGTTTTGTAACAAGCTTTCTAAAACCAAAGCCTAACTAAGAAAATCATGGCTTTATCCACTTTACATGCAAATTATCCATTTTCCTATGGGAAAAAATAGAGTGTATATGTAGAAAGACAGTTTCACAAGAAAAGTAGATACTAATGTGTAACATAACTAATGCTGAAAACAAAACAGGAAGGGGTTTTGCACAGTGGATATATATGTATTATCTGAAGTTACGAGTATGACACCCCTGATGTCAGGGCTAAGAATAGTTTTCTTTAATGGGAACTATTTTAAAGGGGGATTACACCATCAAAAGTCATTTGTGCTACCTTCATAAATCTAATGGTTTAAAAAAGGTATCTCTATTAACATATGTATTTATATAATCAGGCAATGCAAGAAATAAGATGTCAGTGCACAAAAATAGAGAGCTATGTAATATTTACATGCAGCAAGCTTTACTCAGAATAGCTACAAGAAAATCAGGATCACATCTTTTCCTGTTTAAATAACCCTATTGTTCTACAATTCTGACTTGGTATGCAAGTCACCCACTGACAAACCAGGCTTGAAATCCCTTTAAAACCAGGCTTTATTCCCTTTAGGTAAAACATAGTAAAACTTTATTATAAGGTGTTTTGCATTGGAGTGAAATAAATCAAGTTCAATTATTTTGAAAGAATAGTAGGTACAAATCCAAAGAGCTTTTTATTTTACAGTAAAAAAGTGAGTGGGATGGCACACTGTCCACTGAACATTTATAATCATTATGATCTCAAAACACATGGATTTGTCTCAGACACAAAGAAAAATGGTAGGTGACTTACACTCATCCTACTCTACGAAAAGGCAAAATGCAATACTCATTAAAATGTTAGCAGACCATCTCCAAACAAAACATGATCAGATGGCTTCCATAAAGCTCTGTGTTTCTTCTCTATAGATATTTTTTTCCTGTGTTTATACTTTGAAGCACTTCCTGACATACTGGAAACTAGCTTTTGGTATTTGACCCATACAAAAGAGTGCTAGAGGAAAAATCCATACAGCCGCACCAGAAAACAATGAGAAGACAGCCTGCTATCCCACTGAGTAAGTTCAGGATGCTTAGAAATCTCAGCTTAAAGATCAAGGCTAGTGGCTTTTACAGTACATTACTGGAGCTCCAGTGCAGCTTGTTTTCTTAGAACCTGGAATCAATTTGCCCCCATAGAAAATCCTGCTGGTGGCAGAGATCTTGTTGCCACCCTGTGCAAGCGGGTCCAGTTCCCCAGCTGGACAGCACACAGAGCTTCACCCTGACCAGCACCAACTCATGAAATGCTGGAAAAAAATAAAACAAAACCAGCTTGCCTAGTTCTCATGTTCCTGTGTACCACAGACAGATGTGGAGTTGCTTAGGTCTTCTGAGGATCAGGCAACAGGTGAGAATTTCTAGCCGCAAAAAGGTTACTTTGATAGAGTAGCATCTAGGGTACCATATTACATACGTATGAAACAGGTGACACTGAAGATGTCCTCTTCTCCAGCTCTCTTTTAAATTAGGCATACATTTTTAGCAAGAGTATAGAAAAAATGTAACAGAAAAACTTAAAGTTTGGCTAAATTAATTTCTTTCATATTAACTGTGCTTACAACCAGCTTCAGCGTATGGCACAGGGTTTAAATTAGGCACAGATTATTTTTTTTCCTGTTTGCCCAAAGTGACACAATCTATTGACTTTTAACCAGTGTTTTGGTAACGTACCTAGAATTGCAGTGATTCCAAACATCGGAATCACCATCAGTTTAGAAAGTGAGAGGGCAAAACCATCCTGGCAGCCAACACAGGAAGCTTCCTGTGTAAGAGAGGTCACCAACCTGTCTTCATCATGAGGAAAAAATGTGCACACTGTTTTCACTTCTCCATTTCTACTGCTCCTTCTGTCCTGCCTCAAGCTCTTAACTGCCTTTTCTGGAAATGCTAAGAGACAGCTTTATTCATTCCAACCCAAGCCAGTCTCTTAAGTCACAGTTTTGCCTTAGCTTCATGAGACTCTATCTAGCTTGTAAGACAGAAGAGGGGGAGGGGGATGTTATAAAACACATTTCAGTCCAGACTTTGCTGTTTTAACTATACCTCTGGAGTCAGGGATGCACAGATCAGAGATGAGACAGAGCTGAGGCACCTAATTTTATGGCTATAAACAAACGGGACTTCCAGAGACATGCAACAGGCAGGATCAAGGTGTGAAGCTAAACCATAACCTCCATTCATATCTCTTCTTTAGTATTCAGGTGTGATACAGACTTATGCTTTGATTAATTTAGTGTGAGGAATTGTTTCCAAGTTGAGAGAGGTTACTCTAATGGTTATGCAGGGAAGTGCTGGAACTTAAACACACTCATGTAAGAAAGCCAAGAACCTGTCCCTCTCTCTCAGCATCCGTCCCTTACTCCGTTCCCCTCCTCTTTATAGTCTCCTTTCTCTATCTTGGTTTACATTTCACGCACTTATGGTGAGACCAGACGTTAAAAGGTTTGTCCAGATCTACTTTTCCCCCTACAGAATTTAATTATGCTGTTAGATAATCCCAACTAATAACAGTTTTTAAGGATTTCAGCCTCTCAGTGCACCACAGTAGGACTGTTTGAGCGAGCCTATCCCTGCTGTTCCAGGCTGGCCACCTTTGCAGTGACAGCGTCCAACAAGGACACAGTACAGCTTCCCAGATGAGAAGTGGCAATATCTTAAACCGCATGCAACTGTTTGCTGGCAGTCATGGTGTCACAGCTGTATAAACAAAATCCAGGATCGCTCCAGATGTGGGTCCCTTGTTAGGATAAAACTTTATTACTCCCCTTTGCTTAGAGCAAAAAAGACAGCAATTACAATGATCCCCCTGGAACGACATCTTTAACACGCACCACCTAGCAAGTGGTTGTTAAATTCAACAATCCCAAAATTAGCATACTGAGAACTCAAAAACAAACGGATTGATTGCTTGCTGCAAGTGATATAAGGATTCATTCAGCCGCACTGAAATAATTTGGCTGGCTTTATCTTAGTGTTGTTTATTTTTGTGTCTGTTACATTCAAGTGCCAGGTAAGTTTATTAAAGAGATGTGCTTTTTACCTAGTAACTTTTCAAAAGTCTCTAGTAAAACTAGTTATACTCATTTGGGCAGAGACAATCTCTAGGAATAGAAATATGAGTTTTACGAAACTGGACAGGGGCAGAAGGGCAAAAGGCATACCAGAACCTTTGCTTTTCCAAACACAAATAAAATCCAAGCAAATAGTGTTTTCTGCTTCACTACCATCTGCGGTCATTGAAGAAATGGCAGGTGAACTCATCTTTTTGTTAAGCATGACTTCATCTGTGAAAATCCACGGGCTTCACTTAACTCCCCTATACTTGTCAGGAAGAAATTTAAACATTCAGGCATATCCTCCAACTTTTATTTTAAACATACATCTGTATTTCCCAGGATATGACAAAGCAAACTAGTTAGGAGCAAAATCCATCATAAATTTGTTCTCACAGAGAATCACTTTGGATGATAGAAACAAAGTTTTGAAGTGTGAACTCAGAATCTGTATAGATTCCACAAGTTCTATCTTTCTGTGACCCCAGTATATGAATTCAACATGAAAAAAACATGCTCAATGAGCTCTATGAGTAAATAACAAAATTTCTCCTATCTGATTGCAATTTACAGATCTGGAGAAAAAGCAATTTCCCAGCTCACAGGGATTGGAAATGCTGCTTTGTGGAAAAAGAAAAAGAGGCTTTAGTAAACAGTAGAAACAACTGGCCTACTTGCATGGATAAAGCAATAAAGTCTTGACATTTCTCTTACTTCCCATACGACCAAACTTGTCAGTTCCCACCTGCAAGAAGCAGATGGGAAGAAACTTCCAGAATCTTGAAGTCTACCAAGGAGGTGTAAGAGAACATGAAGTTTCAGGAGGAACAGGGGCCAAAGGCAGGAAAAACATTTGACTCTCTTGAATGTCAAATTAACAGCATGAAGAAACTGAGCATTACACTCTCCTCTCTCTCTCCCTGCTTTTTGTTCATGTATGGAGTACATCTGCTATACTGAAAGAAAGGCAAGTGAAAGGGAGGAAAAATCACACACACAGAATATTTCAAACATTTCATGAAAAACATACAAAAAAGGAAAAGTTATTTCAATTTTGCTAATTCAGTTTTTCCTTTCTAAAACCAGCTTTTAAAATAACCTTTTAGCTTTGTATAACTTCAAGACTTTCTGAGAAACGTAACCGAGAAGGTGAGAAACGGCATTTCCCAGAAGCCTCGCAGAGAGCAAACTCAGCGACAGAAGCAAACATGTAGCATCTCCAGCATCCCTTCTGGTGATCACAAATGTCTCTCCAGTCTCTGGGTGTCCCAAGGAGCAAGCTGCCACAGGCTTCAGCTGTGAAAGCGACAGGAAGCACCTTTCTGGGCCGATGAAACTGGAACAAATACACTGCTCCTACTGAGCAAAGCTCAGAGAGATTATCCAGTGCAACTTGGCAAGAATCAAGTTCTTCATCTAAGATCCTTTCAAAATACAGTGATCATCAGAATATGCCACAGAAACTTGTTTACAATAACGGCTTCTTGGTTTTGGGTTAAAATAATTACCAGATTGTGACATATGTAGCACCCAAACTTTGTACCTGGAACAGAATTTGGACAGCAGGAAACGATAGCTTATTTCCACCATGGTTTTGTTCCTAATCATACTGGTTTAAGGATTTGAAGAGTTTCTGGCAGTTCTGTTTCACTGGTATTTTTAGAAATAGTAATTTCTTCCCCTCCCCCCCCCCCCCCCCCCAAAGAAAAATGACAGGAAGCATGAATCAAGACTGTTTAAAAACTAAAATAACAACTTCCTTTGTCCTTATTGATAATATTTTCGGGCTTGTGACCCGAGTGGATATTTGTGTGTGTGTTGATTGTTGGCAATCTTTTCCAGTGACTCACTATTTTGACGCAATTTTTTACATAAAGCCAACAGTTGATCTTTTGTGTCATTTATTCTGTTGCTGATTAGGAGGGAGAGGAGGGAAGTGAAAAACATAGGAATAAATAAAATTAATGTTTTACAGGAAAGTATATGGATGTTCTGCTGCAGTTAATTTCCATTAAACACAGCAGAGTATGGCATGAATGGAAATAGTGATAAAGGAAAAATTCCAAGGATCAGCTTTAGCAATTTGATTGTCCATGAAACACGGAAGTTACTTTAGCTTCCTTCAACTGACAACAAGTGCACAATACATCTTTTGACATTTAATGATAACCCAAATGTGCAACACTCCATGTACCATGATGTTTTCAGTATGGATACCATTACGAGTCAAGAGGTCCATCCATCGCTCTGTCCAGACCACCCAAGGTAGGCTACTGGCACTGTATCATCAGTCTGGGGACACTCTAATTCCAAGATCTCTGCTGTGTACCATCAATTGCCAAACAATTTCATTTTTTCAATTATAAATTCTATAGGAAGATTACAAAATGCTGATGAATTTAAAGCAATGAAGGGTTTGATTGTTGTATAAGTGTTTATAGGCATGTTGCTGAGAAAAAGTCAATGAGAAAATTACTTTCCTCATTCAGAAGGTATTGTAAACTATGGTTTTTCTCAGGAATGAAGATTTATTAATTAGGCAGATTTTATGCTCCAAACTTGTACGTGAAGAAACGGGTGAGCAGCAAAGCTAATGAAGCCTTGTTTCTAAGGATTTACGTGCCTTAACGCTACTAAAACAATAACCCCCAACACCCTGATACTGTGTACAATGTGCCTCTGGACAAGGTGCAACACAAGTTATGACCTGCATTGATCCGCATGAGAGTGGTGAGGCACTGGAACAGTAAATGCCCCATCCCTGGAAGTGTTCTGACCTTGGAAAAAGTGCACTAATTTCGTCATCTGGAACACCACAAAGAAAAAACAACCCTTACTCATTTGTGCCCCAGGTGTCTTGTATACTTTTTCATACACTGTAATGTGTCTTACACTTTCAGGCTAGAGGGATTCAAGAGTAAAGCAGAGAAACATACATGCTCAAGATGGAAATACGAAGTGAATTAATAGAATGAAAAGTTAGTCAATATTAAAAACAACATAGTTTTCTAGTGACCATCACTAATCTGATGAACTGGATTGTATTTGTTTGCAAGATAATACAAATGACCATTCAAACAACACGAACTGTTGTACATACACATGGCATATGTCAATCTTGCCTTAGCTAAGGCAGAATAGACAAACGCCATACACACTGTAACCACCTGAAAACTAGATGTGAATACAAAATGAATACTCATTGCCTTCAGAGGTGTGATGCGGTCATGAGGGGCCACTGATACCTCTCATTTCTGAATCTCTCCCCAAGGTCTTCCTTCCAACTTCTCACCTTCTTCCCTTTAACTTTTCAATGTATACCATGTATGTCTTGCAATCTCAGCCACACAAAGACTCTGGTGGGCAGTTCTTAAAACCTCCTGATTGGTCATCCCTGTGCTACATGTCTGAAACCTGGCTAAATCTACTCTAAAAGTCTAAATCTTTTCACCTTTTCTTCCGAATAGTCTCAGTCAGCAAAATCCCAAATGTGAATATGACAGTAGTTTATGACTTTTACTATATATAGAAACATAAAACATGCTCCAGTGTGTTTGATCTTGGTTTTGCCTTAAAGGCTTTCTTGTGAAATGTGCTGAACCAACATTTTTCTGTTAGTATATATAACTTAGTTCCTGTTTTACTGGAAATTTAATATGCATGACCATGGTATTTTTATGCTTGTATTAATGTGGGCATAGGATTATCATAAAGCAACTCCTTTAGGAAATACCTACTTTATAATTTCTAACTGCTAATATTTCTAGTATTAGAATGCAAGTAATTGTAAGAGGCTGTATTTTGTGGGACTGTGAGCTGAATTAATTAACTAGCCAGGTATCAATTACATTTTATCTTACAGATTTTCTGCATCCTCCTTCAAATTGTAGTCCTTCTGCAGAGCATCACCCAAAACCACAGACAGCTGCACTGTCAGAAAGAATTCATAGCCTCAGCAGCAATCAGAGGGAACAAGGAACAGTTGTGAAACAACAAAAGAAGAAAAGGCAGGAAAAGTGTGACTGGAAGAAGCTACCTTTGTATACAACTAAATTATTTAGAAAATTTGACATTTCTTCTTCAGTCGCCTTTCTTCCTCATCAAGAAAATAAATAACTGCAATTCGTGACCAATATTAACTAGTCATCACTGTTGGCTAGCCACAGGTAGAAGTCACAGAGGAAGTGAAGAAGCTGAAGGAAGAGAAGATGTTTCCCTTATGAATAATAAGGCAAGGTGGTTTTTTTATGGCGGGGGGGGGGGGGGGGGGGGGGCACATAAGGGATCATTAACAACATGAGCAAGGCTGATATCATTGACAGAAGACAAGGGAGCACCAATGTGCTGTGGAGAACCTGGAAAGTAGAGAGGAGAAGCAGCAATCCTCCCTGCTGGCAGGCTTTGGGAGCCAGGGCACTTGGCATGAGCTACAGGTCAGTGCAGGAAATGGAACAGCCACAGCTGAAGAGCCACAGTCACCACCACAGGATGGCCGATGGTAATACCTAATGCCTGAGAAACACTAACAACCAAACCACACATTTCCTTTCACTATTTCCAGAATTGTCCATTTCATCACTTAAAAAACAAACAAAACAAAACAGAAAAAAAAAAAAAAAAAAAAGCTTTTTCAAGCAGATTTTATGAATTGGGCAGAATGCTTTTCCGAACCCAAAAGCCATGTGAAACACTTCAGCATCAGTTGAACTCAAGTGTTTTTCAGTCACCTTATTTTATTACAAAGCTGATGGCTCCTGCATGGCAGCAACTGAAACATACTTATAGGGAGATTCCCCTCATCCCTCCTTTTCACGTTTTCTCAGTTCAGCCACCAACCCCTTCCCCACTTGCCCTCTCCTCCTCAAAAACCCTCACTATTTCAGACAGGTCCATGAAGAACCTGTTTTAGTAATCAGTAGGGTGCTCCAATTGCTTCATCATGACATCAATATTGCCAACACATCACTGCTGAGGTGTTTCTGGCAGGGTTTGTATTTTGCCATGTATCCTTCCTCCACAGTGTGAGCCACCTTGATAAAAGACATTTTGTTGACACCAGCAACTGAGAAGAGCTTTCCCTGGCATTTGTAATTGGAGCTTCAGTTAGATTGTCCTGAGAAACGGCATGAAGAAACTATTCTAGGAGGGATTAGCTCTGGGTTAGGAGATAGAAACAAAGCAGAGTGTTTATATGCTATGAAATGTGGCAGTGCTCCACAGACCATTCTGGAAGAACAGCTCTGTGTGGACACGCTTCCTGAAATGCAGACGTAGAAGGACACAGAGACCAGGCTCTAGAAAGCTTTTGTGTATCTGTCTGCCACTGGGGTTGGCAGTAGCAAGAAAGACAGGCGGCTGATCCCGACTCAGCCCCCTTGCAGAGTCACACAGAGCTGCATCTTTCCTCCAATACAAAGTCCCAAACCCTGCTAACACAATCTGCAAGGGATCAACAACCTGTCTTTGGCTAGACACATTTCTCCTTTTCAAAGTCCATTTTATGGTGCCTTTATCAAGCCTGCCTTGAGCCAAGTGGCAGAGCACTACCTGGCAGAGCAGCTGACACCTAGCATACGGAGAAGGGCTATCCACTCCCCTGAAGCTCAGATCTCCTCTTGAGCATTACCTTGCCATGTTTTTAGACTCTGGGAAAGCTTTTTGCCTTTGAGAAGTGTCACAGGCTCCAGACCTCCTCCTTCATTTCCACCTTCTCTTTTGAAGTGAGAACAATTTATCTGTTTCCCAGCTAGCTCAAACCAAACAAGCTCTCCTCTTACTTCTTTTTTTTCAGCTCTTTCCCCCCATATGGACACCATCTACAAGAACACTGGTTCAGTCCATTTGCTTTCTCTGCAGATCTTCAACCTTTTTTGGGACATGAAACATTTGTAAACTACTTCTTAGGAAAACTGCCCCCCATTGGATAAAACTACCATAAAACTAGCAACAGCTGAGAGTGGGATCTAGCCTGAAAGTTAAAAGGCTCACACTGTATGCTACCAACATTTGGAGTGTTAGACAACCTTTAGTCAAGTACATATGCTATGTACTGTGATCATACAATTACACTTTTTGTCTTAGTATCATGCACAAAACTGATCTGATGGTTGCTAATCAGCTTTTCAACTTCTGTAAAGGCAAAATCAGTAACGCACACTAACAATGCATGGGAATTTCCAATAGGCTTTCCAAGCGGACAAAAAAAGTGATGAAGAGCCCTCTGCTCCTGTACTTCATCTCTTTCAAAAAGCTACTGAGCTAAATGAGCATGCTAAGGTCACCTAAAAACCAGGTCTGACCAGTTATTCAGTAGCTCTTCAAGAACAAAATAAATACTTTAAAACACTGTTCATATTTAATATTTCCTCTAACTCCAAAAGAGAAAAGTCAGTAAGAAAAGAGACTACCTAGTCAAAACTACCACAGTAAAGAACCAAAAAACATTGATGAGAGAGTGCAAATTAAGAGCTGTTGTGATAACTGGATAGTGTCTGGCAGCAGGAGATTGAAGAAAAACACACTGCCATGTAAAAGAGGTATAATGTTTGAAAAGATGTGCAATTATTATTATTACCCAGCTATCACAGGATTTAACACATTATCTCTTCAGACTCCAAACAAGTTCATAAGAACCTTCATTAACTGAATCAAATAGTCACTGCTGGAGAAAGAAGTTACTGGTGTTCCCAACTGCTCACTTGTGGGATAAATACCTTTGAGATCCAGAGCACAGAACAGTGCACCAAACTAGAGTTTACCTTTTTTGGGTTTTTTTTTGCCAGACTGATTGTAGCTTGCTTACTAAACTTCATTCACTCCTCCTTCTGCCTTTTATTTTGCTTCCTGTCTTCCTTTATATTACAATGTGCTGCATAATGTTGTTAAACACATACATTTATGAATGTTAGAGAAAAGTAACCTTTTGAATTCATTCAGCAGGAACCACAGAAGTTGCATACAAGGACCAAAGACAATTCTCTCCATCCCCTCTGAAACGGTGGCTCTTCCCAGGTGTACACCAGGCTTGATTTTGAAATTCTTTTTCTGACGCAAGTACATACCGGTCTTGATTTTAAAGTTCCCTTTCAGTACAACTACTGCCTGTGCTTTCTTTCATGCTACTGTGAAGAAATATGAACACAGAAAGCTGTATTTTTCTATCAATAATCTACAGACATGTAAAAGGGAATCTAGCTTTGCCCTCATGATTTATAGTCAATAGAAAGCTTTAACTAAGTTACAGTAATATTATTCAGTTGAATTTAGTTTGTTGTATAGTAAACATATGTGAGCTATAAATCTCAAGAAACAAAAAATCTATTTAGCTGTAGGCACTTTTATATCACCAGTGGGTTTAGGTATGCTTTCAGCATTTTGTCTGTTCAATGCTAATGCCAATGGATTAGGCAGATTTGATATGCTTACTGGTGCAGCTCCCCGATAAATTACAGGCTTTCTATCCACAGCAGGCCCTCAATAATTCCATTTTCTGTGGAAATGAAAATGTATCTTTGGAACAAAGAAAGTACTTGGTCATCGAACCATTCACTGAAATTTTAGTTAGTATACAGACATACATCAAAGCATGCCTAGCATTCTGTAAGTCACCCTGAGAGCAGCAGGGCTAATGAAGCCTGGTTTCCTATGGAATTAGGTCCTACATTTAGCACCTACAATATAATACAGTCCCTGAGCCCTCCAGTGCAACACATCTGTATTCCCTAAGCTCCCTCACAGCAGTCACTACTCACACAATACCTGAACTTCTCCATCATACGTACAGCTCTCCTTCTCAGTGTCCTCCCTCCACCAACTCTTCTCTACATCTTCTCCCTTCCTACAGTCACCACCCTCGCCCTCCCTCTTCCATTCAGCTCCTGCCAGCGTAGTGCTACATCTGTGATCAGCAGCAGTTGAACAGAATGAATTAGACCTAAGCTCTGTCTCCTCCAGTCTGGCAAAAACCACTCTAAGTTGGGCAGTGAGTCCCAACATCACTTGGAGAGAAGATGGACAAACAAATAGGGTCATTGCATACACTGTGTTCTCTTCAGAAGCTAAAAATCAAGTTTCTTTCAAAGGCTACTGGGATGGTACTTGGCACTCCTTTTCAGGAAACACATCAGCATGACAGAGGTATCAGAAAATTCGTCTTTTAAAAACATCCTGGTACAATTATTTTTCATTGCGCAACTTTCACTTCTGGAAGCTTATTTACACAGCTAACTCAAAAGAGAAAAAATAGCCAGTTGCTGTGTTTTATGCATTTTATTAAAGCCTTTAAGAAACCATCTAAAAATATTAGTACCGCTGCCTCAAGATTGAAGTTCTCAGTCTCATCTTCCACCTACAGAAAGGCTTTGCTCTGACAGAACAGGATGCACTATGCAATTCCTAAAAAGAAAAAAAAAGATGGGCTTGTGGCAAGTTTTTCAGTTTCCTCTACCTGTGAGAAATCACAGTGATATCAGCAAGAGATTTAACATGGATTTGGCTGTTGTGTTATGAGAGAGATCCCAATAGCAGTCAAATAGCTTTTGCAGTTGTATTTTTAAACTGTGTCATTGAGCCTAAAGCAAAATTTGCTCTGTGGTGGAAACACGCAATCTGATATAGTATGGACTCGGCAAAACCAATATGGATAGTTGGGGGTGAGCCTACAGCTCCATCCAGCCTGTCTTTGGGACTCTTTTGCACAGACTGTCCTTTGAAAATTAAATCAAAGGTGGTTTAGACAGCATGGCTGTATGCTTTGTATTGACTAAAGGTTAATTTTTACCACCACCCACATAAAATTTTCCACTTCCTGCTGAACTACTTGGATGAAATCTGGGAGACATCAACTTTAGATAATGCATAGAGAGAAACATATCTATGTATCTATCATAGAAAGTATTTAGCTGTGATTATAGTGGCCAACACCCATTTTCTTAGATTGTCAATAAGCTGCATTGCTAAGAAAAAGGATTGGCACTATTTACTGTTGCTTAGTAGAGAACCTGCAGATTTCATAAACTTAATCAAAACCACAGAATATCAGACCTTTGCAGTATTTCCACCCTTACCAGTATACAAAGAAACAGGAATTGGTTTTGGACTGGTACTACCCGTTTCTACCAACAGAAGTCAAGGCCTAATATGAACACGCTGCCTACACAGCGCTTTCTTCTCTTCCTCTTCTTTCATCCCCTCTCTACAATCCAGGAACACATTACCTATTCCTCTAGAAAAAAACATGCCTTTGAAGGACAGTATTAATATAATTGGTTTTAAATTACAAGAGGCATTGAGGCAAATAATACTACACATGAAAGAGTACTCCTCACATTTATTAAGGCCCCCAATTGAATTTCTTTCATCAGAAAGACAGAGCTCTGAATGTGCTTTTAATTTCTGGCTTGTTGTTGATCATTAAGCTTGGTATAATTTTTTTATTTATTTACCAAATGTCAAAATGATACATCTAATTATTAAAAAAAATGTTTTTAACAGGAATGTTGTCAAATGTTCCTTGTCTACAACCAACTTTTGTTTCAGAATTTATGTAATGCAGAACAAATATACTCTCCTTGAAAGAGTCCTGTATCAATTTTAATAACTAATGGTACTAATTCATTATTTATCCTCAGACAAGTTAAGCCTTTTAGAATTACGTGACTTTTCTAAACATAAGCCTTTATCTTCTAATGATGTGAAATACATTCATCTATCCCGACTCTGCTTGGCACAATTTAGCTTCCTCCTGAAATGCTGCAATTCTTGGCAATTATCTGAATCTTGCTCTGAAACCTAGAACTGCAAAAGCTAAAAATATACAAATACACTATTTCAAGTAGGAACTGTATCTATTTATTCACACTAGCAAGAACTGAGTAGAGTTAACAAATGAGCCCAAGCTTTCCAAAATGACAATATTGTGTACTCAAACAAAGCATAGCCAGATAGAACCAAACATGACACAGGAGACTGAAATAATTTTGAAATGTATTATGCTCTTTCCACTGAGCTTTCAGTCTGTTCAGCCTAGTGCCAGCACAGGCTCTCCTTAAATCCTAGACTGTATTCAGGGAATAACCTTCTGATTATATCAAAGGAACCTGCTCCTTGCCAAACTATTTGCTACCTGACTGGCATTTTCACTAGCCAAGTGTGTTTTGTAAGCTTTATGAACTGTGCTGCAGCCTATGCTATTTTGGTTCTATGATAGTTAGAAGCAGCAGCTGAGACAGATCCAAGCCTGTCATTTTCTAATCTAAGTCACCACATGCATCGTGCTTCATCAGTGATGAAAAGTAGAAATATAGCAGCTGGACGTGTCTTAGGCTGAATAACTGAATAGCATCTTTGGCCATATAGTGTCCAGAACACATTTTAATGAAGTTTAATGTCCATAGCTCTAATTCGTATGTGCAGAGAAAACTGAACCACACATACACATGCAATGCATTCATCCTTAAAGAAAACTGAAATTACTTTGATTCTAGTCATTGTCAGGTATAACATCAGCAGTGTTTAGGGAAAGAGAGCTATGCTGTCCTCCATGGAATCCCTTCAAAGCTCCTCAGCAAGACAGGCAAAACTACTGTTACTGCCCCAAGTACGAGAAGAAACTAAGTAATTTTGTCCTCATCCCTGAGCCAGCAATATGAATTCAGGAACAACAGCAGAGCAGGGGTATAGGTGGGGTAGAGGTGCTAGGAGAGTGGTTATGGTAAATGGCGAAGTTATTGGACTGTAGGAGAGTAAGGGTGAGGACCTGAAAGAGGTCTGGAGAAGGTTTAGGAGCAGTCAGCCATGCTTTGGGCCTGTAGTAGGTTTTCTCCTTCCCCTCTAAACCTCCCATCCTTCTTCTCCCACTCTGACCTGGTACAGCAGATCGCTCTGCCTACTGCTTTTCAGCACTGTACGCTCTTTCCTCATCTCTCTCCCCGGCAGGCAAAGCACACTAATTCCCCTTCCATCGCCCTTACATACATTTCTCCACACATTCCTTTTCTCCCACTTCCCTCAGGAGCTTCTGGCACGGAAGAACAATAATGGGATCTTGATGGGACTTGGGAGGAGAGTTAAAATATGGACCGTCAGCATTCTTTCCCTGCTCTCTTTGCAGGCTGTTCTGGTCAGTTAACACTTCACTCACCATCAGCCAGAATCTTCCCTGACCAGTTTAATTCTTCCTTGTAAATTCATACCCTCCTTTTGGGCAATGTATATTTTGAGTCATGAAGTCTCAGGAATCTGAAAGAAAAAGTCAAATGGAAATGTCTCCTCCCAGTCTTGAAACAGTTGAAATAGAGTTCCTACTCTTGTGACCACTACACTATTAATTCCACTACAAGTCTCCTTCAAAAAATTCCACTTGGAGGCTGAAGGTTTTTGTACAGAACAACCACACCATGGGCTAAAAATAAGCTGCATGTACCTGTGACTGGAAACAGTACAGCAGGCCAGGAAAATCCAAGAAAATGGAGAGTGTTTGACAGCCAAAGAAAGTCCCTCAAGTAAAATTACTCTGCTGCTGCCAATATTATTTAACACTGAAAAATCTCCGCTGGTTTCTAGGACACTGGTCCCATGAAACAACTACCTCTCAATCTCTCTTTCAAGTCTTATTTGCTCCTTCAATGATTGACTTGCTGTAGGGAAAAAAAAGTGCCCTTCATTTTTCTAAGCAAGCAACCTACACATTGTTCTCCACAAACTCTTCTTGAAATGAGCGTCTACATTTGTGTGTATGCAAAAGCTTTACATTTCAAAGCACAGTAGTATTAATTTTGGTGTATAATTTCAGGCTTCTATCTGACAATATAAAATTATGCTGCCTAGAGTGATGTAAATTGGGTACCATAATAACTAATTCAATTTGAAATGTCTCTTCCTTTCTCTAATATCAATTATCTTCTACAACACAACAGTGTCATTGAAAATGCTAGAACAAATTATGCACAAGAATGACTTTACAAGGAAAAATCAAGAGGATGCATGAAAAAATATATCTGATTACAAAGACTCTGTAAACCGAGACAATGAGATCACTGTTCCCCTACAGCTTATAGAGTGGTCCTATTTTACAGTTTTTCCCATCAACATAGAGCAGGTTTTGCAGCTCCCTTCTTCCCCCGCCACCTCCTGCCAATGGTATCAGTTAACACTGGTATAAACACACATAGGGTCTGAATTTCAGTCAGTGTAAGATGACAAAGCCTTTCTAAGCTGCACTAGAAATTCACACCAGCTAAGAATCATTCTTGACATCCACAAAATAAATGTTTGACCCTTTTTTCAAATCAGGTATGAAGTGATTGAGAAACACTTTCAAACAAGCAGAGTGACATTTTACATTCACCTCTGCATACAATAATCATGTACACAGCATAGTACAATGCTACTATAAATTAACTACCAAGTAAGGAAAGAAATTTAAAGGTGGACATACAAGAAGGAAGAAACATAAACCATGCAGTTACCTTAAAATAAACCACTTGGAATGGGAACATGAAAAAGAAATTTTCCCTGCTAATCAGAAAAATGTATAAAAAATTTAAGCCAGCTAGGTTTAAAGGCCCTGCTTCTCAAAAACTCAAACACTTGCTCGCTTGCTCTCTCTCTCTCTCTCTCTCTCTCTCTCTCTATAAAACAAAAGGTTATACTTCACTTCTATAAAAGATACTGATTCATTGCTTCTTTAAAAGGAGTGTGTTACACTATTCTAAAGAAAAGTAAGCATTTGATTATTTAACTCAAGATAATGAAATGCCTCAGACTCATCCTCGATTATTAACATGACATTGTACTATTTTGCATTAGTCTAAAGAGCCCTCTAGTGTTCACTTACTGCGGGCATAATAAATTATTTCAAATGACTAAGAAACTTCCTTGCAAATCTCTACCTAGTAGCTCTGCCAAACACCTCTAGCTAGTTAGGCACTGAGTGATACATCTGCATGAAGAAAATAACCTAAATTCCACAGCTGAAATTGTTTATCAGGAGAATATTTCTATTTTACTCTCTGTACAATTTTAAAGGACTTATGGGTTTAAACATTTCAGCCAACCATTAATAATATGCATTGATATATATTCATTTATATACAGAAAAAGAGGCTTCAGTCGTCAAAATGAACTATCTCTCTCACTGAGTCACCATTACTGAAAGTCAGTGACTACTAAGTCAAACTGCAATTATCTCCAAAGAGGTATTTTACGACAGAGAGAAAAGAGGTTCTGTTCAGTTCTTGATGGACGACCTTGTTCCAATTTAAGCAATGAACTGCAAAAAAATCTTTAGGCCATGATGTGGGGAAAAGGCAACACTAGCTAAAGATTTTTTACTCATTTACATGCCTCACTCCCTAATCCCCTAATCTGGGTCAACAAAACTACCTGTAGAGATAAACTACAAACCACAATATGCTGCAGCGCTACCATGGGCTACATGCCTTCAAGTTCCCTATCCACTAAGAAAAGATTGAGGAGGTGAACCAGTTTTTCAGAAGCATTCAATCCTCACAGTTGTTTTGGATGATCCGATGGGTCCCAGGAAACACCTTACTTAAATGGACACCTAAGAATGAACCAGGTTTTCAGAAAATCTTGACCTAAAGCTTTTAGCCTTCTGAACAAGTCCTGCCCCTTAAACTCTACACTTACTTTCCTCTCTGGAATGGCCTTGCATCTTGTGATGGAAGATTGCACCCAAGCCTTGTCTGAGGCACCTAAAGAAAGGTGCCTGTCTGAACATGAACCAGTCCACAACCCTACATAGTCTCCATGATTCAAATGTAAAATGACGTCTCTTCATTACCTTTGCATGGATTAACAATCCTTCCTTTAAATGGGCTCCCAAGAATTAGACAATGCAGGGTGAGTATAGTTTTCCATAGATAAAGCAGTCTAATTTGATCTGCTCTGTAATCTCCAACACCTTGAGTTCCTGTTCCTTAAAATGTTTATCAGTACTCTTGCTATTCAATCTTCCAGCCCACGCCACTAACAAGCACTACAGATTTCCCAGTAAATGGTGGTTGCCAGGTATCGCAGAATTAGAGGTCCTTTTTTTTAAGAGGAAACTGGTTTTTATCCAAGTACCTGTAATATCAGAATTAAGTTAGTATAAAATTGTAACTAACTTCCTTTCCTTATCATAACATCAGCAAGCTACTGTTGGTTATGCCTTAGAAAGTATTTCATCATCTGCAGTCATGATCCAGAGAAGAAAGAAGAGTATATTCTCTGCATTTAGCATTTAAGAAATTACTTGTGTACTTACAAACACATGTCAGAGAGTTATTCTTTACATTGTCCAAGCAGCATCATGTGAAACTCCATACCCAGGCTCTTCAGGCACCTTTCAAAACAAAAAAAAAACAAAAACCCCAATGTTGTCCCCCCCCAAATAAACCCTCAAACCAAGAAAAAACTGAACAAACTATATACACATATAATTTATCTTAAAATCTATCTATCTTGCGTTTACAGAAGCAGAGACGACTTTGGCCTTGGCAGAGTTGGATATAACACTGTCACTACTGGAGAGAAAACTTTCTCAGTAGATCATGAGTTTACTTCAGCTCGTACAATTCTCCTAGATTCCACTATGCATTCAAAATTGTCTAGGACATGGTACCTCTAACATCTATGCCAGGAGTATGGAGTGTAGCCTAGAGGATAATGTGACAGCAAACACAAAACTTCGAATGTTCTTTAAACTATAAAAGCATAACTTGTATGGACCAAGTGATTACACTGGTACTTCCACATCAGTTCAATCAGCTTTGATGCAGCTCTTAAAGGTGAATTTAACCAAGATTTTCAACCATTTTTTCTTGTAGGATTCTTGCTCTCAACAAGAGGCAACTCTTCAACTCTTCAACTCTTCAACTCTTCAAACGCATCAAAGCTTTTTCTTTTGGGAGATAATGCAACGAATATCAAAGTATTGTGACATTTTATTTCTGCTTCTTTCATAATTCATAGTAGTTTTCTATATTCACTGCATGGTTGCAATTGAAAAAGAGCAAGACATGAAACCCTTCAGTGAAATAAAGGCAAATATATTAAATACTTGTACAAATAATATTAACTTCTGTAACCTGATTTCTAGAAAGCCTGTGCAAAAGTTTTGAGAATGAAGTTTGATAGCAAAAAAAATCCCCTCTTTCAAGACTGATATTCATCCTCAAGGTGTGCAAGACTGTCGTTCCAGTGTCCTTTTATATCTGCTATAGCCTAATGATATATTATGTACAATCAGAAGCACTACTAAAATAATGGGATTATGAGGCATAACATCAGCTTTTGTCTGAGCTCTATTAAGCAGGTTAGGCATATAAAATGCCATTTAGTAACTACCTGTTCACTTTTCCATTAGGAAGAACATAGAATATGTGACACAGTCTTAACTTCCACAGGTTTACTTAACAGGATTCTTACTTTGAGGATTGGAAAGACTATTTTTGTGTGAATTATTTTAAGTATGAAATGAAAATGTCAGTTTGCTGACCTCAGTTATAGAGCATTGGTATAAAAGCTTTAGAATTCTTTATAACTTCCTAGCATTAGTACAAGTTGCTTATCTAAATGTAAATGAAATCTATGTTTTCCACCAACATCAATAAAATTGTCAAGGAATAATAAGCAAAAGGAAAATACATAAAATCCTGTAGTAATTTTAGGTCTACAAAATTACTCTGCTGAGGTCATTAACCACAAGGCCAAAGCACATATGATTTTATGAGGAACAATGGTACCAAAGAAGAAAACCTTGTTTTCCCAAAGGAAATTCACTGCTACTTTACTATTATTATATTTTTCCATGTAACTTAAAGTTACATTCTCACTGTTCAGTTATGATCTCCCTCTTCATGTAACCTCTATTAGAAAATGAAAAAGCAGCATGAAAGAAAGCAGACTGACACTAGAACAAATTAACTATGATGCTCTGACACAGGGGATTGGATTGTTTTATTATATTAACGATAATATAGATTAATTTTCAAGAACCCAACTGGTTCTACTTCACAGAGACTATAGATGCCAGAAGAATATTCTGTTAAAACAAGCAATGATTTCCAAGGTCAGGAATGAACTGAGCATGCCATTATTTGACAGGAACATTTTCAAGTACTTCCCATGACTTGAAATCATGTTTGACAGCTGCTATCAAGTCAATTGTCACAAACACGAAGTTTCATTTGCACCCTGACATAGACCAAAACTATCAGCTGTTCTATCCCCTAAGACAGACACAATATTATAAACCAAATTTATTCAATATGCTTGCCTCTCTTCCTTAAAAAAAAAAAGGTCAAAGTAGGGAAAATACATGTACTACAGATGCCTGTCGAGAGGTGACTCTGAAGAAGTCAACTCAAGCAAGCATGTTTTCTTCATCTGAAAACCATGAATATGCACCTTCTACACATGCTTTAAAGAGAACTGTAATTCTGTAGTTACAAAAGTTACTTCTGCCTTTGTCTTTCAAAAGTACATTGAACAGGAACCATTTGCAAGATATAACTTCATACTTTCTATTTCATACATCAGTCTTTGATTAACGATCAATTTTTCTTTTCCACTTCTCAAGAGAGATGTCAGAAATCAACACATTTTCGTTCTGCAATCAAAAAGGTTGACGGATCTCATGAGATTTTACGCTCATCTCTTAAAATATCCCTAAACTTACATGCCAAAAGAGGAGCAGATTTAAATACTTACCCAAGATTCTTTCAGCCCATTTAAGATTCTTTCAACCCATTTCAGGTGAAATAAAAGTCAGACAATAAAAATTTTATGACTGTTTCACATAAAGTCAAAGTTTTTTATAACAGCAGCTGTGAAATGAACTCCCAATTGAAATTGAAGCAACTTCAAATTCTGTGCAACCCAGATCAAAGCAGGGACCTGCTACACAATGGCAGCATATGCTACTGCCATCATCCTCCCTGGCAAAACCAGCTTGTAGCCCTGGTATACAATGCTCACTTCCAGTTGTGGAGTCCTTCATCGACCTCACACAGGAAACTGGCAGGATGGTACACAATTAGTGTTATAAGAGATATTAAAATTCAGCACTTTAAAGCAGATAATAGTAAACCACCAGAAAACTGGCAGCCAAAATCTTAGACCTTCAGAGGCAGATGGAGTGCCCACCTCTAAGCAGTGGCTGCTCTCCTGGTTCAGTAATGCTGTTCTGAGCATACATCCAGGGGCTGCTGCAGCTCTTCACAGACCAGACAAGTGCAGTTTTATTTTCCGGCATTTAGAGCGTTGTCCCTCATGGCAATATATAATTTTTAAAAACAACTTATACACTTGCATTTTAAAATATCTTGGACTCTTTCAAATGTATGTGAAAATACAAATTGTCATAAACAAATATATACAGGCCTACATACTACACAACAATTGCCAGAATATAATGCAACACAGAAGGGCAAAATGGGCCAGTTCTCAGCTCTGCAAAGGTAGAGAGGGGAAGTAGGGAAAAAAACCCGCAATAAAAATAAAAGTTTTTAAAATCGTAATATATTGTGAAATGAAAAAGAGATAAAATATAAATGATTATAAGTCTATGAGCAATACTTATACTAGCCTTGACAGAATAACTCCAGTCACAAACCTAGGTATCCTCAGAAGAAAGGAAAAATCAACACATAATAGCACTTCCAAAAAAACTGATTTAATTAATTTTCAGGACTGTTTTCTGAGGCCAGGAGCAGAGCCCAGGCCAAAGAATGTGATCTGTTTCATCAGTCAAAAGACAGTATTTTATTTGGGAAGCATCAGGAACGTTTAAGGGGGCATATTCTGGGGCTTTTTGCTGGTTAGTACCATGCAAATTCCAGATTGTTGGGACTAAATTACAAGAGAAAAAGTAATGTGTAACTACTTAAATGTTATAAAAGAGTTTAACATGCATTACTACATACAGTGTTTGAAAAAGAGTCAGTGTTCCCAGCTAGAACCACATAAACAAGAAAGATTCCGTATGCTTATCCAAATCAATCTGTACCAAATTTAATCATAATTCCAGAAAAGGAAGAGTGCCTTATCCCACCACTAACTGCATTCAAAGTTTCCTCTTGCACACAGTTTCTGCAGGATGTCCTCACTGCATGAGTATCTCTGGCATCAGGGATGGCCACAACATGAGAAGCATACTTTTGTACTGCTGCAACAGTGTGGAAAAATATTCAAGGATACGTGGCCTTGTGTGACAGTAAAAGGACTCTTACAGTTTATCTACACAAAGGAGCTACTCTGTATTATATGAGGGTATGAATTTACAGAATAAATTCACTCAGTAACACCTTCCATGTGCAATGAGTTGAACACTCCAGGATAATGAACTACTTCACATTCAACAAGAATATTCAATAATAGCCAAAACAGGAGCCAGTGTGGAGCAAAAGATGTTGTGCACATCTGCCTTATTCCATGGCAACTTCTCTTTGAAGACACACCTTCAGAGTCAGGAAAACAGAAACTATATATATATGTATATATATATATACACAAACAGTTTAACTTAATGCCTTCATGTTTTACAGATTTCCAGGAAATCCTGCAATTGAAGATATCAGGGATCACTGAGGACATCACCACTTTTTGCTGCCTGCCTCACCTTCTGCCAAAGATGGCCATTGCTGCAGCACAGTAAGTAATCTGTCTGTGCTTTGTGACTCCCCAGTTTACAGTCCACTGTGCTTGCTTTCTCCAAACATAAGTTTGCACCAAGTGCCATTTGTGAACCATTCCAGCTGCACAGCAAGTCTACATGCTGTTCTGCTACTCTTTGTCCATCAGCCTAAGAGGAGCAGAACAGAAAACTAGACAACACAACCTCATCAATCACCCTTAACAAAACTTAGCAGGCTTTATTAGCCAGAACCTTCAGGAAGATTAATCTGAATAAGCTTTTAAAATGTATTAGTTAACCATAAATAGAGTTTAAAAGTGACTGTGAAATGCTTTTGTTTAATTTACTTCAGAAGTCAGCTAAACAAACAAACGTCACTTCCAAATAAACGTATCCATAACAGATTTGAATGTGATCTAATTAATACACTTTAGAAGTTAGCTCAAATTAATATTCCAGCGTGCCAATGCAGTTAATTTGGAATATTTTTTACTGAATGTATGCAAGCCCAGAGACATCTATACATATTTTCTGAAGCACAAAACGCAGTCAAGACAGAGGGCTGTGTTTAGCGCTGGGCAGGAAGGTAGCTGTGAAGAAGTGTTAAGTGAAAGCGTTTCAAGCAAGTATTTTTGTAAGGCACTCACAAAAATCACAAAAATGGCTCTGTTGCTTAGCTCATTTTAAACGGAATTACTTAACCAGACAGAAAGTCAAGAAATGTGACCTTCTATGCCAAGTAAGGTCACATATCTTTTTTTTTTAAAGGCTTTTAAAGTAGAAACTACTCTGAAGAGACAAGCAAAACTTTTTGGTCAAAACTCGAGGTGAATGTATTTTCTAAAGGATAATTGCATAGGCAGTTACCCACACAAAAACAGATGTAATCTAACAGCACTCAGATTTCTGTGAAAGAAACATGTATTATACCTCCCTCTGTAATAATGATCATTCTGATGCATACTGCATGCCACATTCTTCCTCGGCAAGTCACCTCTTCAGCACAGAAAATAAGAAAATGACATACTTACCCATTTTAAAGAAGAAATAGCCATGACATAACTAAATTCCTACTCTGATGAGCACCATGGCATTTGCTTTAATAAGTCTTAACTTCTATAGTTAATGCTAGATCCTGCTTTACTTTTAGTATCTGCAAAGCCCAGAGCAGATTAGACAGAGGCTTAAAGTTACAAACTGAACTGACATTTACATGTCAGCAGCGACACACAGAAATTCTGCAACTATATCACTCAGCCTGCATACTCCTGCAGCTGGCTTCAATAGTGGGATACATGAGGTCGCAATTTACTGTAAGCAAACCAGACTTTTCTCAGAGTAGCTTAATTCAGAACTCCTTTACAACAGCGGAAGGACTTTGAGTAGTTAAATCAAAATTAAGTAAATTTGTAATGTTTAGGAAGTGCTTACTTTTCAAGACCAAAATAGGAAGTTTCATAGAACAAGCATATCTAATAATATTACATCTTACCATTTTCTATAAAGCTTACAACTATCTCACAGAGATATCAGCTATGTCACATTATTAAAGTCTACAACCCTGCACGTAACTGTAGAAACCTTTAGGTATGTGAATATTCCATCTTTGAGTAGGCAAATCAGGTAACCACTCTCATAGGTATTTATAGCATTAGGGTTTCAGGACCTATTTCTGAGAGGTGAGAGTCAACTGCTTCCAGCTTACCAGAGTGTTCAGGTTACAAAGCTCAAGTGTGATCAAGGATCATGTAATCAATGCTGCAAATCCACCACCCAAAAGTCTAATTCTCATGAATAATAAAAGCTGCATTACATAGTGGGTATAAGTATTTTCCTTAAGACCTAACTAAGCATCCAAGGAAGCCTCATCCCACCAAAGGCAGTGGCAAGTGTATCGTGTTAATTCATGCCAATCTATGGCAGTTTAAAAGCACAGCAGGACAAGCCTCACCACACGGCAGCAACCAGGGTCAAGTCTTTCAAAAAATAAATAGCATAAAGCAACCAAGAAGAAACTAGAAACAGACACCAGATTTTTTAAATATTTGTTCAATCTTTTATTTACAAAGTAATTAAACACTCAGTGAGAAATGGCCAAGCTGAAACTCTCAAATTGTATAGCTGTGTTTTTATAACAGCAGACTCGTTCCCCAGCTACATTTCAAATGGGAAAAGTACATAATTTATTTTATATATATATGTTTGTTGTTGATTTTTTTTTTTTAATCAAAACCAGGCAGAGGATTTTCCTATGAGCTTTCCAAGAAAGTCAACCTCTGGACTAAAACCAGACATAAAAATTTGATCAGGAAAGAAGAATATTTCATTAAGTTACGATGATGCAAAGACAACATTCAGAGGCAAGATGATGGTGAAAATTCTTACATAACTTCTAATTTAGCAGGCTACTACAGGCCACCACCTACTGAAATAAGAACATAATAATTTATTTTAAAAAACCCCAGACAACTCTCAACTGAATCCAAGGCACCAGCATTATATTGTGTGAGCTCTACTTCTGTCTAATTTTCATTTATTAACCTGCACTATCAAGAACAAATGCTTAAAAAAACATGTATTCATGTATTCTGTTCCACAGGGACACTTTTGTCCACGCAACCATACATGTTCTGTTCCGAAAAGCAGCAAACAATTTCATAGAATCATAGGATTTTGCCAAGTTCATATTTTTGCCAAAATTAAGAATTCAAAATTAAGATTCTGTTTATTTATACAATAATTACTCAGAGAAGCTACGGTATTTCTCTTGAAATTTCCTATGCTGTATCTTCTTGCAAACTTCTTGCAAATTCTTGCAAACTGAAGAAGTACAACAAATGCTTGCAACAACAAAGGTTCTGTAACCAGAAAAAGAGTTTGAAGTGTTTTGTGAACCTATTTTTATAAAAGCTGGAAAGAGTAATATCTGAGGCACCCCAGAAAGTTTTGTAGAGTATGAACAAGCCCAAGATCTATTTTACCAATTCTTAAATCCTTTTAAATTATTGGGAGTAATACACCGCTCTGTGTATACTGGATCATTAATAAGAGTTAAGCGAGACATTTATTCAACACAGGCCAAAAAAAAGCATGATATTAACCAACACATTGAAAGAATAACAGTTTTCAAGTTAGTTTTGCATTTCAAGATCTTCCTTAAAATCAATTTACAATGTACCTAGAAGTGCGGAGCAAGGATACAAAAGACATCAGACCTCTGGATATATTACTCTCACTAACACCCCTTTGCTCTGATAACAGGTTATCTACAGTAACAGCTGTTTGGTTGGTTTTTGCTGAAATCCCAAAAAGCACTAACAATGTAAGTCACAAAGTTATTCTCATAAATTGAAGCAAATAATTTTGTCATATTTTTCATGCCAGCAAAACATGCATAATAAAGTACATAGATGTTCACAGAGTACTTTGAAGTGAAAAAAGGGAGATAGCTTATACTAGATTATGTTTGTACACTATACATTCATACATGTACATTTGGGTTTCTGTCCCATAGCCCTCTGCCACAGATCACAACCTGGTGTTTCACCTTAACAGGTCAAGCTGTAAAGCACAGTGAGGCTGCTGCTCCATAGACAACAAAACTGCTTAAGGAGACAGAATGGATATCATAACCATTTCTAGATAAGCTATCCCTGTTAACGATTAAAAGTCCTGTGGGACTGTACAATTCAATCATTTTATGCTGCTCTTTTCTACTGACTTTTAGGAAAGATGTTGTAAATTTCTCAGTTTTTTCAATTATCCAGGCAGTACGGATGGGAATCATCAGACTTGTAGCCTATTTCAATTTCTGGTATTAAATGATATTCATGCTATGCTATTCCTCAGTAATAAAATGGAAAGCGGAAGAAAAAGTAAAAAAACAACAACTGATTTCACCTGAGCAGCTAGCCCAGATTTGGCATCTTAGAGGTTGTTTCACTTAGAGAGACTGATTGGTAATGTTCAGAATTCCAGTAATAGAAATTTATTTATTTACAACAGAAGTATAGGGAACAGAAGAGGATGGAATAGAGGAAAAGGCAAGACAAAGAAATAAAAAGTTTCCAGCTAGTTCCAACTAGCTCCTGAGCTCTTCTATCACCAAGTATTTACACTGCTATATGTGCGATCAGGGGATGAGTATGACCTAACTAGCCTGTGAATTTTCTGAAAAAGCTCACCCATCTACCCACAGATGCATGTGGGTAGCGATGTGATGCTATTCCTGGAAAGCCTATGTTTAATGTCCACATTTTAGAAGTGGTATCGCTCATCCTCAGGCAGTTGAGTACTCAAATTCTGCCTTCTGTGACACCCTTGCAATAATTCTGACTTGTATTTGGATTGCTGTGACCAAAGCATTTTACAAAACAATCTAATTTTTAGAGTCACATCAAGTAAAACAGTGTCTTGATATTGTCTGCAAAATAAACAGGATAACTAAGGTACTGATTTCCATGTAAAGGGATGCTCTCATGTTTAGTTATTTTGACCAGGAAGGCTTAGCCCAACTTTAGGAATTACTTTAAAATAGAACCTCTATACAATGCCAAACATTGTGAGAACTTATACAGCTTCCATTCACTAGGCACCACACAGTGTTTCATCTTTTTGAGCAAGCTTCAGAATATTCCTGTATTTATTCTGTATTACATCTACAAAACCCAGGTACAGAAACCTTCACTAGTTTGTCTTTGATGACACAGGAGCTGACTATTAGATTCACACACACTGGACCAGAACCTTATTTTCTAGTTCCGTGCTCAAAAAGTCTTCCCACTTTTTCAAATATGAAAATTTAATATTTGGTAAAACACACATCTTGAGCAAATGTTTTCTAAAATCCATCAACACATGTAAGTACACTACTTTGTACTAGGAAGATTTCAGAATCTATTCTGTTATGGTCATCAGAAAAAGACTTAAATATGAAAAAGTCTTTCTGTTTAAAGAAGCAATAAAATCTACAACTACAAGCTTCTTTTCTATAGAGAGAACTGAAAAAAAAAAAAAAAAGTGGAGCAGCCTGTGTCTTAAAATCAGCGTCTTCCTCCATAAAGAATGTGGAGGAACCCCTAGAAGTAAAATTAGGGAGAACTCAAGTTGCAAGAATGGACTATAACCTTCCCCAGTAAGTATCCAGCCACATTCCCTTTTTTCATGGCAACATCAATAATCACTCCTATGCCAGCATCTTCATTCCTTTATATCATTCTAAAGTAATAAATGCCCTTGAATTACACTCCTGCTTGTTGCAAGCAAAATCATCCACCTGACATTTTAACATGAGGAATTTACCTATTACAATTCCTGCAAACTGGATTGCTTTATCTGGTAATTACCAAGGTGCAGTCTTTATTTTAGCCTCTTGTAAGGAAGAAATTTTTATCACCATATCCACAGCTGCTAGTCAGGAATGATTAGTTTCACAGCTTTCAAACCTTTCCACATCATTTGAATGCACTATACAATAGCACATTTCAAAATGATGGGCTTCTTCAGCCAGCTACATCCATTGGAAGAAGTGGTGAGGGATTCAGTCCTCTCAGTCTCAATGTACTGTTCCTTGTATAGCTTTTCTTAATCATTATTGCATATGGATACCTCTTGGAATTACGTAATGCATTCATGTCAGTGCAAATCTCTTATACTCCAAATTTTAAATGAGAGACATCAATGAAATTTATGGAACATAGCTCTCCATTTCTAGGTTTTTTTCTAATTTTTCTCCATTTCCTAGTTTTCTAGGCATGAAAAATGATAAAGGAAAAATGATAAATGCAAAAGCAATGTGGTGAAGA
Organism: Psittacula echo; assembly: GCF_963264785.1. Taxonomy (NCBI): domain Eukaryota; kingdom Metazoa; phylum Chordata; class Aves; order Psittaciformes; family Psittacidae; genus Psittacula; species Psittacula echo. The sequence continues at coordinate 65,701,061 of NC_137737.1, forward strand.
AATGTAGAGACAGAACTCACAATTACAGACTTTTTACCCTTGTATAACATTTAGATTAGGCTGCAGCACAGCAGAGACTTACGAATATTTATCTTAATTTTTCCCCTTACATGACAGCTCTTTCAGTCTCACATTCAAAAATGGCCCTTAGCTGTTTTCTCCAAAATAAGGATCTTGCTATCAAAAGTGATACTTCAAATAAGCATTATCAAATATGTTTCTACTTTAAAGTATTGACAATATTTAAGCAAGGTTTTGTCCATCCATTTCTATTTACTCATACTTAGACAAAAATCTTCTGTATTAAAAAAAAAAAAAAGGAAAAAAAAAAGATGGGGCATTTTCCCTTTACAGACTTTGAGAATTTAAAATATGTCCTAGGTTCTTACACTGCAAAAAAACTTTACCTAAGTGCCCCCTACAGATGTATTGACATACAGCAAGACCAAACCAAGAACCTGACTTAAACAACAGTAAAGCTTCTATTCCATGCCAAACCCCTTCAGCTCTCCACAGGCCTCCTGTAACTCTCCTTGGGGTTCAAGACTGTGGTGGAACCCTCCTCACACTAAGAGGAAGCTAGATGCAGAAATCTCTGAAGTCTCTGAGGTTCAGCCACCAGAAAGGAAAATAGGAGCTTCCTATATTTAAGTTGTCTCTATTTCAGAATGTCATTACTGGAATTCTTTAATACTTTTTTTAACTTTAGAAGTCCTTCTCATCTTGACTTTGCAAGGCTATTTATGTGTGTTCACATAAAACAGTTTCCCTAAGGCTTTTAGCTCTGTCATACCAGAACTTCCACTAAAAAGGTCGTTGAACTGAATGGTTGTGGCTTTTGGGCACATAAAACAGCATTGTGGTTTCTTGCCTCTACTAAAAACATGTGTTACATTTATATTTCCAATTCTGCAAGCACTATTGAAGAGGAGAATCAGTTAAAGTGTGCATTATCCAATTTACATACAAATCCTGTATTAAAAGCCTGGCTTGAGCTGACAAAAGTCACAAAATATGACAGAAGCTATTGAACATATTTAGTATCCAGTTACAGTCCAGTAAATCTAGAGTAACAGCTCTGAGAGAAATAGAGCTACCATGGTGTAAAGTCTGAAGTAACTGCGAACAGAACTTGGCCACCTGGCATTAACTCACTTCACTAAACCTAAAGCCCTGTAAGGGTCAAACAATGAGTAACTACATAATTTGTGAGAAGAAATGCCTAGAAAACCAGGACACAGAGGTGAAATGAGGATAAATGCTTTGCTTTCATGCAGAACTTTCTGGATTTTGTTAGTCTATGCCAGACCACGGATATTGCTTTAATATGCCATGAATATTTTAAGTGTGAAATTCCATTCATTTTAAAATATGACACTATTCATACAGAATACACATGGCAGGCCCTAGAATTTTAAAGTAGCTTGAATATAGCAAGCAGATGTATAAACCTTTAAACAAATTTAGTTGGGATTTCTTTTTCTATATAACATATGTAATTGTTTCAACTACAGATTGTTTAATATTTGTTTGTATGTCTAGTTTATGTATTTCAGAATAAATACTAAGGGCTGAAATCTGAAAACAAGACGACTTTCTTCACAGTAGTAGTCTCTTAAGGTTTAGAAGCTTTTGCAAGGTTGTACTTACACCTCATAGGTAACAAAGCATACCTAGAAAAAAGGTATAGGGAAAACACCTTAAACCACTGTTAAAATTGCAGAGTACATGCTTAAATGAATATATATATCAGCCTTTATGAGGCTTCAGAATATCACTTGTATGTAAAACAAAACCCCTCGCTGAACACCACTGCCACTGTTAGCTCTGGAGCAAACGGAGGAGCAAGCCTACATTCACAAACTCCCAGAGCCGAAAAGAACCGCACACAATTCCCAAAGGTGGGGAAAGCTCACATTAACACACATGCCCAGAGCTGGCAATCACCGCCTATGCACCTGAAAGGTGGGGGTGCCGAAGCCTGCTTGGCTTCAGGCAAGGACAGAAACACGCTGAGCTCACCCCCTCGCGGCTGCAGGTGCCCGTCGGTGCTGTCGGGCAACCCCGGACAGCCCAGGAAACAAACAGGAGGCGACGGCGCTTGGAGCGCACCGCCGCCGGCACGGAGGGCGTCACCTCCCGCTGCCGGGGAGACCGGCGACAGCTTGGGACGCGAGTGCGGGACAGCTGGGACAGCCTCCACCGCCCCTGCCCGCCGAGTTTCAGCGCTCGCCCGCTCGCCCGCCCGCCGTTCCCTACCTTTGCCCCTGGCCTGGCGGCGGCTACCTCCGAGGCCGGCGCGGGTGGGACAGCGGCAGACAGCCACTAGCGGACGGACGGGCGGGCGGCCAGGGGAGCTGCCGTGAACCTCCGTCCGCCTTCCTTCGCTCTCCCTCCTCCTTCCCTCACGCATCTGCCTTTGGCGGAGGCGTCTGCCGGCGAGCGGGGCGCTGGGGCCAGTGCCTCCGGCACTCCCGCCCCGCCGCTGCGGGCGGAGGTAACTGAAGGTAATCGGCAGCCCCGGGCCGAGCCAGGGGCGGGGGTGCCGCGGCCGCTGCCGGCGCGCGGCCGAGCAGGGAACTACAGGCGGCGCTAACAGCGCCTCGGACAAAGGGCAAATTCATGTTGCCTTTTTGCAGCGCGGCGGCGGAAGGGCTCGGTGCCGGGCGAGTGCCGCTGCTACCGGGCAGCAAGGCGGGGGGGGGGGGGGGGGGGGGAACCTCACTATGAAAAGAAAAGCCTCTTGTCTTCTGGAAAATGTCAAATTATGTCAGGTCATGCCGACTAATCATTACCAAGATCACCTTAAATTATTAGAAAGCTACTAGTTTCCCTTTTTCTCGTTTCTGGGGTTTTGGTGTGGTGTTTTTTTAAACAGAGGTTGGCACTAACGACAGGCACTGCGTGTGGAAAACCACCAGTTTCTCTCTGTAGCCCAACTTTTAATGAAAAGCCAAATGCAAACTTGTTCTAGTGCAAAGTAGTAATACCCCTGGAAATGTTTTCCATTTATGATGAGCTTAAAAATGTGTAGTTGTAAATTACCAACTGTACCAAAACCTATAATAGAACTGTCAAGTAGAAATTTACAGACTCAAACCTTAAAGCACAAATGAATTGACAGAGTTTCTTTTTCCAAAGTGTGAGTTGCAAGGCATGTACACAGATCACTGGCCCGTAGGCATGCTATTCATTGCAAAACTCTCTTCAATGTAGCGGGAGTCCAGTAACGGAGCAAGTATTCACCGTGGGCCAGAGCCTGTCCTTGTGGAACTTCGCTAAGAAACCCTAACAGTTTTGCTAACAGTTATTGACCAGTGCGCAGTGTGTGAGACGCTGTGCTGAAAGCCCTTCTGCCACCCTTAACCTCAGTATTGCAGAGCAACACGGCAGAGTTTACAGAGCCATTGCCTTGGTAACCGGACTGTTAACAGAAATCCCAATACAGAGCTCAGTCTGACAGAGTATAGCCTTGTCCTTCACACGCAGATAGAAAATGTTACTTGGTTTTGATTGCCTATCTCTGATGTTTCTTATACTTTAGAACTTTTTTGAATTTTGCATAAACTTAACATGAAACATGGCCCATAGATTTACAAAATATAGTGAAACTGCTTAGATCAAGTCACAGCAGCTACTCACTTCATGTTTGTGAGAATTTGTATTTACAAGGGCAACTCTTTAAGCTTCTTAAGGGTAAGAAATGGATAAGACCTGTGGATGACATAATAGCTTGCTAATCCTGACACATTCGGGCAGGGATGAAAGGGGGAAGGCAGGATGTCAGAAGTGAGCAGGACACCCTTAGGAAACACTCTGCAAAACAGGTATTCTTATCATAGAATCATCATAGAATGGTTTGGGTTGGAAGGGGCCTTAAAGATCATCTAGTTCCAACCCCCCTGCCATGGGCAGGAACAGGTTCCACTAGACCGTATTGCTCAAAGCCCTGACAGCTACAGGTTCTCTGGGCAACCTGGTCCAGCGTCTCACCAACCTCACAGTGAAAAAATTAAACAGGATTTAGCAGTCAACAAATGTAAAATATCTGGTACAAATTTGCAGTGAACACTTGGAGATTCTCATCATGTTATTATTCCCACCACAACTTAACTCCATATTGCTCAGATAGTTTTCAGAAGTTTGTCTGGTAAATTATGTTACTTCGCTCAATTATCTCTTCATATTTAGATTCCTGCTTTCAGTAGCAATTCTATAACCTTTAGATTCAAAAGCTATCTCATGCCTTTAATGTTAATGAAGACTGTTCTTGGCATTTACAGAGGACTTTTCTCAGCCATTGACAAGCCACTTTGACATTTCCAGAAAACATGCAGTCACATGACTGTTACAGAGAAGCTGAAGGGTGTACATGTATTTATATAATTCAGACAAAACCACAAAGCATCAGTACCTGCATTATTAAAAAGTAGCATCCCATAATTTATTGCTGTGATATTTTTACTCCATGGATGTAATTTCTAGCGAGAGTTACCAAGTACTTACTTTGATGCAGGGCACTTTCTCTGCAAACTTCAGGAGATCTCTTCTGTAACGTTGCCCACAGCAGATCTGGTTTCTGTGTTGATGGCAGGATACTGCAGTAACCAGCCACTTTGGAAACAAAATAAACACAATCCTGGTGGACTTCGTATACCTTGTGAATCCCACACTTCCATTCCCAATAGCTCCTCAGAAACTGTTCTATGCTCTACACTGAAAGCTAGTAAGTATTGCTTGCTGATACAAGCTGCTCTGAACTAACTGAAAATCACTGTTTATATTCATCAACAGAGGCTGGTAACCATGTTTGAAATTACACAGCCCAGTGCACTCCAACATAGAACACAAGCTTGAAATTTATCTTCAAAAACACCAGCAGCTCTTCACAGACCCTTCAAACCATTATTCAGCTTTTAATTCTACTGAGTTACAATACGTAAGAAACATACCCTTTGGTATCTAAAAAGTGAGCCCAAGGTATCTCTGGGATAACTATGTTTTACGGAACTGGTGTTTGCCAGTGGAGCTAGCAATCAAAACTAGAGATAGATAGAGAGAGTATCCTTAATATCTGGACTATAGCAGTGGAAGAGCAGCCTCTCTGTGACGGAGTAAGAAGAGTCGGCTATAGTAAGCAGCTCAAGCATTAACTCCTAGAACTTCTTGGAATCACTTATCCCTTTCCAATTTAGCCTTCTTCCAGAACCAAGGTTTTAAAGTCGCATTTAGTACTTTTCACTACACTGTCTAAACACCTTAGATAATGCTAATACTTTATACCAATACAATTATCTCATCCAGGCCTTTCAACTGTCAGCTGACACTGTATCATTCCATTAATTACATCAGGTTGGGCAGAGAAAAGGTAGCAATATAGAAGTTGATACATTGATTTGTACATGTTGGACATGATACAGTGATGCATCCCAAAGCAGTGTATTGAGAACAAGTATTCTTACTCAGTAAAAATGAGAAGATGAACCAGTTTTGATCTCTTTTATTGAATTAGCAAATTCCCCTTTAACATTTGTCTGAAGTTTTTGTGAATTTGCCCCCTCCTTCTCCTAAATTCTAGCTTTGCAGTTTTTTTCTAAAAGTCTTTTTAATCCATATTGTCTCAATCTTGTCTGAGAGATACAACAAAATTGTTGCATACTGAAACTATTGCATAAACTTAGAAATCAAAAAGATACTATGAACGGCAGAAAAGGTTTCAAAAAATAGAATCCAGAAAAGTTAGTTATCATAGCTGTTGAAGTTCTGCCAGAAGAAACCTGAGACAAAATGCTATTTACCTGCACTGAGTATATTAGTTCCTAAAATACTGGATTCAGTCCATGCTTAAGGGTCTGCCTGCTGCTGAAGTGGTGTATGCCTTCACAAAAAGGATCAATGAAGCCAATATCTTCTATTTCTCCTCAAGATGGGGCTCTAATGTGCTATGTGTACAACATTAACATAGATAGTTTTCTTGGGTAAATCACGTCCATTGGGTAAACATGTCCCTCTTGATGAAGTAACCATCAAATTTCTCATCACAACCTGAAGAACAGCCTTTGGATGCTTCTGTCAAGATTCTGAATTAATACAAACCTATTCATCTTACATGAAGTAGTCTGTTGTCTTCAAGCATCTGTCTTTAGCCATTTGTGTAGTCCATGGCTTAATGATGAGATATTTTTGCCTCCTTGTGTGTTAACTTCAGGCTTGTCTAATTACGTATTGGTGGTAAATAATTTACATTTTCCCTTGAAATACCACAACCATCTGTGATTGCACCAGCTTTAAAAACTTCTAAAAAATGAAATCTGTATCTCTGTTGCCTAAATTGGGACATGATTTAGTCCCCAGACTTTCCATATGTACACTATATTACTGTAGTATTTCTGAAGTATTTTCCTATTCCAGATTCTATTATTCTGTAGTATTTGTATTACTCATATTTTCTAGTTTTATTACCAGTTCTACATGACTGTGCTTTACACATGCCTAAGATTAACAACTCACATTGGTGTGAGTGACATTTTCCTCACTTCCTCTCTCTTTCTCCCATACTAAGAGCCGCCTATTTACAGCTACTCACACTAGCCAACAAACTGCTGGTAGCATAATGTAGCTTTGAGACAGTCATCAGCACTGGCTAATTCACAGCATCACAGAATGGTTTGGGTTGGAAGAGACCTTAAAGATCATCCAGTTCCAAAGCCCCTGACATGGGCAGCAACACCTTCCACTAAACCATGTTTCTCAAGGCCCCATCCAACCTGGCCTTGAACACTGCCAGGGATGGGGCAGCCACAGCTTCTCTGAGCAACCTGTACCAGTGTCTCACTACCCTCACAGGAAAGAACTTCTTCCTAATATCTAATCTCAGTCTCTCCTCTTTCAGTTTAAAGCCATTACTCCTTGTCCTATCACTACATGCCCTTGTGAAAAGTCCCTCTCCAGATTTCTTGTAGGCCCCCTTTAGGTGCTGGAGAATGCTGCTGTAAGGTCTTCTCTAAGCTTTTCTTCTCCAGGCTAAATAGGCCCAGCTCTCTCAGTCTGTCTCCACAGGAGAGGTGCTCCAGCCCTCTTATCATCTTCATGGCCTCCTCTGGATGCTCTAGGAGACTAGTTCCAGCTGCTTCCTTATCCAATCTATTTTCTGGGTACTACTGACTCCTGCTGAAGGCACGCTAAGCTCCTCTTTGAAGAGTAGGTCTTAAGTTCTGGCAGAGGTAGCACAGGGAGCAGGACCAAGCCTTTGCCCTTTCAAAGGCCGTCTGTGACCTCACCCTTCAGCCCCAGCTTCTACTTTTCTTCCATTTTCTCCCATTGCCCGTGACCCCTCAGCCTGTCAGCATCATGGCCGCTGCTCTACACTTCTCCAGCACCCGCAGCCACGAGCAGATGAGGCTGTTACAGTAAAGCACGGCCACCCGAGCCCTTCCCCTCCACAGGGGAGCGAAGGAGCCGGGACCACACGGGAGGTAAAGGGCGCTTCAAACTGGCGCTCACAAAGCACCGGTGGGGACGGGAATGGCGGAGGAGCGTCTCGGCCCTTCACACACGCCCGTGTCCCACTCCCCTTGTCACTGAAATCCGGGAAATAAACTATCTAATCAGAATGACAGCTTAGAAGGCCGATATTACTTTATTACACTACCAGGTGCATGGGGGATCGCTCTGCCTGTCATACACACAGAGAAGAGACAGTTTACAGCTTATTTATCTGCATTATATACATATCTATGGTAATTCTGCAAAGTGCCCATCCAATTCCCATTATTCATTGCATATGGTGATTTCGGTAGGTAAGGCTTCGGTGCAGGTACTGTGAATTTTGAGGAGTGGGCTCTGGGGGTTGTGGTGTTCATTTGGGTACGAATACCCCCATTCATTGTACCCTTTTATGGAACTCTGCTACTGAAGAACACTAGAATGTGTTTAGTCTTTCCAATTGTCCTGGCTTAGCAGTAGCAGTCATTTTTTCTACTTCTTAGTAGCTGGTGCAGTGCTGTGTTTTGACTTGCGGCCTGGGGATAATACTGATAAAGCCGATGTTTTCAGAATAAACATTCTGACCAAGGACTTTGTGAGTCTCATGCTCTGCCAGGGAGGAGGGGAAGCCGGGAGGAAGCAGGGATAGGACACCTGACCCAGACTAGCCAAAGAGGTATTCCATACCACAGCATGTCATGCCCAGGATGTAAAACTGAGAATCCCCAGAAGGGCTGGATCACTGCTGGGTGGGGGAGTTATCGGTCGGCGGGTGGTGAGGTGTTGTATTCGCTTCCCTTGTTATTTCCTTTATCATTATTATTATTGGTGGTAGCAGTAGTGATTTGTGTTATACCTTAGTTATTAAACTGTTCTTATCTCAACCCATGGGAGTTGCATTCTTTTGATTCTCTTCCCCGTCCCTCCAGGAGCGACAGGAAGAAAGGGGGGGGGGGGAAGTAGACTGCGTGGTTCTAATTTACAGCCTGGGCTTAAACCACGAAAGTTATTTTTTTGGCGCCCAACGTGGGGCATGAAGGGTTGAGATAACAACAGATCTGACCAAGGCACAATGCTGATTTATTGGCTCTCAAAGTTGTTCTTTTCGATATCACAGTTTCAGTATGCTGTAGCTTACTTAGAGCCGGTATTTGCTGTGTTAGTGCTTATCAAGTGTGGGCCTTGGGCTAAGGTTCTTGTTTCACTGTACTTTATGGTAATGGCTTGTAATGCGGGCGGGCTCCGGCAGCAGGGCGGGATGGACGTGGCCGCGGACTTGTACCTGGCCGTCCCGCTGCTCTTCACCGTCCTGGCCCTCGTCCTCGCCTCCGTCTTTGTGAGGCTGCGGGGAGCTGAGGGGGAGCGGCCCCGGGAGCCGGCGGAGGCCGAAGCGGTCCAGGAGAGTGGCTCCAGGGACCAAGCGGCGGCGGGAGCGGGGCTGGAGGCCGGGAAGGGAGTGGCTGCCGGTGGAGGAAATCAGGGCGGTCGAAGAGGGAAAGGAGGTGGCTGCCAAGCAGTGGGAGGAGGCGGTGGAGGAGCTGAGCCCCACGGCCGAGCCCAGCCCCGCGGCAACCAAGAGCATCCCCCAGCAGCCGCCCACCGAGCCCCGTGAGCCTGAGCCGCAGGAGGATGCAGCAGACCACACAGCACTTTCCAGCAAGGCAGAGGAGAAAGATCTGGACTCAGAAAAAGAGAAGCTGGTGGTGAGAGAGCCGGCAAGCATAGCAGCTGCACCAGCCTCAGTGACAAGCACAGCAGCATCATTTGAGAGTTCTGAAGGTTTTGAATGGCCTTTGGGTACCCTTGGGACCTGCCTGCTGATTGTGATGGGGATCACCATGTTGGCACACACACAGAGTGTGTTCTACCCACGACCATTTTGTCTGATCCCGAGAGTTAAGCAGAGTCAGGTTTGGGTCTTGTCTGGGGTTAGACGACAATATAGGAGGACCAAGAGGTTTTCCCCAAGGCTGGACAGTCATGAGTGTCAGGGTGTGTGGGACAGGATGAGCAAGTATCTGGTCCACTGGGCCCCTCCAGTGCTTTGGAAGCATCAGAGATGGAAGGCAGCTGTATGGAGTCCCCAACGACAAGTTGCAGAGATTGCTGCAGGTGAAGGTGAATTATTTTGAGCTTGATGGGCCCGTGACACGTCAGGCCATCAGGGCAGAGATGCAACATAGAGATGGACTCATGATCGAGGGGTGGACTTAGCAATGGGCACTATTGCCCAGGTTATACATGAGTGTGAACACTGCACACAGCCTCTCCTGCTCTGAAAGACTGTTACAAGAGATGGAGCCCAACATCATGGACCGGATGGACTCAGCAGCTTTATAGGGATTGGTCCGTGCACTAGGATAAGAGTGCAGAGATGAGAGTGATGGTACATTGAAAATGTGGGATCTGAGCATGACGTGAATAGTATGGAATAAGGGGTGGATACTGTCCTGGTTTAGCAGTAGCAGTCATTTTTTCTCCTTCTTAGTAGCTGGTGCAGTGCTGTGTTTTGACTTTCGGCCTGGGGATAATACTGATAAAGCCGATGTTTTCAGTTGCTGGTCAGTATGGTGGTCACTATGCTGGTCAGAATGTTTATTCTGACCAAGGACTTTGTGAGTCTCATGCTCTGCCAGGGAGGGGAAGCCGGGAGGAAGCAGGGACAGGACACCTGACCCAAACTAGCCAAAGAGGTATTCCATACCACAGCACGTCATGCCCAGGATGTAGAACTGAGAATCCCCAGAAGGGCTGGATCACTGCTGGGTGGGGGAGTTATCGGTTGGCAGGTGGTGAGGTGTTGTATTCTCTTCCTTGTTATTTCCTTTATCATTATTATTATTGGTGGTAGCAGTAGTGATTTGTGTTATACCTTAGTTATTAAACTGTTCTTATCTCAACCCATGGGAGTTGCATTCTTTCGGTTCTCTTCCCCGTCCCTCCAGGAGCGGAGGGAAGAAAGGGTGGGGGGGGAAAGTAGACTGCGTGGTTCTAACTTACAGCCTGGGCTTAAACCATGACACCAAATAACTACATGTTCTTGTTTGGTTTAATTTATAATCCTGAAAGGTTCCTTGAGTTGTTTTTTTTCATAGCCGTTTGCCTTTTTCTTATCAACAGAAAGAAGGCATATATTGATTTGAGAGAAGACCCGGTTCTCTTGTTGCATGCCTTCATTATCTCCATATCCTCTATACACCGTAAAATTCTAGTTTAAGAACTTGTAGCCCTGCCTATGTCTAAGTCCCTATATTCAGTAAAATACTAATTTAATTTGCTATCAATTATACAGTTATATAATAATTTAATTCGGTTTGACCCTCCTCGCCTCAGCAGACGCCACCGCCCTCGCTGAGCACCGCACTATCTGCCGCCGCCACTCGCGGCCTGACGTCACCTGAGAGGGCGGGAGCACTTCGCTCACATCCACACACCCAACAACAGCCTTTCCTGCGCGCGCACCCGACCCCTCCCCGCTCCGGCCGGGCTGTGGGCGCTGATTGGCCGCCGCCTTCCCGCTTCCTTCTCGCTGTTCAAGAACCCGCCATTTTGAAAACCTTGTTGATTCCGGGGTGGAGAAGGAGAGTGACCGAGCGACCGACAGACCGAACGAGCGACCGACCGGTGGCGGGACGCGTGTGTGTGTCGCTGTGCGTCGTGGCGCCCGGCCCCGCCCTCTCCATCCTCCGGTAACTGTCGCTTCCAGCCGCTGTTGCGCCTGAGGAAGGAGATAGGATTTGGGGCTCGAGCTGAGGTGGGTCCCGCCGCCATGGCCATAACGGCGCCTGAGGGCGCGCTCCCTCCTCTCCCCCTGTCACCTTGCCGCGGCCGGGCCGTGCTGGGCTGAGCCGGGCGGATCAGCCAGGGAGACGGGGTGACGAGGGGAAATGAAATGGGGCCGCTGCGCAGCTGGACTTCTATCCCGCTGGGGAACAGGCTGTGTGCCGGGGGCGCTTGTCATCGGGCCAGCGGCGCCGAGGGGGCCGTCTCCCTCCCAGGCTTCGTCTGGGCGGCGGGCTGTGTTTTCCGCCGGAGTTGTGTCCTGGGCGCTCTGTCCGGTCCGGCGGAGGGAGCGGGGCGGAGCGGTGTCGCTGCCTGCTGGTGCGGGGAGAGGAGTGGCGCTCGCCGCTGACCTGCCGCCCTATTCCTTGGCGGCCGGCTCCTTCTGGCGCTGTCCATCGTGGTCGCTTTCTCTGGCCTCCGACTAGGGAAGGAGACGGGTGGCGAGTTCACGTCTGAAAGGTGTTGGACTAGGGTGGGACGTGCTTTTGTGCACGATTATCCTTGGGGCGGATTGCGAGATACTCGCTCTCGGCCGAAAATACCCCAACTAAAGTCTTCCTAAAGGTGGCTCCCGTTTTCACTAAACAAGTTGTCCTCACCGGACCTAGTTGCTGGAAACGCTAAAAAGCCTCTTAATTTTCCTATTCCCCTTCTGCCCTCGTTGAAAGGATAAGGAAAGACAACTTACAGTTCTTCCCTTGCTCTTCCAGTTGTGCAGACAAGTAAAATTCAGAGTCATATAATGAAAAATTTGGGTTACTTTTCCATGTCAAATTAAATACTGGTAGTAATACCCTGAAAGAGATTTAATTTTTTTTTTTTCATTAGTGATTTAGCAAGGAATAGTAAACTTTCTTTTTTTCCTATTGGTGATATAACTCGTATTTTCTGTCATTTGGAGTGTTGCTGTTCTCTGGCACCTGCTAATATTGCATATAAGCAGTTGATTTAGTTGTTCGTTCCTCTTAAACTCCTCCAAATAATACTGACTTTGTAGTATTGGAAAAAGAAAGTGTTTAACCACATGATACTTTTTCCAAAAGGGCTTATACAACTGATGATGTATTTTGTTCCAGATCTGTAAATAGTGAAAGATTCTGAAAGCTAGATTATTTTATTTCACATTCTCAGTCGGTAGGGAAATGGTACTTGCCAAAGTGAAATATTTAAATTTTTAAGTTAACATTTAAGCCACTTCACATGCTAAGAAAAGACTCTTTTTAAACATGCTGACTATGAAGCATTTATTTTTTTGTTGTAGATCTACAGATTAAAACCAAAAAGCATTTTCAAACCCTGAGATGTCTCAGCTATCTGAACTCTGAAAGCAGTGTTATTTTTTTCTAAATTGCTCATAACTTTTAATTTTTATCTTTCAGTTCTTATTTCCCATCTTAATATGTAGCTTGTTCAACTTATTAGGAACCTTGTATGCATAGTTAACCATTATCAGGAATAGCTATTCAGTTTATAATACAGTGCACTAAAATACCTTAAAACATTACAGTTCTCAACAGATAACAGCATCAGCTGTTTTGAGTGGGTGTTTCCAAGAGCTTCACAAAGACTTGTGTGGAGAAAGAATTTATAACCTTTTAAACTGTCCTTAACCAGGCTAGTGGCAGAATGGATGGCAGCTATTCCTCAAAAACCTTTTTTATTATGTGTATGCATAATACTTTAGTGTCTTAAAAAATGTGAACAATCGCAATACGAGCATTGTGATATGTAGACAGTAGAAGATGTTTTTAAAAAGTAAGTTTCCTGTATTTATCATCTGTAATGCTGTATTGATGGTGGTTTCCCTGACTTGTTTTTACAGAACCATACACCATGTCTTCTGTTGCTTCATCAAAAGAAGATACAATGTCATCTGAAAAAGCAGATGAGAAACAGTCTGAAACTGAAAACAAAGACAAAGCTGAAGAAAGTGATGAAGAAGAGGAAGAGGAGGAGGAGGAGGAAGAAGAAGAAAAAGGTACTTGTTTTTCCACTGAATAAGTTGTCCTTTAAAAAATGCCAAGCTTACTGAATGCATTCTCCTGTAATTTCAGCTAATTGTACAATTTCGGTTTAGGAGATTCCATAGTATATCTATCTCATGGGTCATAAATCACTTCCCAGTAGACCGTAACAGGTGACACTAGAAACAGCATTGCTCTTGTTCTTCAGGAAAGATTGAAAGAATTGTCAGCATACTGGGTTCCTACGCTAGGATTTTGGGGTTTTTTTCATTGTTGTATAAACTTCAAGGTGCTTGGAATAGGTAGCGTCCTTTATGAAATTATCTGTATAAAAATACATATGCAAAAAAGAATTCTTTTTTGCCAGTAACACTCTGAAGTGATTTATGTTTGCAAAAGAGAGACACTTAAAAAATCTGTGCCATATCTTTGGAGACAATACAGATGTCTTTGCTTAACTACTCTGGATTAATTTACTGGGTACCAAAATTCAGTTACACTGGAGGGGGTATATCCCATTTGACTAACTTTGACAATATAAGTCATAGCGATATCGTAGATCAGCAAGCAAGGCAGGTTTTGTGTTGTGGCATGTAATTGAATAGGATAGTCAAGGAATACAAGATGTGATGAAGGAACTACTATGCGAAAATGTTAATTTCCATCATGAAATCTCTAGGCACCTGTTCAGCAAATAAAGGCATCCATGGAAATAGAGCTGCTATATGACACAGTGAAAACTAAGTCACTCATGGTCTTAGATTCTTAAAAGAGCTAAAGGTTGTCTTTAGGAGAGCTAGTAGAAAGAAAAGAGATTATGCTGTTTGCATAGGGTAGTTAGAATTAGGCTTTTAGAAACAACTGTTTCTTGTGTACACACAAGTATGTTTTGCTCTGCTTTCAGCAGATAAGTATCCAGACTTGATTATGTTCATACAGATTTTGAAGCTGCTTTCAGATGTTAAAGCCAGGACAGCCCATATATTTAGTGCTAAGGATTGTTTGATTTGAGGTCAAGTATTTTAGTATGAAATGTTGAGGTCAAGCGTTTGGTTTCTCTCCTGACATGACATCATTGAAGTAGTGATGTGCAGCATATACATGAAACAATGTATTCATTGCTAAACAGTATCAGAATTACTGGAAGTAGTGTTGTTGTAGTATTTGCGACACTTGTATTGTCCTCTGCAGAGGGTCACTCTGTGTAGCCCTGTGAGGTGTAGTACAGTCCCACTGATCTTGTGTTTCTGCCTTTCCTGCTGATACATGTGAGACCTGCAGTCTTGTAGTGGGAAGAGAAAGTGTCTGCAGGCATACTGGACTCTCCTTTTGCCCATCTGGTAGTAGTGTTCTCCCCAGGAAAGCTGAAGTGGAGCTGGTGTGTGTAGGTTGAGTTGGATACAGGACTGTGGTTAAGAACTAGACTCCTCTAGTTACATATATACACACACAGAGAGATCCATAGAATCCCATTGACCTATTGGCGAAAGGTTTGAAAGTGACATAGTAGCTGGTTATATCATAATCCATTTTTGGTTTGCCATGTCAAAAATATGGTGTTGTATTGCTTGTCACTACAGTCAAATCTGCTCATGTAATAAAAAATACTGTGTTTAAGGAAGCTGTCCTTTGCAGAAAAGAGTCTAATTGTTGAAGGGAAAAGGGAGAAAAAGAAGGTTGACCGACTGACCATGCAAGTGTCCTCGTTGCAAAAGGAACCTTTTACAATTACGCCAGGTAAGCTTGTCCTGTCACATAAGAACTGTGAGTGTTGAGACTGATAACGAAACCTCTTAAAAGATCACATTACTTATTTGTTGTAGATGAGGCCTAACTTAAGAGTCATTATCCAGTTTAAAATGATAAGGTTGTTATATGAAAATCCTGTTTTATTCTGTAATATCAGTTTAAACTGTAAAAGTTAGGTAATGTTTACACTTACCTGGAATAGGATCTTCAGTACCTAGCCACCACTAAGAAAGGCAGGAGCAGTTATAATGAAAAGTAAATGCCAGGTCCTTGTACACTGGTTTAAGTACTATCAAGTAAGGTAGATAAAGAGACTGTCAGGTTGCCTAACTGATAGGAAGAGGCCTGCTTAGTAACTTCTGTGCTTTTTTAACAGAACAATACATATTTGAAGTCATGAACACAGTGATGAACATGATGAATAGCATAATTGATTTTAATTGTTTCAGGAAAAGGACAAAAACTTTGTGAAATTGAAAGGATACAGTTCTTTCTGAGTAAAAAGAAGACAGACGAACTTAGGAACCTGCACAAACTCCTCTACAACAGGCCCGGCACTGTAAGAATTTAAAATCAATCTTATACCTGTTATTTCTCATGCATAGTGAAAATGTTTTATTATAGTTTCTTAATTTTTATTCTATTTTAATGGGAGCAGGAGTGGTTTACCTTAAGAGGATGAGCTGGAAATACTTTCTGTTATTAGCTGCTGACATGCAGATAATGGTCAAAATACTCAATGTAGTTCGTTTGTTGAACGTAGCTTTTTCTTAGTACTTCTATTTATTGAATGTTTGAACCATGTTAATACATCGCTACTGACCTAGCGATTTTCTCCTTTAGTTTGCATAAAGCAGCAGAAAGTAAAACTACATTATATGTAAAATCTTAATAGTGATTTTTGGCACATTTATTTAAGACAGGTAAAATATTAGTTAAAAATTATATGCTTGCTTTTGTATGTAAGGATGAAACTTAAAGAAAATGCAAAAGCTAGTTATTCTTGGAGCCCTTTATGTATCAGTGATTGTGCCTTAAATTTCAGGGTAAATATGACCCATTTTTCTTGCTAATAGAGGGAAAATGGATGTAGAGAAAATGAAGCAGATTAAATTTTACTACTTCAATACACATATTTATAGGAATTTGTTTTTAATCTCTGTGTATTTTGGAAACCTGAACACCTAGCACAGAAACCAGAAACTGAAGACTACTAGTATAGATTCGTGCTAGCTCACTAGTAATACCTCAGACCACTGCTGCTAATGCAATGCTTGTTTAAATGGCAAAGAAAGATCTGTTGCCTCACGTATTCAGAAAAATAACAGTATATGTTCACTAAAACCTACTTCTGTGAATTGCTATTTATTCATTATGGCAGTAGACCAGACTAGAGAATTTCTAACTTGGTGCATTCAAAGTTTTGCAAACTTTTGGGTTGTCCCGCAGTACAATTTAATTGTTTGATAGGGAAGGTACCATGGCAGACCCATGTAACTTTCCCGTTTAACTGGCTTTATCATAAAAGTTTTCAAATTGATCCATTTACCCTTCATGAAACCATCTTACCATCTTTGGGTGGAGGTACTGGGATACCATAACCTCTAAATCCACCTTTTCCACTTAAGATTGCAGACCTGAGACACACTACAAAGAAACTAACAACTGTTATTAATAATTGGTTTAGCAATAATAATTTATCTAATAAACTAATAGACACATCTGTTTGCCATTTCTTAATTATGTCCAAATGATGTAAATTGATACTTGATACACCTAAACCATATTAATTAGACACAACTGCTGTTGAAATACAGCTCTTGCCCTTCTCTCCCATACCACTTGATTACATTTCCACCTCACACCCCCCACACTTTGCTTTGCCCTCCCACATTTAGTCCTTTATTCATAGACTTGTTGGAAAGTCCAGCTGGATTCCTGCAGCATCCCAGTGGTTTGAGTCCAAAGATATAAAAAGATACTTATTTGCTTGGAAATATATCAGTATGGTTTCATCCAAAACTATATTTAATTGGTATTGCTGGGAACTCAGAATGCTGTTTAATATAGTGAAGATGAGGTGTTGTCTTGTATGCATGTTCTGTATGTGCTTTGGATCATGATTAATGTTTTTAATAAACCATACCAATACCATCGGCAAATTTTCTGTAGGTGCTGGACAAAAATAATTCTCTTTGGGAAAAGGAGCTTAGCTTTGGTAAAATTATAAACTAATGGAGAAATACCAGGAACAAAATTTGTAGAACTGTTGAAAGTGAGTTCAAATTATTCTTGATAGTGTTAAAAATCTCAGAAGAATGAAACATTTGGGGATATTTTTTAACTTATTTTTTGGTAAAAAGAGAGAGAGTGAAAACAAAGAAATATATTGGTGTCTTGATGGGAGCAATTTTCCCATTGTAAAGGCTTTGCAGTGAAAGTTAACTCTGTTTAGACTACAAGCATAATGGTAGAAACTGTAAACCAAGTGGTATGTGAATGCAAAAATTGGTCACGCTAAAGAAGATTTTCAAAAGTATAATCATGGTTCGATGTAAGACTTTAGAAAAGCAAGTAAAGCAAATCTGCTTTAGCAGATTATATAGTAAAAATAAAATTCACTGTTCTGTAACAAATTTCATGGTACGAAGTATGCAACACACGTTCATATTTGTGCAAACCTGTAAATAATCGTGGAATACATTCTAAACAAGCTTGAAATGGCAGGTGATTTTTACCTAGGAAGTTATTTAAAGTAACAAGATCACAAGAACTTGGTACTTTTAATCTCTGTATTTTGGAAATCTGAACAGCTAGCACAGAAACCAGGAACTGAATACTGCTAGTACAGATGCATACTAGCATGCTAGTAAATTTGTTGTAGTATAGCTGCCATGACATAAATAAAGGCATGTATGTTATCACTTGAAAAGTAGACTTGTATGCAAAGTTGACATGTAATTGGATGAAATATTTTGCAAGTACTTGCATTGGAAAGTAATCTGTGTGTTCTGTTCCAGGTTGCTTCTCTAAAGAAGAATGTGGGTCAGTTCAGCGGGTTCCCATTTGAAAAAGGAAGTGACCAATACAAAAAAAAGGAAGAAATGTTAAAAAAGTAATTATTGCTTCTTATCATATCTTGACTCATGTTATACACTCCTTTTTGTTTTCAAAATTTTACTTCAGATTAAACATCATTTTAAGCTGAATGGCTGTTTCCTAAAGCTCTATGATCTGTTTCTGAGCTGATTTTTATCACACAAACCAATCTCTAAAGATGATTTTAACTATTACATGCTAACTAGCAAATTTTTCTGCCAAGTGAGAAGAAAACACTTCCCCAGTGTTGTGAATACATTGTGCCCTGTTCGTGCTGCAAACTTGCATCCTTCTATGCCTCAAAACCTTTCTCCTTCAGAATCAAAGCTATTTCTGCTTATGTATTAGACTTAGTCTTATTCCTAGAATTGCTGTAGCAACTAGTCTATCAATATTTCTTCTTTTACTGTCTCCCCACATTAGCTGCTTTTCTATTAACAGGATAAATGGCTGCAGCTTGATTTTGACTGTTCTGAAAGGGTTTTAAAATGCCCTTGCATGTCTGTTCACCTAGTTGTGACAAGAAAAAAAAAAAGTAGTAACAAAAGAACTCCTAACTTCCACCCAGTTGATTATTAATCTTTTTTTTAGTGTCAGTTTGTTGATAGTTGTGGAGAATTCCAGAATTAAAAATTTGCAAATCTCCCTTTTTACAATTTTCTTGCAAATCTTGCAATTGCAAGATACACGATTTTCCAGGGCTAGGGTTTGTGAAATCCATGTGAATCTATAAGACAAACTGTCTCAGGATGGGAATTTTAACTGTTTCCGATTGGTTTTATTGGATAATGTTTTCCTTTATCTGCAGAAGGTCACAAAATATTTTTGTACTTGTATTTTTTGTATTTTCAATATGAGCTACTAGTTAAGTTTTATTACACTTCACTCTTCAGCAAATACTCTGAAACCTGACTGTTCCATTAAGCCCTGCATGACTGCATTACTGTGTTAAATTCTGCTGCTGTTCATAGCTATGTATGAGATCCTGCTGATTAGATTATTAATTTATTCTATGTGGTTGATTTCTGCCCACACTACACTTGCATTTCATCATGTTTTAACACCACTGAACGAGGTGAACAAAGGACAAAATTTATTTTGCAGAATCTGACTATTCTGGTTATAAATTAGAATGAGGGTTGAGGTTGATTTGTGGATTAGAGTTCTTGTATTTTGTAAGTCAAAAATACTTGCTGTGGAAATTACAGGCTCAGAACTTTGTGTGCAGTTGTTTATTCCACATTTGAACTGCATTTTAATACCTAGGACTGCTGTTACCTGCAGATATACCATCAAAGTATTAGAAATATGAAAGGTTGGGTCTAAGTTAAAATTCAAGGACAAATGCCATGTGCAACACAAGTTGTAAGCAATTTTAGTTAAAGCAGCAATAGAACCATAAAATCCTAATTTCAGTATACAAGGTCTTGAAAGTCTGAAACAGACTTCGACACTATGCAGTTTTAAAATCTCTTAAGTTAACTTGCTTTAACTCTGTAGTATTATTGTCTTTCAAAATGCAAGAGACTGACTTTGATTCTGCAGGAATACCTTACAAGCATTCAGTGTTATGCCCAGAAGCTAAACAGGAAGGCTTTCCACACAGCAAGATCACACAAAACTTTTTATAACCTTGTCTAGAAAAATGAAAGAATTTATTTCATTGTTGGAAGGATGGTGGATGAACTATACTTTGAAGTTGGGAGATACATCAGACCTGTCAAAATTTCCTCTTCCCATGCCCTGAAATATCAGAGAACAAAGTTGTTCTGCCCCTGAGTTTAAAGGGACAGTCTGAAATTAAATGCTACTTTAGGGAAGTTGTAGGCCACCATGGAATAGCTGCACTGGCTTTAAACAAACAATAATAAATAATAAACTATAAAAATAAGTTTCCTTTTAATTTGATTATCAGAAATAGCTATTAAACTTGCAAAAAATGGTCAGACAACAAAATCGACTTTTCAGGCAGCATTGTACAAAATGAGTGAAGAGAAAAGTATAAGCATTTGAAGGGAAGTAAGGGGTAGAGTAAGTAGGGTTTTGTTTTGTTTTTAAAATCTCATCATGCTTCTATTCTGATGTCGTACCCTCACAGGATCTGACTCTCTCTTCACTTTTTTCAATACCAGTGGAACAAATGATAAAGCGGGGCAATTGGTTCAAGATCCTTTTGGATCTTGAAGGGGGTGAATGTCAGAGTTTCTCGTAACCTTGTATCTTCATCAAAGGTACTGCCATAAGGGGATAAGGAACCAGAGAAAATTAAGGGAGACCTCATGGTCTTGCAGCCACTGGATATATTGTCCCAAGATTGATTCTTTCCAATGTGGTAGGTTAGGAAAGACGCTGGAGAAGATTTTCCTCCTCTTTCCCCTAAGATTTTATAACTTTTTTTTATGTATCCTACTTTACACACATACGGATTTGGGATTTTTGTTTGATTTTGCTTTATGTAATGGGGTGTTGTTTCTTTGTGTAAGATAGGTAGGACTGGAAATGTAGTTAAGTGTTCGGTTGCGGACACAAACCAGATGGCAGCTTCAAGTTGTCAAATGTTGACTAATCTTTTAGGATGTGATACTGATTTTTCTCTCTTCTTTTTTTTTCTTTTTTTTTTTTTTCCCTCCCCTCCACAGATTTAGAAATGCAATGTTAAAAAGTATCTGTGAAGTTCTTGACTTGGAAAGATCAGGTGTTAATAGTGAGCTCGTAACCAGAATCTTAAACTTCTTAATGCATCCAAAATCTTCAGGCAAGGTGAGATGCAGGTTGTTACACTCACTTTTACAGCTCTGTTCTGATGAAAAATGCAGCTGTCTTTATTGTTTATTATTTGCGTGTTATCAGTGGTGATACAGTTATGTTGTATCTACTGAAGTAGCAGTGGCTCTTGAGAGTAGTTCTACTCTTGCAGGCATCTACAATGGGGTGAGAGCTTAGACACTATATGCTTATATGTAAGTGCACCTGTTATACACTGTTAGTGCACATAAGTGTATTTAGTAAACACAGGAAGCTGTACCCAAATACCATAAGTAGCTTCTGCTTTATGGATGAAAAGAGGGGAATAAACAATGTGTGAGCAGGAAAGGGAAAAAAAAAAGATGTCAGCAAGGGAGCAAAACGTTAAAGGACAGGAAAATAAGCAGTCAGATGTTACCTGGGTGTGCTACAAGTTGGCAAGTGAATGTGATCACATTTGGTCATCACAAGATGAAATTTGTTGTAACACTAGCTAAAGCAAGTCTTCCCTAGTATATGCTTGTGTACTAGATTCTGCTGCCAAGACTACAAAACTTGATCTTGGGGTTTCAGTTTTTAATCTAAAAGCAATACTTCAATAGTTAGACTGTTGTTCAGGAAATTCTGCATGCTGACTTAGGTGCGCTGGTACTGAATGACAACAAAATGCAGCTTTGCATAAGACATGTCAGAATTCCTGCCTGTAAGTCTTCAGAAGAGTTGTCAGCTAATTTGTTACCAGAAAAAGGTGTACTTTTATGAGTTGGGAGGATATAGGTAGGTAAAAGGTTCCTGCTAGATTGTTTCTCTTGCTTCCCTTCCCTAACCCCCAACCTTTGAAGATTTGTTCGGTTAGGGGAGTGAAAGGGGTGCTTAGCTTACAACTGAAATTTCATTTTACTCAGCTCTATCTCTGCAGTGAATTTCTGCTTAATACAGAATGTTAATGGCTAAAGCTTAGTATATAAAATAGCCCTGGGTTTTGTTACCAAGGCTCAGAGACCTCTATATTTGTTTACTTCCATGTGATTTGAAGTAATTTATATTTTTTAAATTCACTTTTGTATTGGTACTTGGATTACACACATCCTTGTTTCTCAGCCATTGCCCAAGTCCAAAAAAACACCAAGCAAAGGTGGCAAAAAAGAGCGCAGTAGCACTGGAACAACAAGAAAAGCAAAACGCACCAAGTGTCCAGAGATCTTGTCAGATGAATCCAGTAGTGAAGAAGATGAAAAGAAAGAAAAAGATGACTCTTCAGAAGAAAAAGAAAGTGAAGATGAGGTAATGAGGATTTTTGTTTGCTTTTCAACATAGGGCTAAAAACATTTGTCTGCAATTTGTCGTTACATAGTTGTTCTTGATTGGTAATTCTTGAAACACAGTTGGGGGTAAGTGATGTTTAGCTGAATGAATAGTTTAAAAAAAAAAGGAAACATCCGCAATTCGTAAGAAATTTTCATCATTTTTTAGTGTTAAGAGACTCAATAAGGTAAAAGCCAAAGGTTCCAATTCTTGGATATCTGCACCTTATAAAACCATTCATTCTACATCATTTTGTATTAGCCAGGATTTCAGGCTTAATTGGTTGCATTTCTTGTATCATCTGTGAAGACTTTGTTGTAGTTTCATAAAAATTCCCAATATCTATTTATATATGTTTTTTTCTGTGTAGGGTATGATTGGATACCTATGACTTAAGTTTGAATTCAGTAAATTTCTCTGATCTACCTAACTGCATTGGTTTTGGGTCTTTGTTCCATATTTCTCCTGGATTTTATGTTCTAATATCTCTTTTAGGATTCTGTGTCTTGGATCACAAAGATAGAGTGAGCAACATAGTAAGCAGCCTAACAAAGATCCCTGCAACCTCCAAAGTGCTCACCTATAGTTGAGCAGACTGAAGTCTTTGGAAACTGAAGTTGAATTGCATAAAAGCTTAAGTATTACAAGAGCACTAGTATGTCAAATTAGTTTAAATGTAGGAAATCAAATGGAAAATGGCTACATTTGTAAAACTTTAAGATTGCAGCATTAAAAGAAAACAAAAAAAGGCTAGGTTTATGGCACCTTTAACATACCACAGGTTGAAGGATGCAGGCATCAAAGCATTGCTGCCCCAGCTTGTGGGAATCTTGGGCATGGAATGACTGGAATAGATTGTCCGCAGAGTTGTGTGTCTTTTGATTGCAACTCTTCTTTTAAGCAATTGTCGTGGTTTAAGCCCAGCCAGTAACTCAGAACCATGCAGCCACTCGCTCACTCCCCCCCTGCTCCCGCAGGGATGGGAAGGAGAATTGAAAGAATTTAAATCCCATGGGTTGAGATAAGAACAGTCCAGTAACTAAGGTACAATACAAAACTACTACTACTATTACCACCAGTAATAATAATGATAAGGGAAATAACAAGGGGGGAGAATATAAAACTAAAAGGGGAAAAGAAAAAGAAAACAATAAACACAAGTGATGCACAATACAATTGCTCACAACCCGCTGACCAATACCCAGCCTGTCCTGAGCTGTGATCTGGGCCTTCTGGGTGACTCTCCCCAGTTTAATATACTGGGTATGGAATACCCCTTTGGCTAGTTTGGGTCAGGTGTCCTGTTTCTGCTTCCTTCTGGCTTCTTTTGGCCCTCCTTGCTGTCAGAGCATGAGAGACTGGAAAGTTGTTGGTCAGAGTAAGCATTACTTAGCAAAAACTAAAAACATTGGTGTGTTAGCAGAGCTGTTCTCAGACTAAAGTCGAAAACACAGCACTGTACCAGCTTGTAGGAAGGAGAAAAAATAACTGCTATAGCTGAACCCAGGACAACAATACAAAAAGTCTTAGTTATCTGGAAGCAAAAGATATCTGAAATATTTTGTGTGCTTGGGGAGCGTAATTTTATAAGAAACTGAAATCTGAGTCCCAGGTTTGTCTTCTGACTTTGTACCTGGTGATTGAGCTTTTAGCAGACATTTGAAAGCTGAAAAGTTGAAAAATCTTTCGTTTTCACTCTTTAAAAGTTAAATAAATATTTACAATTATTTAATGAGCTAATTATAAGTAATTACAAATAGAAACCTGTAGCACAACCAAACTGCTAGTACCATCAGAAAGTTCTCACTGTTTAAGCTTGAGAGTCCACATAGAAGGACAATGTGAAATCTAAAAGAATGCAGGAATACTGTTTATGGACATGTTCCCCCTGCAGTATATGGGTAGAAATTGCCAGTAAAACTCAGTAATCAAATTTGCTGATTTAGTTTGTATTGACAGAAATGATAATTTCTGTTGTTGAAAAGATATTTGTATTGTTTGGGTAGAAGCCATCATTTTGATCTTCTGGTTTTCTTCTTTATAGCCTCCTAGAAAAACATCTAAAAGAGAAAGATCTAAAAAGAATACTTCCAAAACCAAGAAAGCTGTGAAGAGTGCGAATGTCAAGAAGGCAGATAGCAGCACTACTAAAAAGAGTCAGAACAGTTCTAGAAAAGGTAAATGCTTTCAATCTTACTAGAAAGCAAGATTTTGCACCTAATTGTGAAAGAAAATAGAACTTGGTGGATCCTTGGCTTGCTACTTGATGGTTTTTCCTTGTAACAGCAATTAAAAAAGGTCTGTGTTGGGAATACTTTGTAACTTCTGTTGAGTACATATGTATACTTTGTGTTTGCATATAAACGGAAAATATCAGCCTAGTTTTCCTTTCAGCTGGAAGAATGCTAGCAAAATTCTGTTGGTGCATCTTTAATGACTTCACACAAATCTTACCAATCCAGAAGTATATATTCCCACTGTGAATGTCCTTTGTTCAGCAGCTTGTTGTGGTTTTTGTTAACATAAATATGGATTCTACATGTGTCCTATTGATATGCATAAAAGCTATCCATATATTGAGTTTATTAATATGTAAATAATTATAAATACATAAATATTGAGTTTATTAATAAGTAAAGATTGCAGCAGTGCAGGTGGGGACAGTGGTTTGTTTCTAAGCAGCTTTGCAGAAAAAGATCAGGGTAGGGGGGCAGGTGGTTCTCACAGACAGCAAGTTGAACCCAACTCAGCAATGTGCGCTTGTGATAAGGAACACTGCCAGCACTTTGGGCTGTTTCAGCACATGTGTAGCCAGCAGCTTGAGGGAAGTGATTCTTACCCCCTTACCCTACCTTAGGCCCTTTTGAGCCTGCCTCCAAAAGCAGAGTCCAGCTTTGCTCCTGGGTGCATGACAGACACAGACATAATGGAGCGAGTCCCATGGAGGGTCACCAAGATGGCCAGGGGACTGGAGCACATGGCGCAGGGAGAGAAGCTGTGAGAGCTGGGAAATTGCAGTTAACAGGTATGGGGCAGAAAAGCTTCACCATGAGGCTGGTCATATGGAAACAGTGCCTGGAGCAGTTGTAGAATCCATGTTGTTGGAGATGTTCAGAATTCAGCCTGGCAGGGCCCTGAGCAACCAGTTCCACTTGGCCCTGTTTTGAGTAGCGGCTTAAACAAGATGATCTTCATAGGTCCTTTCTCACTTTAAGTTCTCTTGCTTTCTAAGGTAACAGCCATGCCTCTGTCACAATTGTAGTATGTTATTAATGTAGCATATAGTAATGCTGCAAACATACTTCATTTAATGCTGGCAATTGACATATGCATGCTATAGCAGACATCAGTTCAGATTAATTACCCTGCTTTTCAGCATGTTAAGAAAAGGAATGGTTAAACTGTCATGCATAGAATTATGCTGAACTTCCTTCATAGCTTTATTTCTCAGCAGAGTTAACTGGACTGTGCTGAACTCTGTATTTTCAGATTGGCTGCTGGCAGTCCTAATGTGACTAACTCTGTGTGTGTACACTTTAGTTTGTCATCAACACACACACACATATAAATGTCGTGTATGTGTTTTGCGTATAAGTTGTGTAATATAGTCATAATTTCTTTTGTACTCCTCTTGTATTTCTGTTTTGAGTGTACGTTCTTGGTACAAAATTAAAAATGTTAAGTAGGTCTTTCTGTGAGCTCGTTATCTGCATTGTTTGGCATCTGCTCTAATGTTTTTGTTGTTGTTGGCAGTGCAGGAACTGATTGGAGTTGTTCAGTCTAATTTTTTTGCTGCAGGAAGAGACTGTAGGAGTGTCCTGTGCCTCTTGACTGAACTTCCTTTATGATTCTCTTAATTCATTGTTGTGGTTTTTCCGATAGCATATTTAGTAATGCAGCATTCCAAAATTACAAGATCCTTGTGCACAGCACTGCTGGGGAAAAAAAAAAAATCCAAACTCCTTTTTAAAGCAAATAAGCTCTTTTTTTTTTTTTTTTTTTTTTTAGGGGCCATGAGATCTCAATTTAAAATTTTTATGATAAACCACTTTTTAGCTTGATAGATTAATCTGTCCCATACCTTTTAGAGTACATATTGATTCATAAACTGATAGTTCATCAAGAGAAGTGTGGATTCATAAATAAATGTAGTGCTGATAGCATTACCTTTATCTTCAAATGGATGGTCTGGCAAGATGTCTATTTTAGGGGAGAGCATCTGCATCACATATCTGAGGAAAGTTTTGATAGTTTCTGTTTTGGAGGAAGAAAGCTGGCAAATTGAAAACCTTTTATTACAACTCAAATTATTCTTCCTATTTAGAAAGTGAGTCTGATGATAGTTCAGATGATGAACCTTTAATTAAAAAGCTGAAGAAGCCACCCACAGATGAAGAAATTAAAGAAACTGTCAAGAACTTGTTGGCCAATGCAAACTTGGAGGAGGTCACAATGAAGCAAATTTGCAAGGAGGTAAGCAAGTATGATATTGCAGTCTCATTTTAGGCAACAGGTTGTCTATGAACTGACTTTTGTCATTGTATCAGAAGTGGAGGTTTGCACTTTGCACAATGGTTCAGAAACAAACTAGTTTTGCATTGATTTATTTATTTTCTAGTATCTATAACAAGGAGAGCTTTAATCTTAAGGAGTGCAACACTGATACCCAACATTAGAATTGAAATCCCCAAAGAAAAGGTAGCTGCATGGAAAATAGCAGTATTACCTCCAAAACAAATGCCGTGTACTAAAGTATTTGAGATGTTGAGAGGGTGCAGGAGCTTGCAACTGTCAAAAGAGGAGGGCTGTGTCCCACTCTCTGTAAATTTCTCCTACTCACTTTGTTCTCATTCTTCATGTGTGCTCTTTCTGAGTCCATTCAACTCTAATCTACCAGCAAAGAAGTTAATATTTCGTATCTGCATTAGTTGAGTTGAATGAATTCAGCAAGGAATTCATTGGTTGTCAGGACAGGTGCCAGCAAGGGTCCATATGGCTGGAAAAGGGAAAGGTAGGGAACAGTTACTACACACAGACAATACTGTTACCTTGATGTTTTCTATAGTCAAACTGTGTGTTTGTTTTCCTGGTACTTCCAGGAGGTTGTCTTGATAAAATGAAACCAGAAGTTATGAGAAAACAATTTATTTATATTCTGTACAAACTTTTTGTCACAGTAATTTTCTAGTCTTTCTAGAAGTCTGAAATTTGGTATGCTGAACTAAAATACTTTGCACTGGTTGTCAGTGTTGGCATCTGTTTCTTTTTTCTTTGGTCCTCTCCCACCCAGTTAACCAAAAAATAGTTGTAGAATAGCACTCAGATACATTGGCTTTTCTGTTAGTCACCTGAAAGGATCACTATTTTGCTTACTACCAAAAAAAATAAGTAAACATTAGGATTTGATATTTGTTTGGCTTCCTATGCTAGTGCGGGGATATCTGACACTTAGAGAGCATGTCAGACAAAGACTGGAGAATTCTTACTTGCCTGATAAGGCAAGCTATGCATTCCAGTTTACTAATGTGGAAAAATTATAGTGAGTGTTGTCAGTGACTAAGCATAAAAAAGAGTATTTAAATATTTATGTGGTCAAAATAAAGACAGGAAATACACTTTTCACTTCCCATAATTAACAGGGCATTTTGGTATATTAGAAATACCAGATTTTGCCCTAATTTCATTTAAGCAACTTCTGTTAATACAGTACATTGAATTAAAGTAATTTGAGGTTTGGTTTGTTGTGTGTGTTTTGTTTTGTTACTTTTTTTTTTTTTTTTTTTTTTTAGGTGTATGAAAACTATCCTAGTTATGATTTATCTGACAGGAAAGACTTCATTAAAAAAACAGTCAAAGAGGTAAAAACTTTATCATTTAGAAAATGTGCTGGGTTGGGGTGTTTTTTCTTCAGCCTTTTAGAAAGGAGCATGGCATCCTGTTACAGTTTTCATAGCCTACTGTATAGTATTGGAAGTTTAGTGGTCCAGTAAACCTGAGCTCTGGTCCTAATTTGATTTTTTTTTTTTTTTTTTTTTTTTTTTCCTTTTGTATCTCTACTACTCTCATGAGTTTCTTTGGTAAGCAGAACTAAAATTAAAGCTATCTTGCTGTCATCATTTTTGATGACTTTTACTCTCTGAAAGCTATGCATTTGCTTTAAATGACAGCCTTGACTGCAAGGTGCACTGTAATTCATGCACTGACCACATATATATTTTAGGTAACAATGTGTGAGGTTGTGTAAGTTCTGCAGACCTGCAAGCTTTGGCAAGGAGAGAAGGCAAAATGAGGATAGGTAGCTTTTCTCTGCATTTGCTCCTGGTAGCTCAGTTACTATGTTGCCTTCAGGTTTCCTGCACTGAAGATTAGTGATCTAATGTATTCATGACAAAGGATTTGTAGTCTGGTCTGTGGTTGGTGATCAGAAAAAAAATTTCAAGTTCTATTACTTTTGCTTGCCCCCAAACTAAAAATGGAACCTGAGAAGTGAGGTTTTCTTAGCAGAGTTAATAAAGTAACTTTCTCTTGTGACTTCATTTGCATATGTTGATACATGGCTATCTAGAAACAGTTGTGTCTATGTGCTGTGTGTCGTTATCAGTGAAGGTGTAAGAGAGGAGTTTGTTTACTGTAGGGATGTTCTTGGAGTTTTGTGATAGCTAAAGTTGAGTGCATTTTCTTGATAGTCTGATGGAAAAGGAGTAGCTGTATGTAACTGGATTGAGAGAAAGGAGAAAACTAATACACTTCTCTTTTCAGTTAATTTCATGATCTGATTTGACTGTGGGGAATGAAGATTCCTGGTTTTGTGTTCCCATGGATTTGAAGATCTGATAGGCACCAGCAAAAGGAATGTGTGTTACCCTGGGTGGTATTTAGTCAAAGCTGATTCTGCTGATCTAATGTTAAGAGTGTTGATGTAAATTGCTTTGTGTGTCTTTTTGTTTCATTTTGGGTTTTTTTGTTTGGTTTTTTTTGGGGGGGGGAACAAAGCTGCATTTGATGCAGTTTTTAGTTGAACATACTTAAGCTTCGTGCATGGCAATAAATGTTCCCTTTTTATAGTTTTTGTACATTTTGAATTGCTTTGTATAACTAGATTCATTAGAACTATCATAGGTTTTTAGTGTGGATTACTAGCTTGCAGGAGATTTTAAAATTAAGTAAAACATGCAGAGACTGGAATATTGCAGTATTGGTTATAAAGGTATTTTGAATACATATCCATTCTGAAAATAACAAGAGTTAGTCACATGTTAATCTCTTTTATATTCTGATACATTCTACAGATGCAGAATTATTCTGAATCTAGATTATTGTCTTGCATGTGTAGGCACTGAGAGAACTGTCAAAGCATGGTAACTGATTGGCATAAAGATGTTATTTTTGTACTTTCAAAAGGCTTTCTGTTGTGTATATAAAGTTATTTCAGATTTCTTTTGTGCAAATCAGTTTTTAAATCTTGTTATCTTAGAATTTATGACATTAAATGTCAGTGTTCAGCAGTGAGGCTATGATGAAAAGTGGTATGCAGAAGTTTCATGAAGCTACAAACAAGTTGAGGTTTTATGATGTTTGTCCCATCTTGCCTTGTACAGAAACTAAACTGTAGTTTTATACTTAAGCTTTTCAGCTTATAACTTCATATAAAAGACTACAGATACATTTGTTTCAATGGCTTGAGAAAGTAAATAAATCCCTCTGCAGGCTGTAGGAAAATTTGTAAAGGTCACTTTGCAAAAAAATCTTTAGTGTCTTGACTTGATGGCCTAGCGTCTTGGAAGTGGGTTTCCAAGATGTACAGATGGGAGGCTCAATAGCTTGGGAAATCCACAGTGGGGCTTCTGTATCAGATAGCGCTGATGTGTGTGGTTAAGTTCTCTTCTGTATGCGAAAGCTCTTCTGAACCTGAGCCTTGGTGCTTGGACATGGACAATGGTACTTTTAAGCCTGCAGTCTTGAACTTTGGCCCACAGCTTTTCAGATCAAAGTGAACTCTTTGCATAAGTTTTTGTTCTTTAGGTTTCTGTTCTCCATATACCTTGGGAAATCCTACACTTACAATTATGAAACTAATAATTGCCAAAGTGTGGGCTGCAATTGATGCCATGAGCACAGAATCTCTCTGACTGTAGTATTGCTGAAAGACAAAGCATATTTTTTTGAATTTTATTGTACAGTTCATAAAGGATTTAAATTCTGAAAATGTTCAGCCAGTTAGACTATTATTGTTAACATACTTTTTTAATTTCTTTGCGTGTAATGGTTTATAATAAGGCTGAATAGTAATGGGGGGGTTTGTATTCAATAAATGGCTTTCACAAAAATGTAAATCAATTTTGATGATCTAATATTTGCTTAAATGTATAGTAAAAGAAAAAAAAATCTATACAGAAACAAGGTTGTCTTTATCTCATCTTGTAGAAACTAGTCAAGCCTTTTTCATCAGGCTTTTCTGTTTTAAAGATACTATTGCTGAAATGTATGTCCTTGCACCAGCATACAATTTTATATGTTCTGTAAGGTTGGTTTGGTTTTATTTGTTTGGCTTTTTTTTTTTTTTTCCTTTCCTAGAACTGTTTTATCATAAAACCCACTTTTTCATTTACAAATAAAAGCAACAAAAGTTTCCAAGTCCTACTTAAAAGCAGAAAGTTATTTCAAGTTTTCTTGAGTTTTGGGATGGATTTTCTACAAACACTTGAACTGCTTTGTGATTTTTAGGTAAATATACCAGTTGGTTTCAGTTGTGTGGGTCAGGAGGTGTTTTTAAGATGAGTGACTCACAAGTATAAAAAATGTAGCAAAAAATTACAAAACGTTAGCGTACTTCTATTCATTGTATGTTTTTTGCAAGAAAATAAAGCACATTTCTTGCCACTTTGGATTGTGCAGATGGAATGGAAATGAACTTGGCATCCTTCAAATACTTTGTTTCAATCTCTTAACTATAACTCAGTGTAGTCCTCAACAGAGAAGAAATGTCTGAGCTGTTTCCCTGCTAATCCATACCAGCCTGGCTGCAGCTGGGACAATATTCCAGTTCTTTCTACAACTGGGGGAAAGACTGCAGCACAATACTAAAAGGTAAATAAAATGTCTTGCTTATCCTGATGCTATTGGATTAAAAACAGCTGATAAGAGCTCTAAATCCTGTATTGAGGTGCTCATAAAAAATAGAAACTGGGTAACTAGAGAAAAGGTAACTAATTAAAGTGTTCAGGCATATACCTTCCAGGTACTTAAGATTATGTCCTGACTGTTATATTCTAGAAAAAGTCCTAACATTTTTATTTGATTCCTTACAGCCTAATTCCTGCAGTCCAGTATATTTGTTACTCTGTTTAGTTCAGGTTTTGCTATTCTGCTATTTTGGTTAGTGACCTGGAAAACCACCCAAGTTAACCTGAGTGACTTGCTTGTATCAACAACTGTTCTTAAGACTGAGCCTGGCATCTGAGATAGCCGTGTATGGGCCCTGTAGAAGAAGGGTGGAGAGGGTGAGGAGGGGAAAGGGAAGAACAGAAATTTTGGGTGAGGAGGTTACATGTCCTTAGGAAAAGACCTGAGTTGGAGTTACGTGGTAACCCATGGTACACTGCTCAGTCATATCTAACAGGGATGAAATTAGGAAGATGCAGCTTTAAGCACCATCCTACTTTTTTTCTGGAAGCTCTAGACTAATAAGGCTTCTTGGGCCTAGCAGGCTGCTTATAGCATCTGTGTTCCTACTGCATTATCATGTTACAAGGCGTGTGACAGCAAGATATATGAATGTCTGGGTTTAGATTAGCCACTACCAAGATGGACTTAGAATCATAGAATAGTTAGGGTTGGAAAGGACCTTAAGATCATCTAGTTCCAACTGCCCTGCCATGGGCAAGGACACCTCACACTAAACCATGACACCCAAGGCTTTGTCCAACCTGGCCTTGAACACCACCAGGGATGGAGCATTCACAACCTCCCTGGGCAACCCATTCCAGTGCCTCACCACCCTAACACTAAAGAATTTCTTCCTTATATCCAATCTAAACTTCCCCTGTTTAAGTTTTAACCTGTTACCTCTTGTCCTGTCACTACAGTCCCTGATGAAGAGTCCATCCCCAGCATTCTTGTAGGCCCCCTTCAGATACTGGAAGGCTGCTACGAGGTCTCCACGCAGCCTGCTCTTCAGGCTGAACAGCGCCAACTTTCTCAGCCTGTCTCCATACGGGAGGTGCTCCAGTCCCCTGATCATCCTCGTGGTCCTCCTCTGGCCTTGTTCCAACAGTTCCATGTCCTTTTTATGTTGAGGACACCAGAACTGCACACAATACCCCAAGTGAGGTCTCATAAGAGCAGAGTAGAGGGGCAGGATCACCTCCTTCGACCTGCTGGTCACGCTCCTCTTGATGCAGCCCAGGATAGGGTTGGCTTTCTGGGCTGCAAGTGCACACTGAAGCTGGCTCGTGTTCATTTTTATATCAACCGACACCCCTAAGTCCTCTGTAGGGCTGCTCTGAATCTCTTCTTTGCCCAACCTGTAGCCGTGCCTGGGATTGCTCCGACCCAGGTGTAGGACCTTGCACTTGGCATGGTTAAACTTCATAAGGTTGGCATCAGCCCAAAGCATGTCGAGGTCCCTCTGGATGGCATTCCCTTCCCTCCAGCATATCAACCAAACCACACAGCTTGGTGTCATCGGCAAACTTGCTGAGGGCGCACTCAATCCCACTGTCCATGTCGCTGACAAAGATGATGAACAAGACCGGTCCCAACACCGATCCCTGAGGGACACCACTCGTTACTGGTCTCCAGCCGGACATTGAGCCATTGACCACAACTCTTTGTGTGTGGCCATCCAGCCAGTTCTTTATCCACTGAGTGGTCCACCTATCAAATTGATGTCTCTGCAATTTAGAGACAAGGATGTCATGTGGGACAGTGTCAAAGGCTTTGTACAAGTCCAGGTAGATAACATCAACTGCTCTACCCCTGTCCATCAGTTCCGTAGCCCCATCATAGAAGGCCACCAAATTGGTCAGGCAGGATTTCCCCTTAGTGAAGCCATGCTGGCTGTCCCCAAGCACCTCTTTGTTTTTCATGTGCCTTAGCATGCCTTCCAGGAGAATCTGCTCCAAGATTTTGCCAGGCATAGAGGTGAGACTTAAAATAACCTTTTTGGAGGCCAGTGCTTAATCTGGCTAAATGATGCCCCTGGCAGTCAGCATGGTGATTTCCAATAAGGTGTATTAGCTCTGCTGTTGTTTCAGAGAGACAGTGACTCATAACCACTTGGGTAGATCTAATTATTCCTGTTTCCAAATCACAAAGTTGACTATATAGTCTGCAACTACCAAATAGGGGAGCATGGGGAAGGCAGGGCCGGGCTCTACTTGGAGATGCACATTGAGAGGATGGGAGGCACCAGATAGGGCAGAAAAGCTTCACTGTGAGGTTCCTCACACGAAGGTGGGACCTGGAGCAGTTGTAGAATCCCTGTTGTTGGAGATGTCCAGGACTCAACCTGGCAGGGCCCTGAGCAACCAGTTCCACTTGGACTTGTTCCAAGTAGTGGCTTAAACCAAATGATCTCCAGAAGTCCTGGGGTAAGAGGATGGCAATATTATGTAACTTGCCCTGCCTTTTCACCTGACCTTGTTCACTGGATTGCACCCCTTTTATTTCCAATTTAAGTTTTAGACAGGTGTGCTAAAAGGAAAAAAATTCACTCACATCAACTGTGTTCTGGGAGGACTGTCATTCCTGGGAGGAGTGTGAGGAAATCTACTGATTTGCACTTAATTTTAAAAGCAGCATTAGTATTTTCTTTTGATTTCAAAAACTTATTCTTAGAATGAAGTTAATGTTTTCAAGACCAGTGTCAAGTGTAATGGTAATAATTTTCCTGCTGGGAGACATTAGGAGAACAAAGTACATTTTTGGGATACAAACTTTGAAATGATAATCAACTATGACAGGGTTAGCGGAAAGCAGTGAATCTTCCACACCATAATGCTTTCACTGGTTCAGACCTACATGTGTAACTGCTTGAAACAAACTTTCAAAGGAAGTACCAGTTTGGGGTGGAGTTTTTTTGTTGTCTGCAGTCCGACTTAAGCTAAACAAACACATTACCTCCCCTTCAAGAAAAACAGTGTAGGTAAGTGTTACCAGAATTTGTTGCTGTAGTGAGGCTTGCACATGCTTACAGTGATCTATGACTATTAGGAATCTTTCAGGGCCACAGTCCTACAAAGTGTTTGTTCTACAGTTATTAAGTGAAAAGCATTAAGTGGTTTGCAGGTGATTTTCCTGGCTATTTTAAAATTATGGGCAGTGCTAAAAAACTGTTTTAGCTAAAATTCCCTTTGGCTAAGGAAAATAATCTGATAGAAGCTTATAAATTTGTTAAAACTTTGAGGCAAAAATACGCTATTACAATATTGTCCTAGAGCTCATTGAAGGCTGTACAGAAGCACTTTTGAGGAAATGGCTAGCTATAGGAATATCTAAAATGAAATCGTAGTATCAAATGTAATAAAGTAGGTTTAACTACTAGTTAAATTTAAAGAAAAAGGAAAAAAGCAAACAAAAACACCCACCAAAACATGAGCATCCTTTGGATACTTTCCAGTTTTATTCTGCTGCCATAACATAGTCACACAGAAGAGCTGAAGTGTAACAGATCATGCTCTGCATTCAAACATGTAACAAATCTTCTCAAAGAAAACGTTCCCCAGTCATTTATTTGCAGGGAATAAATTAAACACAAAACATAGACATGCTTGAAATAAATTTTAACATAGGTATCAAAAAAATTTGGGGGGAACATTAATTAAGGAATGAAGTCTCAGAACCAGCCTGATGTTCTTATACATTTCAAACGAATGTAAATTATAATGGAACATACTTATTTTATTTACTTCTCAAACTGAAGTGCAGCACAATATAGTTTAAGTGCCTTGGCACCAAAATAATATACAAATAATTAATAGACTAGGCCATTAGTAAATTCATTATTAATTCATCATTAGTTAACCTTTTTTTTAATGCTAAAGGAAGTGTGCAGCAGCTGAAGCCAAATGTGACCATATTTTGTTCATGTCCATCTTTATTCTCTAGAAAATAGCATTTATCTACCTGCAAAGTTGTAGGTTTGAAACTCCAAGTACAAATTAACAGTATGGAAGCATATGCCTAAAATCAAGCATGTTCATACAAACTTTGGACTGCAGAAAGGGATGCTGAGCTCAACTTTCCAGGCATTTCCTGTCTAAAATGCAATGTGTTTATATGCTGTTACTAAGGTAACTGAAGTTTTGACCAAGATCAGCTGAAGCAGCTATTTGGGCTTGTAGAAATTAGGGGGGGTTTTCCTACTTCAGAAGCTCCTCTCCCAATAATTTTGGCATATACAATAAACTAGAAAAGAAACTTGGAAGTCAAACTACACAACTCTCAATCTTTCCTACTTAGGCTGTGAATTGGCTTATAATTTATGAAATTAACAAAGTGCAAATGATTACCCAAAGCAAAATCTGATGCCCGATTACCTTTTCTCATCAGAGGATTTTGTCTTGCTTCTTATAACCTTTAAATTACAATTTAATACTTGGAAATACTTTTAAACTGTACATACTAGGATTTATATAGAGGAAAATTATTAACAGTTACACTTTTCCTATTAATTTATATAATTCAGCTTTAAGAAGCAGAACAAAATATATATCTGAAAAACATCTAGTTATATAAACATCTTCACCTTGTAAATTAGAGATTAATTAAAGGTATTTAACAATATCATAGCTATTCTAACAACAAAATATTAGGTATTTAAAAAGAAGAATTGCATTTATTCAGTAGGATTTTTCTTAAGGTTGATTGTTGGGTTTTTTTGTTTTTTTCCCAGCTTTATGAAAATAAGCATTGTAACTCAAAAGCTTGCTGTTATTCTTAAACAAAGAGATTAAAAAAAAGAAGAACCTATGCATGAGAATAGATGAGGGGGAAGAGAACAAGTGCTTGCTTTTAGAAGTCAGGAGATTTGTGCAGTAGTTAGAGGAAAGGCGTGAGGGAAGATATCTAAAAGTTGGGTTACATTTTTCTTTAATACTGTTTTAGTGGAACAGTATTACAACAGAGATCCTGGTTATGTCTGTCTTACTTCTATTGAAAAACACTTCATTTCCTTCCCTGTCCCATGGAAAAGCTTAGATGCTTAGGCCTTACTGAATTACACCCTCCACCCTCAAGATGTTTTTAATAATACTTTAATCATGAAAGTAAAACGAAGAAGAAAAAAAAAAACTTCAAGTCAAAGTGCAAGCCACCTTGTTTCAGCCCTTCATGAAAGTGTTACTGTTTTTCCTCATTCATCTTCACTTATTTTTTAAATATAAAAGCTGAATGAGCCTTTAGGAACTTAGAGTCCTTCATCCCCAACTGTGCACTCATATCAGTAGATAGTTTCTCTACTCAGCCCAAATTTAATTTGGAAGTTTGTTTTCAAAATACTCTTAGAGGTAAGAGTGTTTTTAAGCTGTCCTATTCCTACATGATTAGAAGCACTAAGCAAATATGCACTTAGCCTATTATTGTAATAAGAATTTATCTGAATAAGTAGCAGAAATACTTTAAATTTCTTTAAAGTAATGTAAATGTTAATTTTTCAAGTTCTGTTAGCTACAACAACCTTTTTATGATTGCACTGTAAACTGTTCCAGCTGTCTGATTTAAAGGAACAAACTTAATATTCCAAAGCCCACTTTGTGGAGGCTAAGAATATGAAAAATATTATAGAAAAGGTTATTGATTCCAAGTGGAAAAAGTTGAGTTCCTTCCTACAATAATTCTAGAATTTGTCTAGGCTCTTCAGGCTTTGGGGAGGAAACTGGAACTCCTATGAGCATAATCAACCTGAGAAGCACAGTTAGCAGAAAATTCCTATCATTACTAACTGCCAGCATTTTTAATGTTGTATATTAACTTGGTTTTAATCTGACCTTCTGAAATGAAGGCTCACAATAGCATGACTCAAGCTGTACAGAAGAGGATGCTTAATAGAAGTTCCATTAGTTAAGTTGTGGCCAGAGATTCCAGTGTCACTCTTGCCAGTAATACCTTAGAATCCCTATTAATATCAGGGCTTAGAAGGAGGGGAAGTGAGAGGGCTAGGGAGAAAGAGGAAAAGGAAGATTTTATCTTCAGGTACCATACACTATTTAAGTACCACTTAGGGAAAAGGCAGCAATAGGAAACTTGAAGATAGTTTTACCCACAGAAAACAAAAATATATCTAT
Organism: Psittacula echo; assembly: GCF_963264785.1. Classification (NCBI taxonomy): domain Eukaryota; kingdom Metazoa; phylum Chordata; class Aves; order Psittaciformes; family Psittacidae; genus Psittacula; species Psittacula echo. Next base: position 65,738,475 of record NC_137737.1, read on the forward strand.
AAACACAAAATTTCAATACTTAAAATGCTGCTATTTTGCTCGCTTCTCGAACTCCACTCAGGTAAGCTCCTGTGACAGTCTGAGGAAAGTGCCTATTTGTGGCCTGTATTTAAACAAACAAAGTTATTTTTTTCCAAAACTATTAGAAGATAGAATTTCAGTTTATAATATCAATTTTATTTTCCTTAATCATACACAAACATTTTTAAAAGCCATGGAAAACTTCTTAGAAAGGATTTAGGAGGAAATATTTAAGATTTTAGCTACTTCAAAATTTGCAAGCAAGTCAACTAGCAAAAGCAGTAGTCTGTTTTGGCATCTGCACGTTAGTGAGGCAGGTAAGTTCTGATCCAGTGTAGAATGGACCTATACCATCAGCAGCATGCATTTGTTATGTTACCCACAAATGGAGTAATAGACAATTTGACTGAAGATACAGGTGGATTATATAGTCTTGTCATGTTCTGCACTTACAGTTTACATGGTTGACTCCTGGCCTGAAATAGTTGACAGACTTTCCATGCCAAATAATGTTAATAAAAAGGATTGAGTCAAAAATCAAAAAATGTTAGAATTGTAGAACCACAGAATGGCTTGGGTTGGAAAGGACCTTAAGATCATCTAGTTCCAAGCCCCCTGCCACAAGCAGGGATGCCTCACACTAGACCATGGCACCCAAGGTTCTGTCCAAGCTGGCCTTGAACACTGCCAGTGTTGGAGCATTTACCACTTCTTTGGGCAACTTGTTCCAATGCCTCACCACCCTCACAGTAAAGAACTTCTTTCTTTTATCTATTCTGATCATCCCCTGTTTAAGTTTAAACCCATCACCCCTTGTCCTATCACTACTCTGATGACAGTAGTAGTATCACTGTTTCCTGATGAAAAGTTAGCATATTTGTGTAGCACAATATTTATGTGCTACCTCTAGATTAATGGTGTTGGTTAGCAAAAGATGATCTTTCACAAGAAATAGTTCCCCAATAACTGTAATCAACATTAACAGAGATACTTACCTCACCAGCAAAAAATATTTTTCCTTGTATGTCTTCAGCTATAATGTCATAAGCTTCACCGCTGCCCCCTGTTTTCACAAAGCTATATGCCATCTGGAGCCAAGGGTCTTTGCTCCACTGAGTAACAAAAAACTTCACTGGGTCAGGAACCTCCTGCAAAACCAAAATGGAATTTATTCACTGCAAAGAAAAGCCCAGAATTGCTTTGCTGCTTCTTATAAACAGTTCCTTGTCATCTTTAGAATATGTAGCATGATTACTATACAGATTAGATTACATTTCAGAATTAAATTCCAATTATCTTTATTACAGTACTAACCACAAAGATAATTTTATTTGCTAGACGTGCCTGATGCCCAAAACATCACAGCTGCACTGTTTTGAATGCAACAAATCTGGGTACTACATGAGGGGGGGGAAAAATTTCTCAGAATAGACAGATACTCTTGCAAACAGGTAAAATACCAGTTATCAGCATTAGTCTTCCAATATCTGAAGGTGGCCTTGGAGGGGGACTGCTGGAGAGGGACTCTTCATCAGGGACTGTAGCAATAGCACAAGGGGTAATGGGTTCAAACTAAAACAGGAGAACTTCAGGATAGATAAAGAGGAAGAAGTTCTTTACTGTGAGGGTGGTGAGGTACTGGAACATGTTGTCCAAAGAAGCGGTAAGTGCTCCATTCCTGGCAGTGCTCAAGACTAGGTTCAATAGAGACTTGGGCAACATGATCTAGTGTGAGGCGTCCCTAGCTGTGGCAGGGCAGTTGGAACTAGATTATCTTAAGGTCCTTTCCAACCCTTCCTATTCTAGGATTCAACACATTTGTATATGTAATGTAAGCATTTTCTATCTTGGTAAGGCATGGTGCTTTGCTACTTCTAGTTGTTAAATATCAAATGGTAATCTTCATTTTGGAGATAATTTTATTCCAGTGGAGAAATAACATTACTTATTTAAGAACAGAAAATGAGCTGGCTTGAAAACCAGGTTCAAGGAGAAATCAAAAAAAACAACCCATAAAGTCAAGAGTGTCTATAGCAAAACCATGACAGTAATACTGGGTATTCTTTGTCACATTGCAGCATAAAAATTGCACATAATTCTACCAAAAAGAGCCTGGATAACAATTGTTTGAAGGCTTAGTCAACTACAACTGCATCTTACAATTGAGGAGCTTGTGACAGGTAAACAGAAGCACCTCTGGTTTCCTCCTACACAACATCTGGTATCAACAAATAGACTGCTCCATTTAGGTAGCAAATGAGAGACTAAAGCTCAAGTAATTAAGACAACAGCTAACCAAGTGCGGCAAGTTTCATGGACAACCCAGAAGAAGTTCTTGTACACCCCTGGAAGCTATCTTGCCTTTGAAAATCACACTCTGTTGTGGACAGATGATTGAAATTCACAACTGCTATAAATCATGGAGATGGGCATGAAAATCATTCTTCTAGACCAGAGCATCACCACAACCAAAGACCTGTTTGCTGTCTCTGCATTCTCATGAGATCACAGTAGCAGGTATGTGGACTTAGATTGCATGTGATTCTGGTAACTGTAAAGCTATCACCAAATGTATGTTTTCTAGGAAAAGTCAAGCTTTCAGATAACAAAGTTCTTACAAGATCATTAATCCTAACATCTCAAGTAAACCTTGAGAGATCACCCATGAACATCAGCACAAGCATTCCTTGGGATCCAACTGCTCTAAGTAATTTAAATTAAGGCATTACTGTCTATAGAGTGGAATGCAAGTAACATTGCTGAGTGATAGTCTTCTGCTTGCCCCAGGTTTCTGCAAGGTTCCTGTTAGTTTTTATTGTAATGATGAGCTGGGGGGGGGTGGAGGGGTGGGGAGCGGGAAGTAGAAATTTCTATCTTACGGTTTTTTTACAGTCAGGATGCGAGGCCCTTGATAAATCATTCTACCTGTACCTCCATCCCAAGACAGCTCAGGAAGGGTTGTTTCTTATTACAAGAGTAAGGGATCTGTTTTGAGGGGCATTGTATTTTTAGTTGCTTTTTACATAAGAGGTGAGGAAATAATAATCTATCTTAAAGCTTTTATGATGTATTGTAAGCAGTGATGACAAAAATACCCCCACCCAACTACCTCTTAGAAAAAGTGACAGCTAAGAAAGAAGCATATTTATGTTACCTGCCTAAAGTACTGATTTTAATTAATTTGCCTTTCTAAAAATGCTTTGAAGGGTGATAGCTCATTTCTGGTTTTCAATTCATTACCATTTTCCTTCAGAAAGATCTAAGATGTTTCAATTCACATTTTTCACACAAGAGACCAAACATTGTGGTTTTAAGTGTGTCTCAAAGGAAGCATATTCCCTCAAACTGATAAGAAAGGAAAAATAGTTTTAAACATCAAAGGTTCTTTTATACATCATGAAGTAATAAGAGCAAAAGCTTTATGTCTGTTGGCAAGTTAATTCATCTCTTAATAAGAGTCTTCTTTTACCTGTTCCTTAAACAGCTCTCGAAGTACAGTCATACACTGTTGTAGTACTTGTTTATCATCTAAATTCTTAACAGTTGCCACAGCATCTCCAGTGACCACTGACATTAAAATGCTTTCTTTGCCCTAAAAACAAGACATTAACATATGAGATCATTTTGAAATTAATAGGCTAGTATTTCTTGAAGAGTCCCTTTTAATTGGTATTGACAGAGAGATTCTCAGCTACCAAGCAACTTTTGTTCTAGAGGAAAGTGAGTTTAATTCCTTAGAATAAAGACTGCATATTCTACAGTATTTAAGCTCAATTTACTAACATCCTTTGATGTCTTGTTCACAGATCTGTGTTACAGTCGGCCCCATTTACAACTTGCTGAATTAATTGAAAACTTCCTATTTACCTACTTAAAAGCTACATCAAAACATTTGACATTTATGGTGTTATTCTTTATGAGAAACCTCTTGAGCTCCAGTTCTGTGCCAAAATTCTACCTCAACTGGATTCCAGTTTCAAAAGGTGGTAATAAGAAGAATCTATTTAAATACTAGTTAGATACATTTTGGATTAGGCAAATACTAAGTTCTTACCAGGAGATTTTGTCCCAGTTCTTCTAGCAAAGAATAGCTATCAGGCAAATTAAAAATTGTATCTAGTGTCTCTGGACAGCACCAGCACATTAAACCTCATGTAGAATGAACTTAAGTATTGAAAACTTCTGTTTAAGGGAAGTCACGTACAGGTACAGAGAGCATAGTAATGTCTTCACAGGATTGCTTCCTTTTGGAGTAAGCCATAAGTTTACAAAATGGCCTTTTAACTGCAGCCAAGTAGTAAACAGCAGTTGTAAAAACATAAAAAGGTAAGATAAATATGTGTCGTGTCTGCTTGGAACTGGCAGGGAAAAGAAACATTATGTCAATGCACTGGTTTGAATTTGTTTTGCAATTCATGAGTTTGGGACTAATCCTACAGACCTCAGTTTTATAAAAAGCCTAGCGTTGGTTTTTTCTTCTGCTATTCCACATAGCTATTCAGGCTAGTGCAAGTCATTAACTGTTAATAAATCAGCATGATCTTTTTAACAGGATTTTTAACTAATTTAAATAAGGGAACAGAAGTCCTAAACTGGAAGTGACTGGTAGGCTTTGTCCCATATTAGTACATCTATAGTCAGGTATTAACAGAATTTTTTGAGAATAAAAGTATTAACTTGCTTGTATATTATTTTGTATCCAAAAGTAAGAAAACATTCCCATTTATTACAAAGTATCAATCAGATTTTGCTTGATAAATAACACTGCTTTCCCTTCTTTTGACAGTTGCAGGGATGGGGGGAAGAAAACATTTGTTGTTCAGTAATTATCGCACCTAGATTCCACACTGAATTTCTGAAAGGCCAACAGAAAATACAGTTAGCACATGATACCTCTGGATCCATGTCATAGAAAATGCTGAAGAGCCCACGCTGGCTGGAATTGGGTGGAACGTGACCAAAAAAATCAGCTCCTTGAATTTTACTGTCCCAGAATCTGTAAGGAAACTGCAAGGCAATCTAGAGAGAGAGAGAGATGAAATTAAAGTGTTTCATATCACAAAATTTAAAACTGGATATGGTATATATTCTTCTTCTAATTCTTTGTCCCTTTTTCACTAAGAGACACCCAGTTCTGTGAGAGGGTCTCAACAAAGAATATGTGGGTCTGTTCTCCAAGAGGGACAGGGAAGAGGAAAAGATGCTAGTCTCACAAATTGCACATGCACAGACTGTCAATTCACTATGGAAAATGCTCAAGAAATTCAGCAGAATTTTTAAAAACTTAATGTAGAACTTGGTGATCCCAAGTTCTGTGGTTTCTGAACCTTGACTTGAAATGTCAACATTGTTACAGTGGTGTTCCCGGCATTACTTCTGTTACTGTTTTGTTCTAAGCAGACATCTGTGATCTTACTAGGGATCATTTCAGGAGAAGCTGTATTTGCACTAGGAAAGGGTAGAAGATTTTACGCTGGTCAAATACACAACTTTCAGTATTCTTCTGAAATAGCTTATGTATTTATTAGGTCAAAAGGACCTAGAATAAGCACATTATTTGAATTTTGGAAGATTTAAGACCATCATGAAGGCTTGCTGAGAATTAAACCTAAAATGTTTAAGTTGTGAAATGATTCTGCAAACAATTTCTTTAAAAAGCCCATTAAGTTTGGAAATCTAAGAAAGAGAAATACATGTGATCCCCAATAGCATTTTGCTCTTCTAGGCTAGTGTATACAAGTAAAACCAAATACATAATAATTCCTGAGGAATACGCAGCAAAGGCAACAGGGACAAAGCAGCTGGTGTTTCTATGAAAAGAAAATTAAATATAATCTGAAATTACTTACCTTCTCAATGACTCCTGCTCCCAAACTATTAATGGCTTTAATTTTTTTTTCTGACAGGGGAGGATTAAACTGAATGGCATTTTTCTGAAGAAGGGCCAGTGGTACAGTCACTAATACCTGAAAGAAATAATTACAACAGTAGCAAAAAATACTGCACTTAAGCCTTGCAGCATTATCTTGACTATCTTGGATTATCCTTGTAGGATGCAGCATAATACTCACCAGACATCTTTTGAGCAGTGTCTAGTTTTACTCCCCATTAATGAGAAACTCATGACTTACATTCAGGAGAGAACAGGTCCTACAGTTCACTCTATTTAAGTTGTACTCTGTTGACTTGTTTGTAGCAGAGTGGGTAACCATGCTACTAATTTTAATACCTCCCACAAATTATAATCAGTGGCTCTCAGATTAACAAAACTGCCCTTTTTGAAAGGAGAGAGAAGATGGTCTTTGCTTTCTTTTTTCTTCCTTCACAGATCCCTTCTCTTTAAAATATGCTCAGTAACACTGTTGATGTCAATCCAGTCTTGATCAAATTTATGTATAATTTTAAAAATCACTAAAGGCTAAATTACACAGCATGAAGCCAGTGGGGATACAAAGAAATACAAGTTGTCAAGTCCTGCATGCCAAAGGGAAAAATTTTAATAGGGCAGATTCACTGGCTAAATGGGGTAAAGCTGAGCAGGGAACAGAACCAGAAAACATAACTGTCACTTCAAAGACCAGATAAAAAAATCTATTTGCTTCACATTTTTATTACTAACTTTATAGTGTTTAGTTCTTCAAATTAACTAGTACTCAAAACTCAAGCATGCTCAATGAAAAATAAGCTCTAGGACATCCAAATATGGGTCACTAAAGTATATAGTGTTTTCATCTTTGTGGGAAGAAATTGGACTAAATAAGTCTTCTGAGAGGGAAGGAAAAAAAAGAAAAAAGGACTGTGCTGTGGTCAGTATTGAATATTCAATATTTAATATTAATCTTGAAGCATATTAGGTACCTTTTGTGTTGTCCACACTGTTCCATCTGCAGTAGTGACCTGTACTTCCTCACCAGAATAGTCAACAGTGTGTACCTGTCGAGAGTCAAATTGAAGAAAGTTATACGACAAAAATATACATATGCGATGCAAATTCAGACAATAGCAAATATAGCACCAGTCTGAAAACTAGGAATTGAAGAGCAAACGTTTTCCAAGAAATATTGAAAGAAAAAAATAGCCTCCATGGAAGCTGAAAACAAAACTCATAGTGATTGTAACATATAAGCTCATCATAATATAACATTTAAGTACTGATAGTCCTCAAAGAGGATTTCCAGAAATCGTGAAATTGTCCTCTCTTTATTATTAAAGGCAAGTCGAAATAATCAGGCACATATTTGTCGGGTCCAAAAGAATACTTGTGTGCTTCAAAGCAATCCCAGACAGGCACCACATCAACGTTTTCCAGACTTACTGGGAAATTCAGCCGGATGTCCAGCCCTTCTGCCAATTTATTAATCACAGTAGAATATCCCACAGTTAGAAGAGTGTGATCTCCAGCAAACTGTGCAAAAAATTCATTGTGGTCCCATGAGCGTGCAGATACCTGTGGATAGAACATAACTAGCTGTGTTTACTGGTGAGGTGACATGGCTGCTATCAAAAGTCCCACAGTTTAGAAGAAGCCACCCTCATTCCCTTCACGACTGGAAAAAACAAAAAGTGTATCACCAGAATGTATGGCAACACTGACAAAACCAAACAGCTTGTTTAGCTAAGGGCACTGTACAACATATGAATTGCTAGATTAAGAAATGTCGTAATGAGTTGGTCAATAGCAGGTACTTTATAGATCTGCTTAGCAGAGAAAACAAGGAAAGCAGTACAAAATTTCAGGTGATTTCAGCATATTTATTCTGCTTTTCTGTCTCTAGCAAAGAAATCAGATTTTACAGTCCTAAAACTTCAAATAAAAATGGAAATATTTTATTTCCGAACATGAAGAGAAAAATGAGATACCGAAAGATCTCAGTGGAAATTTTCTGTCACTTCAGAGGTTCCTCCATGATATCTTTCATTGACCTCCCCCACCCCTGCAAACTCATAGTACAAAAGTGGTGATTGCTTAGTGCAAATATCACTAAGCAATAAAAAAATTGGGAAACAATTCTCAAACTGCTATTCAGATGCCAGTTCCTATCACTGCAGTTGCATTTACTTCATATTTTGATTTTAAAATTGAAGGTAAGATAGATTTTAACATTTTTCTTATTTCCTTGGGTGTTTATGAAGTGTGAAAGCTTGACACATCGAACTGTTTTCCACTGACTGCCCACGGTCTTGCAGATTTTTATTATGTTATGTGCTTCTCAGGTCAGATTTGTGCACCTGCACAGATCAGTCAGCTGTCCCACTACAATTGACTCTAAACATCTTTAACCCAAGCAACAGGACTGAGTAAATAATGCAGTGAAAACAACATCATACTTTGATATCAATTTCCTGAATCTGCTTGATTAAAACTGAAGTTGCAAGGAAAGCCAAGTATCACGTAGGCAACAGAATACCTAGGAGTGCTCAACTGGGGCCCACCATCAGGGTGTTGGCACACTTCAGAAGTTAAATGCATTTATTCTCAAGATACCTAGCAAGGTAGAGAAATACCTCAGTTTTTAAACACAGAACTGAGAAGAAGTCACAGACAACATCTGAGGAGGAGTAACTCTCCTGTGAATCCTACCACCCACTATCTCGGCAAGATGTCCTACTCCACTGCACCATCTACTCTCAACTTCCATGTTAAGGAGGATCTCACTGGAAGTATGTCATGAACTCCCGACAGATTACCTAAGGCAGCGCTGTAGTCTGTGTCTCAATGCTTTTAACGAACATGTTTGGGACACAGGAAGTTTAAGGGTAGCTGATCCTTTCTTTGGGACCATGGGATGGATCAGATGATTTATCAATGTTGCTTCCAACCCTATTTCCTGTGAAGCTCAACCACATCAGAACACAGCTGCCAAAACTCACCTGAGAGAGGTTGCTGCCACAGGCATACTCCAAATTACTGAGATGGAACTGTAATACTTTTTCTTCAAGCTCACTGAACTGGATACCAGACTCCTGAATAAAGGCTTTATAGATCTCTTGTATTTTTTCTGTGAAAGAATATGTTTAAAACAAGGATATATCATGATTCGTCAAAAGTCCTGCTACATTTCAATATGCTGTTCTCTGGATCACAAGGTTTTCATGCTTATTGCTATTTTGCACCCAGATGTTTTTCTTCACATAGGAAAAAAAAAAAAAAAAAGGCAAGAACTTTCTGGTGATAAACAACTTTGTTGTTTGATCACAGGTTTCCCTAGTAAATGGGAAGCTTTAGGGTAAAATAGAGGTTAAAATGATTTCAAAGAAAATAAGAAAAGAAACACTGCGACAGCACAGCTGGGCTAGCCAATTGAGACAAGATTTAAATTAATTGTTTAGCTATCATCAATATACAGTAGAAGATATTTCAAGGAAAATACACTGTAAGATAATGGAGAATCCTTGCAAATAAATCCTTGCTTAATTTTTACAAAACCAAAAAAGCTGAGGAATTTAATCCAGAGTTCACTGAAGAACATAGGAGCTGCTAATTCTGTCTTACAGAATCCAGCTGGAAAGATCTGGAAAGCAGACATTTCTGAGCAAGTTTTAGTTGTTGTTGTTGTTGAATGTGCTTGCATGCTGTAAGTGTGGTGGGAGGCGTTACCAATGGAGATGGGAAAATTCTTGCCAGCAGAAGGCTTTAATCTTTCTAAAAAATAGCCTGATTAATCAAAAAGTGTAAGAGTTGTCGATAACTATGGCCTGCTTCAGCAAGGAACATATCCTTTTAACTGCTAGTGCCACTAGTTACACTGAAAAAGCTACCTCATGAAAACAAGATACTACATCAGAAGTCACACAGTACTATAAAAGCTTACCAATTAGACTTCCTTAGAAGTTACAAGTGACATTTTGGTCTGTGTGTATATGATAGTCCTCCACAGAGCCAGGTTATCACTGTTGGATTTAAGGTCAGATGTATATCCATACACTTCTAAAAATGTCTGCTGTAAAAGCCAATTTAATATAAAAGTCTATGAACACAGCCAACATCTTCACTTTGCAATACCTCTCCTACTTACCACCAAGAGGAACATCTTGATGTTGAGTTTTATCTTTTCTCCACTCAGAGACGACATCTAGGATGGCATTGAAATGAAAGTCCATACGTTTATCAATGGTGGGATCTGTTATTCTTCCACCTTCTTGGATCAAGTCACATTTCTCCCCTAGTTTGTGCATTTTAATGCCAAGCTTAAGAAAAAGACATTTTATTGCTTTTTAAGTATTGAAAAACTGCAGTGCGTACCCTGCTCAAATTTAAAGTAAGGTAAATCCCTCAGATTTAAGCGATACCACTTAAAAAATGTCCATAACTTTAGATAATTAGTCAGACTAACTCAAACTTTCATTGTCCTAAAACTGGAATACCAACAATTTTTCATTCCATTGATTTTTCAGCTTTTCCGCCCCTCATCCATCCTTTCTTTATCAGGGATTTCCAGAAACCTTATCTACAACTTTCCTCTCAGGCCAGGGGCTGGTATAGAAATGTTGGATCTGGTCATCAAACAGCTATTAAAATAATTTCCCAGAATTTTCTTCTGCCTGATGCCCAAATAGTTCCCTGCATTCAGGAACTGACAGGATGTTTCTTGCTAATTACCTCCAATTTTATTAACAAGCAAGCAAAGAAAGAAATTATTTGGAATTAAACCGTCTAGAGTACCTTGCTCTACTTGTCCAACTTGTATCAAACACACAACAGAACTAAATCAGAATAAAGATGTTTTTATCTTCTACAGTCTAAAGAAAACAGCAAATAAAGCACTGACTTCTTCCTAGGGCCCTGTTACATAAGGGTGCACTCCAGTTTTTCACATGTCCTCACAACTCTCTAGGCTGCTGGTCACCACCGCAGATCCATTCTCAAGATAGAGTTGTACTTTGAATGAAAGACAATATCAAATGACCACAAAGGGATAGGCAGCCAGGATATTCAGAAGCCATTGCTCCTCACCTCATAACTAAAACATGACACTATAGAGCACTATACAGTTAAAACAGCATGGGCTGGATTTGCAAGCCTCTCTGAACAAAATCCATACTCTGGTTCCACTTGGAGATACTCAGCTTCCTGCTCAAAAACACCCAAATGAAACAAAACAAAAATCTAACTGTACTGTTTAGATTAGTAGCTGTTGGACATAATCATCTTAACTTGTGTGGAATTGAACTAGAAATACAGAGGCTGAGCAAAGGCAAGCCCATCACAGAAGTATGTATTATGACAACATAGCAATAGCCTCTGACAGCAAATCCTTTCCAGAAAAAGGGAAAAAGCGGTTTCTTCTGGTTCTGAAGCTGGAGGATTTCTTTACATAACGTATCATTCTACAGCCCTTCTTTGTTCCCAGCTCTTATCAAAGATGCAATAGCAACATGGAGTTTACTTACACCACACAACAGTGTTTTAATCGTACCATGAAAATGGACTCCCACCCTTATCCAGCCACTCAAACCTGGCTTTAATGACAGTTTTTCACTAGTGATAATGCATGACCACTGCAGGGAACCCACTTGCTCACACATTAGTGCCATTGGGTTGTTGACACATCCATTGACGATTTGGGCACCTCTTCCAACAGTGACTCCTTTGAATGTCTTATCATCCCATACTCGGCCACCAATTCTGTCTTTAGCTTCCAGGATAATGACCTGTGACACAATGCAGCTTAGTAAATGGTAAGATTTGATTACATTAAACAAACTCCAGAGCAAAGGAGAAAATGAAACACAAAAAAACTCCAAGCAATCCAGCAGTGCTAATAATCTTTATTTTCATTTGTGGATATTGTCCATTTATGCATTTAAATTGTCTTTGAAAGGTTACCCTTCAGTATATACACATATAAAATAATAGTTAATTTAAGAAATTACCCTAACAAAAATAGGCTTAAGATGTATTCAGGGCATCTCAAAATTGGATTTAAGGCTATTTTTATATATGTTTAAGTGCTGGAGGCTATTAAGCACAGTGATCTGGGTGCAGTGTCCATCTGAGGAAGTTCATTCATCTTCTGGAGGAATTTAATCCTGGATTATTCCAAGAAAACCCCATTCTCATGTATTTCCACCATTCATACTCATTCAGCATCCGCTGCCTGTCAGACACGGGATACTGTACTAGGTAGGTATTTGACTGATTATGTTTACACCTACTTATGTTTTTATTTTTAGAGAAACATCATCTCTCCAGAGCAGTAGAATGCAACAGTGTGTGTGTATATATATATATATATATATGACGTATCATATATTTTAAACAAGGTCTTGCCAGTTGATATTTATGTATTTTACTGCAGGATAGCTTTCCAAAAGACTTGGTGTACAGAAAGCTTGTACTTCAATTTGCTATTCAGCAACCAAAGAATGAGATAATGGGCCTATAGGATTCAGGGAGTCATAAATATATGAACATATAAATATGTCAATCTGGAAAGTCAGATGCTTATTCATTTCCTTAAACATCAGCTTTGCAAACGCTTCATATGTAAAAAGTCCCATAGAATGTACAATTATGTCAACATGTAAATATTGTGAGATCACACTGTCAAATATGAGAAAGGCAAAATACATAAAATTTGCTTGGTTTTAATAAGCAACAAGGAAGTACAGTAAAGTGCACAAAGGAAAGAAAATTTCACTTCATTTAAACAGCCATTATTATCTACAGTCCCATTTTCTGGACATGATTATCTCCCCTGTATGAATATCTCCCCTATTCTCCCAAACCAAGCCTTTGTAAAATATTCACTGTGTGCTTTGCTGAATTTTAGGTACCAATAAATGCTGTTTTAAACCAGCAGATTTACTCAATAAGCTTCTAGATTTTACAAATTATCCTGGGTTCAGCAGTAGCAGTCATTTTTCTCCTTCTTAGTAGCTGGTGCAGCGCTGTGTTTTTGACTCTCAGCCTGGGAACAGCATTAACACCGATGTTTTTAGTTGTTGCTCAGTAATGTTTAGTCTGACCAAGGACTTTCTCAGTCTCATGCTCTGCCAGGGAGGAGGGGAAGCCAGGAGGAAGCAGAGACAGGACACCTGACCCAAACTAGCCAAAGAGGTATTCCATACCACAGCACGTCATGCCCAGTATATAAACTGGGGGCAGTTACCCGGAAGGGCTAGATCACTGCTCGGATCCGGCTGGGTATCAGTCTGTGGGTGGTGAGCAATTGTATTCTCTTCCCTTGTTATTTCCCTTATCATTATTATTATTGGTGGTAGCTGTAGTGGTTTGTGTTATACCTTAGTTACTGGACTGTTATTATCTCAGCCTGTGGGAGTTACATTCTTTCAATTATCCTCCCCATCCCTCCAGGAGCTGGGGGGGGGGAGTGAGCAAGTGGCTGCGTGGTTCTGATTTACCAGCTGGGCTTAAACCACGACACAAATTAAGATACTCTCTACATAAATGTCTGTAACAAGAATGTAATTATTATTTTTTCTTTCATTTTAATGAGCAACACTTCCAAAGCAGAGGAAGTCTAATTTTTTAAGTAATGTACTCTAAAGTTTCATACCTTAATTCCAAAGTTGTGCAGCTGTCGGGCTGCTGCTAATCCTGCTGCACCAGCCCCAACAATAATGACAGATTTCTAAAAAACAAAAGAATACTTATATAACTAAAAATAGAGCTAGAATAGAAATTATCATTGCACACTTATTTTTCTTCTTGCTAAAGTTAAAAATACCTGTAGGTTTCAGAAGTCTAGGCTCTCTTGTCCTCTAAAGTAATCAGTGATAACTTTTAAAGATGACAGTGCATTTAATATAGAGAAAAGATAAATTGTAGCTTTGAAAATAGTTACAGCTTTTAAGGACTTTAAAAGCAGATGTCTCAATTTCTTTTAACGGAAACAGCTGAAGTTATCAGCCAAGTAAGAAAAATCTAACTGAAGTTATCAGACAAGAAACATGCTTACTTTGTCATGATGTCAGTCACAGATTGGGTTGAGCAGTAAAGACTATTTCATAAATTAAAAACATACAAATATGCTTTTCAAACATAAAGCAACTTGCAATTTCTAGCAGATATTCCAGAATGCATTAATTAATTTGATAATTAATATGTGCTGTCAAGCAAATTGTAGTCATAAACGTGTACCCTTTAATCATAGTTCTTGCAAACCAACATGGAATAGGAGTTTCCTCACATATGGAAGCAGAGGTGTATTGTAAGGTTAAGCCATGAGAAGAACATAACAGTATTGTGTATTTTTCACACAGTTCCCATCCACCCGAAAAGCTCATAGGAAGTACAAATACATAAATTCCATAAACTTTAGTGGAAACGAAAACATTGCTGTGAACAGTCCGATGCCTATAGTTTCCAGAACTATTGAAGACAGATGAGAACCATGTGAAAAACATGCAATGTGTTTGCTTTTAGATGTAATTTTACCTATTCCAGTTGTTTGTGCAAATGAGAAAAAAATCCAGAACCAAAAACTTATGACATGTGCCACGTAGTTTTATAGCACTAATAATGTAGGGATTACTACAGCAACTTACATTGTGGTATTCTTTAGGAAGAAGATACTGGTCGGGACTGACTGACAAAATCCCTGTATTAATTAGCCCTTTCCTTGTCATAAAGTAAAGTATCCTCTCCATTTCATGTACACAGCGAATACGCACAAGCCCCCGAACAATGATGTGATGGATACATTTTTGAGGGGTAAGAGCCTCCTGCAAAGGAGAAACAAAGAAAGTTGATTTTCTAATATTCAATTTTTTAATGCATTCACATCATATTTAACCTGTAAACCAGGTGGTAAAAATTAATCATGAATCAGGCTTTTGAGAGCATTTTAAAAGCAAGTTGTGTGGAAGTTTCTTTCTAGCCAGCTGTACTCAGTAAAAATTTATTAAGCTAGATTAACTTGGAATAAAAGCAAATGAGTCTACTAGACATTCTCACAAGCTCCATGGTGTGCTCCATTACTATAGGAATTGAAATGCATCCCTGATTGCAAAATTAATCTACCTGGTGGCAATGCTCACAATGACTTTCCAGTAAAATCTATTCCAAAATGGCATTCCAGCTAAAAATAGATCTATATCCAAAACCTTCATATAAATACAGACAGCAGTATCTGAAAGCTTCCGTATGTGAAGTTCCAGTAATTCCATTGAAGGCAGTGTCACAGAGTTAGCATAAGTAAAGACTATCCCTGACCAACAGTCATATGAAAAAAAGAAAATCATAAAGTACCCACAAATACTGTTTAAAAGTTAATAGCTGGGTCCTCTCTGTAGAGTCTCAATACTTTCAAAACTTTTGTATGTTACTGCAAAAGAAGCTCCAAGGCATTAAAAATAAAAATTAGTAAAAAAAACAAAGCCACCAAACATCCAAGAAGAGAGTCCGCATCCCCGAAAAGTAGCTATTTTTTGTAAACAAATTAACTATTAGCATCTCTTACCTTACAGTTTGTATACCACAGAGCCAAAATCAGGTTTCTCAAAGCCAAGTACATGGTGGGGTCTCGTGAATATTCTGGGAACTCATAGAGCTCATCCAGTTCCATAACATCTGGCCTCACACAAAGTGCTTTCCCACATTCATTGGGCTGGTAAAAAGGCTGGAAATACTTGTTCATGCCTGCAACTGTATAAAGACACGGCATGAACCAGTCATATTCTGATATATCTTCACCACATCCTTTTCCCTCTTAAGATGATCCATTGACATCAGACAGAAAAATAAGTAACAAAGATTTCCAGCCTCTAGCCACCTTCAGAATGAAATTGCTGTTCCCTCTCCTACGCTCTAGGCTGTGCAATATTAATTATTGTCCTGCTACCTGATAGGTATGTCTTGGACCTATCAGAGCTTAAGTTTTGTCAGAGAAACAGTATGAGCCCTCAGATACCATGATGAGTCCAACAAGGAACAGGATCTAAACTCGAGTCTAAGGTTCATCACTGTACAGGCTCATGCAGTACTCTGAAACCCTTCAGCTTCAACTCACAGTACTGCCCAGAGCGGACAGTAACTAAGAGTAATCATTTTCCACATGGAGTATTGGTAGCAACGAAGTTTTCCATTTGTTAAGCAGATAAATATCTGTTGAATAGATGAACAGATTTATCTTCAGCACATAAGGAGAGCAGAGCCTGGTAAGACAACACAGAAGCTTAACTTCCCTCAAAGCACTCTCTCCGAGATGGGTACTGGAATCCTGAATTACCTTTCTCTGTACATTTTCTAGCAAAAAAATGAACAGAATCTGAGTGCCTTAAGAAGTCACATCCTTTTCTCCAAAGCCTCAAAGATCCACAATACCAAAACTAGCAGAACTGTGGTTTGTTTTGATGAATCTTCATTTCCTTAAGAACACAATCTCACAATCTTTAAGTACCCACATGTTAATTTCCTATTTCTATAAACAAACGACAAGTGGTAAACAAAAAGCCTATGCAGTCTCTACTTACTCCCTAAAGAAAAGCCATACAAAATGTATTACCTTTACCTTACAAAACATGTAAATTGCATCAAAGAAATACAGAGGCAGTTACACAGAGAGTGTGTATCAGTGCTGAGAACAGAACCAGTATTTCCAATCAGGAGCATTATGCATCTTATAAGCTCAGTTATAAGACAAAATTTATCACACCTACTTAAGCAACAGAGCCCTGCAAATGGCCCTTACCAGTCAAATTAGGCACGCTCTTTAAGTGCTCTAACTTCACAAGGTTGGATTCACCAGGTAACCGATTGGTGCTGGTACAGGATGGACTCATGCCCACGCAGTCAGGATAATATGCAGCTAGAAAGGGAGCTGCCACACTGTCTTTCAGCAAGGGAGGGAGTATGAGCATGGAGTACCACCAATGGTCTGAAACTTCAGCCACTCTCTGGCCAAGCGGAGAAGTGAAGGAAAGAGGGGAGAAGAGAACATGTCAGTACTTTGAAAACGTTGGAAAAATGAACCAATTCCCCCCTCCCTCCAAAACTGAGTCAAATAAGCACTAAAGTACCAGTCTCTGAATTGTAAGTTATAAAGACCTTTTCTCTCCCTCTTTCCCCTTCCTCAGCCTGACACAGAAAACCGGTAGCATTAATCCCTTCCTCAGAAATGGAGGTGAAACTTCACAAACTCCACATCCACGTGGAATGCAAACAGATGAGACATGCCATGACAACACATCTATGCCTTATCACGCCCTTTATAAAATATCCACAGGCTTTTATTCATCCACAAGTCTGAATTTAGGAAAGTCTACGCCAACTGATCAATTTAATTTAGTTTCTGCTATCCGCTTCAAAGACCTCCTAAAACCCTAAAAAACACTAATGATTCAGCCTTTATTTACGAGTCAAACATACATTAAGGAAACAAACCACAAAGCGTCTACAAGAGACAACAACGAACTTAAACGTGTTTCCTGGGATAGAGGTACCTCAGGTACACTTGTCAACATTGGCTTACTGAACATCAGATGATACTATATCTGAAATGCAGGGTTACGTGATCATAAACCCATTGAAATACCAACATACATCAAGTCTAGTCTTGTGTTATGAAGGAGAAGAGAAAGAAAACATGTTCTGATGTTCTCTTGCAGTCTTTAGAAAGAGGAGACTAGCCTGACTAAAACTAGAAACCACCTGGAAGACAGGAAAATTTTAGGATGGGGAATTCTATTTGAAAGCTGGCAACTGAAGACTGGCCTTGATCAAAAATGAGAATTAGGAGTAAAACTTAAATCACAGGGCACAGCTCAAAGACACCACGAATCACCTGAAAGCTAATTGTTATGGTAGGGCTGAAGAGGAGAAAGATGAGAAAGTAAAAGGCTCTGTTGCAAATAGTGTCTGACAATTTCCTGAGCAAAATGCATAAATACTGCCACAATTGCCCAAAAGACCAAGAAAATTAAAGAAATATGCCTTGGTTTAAGAATGCTTTCATATTCTAGAACAAATGAGGAGGAACAGTCAGTACTTACCAAGTCCTCAGGCATGGAACACTGGTCTGAGCCCTCACCCTGAAAAAAAACCGAACAGTATCATAGCTATTCTTAAGCTGTACAACAAAAATTAAACGTAAAACAAAGTAATTTGTCTATGGCATAGTTTTTTAAAGTGTTGGTATTAGCCTTCTGTAACAAAGATGATTATGTTAGTCAAAAATAGAGTAACACATACATAATTAAAAAACTCAGACCATAAATTAGAAACAGGCCAGAAAATGTTTCTCATTTGTTAAGTTAGTTTCTATTGATCAGACATTAAAATATACATTCTATTCCATGAAATGAAGTGGAACACTGAAACAAACAAATGAAGGAAAAAAAAAAAAAGGAACTTTATAGAAAAATTATTTCACATTTTCCAAAGACTCTTCCAGTCTTGACTATAAAGGAGAGTTTCTCATTTATTTTAAGAGTATCAAGATTCAAGATTAAATGTTGACCCTTCAAAATTTCATGTGGTCAGTCTTCTCATGTTACATTTTTAACTATATAGATTCTATGGTACTATAAGGGCTTCTCCAAATTTCAGGACTTAATTTCATGCCGCAGCTGAGAGTTTTCATGTAAAGCCCCACGACAGACTTGCTAGAAATGAATTAGAGCTTATTGAGCATGTGGGCCTGTTACCATGCAGCTCTCCAGGCCATCAATCATTTTGACATTAGAAACATTAAGCAGCAAAAGAGAAGTTAATGTCTGCAAACAAGAAATATCAACTTGTTTTTAGTTTCAGTATGAGCAAATTCTTCTGTGTTACCTTGGTGGAATTGTTCAGTTTCATACCACATCTGTAGGTTTTTGCTATTTGTGGTGTCAGCTGGATTTCCTTTGTCAGCTGACGCCATTTACCACAGTCTGACTTCGTGCACTGCACCTACAAGTCAGAAAACAAACATGTTTTTACTTGTTGCTGCCTGATTACAGATAAGATTAATGAAGCATAACTAACCAGTTAGAAAGAAGAGAGATGTGAGACAGCCATCAAATGCAATTGTTAAATTCGTTCTCATGTAATTCTCAGGTCGGGTACAGAAACCTTGTGCCCATCTCCAGTAAGATGGAATTTCTCCACAGAACCTAACTTTGAAATTAATTCAACACCCAGTTACAGTCTTCAGTGAGTTTTGCAAGCATTATTGCAAAAACACATTGTTCACCACTTCAAAAACAAAATCCCCAACAACAATATTCCTTGCATTCCAATCTCTCTTCTTCTGCTCTTTACCAGGGAATTAAAAAAATCTGGTTTGGAAGTCTTTAACACTTGTACTTTCTTATAGCTCCCTTTTCTCTGCCAAGTCTTACGCTACCTGAACATCACACATCTAAGCTGCCACTCACTGAAAAGTGACCAAAGGTTGTCCTTTGTGGGGGTGTGGAGATCAGCGACGTAAGAGCTGATCAGAATTATTATCTTGAGCTTTTCCAGAGTACTCTAATACTAGAAAACCCCTACAAAAAAACTCAGCAGACCTGCTGCTTGAACATACAATATCAGAAACTCACATCGGAACATCACATTGAAATATATCCTATTAAATAAATCACCCTCCATCTTACCCAGTACGGAAGCTGTTGATCAGCCATGAAGGCTTTTGGACTGGGCTCACTTTTACCATTACTTGTCCAAATCCTTTTCCAGGCAGTATATTTCTCATAACCATCTTTATGGCTAAGAAGAAAGAGAAAAGAGCAAACAGTCAGAAAACCAATTATCTAGTTAATTTTAAGCAACAGCAGTTACTCTAAACATTTTCTGTAAGGACAGAGAAATAAGGCTATATACAGTCCTATATTTTTCCTATTAAAAAAGGAGAGTCATGGTTCTTAGGACAGCAGTAAGTTGCATTCTGAGCAGTATGTCTTTTTGACCATGAGCACACTTCCTGGTATCTAAGGCCTGGGCTGAGTCACAGGTACTGCTGAGCACATTAACATGTGAAAGTCTTGGCAGAGCCGGACTGGACTTGACTCCCTCTCAAATGGGAAGGAGCTTGGAGCTGCATGCACTCTGTGAGCCTGGCCAGTCTTTATGGCCACTGAAGTGCAAGAGTAAAATCTGCTCACTGATTTGATATTACAGAGAGGCAAGGTCTCCTGAAATCACACTGTAAGGTGAATTTGCTTTATAAAGGAAAATAGATTTACTTAAAACTGTTCTCCTTTTTCAAATTTTCTGACATTGTTTTAGAAAATGACAAAAGCTTCAGGAGAACTGTATACACAAACCAGCCTGCCTAAAGTAACCACTTTATTCATGCTGCTGTGTTTAAGTTGATGATTAGTCCATAAAACACCTGCAGTTTTAGCACCAATATTTAAGTTTTACTTTGAATAAAGCAAGCACAGAGGAGAAGTCTTTGTTTTATGTTTATGTATGTGATGTTTCACCAGTTGAAACGACTGCCAAATTTTAGTAAGTACTGAAAAAGCACAACTTTAATTGGCAAATCTACCTTCGGTAATAGTGGTCGAAACATTCATTGCAGAAGTGTTCCCCACAGGAAAGATGATACCATCTAGATGTATACCCATTTTTAGCACATCTGTAACACAGGAGACATAGAAATAGATTTATGATACATTTAGGGGGGAAAAAAAATCAAATCTTCTTTTGACAGTAGCACATTCTAGAATGTGAACAAAACATTCAGGACAAGCCAGGGCTTTATGTTACATTCATGAAGGCTGACTCGCACAAGGCACTGAAGTCATACGAACAACAATAAGATCATTTCAATTGTCTCAAACATTTCCATTTTCCAAACTAAGCAACACCAGAGGCAATAGAGGCAAAACGTACACAATGTGCAGTTTTATAGCTGGACTGCCTTCCAGCAACCTCCTGCTAACAATGGTCAGCTGAGCCTGCCTTAATACCCTTTAAGCAGACGTTTCCTGAACATGAAATACATTTGCTCTTATGGTATGTGCTGTGACACACTAAGCGTTTTACAAATTTATAAGACAACAAAGTCCCTCTCCATGGGAACTTACAGTTCCTTTGTTCCATTTTGTTCTGTATTAGGGCAGGGGTGGGAGGTATCATTTAAATTAGTATTTTCCTTGTACATGTGATCAATTCATTCATAAATCATTGTAACATCCCATCCCCAGAACAACTGACAAAACCGTAACAGCAAATCTGAACACAAAACAGATGTTGCTTATTTTTTTCACATGACTGAGTTGCCTGCGATTTTAACCCAATGAGAAAACCCTCAGGAAGCAGTTACACATTCTGGGCATTTATTCTTTATTACTCTCAGATAGAAATATCCATTAACAAAATTATCCATTAAATTATCCATTTATTTTATTATCATTAAAATATCCATTAAATTATCCATTTTAGTGTGAGGTGTCCCTGCCTATGGCAGGGGGGTTGGAACTAGATGATTTTAAGTTCCTTTCCAGCCCTAACTATTCTATGGTTCTATAACAAAGATTATATTCATCAGTCTTCACTTAGAAAACTCTCATTAAACTCTATGAAATGTTTCAAGATAAATGCACGAGGTAAAAGGCACGAGGTAAAAAGCAGTGCCGTAACCTACTAACTGAAATAGCTAGCCACGAAATGATCTCATTTCAAATAAAAATGTTGAACGTATGTACTTGGGGGAGCAGGAGGGGTAGAAATCAAAATATTAAGATAACAATTCAAAAAGATGACTAAGCACTATCTATTGTTTCCTTAATAAAAACAAAATCGCCAACGCTGATCTCTCAGGTGCTCTTTTCTCCTACAACTCTCTTACGTAACTGCCAAAACACTTGGTTTTCCTATGCCAACATCCAGAATATATCGACCTCCTGCCACCAAAGAACAATCCACACAGAAATGAAGCACTGAATTATATCATTGGGAAATAAACAAAACAAGGAAAGTTTGTCTCAGTTAAGGAAGAACGGAGGAATGCTATATAATTACCCTCTGCCTACTGCATAATTAGGTCTAACATGTTGCTTATTATAGATACATGTTGCCAGCATCTCAGTCCTGCCAGGGTCAGAATGCAAACGCACTTGTACACAGAAGCCATGAACAACTCAAAAACAAATTGTTCAACCAAGTGTGACTGTCTCCAAAGACCTAAAATTTCAAGGTCAGAATCTCACTTCAGACTGCAAAGCATGCCAACAAGAACGGTAAAGACTTTCTGCAGTAAATGATGGTTTCATTTTCCATCTTGAAAGCAAGTTCAGGTTTCTCAGATTACGCTAATACACTCTCAGTTTCACAGAAGCAAGGCATGTTCCAGAAGACACCACTAATAACATAAATAAATGTATTCTAAAGATATTCTGTATCTGAATGGGCAACTTGCATAGCGGAAAGTTATCCACAACAGGAATAACTTGTGACACTCTCCTGGCATCTTAAGACTCCTATAAGAACCTTTCTTAAGACTCCTATAAGAACTTTTGATTCTCCCTCTACATTTAGAAATAAAGGGATTTTTCAGAATATAGTTGGGATCCTATATTTCAGCTGCAAGTTTAGAAAAGCCTATGGAATATGCGTATAAAAAGAAACAAACCTTTCAGCTGCACTTGCAAAGCAAACAGGACATGTTGCAGTGCATCCAGCTTTTTCACACTTTCTATATTTCTTCTCTGATGCTTCATCATCATCATCTGCTGCTTCAGCCGCTTTCTTCTTCACCTAATAAAGAACAGCTGAAATCTGACCAGAATTGACACCAATGCATCTTCTAGAAGATGGCATTTGGAGAGTTCTGCAGCTTGTGAGTAGCATCAAATGGTTAAAATGATATTATGAAAATGTTTGTATCCATTGTGAAATAGCTGCCGCATGAAACAGCTGTCAAACTAGGTCAGGTTTTCTACCCAAAAAAAAAATAAAATAACCAGCAAGGCTGGAAATATCATTTAAAGCTAAAAATGTCCTCCCTTAGTCTAGCTGATCCGGTGGAGAAATTATAAGCAAAGCTTCCAGTTTAAATCATATTTTAAGCTCCATCACATGCTAATGAGTCAAGCCTCATCATCCATTCTGTTTCTCCTTCGGAAAATCTCTTCTTCACATACTTACTGATTTTAATTAGTGGCAATCTTATCTGCGCCTCAAATAAAATACTAGCGTAGGCTTGCGGCTTTTTTCTTGACTCCAGATATAAAGCTATATACCAAATGTCTCTTCTGGGCCTCAAAGGTACTGTGTATTGTGTTGATTTAGGCCTCATCTGGATGAGCAGACAGTTTTGTCTGGCTATACAGAAATCCGTGGCTGTATTTTTAACACATCCAGTATTTACAGGTTACATTAAGCATTTTTCTTTTCTGAATATTGTTCACAAATGGTACACTTCGCCTACTTATTCACAGAATTAGTAATTCTCCCTTTCTCTGGTTAACTACTCTAAGTCCCAGCTTACCCACAATGAAGCCCACTTGCTTTATAAATGCCAAAAGAAAGTAAAAAAATACCAGAGCGTGAACGATACCTGTCTTCCAGAACTCCTCAGAGGAAGGTTGTCTGGAGACTGGTCGGCAGAACATGCCTTTTTTTTCGTTCGTACCCTTCCAGTTGACATTGTATTATTAGATCTGCAAAAAAAGGTAGGCAGTCATTTAAAATAAATAAATACATACATAAATACATAAAATTACTTGACTTTGCAGAGCTGTCTAATCACCTGGGCACTATGGCCACTCATAATACTACTTTAGTCTTAATACTACTTTCTTACCTAAGTAAGAATGTTTAGCTTGCCTGTTAATTCAGGAAGAAAATGAGAATGAGGTTTTATGGAAAGGAACAATACTAGTATTTTAAACTAAATTTGGAGTTAAGATTAGATCCTTGAGTACATCCTGACAGGCTGTTCCAGATCAGCATATCCTGGATTTCAATAATCCGATTGGCATTACGTGCAGACCTGGACTGGAATTTGGGTTGGCACAGTGAATAGACGTCAGCTCATAATGCACACATTGAAATACCGCTCTGAGTAATGCTCGTCCTGCTAGCTACTGATTTATTGGTAGCAAGAGATTTGCACTGCAAAGCACTTTTCCAATCAGAGTACCAAAGAGATCTTTAATATCAAGTGAACAAACAGTTCCAAGACTTGCACACCCTCCTATGAAAGTACATCAGAATTTAAAGGCTAAACTTCAGTTGCATTGCAATTATAGGAGATTAGAATATTAAAAATAAATAAAAATCAATAAAATAAAAGGTTTAAGCCACAAAAGAGCTCTATAGCTGACTGCTGTCTTCCACTACATCGCTGGGAACATGAAAAAGACCACAGTTTATCATGTAAGCTGCAAAGCATGAAGTATGAGAAAGTATGGCCCAGAAATATGAAAGCATATTTAAAATGGTATTATCAAAGGCATTCTTTTCACAGAGAGTAAAACACAAAGAAAGAGAGCCCAGAACAATTAAATGTAAATATGCTCCAGCACCTACCGAAAGGAAGTGGAAATAAAACCCTTATACTACAGTGCTGCACCGTGAATGTTAACTTGTGGTAATAGAGATCAGTTTGTAATTTTTAATTTAAAAAAAAATTACATTTGAGACTTCTCAATTCTCTGTTTCAGGCTGCAACTTCCTTGTTCAAGCTGACAGTGATGGACATGGTAGCAGTAGCTTCATTCAGGGATTCTGCTAAAAGTAAAGGTAATGGAAGGAGAGAATGGGCATTTTTACAAAGTTTCAAATCAAGCTGATGCAAATCAAGTAAATTGGTGCTGCATTCTCCTCTCAAGCTGTAAGAAACTGATTTGGGAGGCAAAGGGAAATCACATGATGATATCCACCTAAGTGAAAAGTTAGTTCGGACAGCCCAATGCACAAAATAACTTTCTTTTTTGTAGCCCTCCTCCCCCTGCCCCCCTCCCCACTTATAACTAATTAGAGGGAGGGGAAAAAAAAACATTAAGGCAATCTTTAATGCCTTTAAAAAAACCCAAAACCATCACTGCACCATTACTGACCACTGTATGGGCGTGGATGAGGTTGGAGAGTAGAAAAAGGAAAACCAACCAGTTTCATTTACATAAGATTTGCCTACACTGCTGCGTAACACCCAAGGAAATGGTGGCTGTTTCCCACCCCCACCCTGGGAGCTTTCCTTCTGGATCAGTGGCACAACAGTCAGTATCTCTCTGTACTACCTTGGCTTCTGACACTAGGTCATTGTTCCTACATGCTGATGCCTTTACAGTCAGAGGCTACAAACTACCTTAACGCTGAGCAAGGCACCAGGCGACTCATTTTGGCAACTACCAGGTGATCACAGTATGCTGCCACTGTGAGGCCCTTTATAAGAGAAGGTAAAAGGACCTGGTAGCAGTTTCACTGTGTATACAGGGGTAGAAAAAGAAAAGGTGGCAGTTATCGTTCACTAAGAAGTTTGGTGAACGTATTTAAGATTGAGAGAGGCCTCCCATTTTGAAAGGCAGAAGCCAGTCATACAGGATCACAAACATATTTTTGCTGTAAGCACTATGGGAGTTGGGGTGAAAGAGAGAAAAAGAGATCAGCTCATGCATGTAAATGTAAGAAAGGCCATTACTTCCAGTTGTATCCCCATCTTCTCCCCACTTCCCTTCCTATAACAACACCCCCTAAAAAACCACAAATTTTTAAAGAACAAGCAAACATTGCTTACCTGACTCTGCATCCTATAAACATGAACTTACTGGCTGAGAAAATAGGCCCTTTAAAGGGGGACAGAGAAATGCATAATATGCTGTCGTGTTCTGTAACATTTCATCTGCCTGTAACGCATAGCCTGTACGGGAAAGCTCTGTGAGGTTCCCCTGTGCAGTAACAGCAAGTTTGTCTTTGGGGGGAAAAAAAAAGGGGAGGGCAGAGGGGGCATAAAAAGAAATCACACACTGACACAGGGAGGAAACGAGAGCAACCTGACACAGAAGGGGAGGTGGGACCACGAACGCGCACACCTCTGAGACTCGCCCCCGAGGGGCCGGCGCTGCCTGGGGCTGACAGCCGACAATCCCCTTCCCCTCCCCTCTCACCTCCCGCGGCCGCCCCCGGTCCAGTGGTGTGACAGCCGCGAGCGAGGTCCCCAGGGGGAGTCCCCGGTGAAGGGCTGTCGCCGGCGGGGATGTCACCAGAGGCAGTCGGGGGCTCCCCGCGGAAGGCGCACACACGGCGGCAGAGGAAAGCGCTTGCGGCGACGCCGCCTGGCACTCACCTCGGGGCCGGGTCATTCAGGGACCGGAGACCACATTCAAGCGTGTCCGCGACACCTCCTGCTAGCGCTGCAGCGGGGGAGAAACGGGAGAATAAGGGGGAAAGGCAAGGAGGGAGAGAGGAAGGGAGACAGAGAAGGGGAACGAAGGTAGAAGCGGGGACGTGAGGATGGGGGCAGCGCTCACACCTGCCCCGCCGCCCGAGGAGCAGGAGCGGGGCAGGCGGGCCCCCGTCAGGCGCCACAGCTGAGGAAAGGGAGTCACTCACCGCCGCTGCCATCCCTGCCGCCATCCTCCTCCTCCTCCCGGTGCCGAGCACCCTCAGCCCGCCTCCTCCTACCGCCGCTTCCGCTCTCCGCGGTACGTAGCGAGGGGGAGGGCGAGCTGGGAAGCACCGCCCCAGCCCTGCAGCCCCCACGGGACCCTGGACCCGCGGCCGCGCAGGTACCCACCGCCGCCCGGGTGGTGGGTGGAGGTGAAAGGGGGCGTGCTGAGTCCCACAGGGTCCTTCCAGGGCCCCAGCGTCCCGCGGCGGTTCTCGGCCCCGCTGTCTGCTCGCGGGTTTCACACGAGGGAGAGTGGGGAGTGTCGGTATCTGCGCACTTACTTAGGGATCCCGGCCTTGGGCCAGTTCCACGCACCCACCTTAACCCACTCACCCGGTAAGCCTGTCCCCCGGGGCAGTGGGGGCCGGCAGCCTCTGGGCGGCCCCCAGATGTGTGCAGAACGGGAGGTCACAGGCGCTTCCGTAACGCTTAACTGCAGGCTTCACTTCGGGGAAAAAGTCGTGCTGAAGCCATGGGCTCCAGGAGTACGCGGCATCACTTTCAGTACAGCTGTATTTAAATAGTTGCCAAATTATAATCTCTGAAACTGTCCTAATTTTGTATTTGATTCAAGGAAGTGAGAGCCAGTTCCAAACCATCCATTGGGTGGGCGTGATTTTTCTCTCTTTTCTTCCACAGCTCCTAGCACTCAGTGGAGACCATGGATTGTTCAGCAAATGCAGCCGGGGTCCTGGAGCATTCTGATAGTGGGGCACAGAAGAACAGAGTGGTGACTGAGGAGGAATGGCTGCAGAAATGGGAAATGCGTAACATTGGGTTTCACAAGGAACAAGGGCATCCGTACGTGACTTTATTTTCTCCCCTGAACTGTTCAGAGAAAGTCTGTGGAATGAATGGCTTGAGTCATTCAAGAAACTCGTAATAGAAAATGGAGCATTTACAAAAGGAAAATTATTTTACACTGGCACAGCTTGAAACTAAAATAAATGTACATATTTTCATTGCCTACGTTTGTCAGAAAAGAAAGGACTGAAATTGATTGAGAATTTTTACTCTTGGATCAGGCTTGGCTAAAAATCTTCAATTTTCTGATGCAGCAGCTTTGCACTCCTGTTCATAAGTCATGATGCTGGGGCCTAAAACAGTATGCAGGGGGCATAGGAGGATTATTGTGCACTGGAAGACAGGGACCTAAGAGAGGAAACCTGATTGTATAGTCTCAAGTTTCAACCAATAATAAGTTTCAATATAAGTTTCAACCAATGAAACTTATGAAAACCAATGAAATCAATGAAGCTGTCTATTGTGGCCCACTTAGAGGTAGGTGGGTTGGTTTACTTGAGAAGACCAGCAGAAAACAGAACAAACAGAAATGTATTTGTTTCTAACAGAAATCAAATTTACTTTCTAAGTAAATGGAAGTTAAATGTTTTTATTTTATGTTTTTATTTCTAATGGTATGAAGCAAATTGAACGAAGAATCTATATTCCCTCATGGAGTTTGTGTACTCCATTGCATGGTGTGTAGCCCTTGGCTTTTAATGTGCCAGCACAAATACAGTGTTAAGTAAAATGTGTCTGTTCTTCTGCAGGCTCCTCCAGAAGTACCTGGATGTTCTTTTCAGTGGCAGGAGCGGACTGAGGATATTTTTCCCACTTTGTGGTAAAGCAGTAGACATGAAATGGTAAAGCATAGATTGTAAGAGCAAAAATCTTATTTGGTGTGGGGATGGAGGGAGAGGGGAAATTCCCAGCCTTATACTGGCCAGTGGAAATGTGCTGCATCTCTGCTGGTAGGAAAGCAGTGTCACTGAAGGCTGAAGGGAGGAGAAAGGTTGGATTAATTTGCTAGTGTTTTGTATAGTAGCATGAATGCTGTTGATAAGGACTAACATGAAAGTCCTCCTGATTGTCCCAAGTTCAGCTTGGGGAACGCTGAATGTGTGACAGACAGCTATGCCCTTGCCACTACTGCTTTTGGTGACAGTGCCAGCTTAAACCTCCTACAATGGGGTCGATTGTGCTAGACCACGTTTTCAGTGGACCATGTGGTCTGCCACACTGGGAACTTAAAATGATTTGGGCTAAGTGTAACTTCCTCTTTTTTGCATTTGTATTTTACTTTTTTGGGAGGGTTATATTTGTAATTAGGAGCTGCATAAGTCAGTGGGGTTTTTGGAAGGGGGGGGACACAAAGCCAAAAACAGGAGACTGAACTGCATCCTCAAGGAATCAAATCAAGTTAGTCCTAATTGGGTTTTATCATGGTAACTGCCTATGAGGCTGACTGCAGGATCTGACACATGTTGCTGCCACACTGAGCTGCAGCAGCAAAGAGGTTGCTGCACCCTGCTGCCTCTTACTGCCAAGCCGCAGAGGCAGCTGGGTGGACAGTGTGCCTCAGCCACTGCAGGTCACAGCAGAACATGTTTCTGTGAGCTGAAATGGACGGTATTGAATTGAATTTTTAATTGAATCCAAATAAAGCCTGTAAGTCCTTGTCAACTGTATGCCAAGAGGTGCTAATTTAAGCTCAGATCATGGAGGGGAGCTATTCAGTAAAATATGAAAAATAGGGAAGTCAGGATAAGACATACCAGTGCTCCCTAAAACGAGGGTTTCTCTACAAGAAATCTGGAAATGGACTTTTTACAAGGGTGTGTAGTGATAGGACAAGGGGGAATGGTTTAAAACTGAAAGAGGGGAGATTGAGATTAGATATTAGGAAGAAGTTCTCTACTGTGAGGGTGGTGAGGCACTGGCACAGTTTGACCAGAGAAACTGTGGCTGCCCATCCCCGGAAATGTTCAAGGCCAGGTTGGATGGGCCTTTGAACAACCTGGTCTAGTGGAAGGTGTCGTGTCTATGGCAGAGAGTTGGAACTGGATGATCTTTAAGGTCCCTTCCAACCCAAACCATTCTGTGAGTCTATGTTTCAAACAAATAAATGCTGCATGGGAGATACACATTTGGTGATGGTCCAAAATGTGGGCCTTACGTAGACTCAGGACCTCTCTCTGCTGTGTGCAGGCTCGCAGACATGGGACACCACGTTGTTGGTGTGGAAGTCAGCGAGCAAGCACTGAAGGAGTTTTTTGCAGAACACAGTCTGCCTTATAGCGAGGAGCCAGTCCCAGAGATTCCAGGAGCAAAGTTGTTGCAGGTATGTTTCATTCATTGTCAAATGATCTGGTGTGGTTAATCATGCAATGCAATAACTGAGCAAACAAGTCATTCTACTTTTATGCCTCAGTCTCACTGATAATCATTCACCTGCCCTGAAGAGGTCTGAAAGGAAGCCCTGAGTTGTAATTTTGGACTGAGAAGTCCTTCTTTTAAGTTTATTACTTCAGCCTTCTTTTCTTATAACATTGAAGCACCTGAATGTAAAGGAAATGTATTTTAATATTGGACAGTTGCATGCCTTCATAGATCAAAACCTCTCTGGAGGGCACTCTTCAGGAATGGT
Organism: Psittacula echo; assembly: GCF_963264785.1. Classification (NCBI taxonomy): domain Eukaryota; kingdom Metazoa; phylum Chordata; class Aves; order Psittaciformes; family Psittacidae; genus Psittacula; species Psittacula echo. The sequence goes on from NC_137737.1 coordinate 65,768,433, forward strand.
GCTTCTGTAAATTAAAACTAAAAGTGTTTCTCACAGTTTTTCCTCATTACACCTAAGTGTACAGTTTAAAATAGTATATGTGCATATTTTAAGGTATAAACGTACACTTTCAAGTGCATATTTAAAGACAGTTTTCTAATAAGTATTGTTTCCTTTGCTTTTTATTGTAGAGTACCTCTGGGAACATTTCTCTGTACTGCTGCAGTATTTATGATTTGTCCAGGTAGGAACACAGAGTTTGATTTACAATTCTCTGTAATCAAACATGTATTAATACTGTCATATTATTTTATTTGAATCAGCCATAAAGATTTGGAACAGGTCCTCTCATTAACTTGTATGAAAAACATGAATAGCCAGTCTGCAATAAAAGCTAACTGTTGTTGATCGTTAGATAAAGATGCCAACTAAGTCTCTTTAAATGGGCTGCTTGTTCTGTGCTGTCCTGTGAAAGTTATGGAAAAACATGTTTGCTTTTACAGTAAATACAAATAATCTTTAACATTATTGGAGGATTCTATGAAGGAAAACCCAAGCATGATCCCTTACTCGGAGTAGCTTAGTAGAAGTAGAGAATATACGCAGAAGTATCTTCTTAGTCAGTTTTTCCTTTAACTAAACGCATTTTTTCCCCAAAACTGTTGATTAACATACACATAGGTAAGCTGTACCCGTTGGTTATATATGCATCCCATGCTCTACTTAATGTACTTTTCTTGTTGGACCTAAAGTACATTACATCACTCCAGTGTAAGTAGCTACATCATATATTGTCAAACAGTAACTCTGCAAGTGTCTTGGTGAACATGGCTTGACTTAGTAATGGCTTCTGAAGGACTTTTAGTGCTAAAATGACCTTATTTCTTACTGAAAAGACACAACAGAAAGTGCAAAATACTTTAGCACGGTCTGCACTACTGACTCCTGAAAAATGTTTCAACCCATTGTGCTCTGTGGGCTCGAGCATAGCTTCTCAGATTTTGTGGTGGCTTTGCACCTGACCTTCTTCTGCTCAGATGTCAGCTGATGGGGGAATTTTGAACATCAACAATTTGTTCAGAGACTACAGCAGGTCTTAAGACTGTCTCTATCCTCTAGCATAGAATACTCTGCCACGAACAGTAACGCATCTGGCATGTTTATTTGTCCTCAGTAGTCTCCTAGTGATGTTGGCAGTGAGTGCATTTAAATTTGTCCTAAAATTCCTACATGAGTGCTGGCGTAGCTTGGAGACCAAGCAGGAAAGCAGTGCTGTTTCTGTTTTCATAATGTATCTTGTAGGAAGCTGAAGGTGCCCGAAGTCCTGCATTATAGTTCCCTCTTCATGCAGTTCCTCAGACATGATTTTCTGTAGATTATAAGGTTTTGGTGAAGTTTTGTGTGTTTGTTTGCTTTTCTTACAAACAACTGTCAGGAACAAAGATTTGTTCCCTAGCTGTTCAGTAGGAAAAGGAGGTCAAGTCTTAATTCTTGTCTGGATGGGCTTTTCGAAACTAGCACAAATACAGGCATAATAGTAATGGTTTAGGACACCAGAACATCCTGTTTGCTAACATTCCGTTTGGTTTTATTTTTTTCCTTCATCTGCATAAACTGGAAGAAACCCAATACTAGAGTCCAGAGTCTGTTAGACAATAGACCATTGCTAAGACTTCTGGTACAGCTGACTCCAGTTGGTTTGAATAGTATTATATATAACTAGTCCTGCAAGTGAGTGCTTTGGAACAGATGGGCTGTATATGAATGTGACTTTGTAGATACCGCCTGGTTTCCTCCCCGCCTTGCCCCTGCAGTGCAGCTACTTGCTGTGCAGATCCCTATAAATCCCTCTTGCTGTGAGCTGACAAGTTGCCCAGGGATTGCTCACGCTTCTTGTCAGCAAGTATTGAAAAATTCAGTTCTGAGTTTTGTAGCAAGTAGCGTTGTGAAACCTGTAACATCCGTCATAATGTGGTGGAACACTGCTATGAAATAAACCAAAAGTAGGTAGTTAATGACTCTTTCAGTGCATATTACTGGGCCCAGTATGTAGTTTGTCATCCTCAAAATAAATTGTCAGATAGATGTTCTGGATGCATGGTTCTGTACTGGTTGCAGTAATAGTGAAAGTATGAACTGCATTCCCTGCAGCAGTCAGCAGATACCTGTAACTAGCAAAATGCACACACTCTTTGAGTTTCTACGTACAGACAATTTGATTAATTACCCAGTTATTATGGAAATTAAACTTATTTCTCTCTTGCTGAGGCTGGCCTGCTAACAAATCCTTTTGATCTCCATTAGCCTAGCATTCATTAGAGGAGAACTCAGATGTGCTTGTGACCTTTGTCAGAATGAGACATTTCAAAGACTCTTGTTAGTCTACTAGTTAAAGAGTAACAGGATTTACTGCTTTTTGTGAGAACTCTGGACATATGTAAAACAGTTCTATTTGTTACACAACCACTGTACTTCCTAATACTACTATGGCTGCAAGACTTTGCAATTTAAAAAAAAATTAAAATTGCATTAACTGAAACTACTAAATGTATGCAGGGATAGGAATTCACAACTTCACTGCTTAAATCCAGTGGGGTTTCAGCATATATGTGAATTTCTGCTTTACATGTTAATTTTTATTAGTTGTAGTGGTACCTAGACTGTGATCTCTCATGCTGTGTACCGTATAAACACATAGCAGGAGCTAACATAGGGCTAAGGGATTGGACAGTGAGACACTGAAAGGTACACTCAAGAGGAGCACTTTCAGAGTTCCAGTTAGACCAGAGTAAAGTTAAGAAGGAAAACCGGGTGCAAAAAACTGCAGGGGCTTGCCTAAGGTCATGCAGCAGACTCAGCTATGCAGAGAGAAGAGCCTCCAAGCCTCAGAAGATCAAGTTTGTCACCTGCCCCACTAGACTTTGCTTTGTCCCTCTTGGGCACATTGTATGTTTAACTGTCTCTTTAAATACCTCCTTCCACTGAACAGACTGGTAATTTTAATTAGATGCTTAGTCTTGGCAAACTTTAAAAGAAGTTAGGACTTTAAAGTGTTATCATCTCTCATCAGAGTAGAGTGGGAAATATAGAATCAGCTTCTAGGTTAGATGCCAGAGACTTAGCAATGAAATGAGCGGGGGGCAGGGAGAAGTTGTGGTTTAACCCCCAGCTGGCCACTGAACACCACCGAGCTGCTTACCCACTCCCCCTCAGTGGGATGACAAGGACAATCAGAAGAGTAAAAGTAAGAAAGAAACTGGTGGATTGAAATTAAAAACAGTTTAATAACTAAAAAGAAGCTTTAAAAAAATAAGGGGGGAAAAAAAAAAAAAAAAAAGGAAACCCCCCAAAAAAAACCCTTAGTAAAGAGAGAGGAAAATAAAACCCAAGAAAGACAAGTGATGCAGATGAAACAATTGCCCACCACCAACTGACTGATGCCCAGCCAGTCCCTAAGCAGAGGTCCCCCTGCCAACCTCTCACCCAGTTTTATTGCTGAACATGATGCCATATGATATGGAATATCCCTTGGGATACAGTTGGGTTCAGCTGTCCCAGCTGTGTCATCTCTTAGCTTCTCACTGTGCACCCCCAGCTTGCTCATTGGTGGGGTGGTGTGAGGAGCAGAAAAGGCGTTGATGCTGTGTAAGCACTGCTCAGCAATAACTAAAACATCTATGTGTTATCAACATTACCATCAGCACAAACCCAAAATGTAGCCCATACAAGCTGCTATTAAGAAATATAACTCTACCCCAGCCAAAACCAGTACAGAAGTGAAGAAATAGGTGATGCAATTGGACTCTGACACCCTGCCAGGAGACAGAAAGGTATTATAAAATTTCACGCTATATTTTTCTCACTAAGTAAATTTGTTTCAGACTTTCTTTGAAATCATACAGCTTACGTTATTACTACCTCACCTTCTAAACTCGTATGTCAATAATTAGCAGAAACAATGCTCTTCCTTCCCCACACCCCCAAATACTCTTATTTCTCGTGTCACCCTGACTGCTTTTGCCACCCATCTATAAGGACACTTCTCAATAGTCTTGGCCATTTGGAGGTTTGGGGTGGTCACTGAAGTCATCTGCCAGCGTATCGAGGAGCAAAAATAGTGTCTGCAGCAGTGTTAGACTGAAGCAAGTAGCAGTGTAACTTAGCTTTTATAACATTAAACAAATTCCAAGCTGAAGCTGACTGTCCTGGGCATGTAGCTGGGGATTGATGTGTCTAAAATTACTGGGTGTGCTGAGCGATGGTAAAGCAAAGAGGCACCTTCCTTAACCTGCATTTGAAGTTATGCATGGCTTTTAGAAGGTGGCCAAGAACTATTGATGTGCTGAGTGCATGTTAGTGCAGTATATGATTGCCAAAACCCCAGACTTGTAGCCCAGGTGTGTTTAATCTACTTTTCTGCCTCCCTGCCTTGTCTCAGCAGCCCCTAATGATGAGGCAATGCTGAGCAGTTCCAGTACCTCTGCTATCGCAGCTGGGCCATATACCAGTGGGGTTTTTTGGGTTCCAGATGATACTGGTTTGAATCATGAAAATGCTAGACCATAACAAAAAGGTAGTGGGGAATCTCCAGTACAGCTAGCTGGAGAAACCCTTCGACTGCACAGAGTAGCTGAATAAAGATAAATGTGTCTTTTTAGTATTTTTAAGCCTTTTCCTCGTCTCCCTATAGCTCAATAGTTGGCAAGTTTGACGGGTTTTGGGATAGAGGAGCTCTAGTAGCTGTGAATCCTTGCGACAGACAACGGTTAGTAAACTTGCTTTGTTATTGTCTTTTCTCTAATGTATGCAGTGACACATTTTTCCTCCTGCCACTTGTCGATGAGTCCTCTTTCATTCAAAGGACTAACCTAAATGAGTTCTCTGCTGCACACATCAGCTGCAGTCACACAGTGCTGTACTCTAGATTTGTGAGGTTCCTGCAGGAAGCGGCCCTGCCTCTTGGTGGTAAAATATGTGGTTTGTTCCAACCCAGCAGAAGCAGAGCTGCAAGTCTCATCTGACTTTTATTATTTCCTTTTCACCCCATCTGCTTCTCCTCCCTTTGTTCTTTCTGCCTTCACTTCCCTTTATTCCAATTTTCCATTCTTGCCTATAGCCAACCCAAATGTAGTTTGACCCTGTCCCAAGGGTTTTTTAGTTAGATACATAGTCTTGAATTCACAATAATTTTAAAAGATCACTACTGCATTGTGTGCTGTATTCTAGACTGTGGCAGATGAATACTATGTTTTGTCTGTTAGTTTTAAGATGAACATGCAAAAAAGATTAATGCTTGTTTATGAGACGTAAACAGTAACCTTTATATGGTTCTTCACGTGTAGCATGAATTTCATGCTCATGAAATTAAAACTAAGCTTTGCTTAGTTTCTGTGCAGCTGAGTTCAAGTTGTGTCTGCATAGAAATACATGTTACCTCCTTTGTTGAGTATTTTAATTGCTATGCTTGAATGTTTGCACAGTTACAAAATAATAAAGTTTAACTTTCTCCCTTAGCTATGCCAGTTTGATGATCACCCTAATGGAGCAAAATTCTTCTTATCTCCTTGTTACAGTTTCATATGATCCAAACAAACACAAAGGTGAGAACTTTGCACTGTTCATGTTTTGATTTTGCATGCTTTAATACAGATTGCATATAGATGTGGTAGATACATTAGTATCTTCCCTGGGTCTTTTGACAGTGTAGCTTTGTAAGCTGATCACACCAATACATTTGTGTGTTAAAAGGCTTTCTTTCTAGCCTTCAGGCATGCTAAGGGTAAGTGGAGGACAGATAAGGTATGTTAACAATGAAAGGAACCTGGAAGTGTGGCTGTGACAATGAAGCTGGAAGAGTGAATGCTTAGAGTAACATCCTGTCTGGCCTAGGGAGCTTGAAACACTCCTACTCAATGGCTTCCCTCTGTTTACTCAATATTGCAACCCGACATGTTGCCTCTCTCCCAGCCACTGCCCTGGTCTGAATATGCTTGGAAGAGGTGAAATTCTGTAAAATCATAAAATTTTGGTTTTCTTTTTTTATTTTATTTTTATAGCTTTTATTACATACCAAAGTCTGAGGTATTTTAAAATATTTTTGTTGTTTTTTAATTATTACCGCTCAAAAGAAAGAGATTTCTTGCTGCTTTGGGGCTCTTGAGCATAATTACCCCTGGAAAAAAATAGGGTTTGTTATCATAAGAAACAATAGTTTACTTCATTGCTCCTCCTCTCACATTATTTAGCTTTTAGCTTTAATTAAGCCATTGTAGTATAAAGAGATTGTAGGCCAGATTCACACATCACATTGACAGTGGTTGTATCCACTGCATGTTCATGACTTCTGACAATGTGGCTACTGTGGATGCAGCAGCAGCACCTAAAGCTGTCTGGTAGCCCACCAAGGTGCCACGAGTTCTTGAACATGGTTGTTTTCTGGTTCCTGTAGATGGTGGTACACACTGGGGCCCAATTACAGGCCAGGTGCTGTGAGTCATGGGGCTGTGGCTCTCCTGTTGCGGTGTAAATGTCTGTCTCTTTTCTGTGTATTCTCTGATTAGCTTTACTCATTTTTTTCCAGGCCCTCCATTTTATGTTCCTGAATCTGAAATTAAAAGCCTGTTTGGTAAGTAGTATTTCAGCTGATCCTTGGGATTTTTTTCCAAAACATATCAGCATGTTTATATGCTTCTATGTTGCCCTGTGACAAGTAATGGAGAGTCATTCACTTCTTATCTAAAGGGTGGAGTCATGGAAAAATAAGGAGGAAAACAAATGCCATTTACCCACAGGGATTTTGCTGTCAAGGAAAATTCTCAGCTCTTCAAAAGATAGGAGGAAAACCCAAGAGACAGATACTGTCTCTTTCTTCCCCCTTGCATCTTTCCATTCTCCCAGGATTCATACTGCAGTTGGTGGTCTTGTAGCTGTAGTCTTAGTCCCCGTTTGACCATTTTGTCTTTCTCTGCACCTCATCACCACCTACCTGATTTTAATGCAAGGCCTTTGCATATGAGTTCTACAGTTTTCACTGTACCTCCGTAACCATAGAAGAAAAATAACATGCCATGTGTAGAAAACGGTAACTGTACAACTGAAATACATAAAAATAATGAAATTCAGGATTATGTTGAGAATCTAATTTTAAAAGCTGTTCCTGATATGCTTTGTTATTGCACTGTTTTCAAACCTACAGCTTTCTGAGACCCTTGTGCTGTCTGTGTCTGTGTGAGTCATTGGTATGGGCAGTTGCATCTCTGTATGAAAGCGTTCCCCAGTGCCTATGTGCCACTGCGTTATGGACTATGAGGAAATCTGTGATAAGACTATTTTTTCCCCTGACAGTTTGCATTTTTCAGTGATCATTCAGTAATTTGTTACTCCTTCCTCCTTTTCAGGCAGCCACTGTGAAATTAAGTGTCTTGAAAAAGTCGATGACTTCTCAGAGAGACACAGGCAATGGGGACTAGATTATTTTCTGGAGGTGCTGTATTTACTGAAGCTTGTATCTTGATTAAAATTACTTAAAATAATTCACTTCCCATCTTGCTTTTATTTTTCTCTCACCTTTTAGAATGAGAAATGTTTTGGATCACTCTTAAAGCAGGCTTCAGTGTACAGGAAAATGCCTGTCCATTTTGCTTATCAAGTCAGCTCTCCTACATAATTGCTTTCACTGTCTTGAGATGTGCCTCCCTTTGCTTAAACTCCATACACAAACAAGATTTTCTAAAGTACATCTTTTCTTCCATAGCAATTCATGTCATCGGGGCTGGGAAAAATAAATGTCCCTGTTCCTTTCCGGCTGTTGCCAGTCAGTGCTGTCTTCCTGGCACTCCGCAGGTCGGCCTCATTGGCTGGCAGCCCTGGGAGCAATGGCAGCTGCTGTTCAGATACTCTTTACTGCAACACTGGCCTCACGCCAGGCCGGGCAACTGAGCAAGAGAGGTGGGAAGCTGGCGCAAGTTGCTCCACTCCGTCCATGTTAGTCCTGAGTACAAGTCAAGTAACAAGATGGCAATGAGCGAGCAAGAACACTTGGCAGCAGCTGCCTAAGGGGAACTACCATTGAGCAGGAAGGAGAATCAGAACATTAGGAATTGGAAGGGACCTCAAAAGATCATCTAGTCCAATCCCCCTGCTGTAGCAGGAACACCTAGATGAGGTTACACAGGAATGTGTCCAGGCGGGTTTTGAATGTCTCCAGAGAAGGAGACTCCACAACCTCCCTGGGCAGCCTGTTCCAGTGTTCCGTCACCCTCACTGAGAAGAAGTTTCTTCTCAAGTTTAAGTGGAACCTCTTGTGTCCCAGTTTGAGCCCATTACCCCTTGTCTTACCATTGGTTGTCACCGAGAAGAGCCTGGCTCCATCCTCGTGACCCTCACCCTTTATATATTTATATACACTAATAAGGTCACCCCGCAGTCTCCTCTTCTCCAAACTAAAGAGACCCAGCTCCCTCAGCCTTTCCTCATAGCGGAGATGCTCCACTCCCTTAATCATCTTTGTCGCCCTGCGCTGGACTCTCTCCAGCAGGTCCCTGTCCCTCTTGAACTGAGGGGCCCAGAACTGGACACAATATTCCAGATGCGGTCTCACCAGGGCAGAGTAGAGGGGAAGGAGGACCTCTCTCGACCTACTGACCACCCCCCTTCTAATACATCCCAGGATGCCATTGGCCTTCCTGGCCACAAGGGCACAGTGCTGGCTCATGGTCATCCTCCTATCGACCAGGACCCCCAGGTCCCTCTCCCCTACACTGCTCTCTAACAGGTCGTTCCCCAACCTATATTGGAACCTGGGGTTGTTCCTACCCAGATGCAGGACTCTACACTTTCCCTTGTTATATTTCATCAAGTTTCTCCCTGCCCAACTCTTCAGCCTGTCCAGGTCCCGCTGGATGGCAGCACAGCCTTCTGGCGTGTCAGCCACTCCTCCCAGCTTAGTGTCATCAGCAAACTTGCTGACAGTACACTCAATTCCCTCATCTAAATCATTGATGAATATATTAAATAATACTGGTCCCAATACTGACCCTTGAGGCACTCCACTAGATACAGGCCTCCAACTGGACTCCGCCCCATAGACTACAACTCTCTGGCTTCTCTCCTTCAGCCAGTTCGCAGTCCACCTCACTACCTGATCATCCAGACCACACTTCCTCAATTTAGCTATGAGGATGCTGTGGGAGACTGTGTCAAATGCTTTGCTGAAGTCAAGGTAGACCACATCCACCGCTCTGCCATCATCCATCCACCGTGTTATTTCCTCATAAAAGGCTATGAGGTTGGTCAAGCATGACTTCCCCTTGGTAAAGCCATGTTGACTGCCCCTCATAACCCTCTTATCCTCGATATGCCTTGAGATGGCACCAAGGGTAAGGTGTTCTATCAGTTTTCCAGGGATGGAGGTGAGGCTGACCGGTCTATAGAGTACCCGGGTCCTCCTTCTTGAAGGAAGGAGGGAAGCAAACCAGATGACAATAAAGGAGAGAGTAGGGGGAGAAAATGCCCTGACCTTCTCCGCTTGGCAGCTTATTTTAAAAAATGCTGGAAAGGTACAATTGCAATGTAGTGTGTTATAATTCACCAAGGCCAGAAGGTGAATAAAAGCCATGGGGCATTTTAGATCGTTGCAGTCCTGGAGCCACAGCGTGTGTGATGATTTTAGCTCAGCAGTCCCCAAGCTACAGCCTGTTGCAACTCTCAGTATTGCTTGTGGCTACTGGTGCTTCGAGATTGGGTTGACAGAGAGAGGAAAAGGTGTAGCCCGTGGGCCAGTGCAAGCTGAAGGCTGCTGTTTTCATGTATTTTCACTGCTGGCCAGTACTGCAGCTACCAGGTTAAGGCATCTCCTTCCTCTTGATCCAGAAATTTTTTCCAGATGCTTTGGGAGAGTCACTGAAGTTTACCTTAAGCTTTGTGGATACGTGGCGGCTGTGAAAGACCAGGTGCTTGGGGCAAATGCTCCATGATGTCCTGCACAGGATTCCCAGGTATGTGACAACCTATGAGAGCAATGCCACCTGCCAGATGAGCCATTTCAGGATGTGCGAGATGGCTCTGCTGTGTGTGTACCCTGGCAGTTACTCTGAGAAAACATTGCAAATACATGATGCAGAACAAGCACGTGCTGCCCATGCAGCTTACAGGATGTGTGCACGTACCTGATTGAGGAAAGTGGCTACTGGCCATTGGAGTAAATATTTTTGTTGCATTTTCTGAAAGAGGACACCTCTCCTGTGAAGACATGCTGAGACAGTTGGGCTTGTTCAGCCTGGAGAGGAGACATGAGAGCAGCCTTTCAGTACCTAAGGGGGCCTACAACAAATCTGGAGATGGACTTTTTACAAGGGGATGTAGTGACAGGACAAGGAGGAATGGCTTTAAACTGAAAGAGGGAAGATTCATATTACATATTAGGCAGATCTTCCCTTTGAGGGTAGAGAGACACTGGCACAGGTTACCCAGAGAAGCTGTGGCTGCCCCATCACTGTAAATGTTCAAGGCCAGGTTGGATGGGGCTTGGAGAAACCTGGTCTAGTGGAAGATGTCCCTGCCCATGGCAGGGGTTTGGAACTGGGTGATCTTTAAGGTCCCTTCCAACCCAAACCGTTCTGTGATTCTGATTTTCAAAAGCTTCCCAGAACAGCGAGAGAAATCCTCTGAAATTGCAACCTGTGCATTTGGTCTTTTCCAGCGTTCTCTGCTGCCAGGTCACGCAGTAAGCGCTTCTGGTGGTACAGAAATGCCCCTAGGCTATGCTGCAGTAGGATAAATAGCCTGGCAGCGGTGTGATGATCCGCTACCGGGGTGTCTGTGCTGATCTGGCGGGTGTTTAACCGGCGAGGGCAGCCACGGACAGAGCGAACCCCGCCGGTAGTGCCGCAGCCCGCCCGCAGGGGACGCCCGCCCAACGCAGCCGCGCAACGCCCCGTCCGCACCCGCCCGGCCTCAGTGCGGCGGGCATGGCGGCGGAGGACGAGGAGGAGCTAGGGCTGCTGGAGTGCCGGGTCTGCTTCGAGCGGTACGGCCACGGCGGGCAGCGGCGGCCGCGCAACCTGCCCTGCGGGCACGTCCTCTGCCGGGGCTGCGTGGAGGCCCTGGGCGGCCCCGAGCGCCGGCGGCTGGAGTGTCCCTTCTGCAGGCGGGCCTGCAGCTCCGCTGAGACCACCGACTGCCTGCCGCTGCTGCAGCTGCTAGAGGTCCTGGGCCCCGCCGGCACCAGCATCCCCTCGGCCCTGGGCAGGAGCGGCGGTCGAGGGGCGGCCGGGCCGGGCGCCGCGGGCCTCGGGCTCCGGCTGTCGCTGGGGGGCTGGGGGTCGCTGGTGAACCCCACCGGGCTGGCAGCCTGCCGGAGGTCGGGACGCCTGGCAGTGGCACATGACGGCAAGAAGAGGATCCACATCTTTGGACCGGGTGGCTCCTGCCTGCAGCAGTTCGGGGAGCGGGGGGATGCGGGCAATGATATCAAGTACCCGCTTGATGTGACGGTCACATCAGACGGGCACGTGGTGGTCACAGATGGTGGGGACTGCTCCGTGAAGGCCTTTGATTTTGAGGGAAGGGGGGTCCTGGCTGTCCGGGAAGGTTTCTGTTTGCCCTGGGGCTTGGATGCCACTCCGGACAGTGAAGTAATCCTGACTGACACGGAGGCAGGTGCGCTGTACCGCTTGACGGCCGACTTCAAGACGGGGAAATTAAAGAAGTGTCAGATGATCCAGTCTCGGCTCATCAGCCCGAGAGGGGTTGCAGTCTCCCAGACCTCGGGTGCTATTGTCGTAATAGAGCACCTGAAAGCGCAAGGACCGAACAGCAGCAGCACCCGAGTGAAGATATTCAGTGCAGAGATGGATCTTGTTGGCCAGATGGATAGCTTTGGTCTGAACCTTGTTTTCCCCTCCAAAATATATGCTACGGCTGTGGCCTTTGACAAAGAGGGTCACGTGGTAGTAACTGATATCTGTAGCCAGGCTGTAATATGCTTAGGAAAACCTGAGGAGTTTCCCATCTTTAACCCTCTAATTAGCCATGGCCTTTATTATCCTGTAGGACTGACATACATGGCAAACAACTCCCTCGTTGTTTTAGACAGCGGTGATCATTCAATAAAAATATTTAGCTCCACCTGAATGGGTTTAGGTGCTTACTGGTATAGGTTCAAGCTGCTTTTGGCCATAAAACACGCAAAATTCTGGTGCTAGTAGTGTGTAGGAAGGAAGCATTTTCTGGGCTGTAAATGATGTTGTCCTCTTTGACCAACATGCTGTGCTTCCTGCAGAACTTATATTGAATCTCTTGCCTGTCTATGGGAGAAGACCTGTTGGTTGCAGGCTGTAGTCAACAATGAATCGAGCAGAAGAATAATTTGGCATTTTAAAGTAATTCCGTACCTTGACAACCAAATGTTTTGGGCGCTTTTTAACAAGAACAAGGACATTTGGAAAGTGATGCAGTTTCCTAGCATGTAGTTTTCATTATTCTTTTTTAAGCACAGGTACACTTGTAAAAGTGACAGAGTTTCTGTTTCCAGGGGCTTCTGCCTGAGAAAGGAGACTGGCTTGACAAAATGATAGGAGAAATGGAAGCTTCAGTTCAAGGTTGCCTGAATTCAGCTAGGATCATTGCCATGGAGGAGCTACCGCTGATGAGTGAGTTATGTGAAGTAAATTAGTGCTTGAAGCCTGTTTTTTCCATAATGGGGAAACGCTGTTCTGGGAGTACTGTTCCCTGTACTAGTTTATTCCCACCTTTATTAGGGTTCTACTGGAGCACTTGATCTTCCTCTATAATGCACAAGCCTGTGTCTGTACCTGGAGATAACTTGGTGTGTGGCTACCAGCATGAGCAGCTTTCCCTAAAAGCTCCTTGAAGTATTTGTGTTTAGTGCACAAATACTTCTGCATATATAAAATGGAGTTGGCTGTGCTGTTAAGACGCCTATGCTTGGGAACTTTCCAATACTGCCCTCCTCTGTCTAGTCAATAGTATGGCACTTTTGCACCCAAAAAGATTCCACTGACAATTGAAAGGTTGGTGAGAAGTAATAGAAAGGGGGATGTAAGCCTCATTTTTTTCCGAGCATCCAGTGAGGTTTTGTTGATTGTGAATACACAGCAGGTTTAGGTCAGTTTATATTTTCACAAAAACAGTTGCACTGTGGACACAAGTTGCCTTATTTCACAGTGGAAGTTAAGGTTTTTATTAATGTTTTTACCACTGAATGATTTTGAGAAGGATGTAACACCCTCCTAGAAGTCACTGCTGTGTTTTTAGGCATATACGTGCTGCTAAAATGACTACTTAGGTGGTTCAGCATTAAAAGGAAGTTAGATACAAATGTAAGTGCTCTCTGAGTTAGAGGCAGGTAGGTTAAAATGGTATAAAACTTCTGGCATTATTTATTTAGTAATTGAAACCATTAATATTAACTAACAGAATTTGAAATTCACAGGCCATCTTTCTCTCAGTACATTTTTAATCTGGCTTTTGGTCTGACTTCAGGGCATTTAATAACTGCATGTATTGCTGCACCAGCGATTTACCAAATACTTTAAGTTGGGGCGGTTTAGCTCTCTTAATTGAGACAGTGTATTAATCTGTCTTATGTTAACATTTGTATAAACAAAACAAATCTATTAAATGCAGCTGTGTGTAAAGGTTAATTGAACAGTGACATGCCAATAAAGTGTGATTTACTTACTCCTATATTGAATAATTTAGTGGAAACTCATACCTTTTTATCATGGGTTTCTCTGTTACAAGCCAATCTCTGTATTGCAGTTGCCCTGTAGATGGTTTCTACTTTTTGTTTGGAGATGTTCTGCTAAAGTTGTGGTAGGCTCATTTGTTGCTATTGGAAAATATAAGGACCTGCACATTTGATCTCTTCCGGCCTGGCCAGAGCCTCTGGTGGGACTAGAAATGCTCCTTGGCTATTCTGCAGTAGGTGTACAGCCCTTAGCAGGAGCCCTGTTGAGGGGCCAGGAAGAAAATTTACTCAGAGAAGCAGCCCCCTGGATTATATATTCCTTTTTAGGTGCCAAGGAGATGTCTGAGGGGTATAAAAACAATTAGATAACATTTCCTTTGAGGAACTGCTTTGTTTCAAAATGCATGCAATACCATCACTGCTGTATTGATACATAATAAATAGTTTATCACAATAGCATTTCCTCTGAACTGAGGGCTGTGAGCTTTCATCTCCTCAAGCCTTTCTGTGCACCAGTAGCTTGGTTTTGCTGCTGAGCTCATGGATGAGCAAATATCCTAGCACCTATTGCAACTTTCCAGCAGCTAAAAAGCCAGTTTTCAAGTATTTGACTCATGCTTGTTTAAAATCTACAAAAAACTCCCATTGTTGCTCATTCTGCTCCTATCTCCTTTGGTATATGCCTAGAAATCACTTGGTGTTTGGGTCTGTAAGCAAAATAAACTTTGTGCCTTTACCTAGTTTCCTGTACGCTCTCCTGCAGTCTCTGTTTTAGACGCCTACCGAAAGCAACTGTAGACTTTCCCTGCGAGTGGTGTTACTGTTTTCATTTTACTATAACGCTTGGTGCTTACTGTTGTACAATTCTGCATCAAAGAAACCATTACATTCTGTCTTCATTCACTTTATGCAGGTGCCTAAATTGAAAACCATAAAGAACTGTATAAACCCATGTATTAAAAATTTTGAGTTCTTCAGTATGTAAGGGAAAATGCAGCAGTAAACCTGAAATCTTTTGTCGCGCAAGAGAATTAAAGCAATAATGGGAGACAGAGATCCACTAGTTTGCTGATAACAAACTAAAAAGCCTTTGACATTTTTACTTTGTCTTGCCTCTTTTTTTATGCATATATGCACGTTTCCCCTGTAGCTACTGTAGATATCCATTGCCTTCAGGGCAATATTTTAACACCATCTGCTTTCCAAAGGCCCAGGGGATGCCTCGTGCTGCTATCCATTGGCACATCCGTGGGAATTTAGTCACAGATTTTGACAAAACACAAACTTGTGTTCTGAGAGAAGGATGGCAAAGGGCAGGGGTCCATACATGAACAGATACGATTAGGTAGGTGATGCTTTTGGGGTCTGACCGGATGTGCTCAAAATGGGGATAGCTAGATGTGTGCTTACCTTTGGAAAAGAGTGGTGGCCATTTCATTTAGAAACTAAGGTGGGACTGCATCTGGTCACTTCAGTGATAATTACTGTTGTGTTTATTTTAAAACAGGAACCTCAAGTAAGCTTTGCATAACCCTCTGCACCTTGTGTTTTAACAATATGAATTAAACCTGAACAAATATAATGGATAGTACCCCCCAAAGTCATCTCTTAAGCCCCTGCTATAGAGTGGTATGTCTGTTGTGCACACACACTCTGCAATTCCTGTTTGGTTTATTTTTAAGTACTGGTGTCAGGTTGCTATCGGTGCATATAAATATACCAGGATATGTTTACAGTGTTTAGAAATAAAGGAGGCAGAGGAGTTTCAGAAATGGGTATTAAAATTGTGTTCTGTAACATACATGTTTTTTGTTTTGCTTGTGAAGAAGATAATTTTAGATAAAGAGTAGGTTTTTTTCAGGTTAATGAATATAGAGATGAAAGAAATAAGGGGGGGGGGGGGAGGTCAAATTTACTTAATTTTGGCCGCTGTCTGTTTGGCCATCTGTCCGTCCCCTCCAGCCACATTTCTGTGCACATCAGTTTGATGTTTGTATTTCACAAAGCGTGGATGTAACACCACTGTAGCATTTTTTTTTGACATGGACTGATTCCAGTGAAGAGGGGGTCTCCTGTAATATCCAGCTCCCAAACCACAAAGAGTTTTATAGAGCAGGGTCCATCAAAATGATGGGCTTGAATCCAGGAGACCTTTCCTTTCTGAAAGGGTTGACAGAGGTGAAAAAACAGCTTTCTCCCTTGGGACCTAGGCTTTCTCTAGGGTGCTGCTCAGAAGAAACCTGTCTGATTCTTCTGGAGAGTTTCAAAGCTATCTGGTGCTGGAGAGGTTCTCAGTGAGCAGATGATGCACTGCACTTAGAACCTTTTCTTACCAGTGCTTTCTAAGAGATCTACAGATATTTTCTAACTTGGTGCTCCAATCTCTGTTTGAGGCAAACACGATATAAATGTCCTGGCCCTGCAGCTGCAGACAGGAGAGCTGAGAATCAAGGGAAGCCTTTGGCAGCCTTGAGACTAGATCTCAGACTTCCCATTACAACACTGGTGCCATAATAAAGCAGAGAGAGTCTGTGTTTAATTATCCTCTTGCCTGGGAGTTGCTTTCCTGATTTTGGGAGAAGTTTTGACATTTTACTGATGATTTTCTTGTTGCTAATTCCTTTGGTGAGTCCTACAAATCATGAAAATTAATACTTTTCTAAACCACGGTGTATTCCTAGACAATTGCTTCCAGTGTGCTCCACAAAGGTGTGTGGTTCCCGATTTTTGAAATGCTCTGTCAGGAGGCGTACTGCCATGAAGCCCCACTGCAGTGATCAAGTTACTTACTCCATGTTGAGGGTAGAAAGGAGGAGAAGAGATCGACTCTGAAATGGAAAAAAAAAATGTAATGAAAGGTGGCTGTGGCTAAAAGGAGAGGGCGAACTCCCAAGTCAGAGCACAGAGCACACCCATCATTCCGGTAAAGGGAATGCATTCTTAAGATGTGAAGCATTTCAGCCTGGAAAATGGACAAGATGATAAGGGCTGATGCCTCTTGGTTAGCGTTGACCTCTGGCAGGGGAATAACCTACATTTGACAGATCTCCCAGCCACAATTAGGCACTTTTCAGATTATAATCCTTAGGAGAGCTATCTGTTACTTTCAGCTGTGTATTTGTAGCAAAAATCTGTGGGAAATGAAGATCTGGAGCCAGCTAAGCCTTTTAGGGAAGTATGCTCCCTATAACTGAATAAATACATACATAGCATTTTTCTAAAATCCCTCTTAATATAGGCAATTTTTGTTCTTTTTTCATGGGAGAGATTATATGCGCAGTGAGTCGAGGTGAGAATAAACCCTGCTTTTATGGAATATATTGGGGTTTTAATCAGGAAAATGTTGCTAGTTAGAAGATTCTGTAAATCATTTTAACTAACTATAGTTATATGCTTTGTAATGAATAAAGGGTAGGCAATTTTAAGCAGGATATAGGAATAGAGAGGAAAAATATAGATGGGAAAATGAAAGAATTTATTCTGAGAAAACTGAACATGTAAAAAAAAACCAAACCCAAAAATGTCCTTTATCAAAGCTTGATTTTAAAACTTCTGATACAAAGAGGATGATCTTGAAAGAACCATCACACCTACATAATCACAGGAGGTAACTAGTTTTTTTGGGGTTTTTGTTCCAAATATAAAGAGGTAAAAAATAAAACCCATATGAATGCTTGCCTAGCATGATTTCCTGGATAATACGGACTATGGAATTCAACCAGTTTTAATCAGTATTTAGTAACAACTGACCTGTATTGAAAGTAAGAAACAAAGAACAATCATCCTTTACTCTCACAGGCCAAGGAGCTAATGTGAGAAGAAAGATAATGTCATTAAAGATATTACTTTAATGATACGGTTTTGTAAGAAATCCATCAAAGAGTCAGATAGATTAAGTATTAAAATGTATAATCATAAGAAAAGGATGTGCCTGGGTCCCTTATTTGTCACTGTCCTCAAATAAGTAGGAAATAGGGCTCTTCAGTGAGTTCTGCACCAACTTCCGCTCAACTTACAGCATGATTTTATGGAGCCAGAAGTATTTCAAATACTTGTATTAGTCTTTTTCTATTCTTATTATTCCTTGAAGGGACTTGTTTGAGTTGAGGCGTGCTCTGTCATGAATAGTTTATCTGTGCAGTCATGACTACTGGAAATGGAATTGTCCACATGAATAAATGCCACAGGACTGGGCTTGAAGTCAGGGAGATTCAGGCTAGTGCAAAGGTTTGCCCTGGAGAAGTCTTTGCAGCACACTTTATTATGCCAATTTCTGGGAATGCTGCTTTGTTTTTTTTACATGCTGAAAGCCTGTCCATGTTTAGACTATATTATAACCAGTTATGACTTTCAACATCAGAAATCTTCTGTGAAACAAATTCAACATAATGGTTTAGCTTTTCTTATTTATTCCTTCAAAACATACTGAACCCTTGCCTGGTTCCTAACAGTTCATCAGGCTTAAGTGGATCGGTACCACACCTCCCTTTTGGGATATGTGGCTGCTCAGTAACCAGCAATCTGGGGCAAGACTCACTCTGGACTGGCATCAGTAGAGACCTTACACCTGAACTGCTCTTGCATGTCCTGAAGAGGATGTTATTGGTCTTAGCCAATAGGTTAGGAAACCTTCCAATGGGTTAGGAAACTTACAGTGTTTTCACTCTGCTAAAGACAACACTATAGATTCTAGGTCCCAAGAAGACTGTGTGAAAGGATTCTTACAGTTGCAGGGTAGTTAGTTACTTTTTGTTTCATTTCAGATGGAGGAATGCTGGCTTTTAAAGACCAGGTGAAAAGTTTCTTCCCTAGGATAGCAAAGTGAAATTGAACTTGCCCCAGGCCCAGGATTAGAGCTGCAGGTCTCTTTATCATTTATTCGTGATGTTCATAAAGATGTTCAGTATTTGGAGAGTGTTATCGTTAAAGTGCAGCTGACATTATTGTTCTTATATTTCCAGTGTATCAGTGTTACTGAGATAAAAAACAAAACCTGCCACTTTTTCTCAGTGTATCTTGAAGGCAGAAGTAAATCTGTCTTCCTTGTATCTTTCAGTGCAGCAATAAAAGCCATGCAACTGAGTTATTTTCAAATATCTGTATCGGGTGTTGGACTTTTGCTTGTGTTGAACTTAAATCTCAAGTCAGTTTTCCCAACAATAAGCCTAAAGTTTTGATTACTGAAATTCAAGCATGTTGCTTCTATTTGTGCCTATTTGCACAACCCTCACCCATTCTTCCCAGTTGATTGTTTAGTCCATTCCGGAACTGTATTTCCCATGAGCCGTTGTTCAGTCAAATGGTGTGGTGTATATGCATGTGTTCACACCACTTTGATTTCAGAAGGAAGATTAATTCCCCCAGAGGTTCTGTCCAAGTTTTACTTTTACTGTTTCTTTCTAGAACAGCCTTTCATCTTTACTGTCAGGTTAAAGGGAGGAAACCTCAGATCATAATATGAATGATGGGAAAGGACTTCAGTCATTCAGGGAATTCATTTGAGAGACAGGCATGCAAGCTTTATTACAGGAGAGAAAAAGGTGAAGGACAGTACCATTTAAACTGTGTGTGGACTAACAGTTTTAGGAACCCTTCTATCCCAACTCCCCCTGTGCAGTTCCGTTTGTAATAGTGACTGTGGAAAAAACTAAAGCAGAAGTTACTAACTTGCAAGACATTGGCTTCTTTTTGTGGTTCTCTGCAATAGCAGCAGACTGATCCTAGTGATCCAGAGGTCCTCCCGTATCACATTTAGTGGATACCTCCTATAAATGGTCAGTTCCCGTGTCACATGCTGGTGTAGACAAACTACAAGAAGCTTGGAAGCCTGCATAGGCTACTTGTTCCTCATGTTTTCACCTGTGAAGAGAAAGCTTTTTTGCCATGAATCAGAGGATGACATTTGAAGTAACATGACAACAAAGGAAACCCAGTGGTTGAGCTATTTGACAGTCTTCAATCTAAAAATGAGGGCACCATGTGTTGCTGGTAATTTTTTTGTTGATGATTATGAGATGATTATATTTGGTATGTGTTCTGCAGGCTGGGAAGAAGTGGGAGGAGGAGTGATTAGGCGTTTTGTTTTCTAAATAAAAGAGTCTTGTGATGCACCTTAATTAGCACCTTCAAGACTTGTTTCCACCTTCTACAGGGACTGATGAAACCTGTTGAACTTAAAGTGAATCTTCCTGTTGACTTCAACAGATATCAGGATCTGTGCTGAGCTGACTTCCCTATGTTTTAACAAAGGCAGTTCCACCTCCTCTCTCAAGATTTTGCCTCACTCAGCTTCCTTACATGCTGACCTCCTGGTGCATACTGTTCTCCTTTCTAATCTATTTCAAGCAAGAGCTTCTTTTCTTCTCCACACTTTAGAAAGATAACCCACATTTGGCTAGAGCACACATTTGCATGCATCACTAAAAAGTAATTGCGTAAGGAGAAATTTTGGCTTGGCCAGCATGGTTACTATCTCAGCTTACTTAGTAAGCAAGCTTGGTGGATGCACTTCTCCCTCCCCACCCTCCTTCTCCTCCCAGGGGCAGAGTCTCAGGCAGGATAGCCAGCAAAGTTCAGCTTCTCTCTGAAAGCAGAAAGTAAACCAGCAAGGGACTGTGACTGAGTGCAGAAGGGTTAATAGGAAGGCTGCACTTCTGTTCCAAGAGGCTGCTGCCACTAATCAGGCTGTTTATATTTACAGCTTTCCCATTCATCCCTACTGAGCAAGAAGCCTGCCTCTGAAAGCAGAGCCTGAGCATTGCTGTCTGTTAGACAGATTGTGTGTAGTATCTGATTGCTAACTGAAGAGACTTGGAGAGTGCAGACTCACTTATTTTTTACATGTGGTAAGGCACATACTGCACTTAGCAAATGCACAATAATTAGTGATGCTTTGGACAGTGTTTGTGAGCCAGCACCCTGCTCACAAGTGCCTTTAGTCTCCATTTGGGACTCACAGTCACAAGAGAACTGCAGGGATGTGCTGGAGTGACGCTTGCATACCAGACATTCCTTATCATAAAGATGAAGAGGGGCGAGACCTCCCCGGGTAAAGGGAATAATGGAAGGGTTCTTTTCTTCAGTTCGGTGGGGCCTGCCTACTGATTTAAATTGTAAATACTGTTAGAAACCAGCTGTGGCAGTTTGTTGTATCTTAGGAGAAGCTTCAGATTTCTGCTAATACATAGCAGAAAAGGAAAAAATATAAATCTACTAATTTAACATCAATCCCTTATCATAACTTAATAGTTATATTAACTACAGGTAGGTGATGTCAATACTTTTGGGATGCTGAGATCTTTTTAACAGTACAAAACTGGTTTATTTTCCTTCCTGTTCAACTACCATAAACTATTATCATCACCACGATGTTGAAAGACTGTATAGTGGCATGTGTCTGGTAGCGGCAGCAGGTCAGGTTTGCTGTTATCATGGCATCTAATACCATCAAGCTCACTCTTAAAATTAGCTAGGTTTTGTCCTCTGGCCTTCTGTGTAAGAGGCTACTCATTCCTCTGAGCATAGAAGTCAACTCATTTCCAGCCTGAGTGTGTTATGAGACAGAATTACAGAAGGGCTGAGGTTGGCAGGGACCTCTGGAGATAATTGGGTCAAACCTCCCTGCTGAAGCAGGATCACCTATAACCAGTTGTACAGTATCATGTCCAGATGTTTTTTGAGTATCTCCAAGGATGGAGGCTCCATGACCTCCCTGCACAACCTAATGCAGTGCTCTGTCGCCCTCACAGTGAAAAAGTGTTTCCTGATGTTCTAAGAGAACCTCCTGTGTTTCAGTTTGTGCCTGTTGCCTCTGGTCCTGTCTCTGGGCACCACTGAAAAGAACCTGGCTTCATCCTTCTTGCATCCTCCCTTCAGGTATTTATGTACATCAATAAGATCCCCCCACTTGAGCCTTCTCTTCTCCAGGATGAAAAGCTCCAGTTCTCTCAGCCTTTCTTCATAGGAGAGATGTTCCAGACCCTTAATCATCTTTGTAGCCCTGCACTGGTCTCACTCCAGTAAGTCCATGTCTTTATTCTGCTGGGGAGCCCAGAACTAGGCACAGCACTTCAGATGGGGCCTCACCAGTGCCCGCAGGGATAACCTCCCGTGACCTACTGGCAGCTCTCCTCCTAACAGCCCAGAATAAAAGGGCTGCATAAAGACAGTTCACACCCATTTGTTCTTGTGCTAGTGTCTTCCTTGAACTTGAGTAGCACCCTGCATTTAACTAGCCTGAAAGGAAGCACAAACAGCCATATTCCCTCTCAGTCTTCATTTTGGTAGACTAAACAAACTAAACTTTTATAGTCTGCTCCTTTGATAATATTCAGCACTCCCCAGTTCTTGCAGTAACCCTTCTGTGGGTCTATTGCAGCTTGAACTCCTCTTCCCTAAATGCTGTACTGAGTTTTCCAGGTAGTCTCAGCAGTGCTTTTTACAATGTCATCCATACTTCCTCTTTCACTGTAGGAAACAATTTAAGGGATAACAGCCCCAACTACATATGTTTTGTTATGGTATCACTTGGTTGTGTATCCAGGATGAATAACCACAGTCCTGCTCCCCCCAGTATAAACAAATTTAGGAAAGTATTTGAGTCAGGGGTGGAGTGTTTTCCTGAGGTGAAAAAGAGGTGCCATACAGATAATTAACATCAATAGCAACAAAAATGTAAATAAACCCATCAGCATATCATTTTTTCCCTGACAGCTAAGGAATGTGAGCTACACAGCACGTGACTAGCTGTCACAAGAGGACAGGTGAGGATTGCAGGGATGTTAAAATCCCTGCCAAAACCCAAATCCCTCCTGAGATGACAGAAAGGTTCCCTTTGGGTTCAGTAAAAACTTCAGTCAGATTTTCAGGGTGTACGAAAATGTATCTGAGAAAGATAAGAATTATTCTTGCTACATTTTCCCCCTTTTTTTGCTTCCCTTCAGTTTCTTGGTTATTGCTGCATTAGTCTGCTTCTAAGCTCATTTATTTCTATTAATATGACTTCTCCTGTAGGTAGGAATGACCATTAAAGTTCCCACAGAAACCTGAAACTATTTCTTCCTGCTAAGTGACAGGAGATGGGGAACAGAGCTCCCTGCACCCTGTTCTTCAGTGAGTGGAGCGAAGGGATTACCTTCTGCAGAATGGTCATGCAACTGAAATTGAGCAGCTCCTCTCACAGAGAGGTCAGACTCATTCACTGTGCTGAATATTGGGATGATGTTTCTAAAAGACTACTGCAATACTGTATCAGAGGCAGGGAGAAAACATCCTATCTGATCAGTGAAATTGCATTTGGTGTTTTCTCCCCCCACAGCAAGAAATGTTTCAGCTTGACTGAGATGTGGATGTGGCTGCCTCAGGGACACTTGCTATGACTGTTCACCTCTGATCCCAGGGTAGCATCCACACTCAGGCACTCCAGGGTGGGTGTGGAGGCAGAGATACGGTCCTGCCAGAGGTTAGGACCCCATCTAGGTAAAGCCAGAGGGGTCATCCAAAACGTATGTAAATTAGCCTGTAAGAACAGACTTAGTCTGTTCACCACAGGCTCTTGCCTGTCAGCCAACTCTGTTCAGAGTAGATTTAAACTGCAGTGCCTCTTAAAAGCAATATCCTACACAGGAATTGAAAGACATGGCTGTCAGTCACCTCGTGGCTTTCAGCAGCATCTTTCAAGCAGGGTTATGTTTAGGTGCCTGTATTCTTCATTTATTCCTAACACTGGCTGTTAAAACTACTTCTTTCTGAGTGTCAGAAGAGCACTTGTCACCACAGTCCCTTTCTGAGCCCAGTGTTGCCATAAATATGTTGGACATAAGATTTTCATGCCTCCAGCACAGCTTTAGAGACAGTCAAAACAGATCTCTGGTAAGACAAGGGTGGCAAACATCCAGCCTGACTAACGTCCAACTTGAACTGGGACCAAAATGGAAGTTGAAGAGCAGCCTGAAAAGTGCCCTCAGCCAGGTCACTGGGTAAAATCCTGCTGTCGAGTACTCTGCCGTAAATTCAACGTATGTGTCCAATAGGGTTACTTGAAAAGTAATCTGGTGATGTGTGTGAGACGCTAATTTGGTTCCCTGTGTACAATTATGGGCAGGCACTTGCATCCCTAGGTGCTCTGTAAATGTATTCTATTTAATTAAATATACAAGTTTGTGTGCATAACAGGACACTTATTTGTGTTCTGTCACAAATTCAGAGTCATGTTTTATCCCATCCCTCCAATATGAAATATTTCTCCATTCAAGAATGGCCAGGACTCTTTCCTGAATGCTAAGTGCTAATTTTAAAAAACCCTAATTACCCATTCTTCTTTTCAAACATCAGTGGAAGATTTAGCAATTATGTTATTAGAGCTATGATGTCTTCCTAGGCTTTTTCCTAATGAAAGTGCAATATATTAGATTATTAACCTTAAAATATGTGTTGGTTTCATTATATAGTATTGGTTCATTTACCTCTTTCTCTCAAACTGGATGGTGCTGTAATTCATTTGGGCTGAAAGTAAAGTTTTGTTTTCTCTGTTAATTACAATTAAAAAAAAAAAAAGCTCAGTAAAAATTTGGAAACTGACAGAAAAGTTAAATTTTGGTCAGTCTTATTAAATTAGTGCCTTGGGTTAAAGTTAGTAGTAAAAACCCTCATCATAAGCACCTTTTGGATTTCAGGTGCTGTAAAATTAAATCCTTTGTCTTTCTTTTGACACCACAAGAAAATCACTGCTTTGCTTCCTGCGCTCTCATTGCTGAGCTCCTCCTCTGCTCCAGCTCCTGACACGAGATGAAGTTAGACATGCCAGTGACAGCATGCACAAGTCAGGCACAGCAAGATATGTGCTGGGGATGCTGCCGACAAGATGGATATTCCTGGCAGGCACTGTGACATTTCTCCCTGCCCTTCGCTGAAGAAAGGAGGTCAGTGGAACATTCTGCCCTACCGTTGGGGCTTCAGGCATCAACTCCAGGTGCATAGCATTGCTCCCCTGTTTCCATGTCAGGAAGTAGAGCAGTCAATCCTTCTGCCTAGAATACAAGGGAAGACATGGGCATGCCTTCATGTCAAATCACATTATCTGTGTTATGCCTTGGGAAGATGAGGAGCAGTTGGAACTTCCCACCAAACTACAGTAAGGAGTGGTTTTCTTTACGCTCTTTGCTGAACTATGGATTGATGGAAAAATATATGGAAATGCTGAAAGGGAAGAAACACAAATGAAACAGATGGAAAGCAAGAGACAGGCAAAGATTCAGTCCTGGCTCTAGTAAAGCTGCAAAAATCCTATTGACTGCAGTGGTGCAGAACCAGAACAAAATAGGGGGGGGAGGACGGCAGGGAAAGGAAAAGGAAATCAGGGAAGGATGGCTTCAGATGATATAGTCCTCACGGTCCCATCCCTTTCCCCCTCAGCCACCATTAGTCTCCACTTTCTACAGCTCTCCTATTTTCTCACTGCTGAAGCAGTGAGCTGTCATTTCTTATCTGGTTTCTCCCATCCATCCATCAGCATGTCTGGGATAGCTGGCAGCTAATTCTGATGGGTGAATGATCCACCAGTATCTCTTGCTGGTTCCCACGGAGCATGTAAACTGATCAAGCTAACGAATGCTGACAGGTGAGAGACATTCGCCCACAGTTGCTACCTGTAGCAAAGACAGATGTACAGGGTTCCATATGGTAGCTGTGTTCAATGGGGAGATAAAATTTCAGAAGAGAAACATCAACCTGAATTGCACTTAGCTCCTGCAGTCCTTCACAGATTGCTCTTTGGGCTACCCAACAATCTCATGGGGCCTCTATAATGTAACCCTCCTCCTATTCTGCTGTAATGCCAAAGGTTAGGGGAGGCCAGAAATACATTCTGCTGCATGCATGCTGCCTGATAGATGTTGTTAGGTCATGGTAGAGATGTTGCTAAAATCCCTTCCTCAAGAGGACAGAAAAACTTGGTGGAACCAGCACCTCATTCTTGTCAGGTGTTTTTCAGGGCTTGTTGGTGTGAGTGAAAGGGCAAAATTCCTCTTCCCCATTACCTAACACTAAAAAAAGAAAATCAGGCCGTCACAAGAAGAGAAAAGTTGAAGCCTGTATTAGAAAAAACTAGGTTGCATCTCCCTTTTCAAACACTTTTGCATGGCTGCTTTTCTGCATCTCCAAATGGTGAAATATAATTCCAGACATTAGCGAAAATCTTCCCAGGGCTCCTTCCATTGCCAAAATCATAGTCAATCTCATAAAGACTCCCTTAAGTTTCTCTTCAGCTAATACTGTTTTTATTTAATCTTGCAGTGATGTAGTTTTTCCACTAAGAGGTGGAAAATTGAGACGGAAGGGAGTATTTTCCCTTACATCTGCTGGCGGTCTTCTCTTAGCCAATTGTGTCCAAGTTTCACTGAACAACACCCTTTCTGCACAGCCATTTCAGACTTCATGCCTTATCTTGAGCCAGCACTTACTTTGATCTGGGTTCTTACAGTCTGCAGACATAAGTAGGATGTCTCATTTCAACATTGCTCCTTTTCTTGTTGAGCCACATGGTTATGATGCATTTCATAATGAACTTCATTCCTTATGCCTACTTCCATAGGCAAGAAATCCACGTGCCCCAGCTCCTGCTGCTGACGTTCTCCAGATGCCCGGCTCTATTTGGTAACACTTTTCTTTCACCACACTAAGTGCATCTCTCATTTCCTTTCAGCATTCTTGCAAGCCATGGCCTTTTGGGGCAGATGGCTTTCCCCAGAGGCGTTCCTCTCAGTCACTTTGCTGTTCTGGTTGGTGTGCTGGCAGCCAGGGTGTGTGTGTTGTTGATCTTCTAAGCTCTATTCCCTGTTTTCACCTCTGTTTAAAAGGTCTGCTCTTTCTCAGTGCAGCAATCTATTCGTCATGTTAACCCATTCTACCTGCAATGGTTTAGCCCCAAAGCAGATAGAATAATCTCATCTGGGTTTCAGCCTGTCTTTTCCATAAAGAAAATGTTACAAACATCGCTATTTTGCACTGGGACTCCTGCCAGTGAGCTGCATTGATAGTAAGGATTGATTCATTGGAAGATATTTTATTGAAGCTAAGACAACACTTTTAGGGAGAAAATGGAGTTTTGATAGGACGCTTCAAAAAGAAGGCTATCCTGGGATCATAAGCCTAATGCAGTTTTAACTAAAAATCTTTCTCATCTTGTTGACTGGAAACTCAGCCATCCTTGGAGCTCGTGCTTGCTGGGGTAACACACTACTGTTTGTAATGCTTCACCCTCTGACTTTCAACTCCGACTGATAGCAGATGGACACAACCTTGTCTTGCGGTGTTTGTGCAGGCACTTATCCATGATGGCCCACCACTGCCCGGAAAAGCATTATGGCATGAGCGGCCTCAGACCTGTCATAAGGAGGCAAAGTCCAGGCTGGGGCCAGGGCAAGGCTTGTGGCTCCCTCACCTCAAGATGCAGCACTGCTCCCAGGCCTGTGTAATGCACAACACACACGTTTCATCCAGGTCATCTGTGCTAACTCCAGGCCTGCGCTGTGACATGCAGGTTCTGCACCTGGGTCGGGGCAATCCCAGGCACAGCTACAGGTTGGGCAGAGAAGAGATTCAGAGCAGCCCTGCGGAGAAGGACTTGGGGGTGTTGGTTGATGAGAAACTTAACATGAGCCGGCTTCAGAGTGCGCTTGCGTATCCTGGGCTGCATCAAAAGGAGCATAACCAGCAGGTTAAGAAAGATGATTCTCCCCTCTACTCTGCTCTTGTGAGACCCCACCTGCAGTACTACATCCAGCTCTGGGGCCCCCAGCACAAGAAGGATGTGGATCTGTTGCAGTGAGTTCAGAGGAGGCCATGAAGATGCTTTGTGGGCGGGAGCACCTCTCCTGTGGAGACAGGCTGAGAGTTGGGCTTGTTCAGCTTGGAGAAGGTTCCAGGGAGACCTTAGAGCAGCCTTGCAGTAACTGCAAGAAATCTGGAGAGGTACTTTTTATAAGGGCATGTAGTGACAGGACAAGGTGGGAATGGCTTTAGCTGACAAGAGGGCAGATTTAGATAAAGAAGTTCTTTCCTGTGAGGGTGGTGAGGTCCTGGCACAGGTTGCCCAGAGAAGCTGAGCCTGCCTCATCCCTGGCAGTGTTCAAGGCCAGGTTGAACAGGGCTTTGAGCAACTTGGTCTAGTGGAAGGTGTGTCTGCCCATGGCAGGGGGTTGGAACTAGATAAGCTTTAAGTTCCCTTCCAAAAGAAACCATTCTGTGATTTTATGATTATTTTCTCATCGTGCATCGCACATCTTTTGTCACTAAAAGTCCCCTAGTGCCGTGGCATTCCATTCGGGGTGGTCCGTGGGCTCTTCTCTGTGGCCTTTCCTTGCCGCAAGGACACCAGCTGTCCAGAGAGGCAGGCTGCCGGATGTGTTCTGACAGCGCGTACCTGCGCAGACCGCGACGATGGCTCTCGGGAAAAGCCCGAGGGCACAACCCCCCTCAGCAGCCCCGATCTCCATACCTCCCCCAGTCCTCGCTCCCGCCGTCTTTACGCATCCGGGGCCGAGCGCGCCAGCGCCACCTTCCCGCCCTTTTCGCCACTGCTCAGAGCTGCTCTTTACGCATGCTCACTGGGAGGAAGCGGCCGCCCGAGGCGGAGGGGGTGTGTAACTCCCCCTCCCTGTGTACCGAAGGGGCTCGGGTGTTTCCGTTCCTTTCCGGCTCCGAGGTCCTTCCCCACCCCTCGCCGTTCGGCTGGGCGCCGCAACCTCGGCTGCGCGGCGGGAGGAGGCGGAAGATGGCGGTTTGGATTGGCAGGGAGGCGGCGGGAGCAGGAGCAGCAGCAGCAGTTATGCAAACGAGGCCGTGGGCAGCCAGCGCCAGTGCTCGTGTGGACCGCGGCTGAGCAAGGAGGCGGCTGGGGCTGCGCCACCACAGCCCTCCCCGGCGCCGGACTCTCCTCCTCTCCCTCCCTCCCTCCCTCCCTCCCTCACCGCCTCTCGCCTTCCCCGCCTGTCTCGGCCCCCCGCCCTCGCCCCGGCATGGACGTTGGTGCTCCGCCGTGTCGCTGTGCGCGGCGCTGTGAGGCCGCGAGCTGCCGCTGAGCGGGGCCGCTCCCGGGGGTGGGGGGAAGATGTCGGACACCAAGGTGAAAGTTGCCGTCAGGGTCCGGCCGATGAACAGGAGAGGTAACCTGCCGGCAGCGCTGGGGAAGGGGCGGCGGGGTGTGGGGAGGGGGCGGCACCGGGGCGCGCCTCAGACGGCTTCTCCGCCTGGCCTGCGGGGGTAAACCCCCTCACAGCACCCTCACCACCACCCCCCTCCGCTGCCGGCCCGCGGTCCCTTGCACAGGCACGGCTGTTCCGGTGGCGGGGAGAGCAGGGGTGCTCTCCTTGCCCCCCGGTACAGCCTCCCGCCGTGTCGCCTTGCAGAGCTGGACCTGAATACCAAGTGCATCGTGGAGATGGAAGGGAACCAGACTGTGCTTCACCCTCCGCCTTCCAACACCAAGCAGGGAGAAAGGTAAAAGCCCAACTCGCCGTGCCCCATATGAAAATCCCAGCCGGGGCTCCTCCGCCTCAGCCTCGCAAGCGCCTGGCTTTGTTAGGGGAGCGGCGGAGTCCTGTTGGTTTTACCCGGTGCCTTTCGGGGCAGCGGGCGAGGGCCGGCTTTGGCCGGGGGTCACTGTGGTCCCGGGAAGCAAGGACCAGATCTTCCTTACCTAGCCTCCTGAGGGGTGTCGGAGGTACCCAAATTGGGGTGTGCAGACAGAAGATCCCTACTGGCCTGCCAGGTTTAAAAGTTGATTTTTGATTAACTGCTCAAAAAAAGAGCTGGTGATTAGGCAAAGGGTTAGACTGCCTGTGTGTGCTGTTTTCACAAATCTCCCTGGGGTGCAGGCTAATAACTTGATGTAACCTGTGAGGGAACAAGAAGCGGAATCTGAATTTTATGCTAGTGATGTTTTTTTTTCCTAAAGTTTGTTTACTAGGTTTTAATGTATTTGCATTTGAAAAGGCTGCAATTGCTAGATCCTCTATTAATTTAGTAGTGCTCTGTGAAGTAGCCTATGAGAATATGCTAAAATAATTTTGAAATGTGGCATTTAGTTGTGATGCCCCAGTAAAGAATACCCTTGGAAATAATCCAAAATACCAATGCACTAGACTGTAAAAATAGATCAGAACAGGAAAAGATTTCTTTCCTTTGAGGGAGTGTAGGGAAAGACAGGGAGGTGCAAGGGGAATAGTTATGGTGCATGCTTTATCTGTTCGGTTACCTGTTGATTGCTCAACTTAAGTTGATCTGTTTAATGCCAAAAAGTGTGAAATCATTTGCATGGTTATCAAGACTTTAATCTGAACACGTTCCTACTACTCAAGGTTTAATTGAGAATTTTTCTGGTTTAGTTTTTAGTAGTTATGAAGAAGCTAATGTGAGCTTTTTTTTTTCGAAGGCAATATCATGCTTTTGTAGTTTTACAGCAGAAAAGGTTGAGACATTTTCTATTTCTACATGTCCAAGATGTGAAGCTGCTGCTTGCATAAATCCACATATGGGAGTATAGCTGTAATCACACCAGTTTAACTTAAATCCAATTTGCATTGTCTGCAGAACCATTGTTGTGGTTAATATGCTTGAAAGATCTGTGCTTGTTTCCTGCCTCTTTCATAGATCTTTGTGTGATCTTCTACAAGTCATGCTGCCTCTGTGGCTCTTAGCATCCCATTTATATAATGAAAATCTTGTTTTTCTTGACTATTCTATTTTAGAAAGTATGGTTTGGGTTTTTTCCTCCTGTATGTATGGCATCCATCACAACACTGCAATAATAAGAATGACATTAACTCTTTAAAGAGAGTGGATTTGACATATAAAACATGAAATACAAATTGAGTTTACAAAGCAAGAACAGAGTTAAGACTTAAAAATCATTGCTTCAGTAAACTAAAGAGCCTAAGGGCCAGATGGCTTAATAAAGAGCTTGTCATGTGTGAATTTTGCTTGTCATGCATATTGGCCTGCAGATATTCAGTGAGACCATGATGTGACTCTCTTGTCTTTTGAGAGCTTTTGTGGCTTGTGTTTATCTGGCTTTAATACCTGTAATATATATAAGCTGTCTTACTTGCTTGGAATTTGCTTCTGGTTCTGTGCCAGGAGCCTTCTGGGTGAGCTGCGACACTTGTGTGCGACCTCGCTGTTGACAGCTGTGTTGGCAAGTGATAGCTGTCCTGCTTGCAGCCCAAAGTGAGGCTGGGATTTGGCTGGCTGTTACATGTGTAGCTTGTGTGTTTGAAACAACTGCCTCATGTTTTTGAAAATAACAGTCAGAAATACTGATCTGAAGTAACTCACACACATGCAAGCATGTAGTTGGGGTATTTTCTTAGTGGCAGATGTTGTATGTAACCCGCTGAGGTGTCTAATGGACTTTGGCACTTGCCTAGTGCCTTGTGAAGATCCTTACATTTTCTTCAGTGCTAAACTGCTGATTTCTGTTTTTTGTATTCAAGATAAATAGTTTGATTTCTCATGATGAAAAATGAATTCTGTTCTTCTGTGCGTACCTGCCGTTAAATGTCTATGTAAACTGGTTCTGAATTGCTGAGTAGTTGCTGCTTGTACTTGGATTGATGCCTTGGCAGGGCTAGAGATGTCAAATGGGTTTTTGGTTTTCTTTGTGTAGTTTTGCTTTTATATAGCTCAACTGGATTTTTCTTTCAGAGCAACCATGTCATTGCAAAAATGATTTCACTTGTTAGGGTGATTAATTGGTCTGTCTCTACTATATGCATTATTTTAATATTCTGTGTAGTCTTACCTCTTCCATTTTGCGTTTTATCTTTTTATATGGAAATTTCCCTTTTCTAGCTGAATGGAAGGACAAGTTTGTACTGCACTTTGGAATAAGAATAAGTAGCCTTATAAAGCAAATTTGGTTTCCAGGGCTGCTTTTCTTAATTCATCTGAAGCCAAGAGACTATAGGGTGTGGGGAATAGAATTAAGGACCGTGCTCTGTATTTGTTTTGTTCTCTCAGTTATAATCTTAAAAGATACTGACAGAATTTTCAGAAGTACAGTTAGGTAGCTCTTTAATAATTATAACATCTGCTCTTGGAAGAATGTCCGAGGTTGGAGAAATCAAATTTTACTAGTTTTGACTATTCTGTAAGGAGTTATTGAATTAAATCTAAGTTCAGATGCATGCTGATGCAGTCGCTGTTTTATTTAAGGGTAGTTCTGAAGGATTTTTGATGGGCAAGTTATGCTTGTTTTACAAGTGGTGAAAAGAGCCTAAACTGCCAGTGCTGTCATTTGTCCAACTTTCACTATCGTATTAGAGCTAAAGCAATAAGTTATAACCATAAATTAGAACAGGATTCTGACTGCATTTTCTAACTGCTAGACCACACAGCATCTATACCTTAACAAACACAGCTACAAAATAGTAATTGTTATTAAATACAAGTGTTGTGTTCTTTTACAAGCAGCAAGCCTGCTGTTCCCCACAGACCCACGACTTTTGAATGTTCTAAACTAATGAAGGGGGAAAACCAAAGCATAGTAAAACTGAACAGTAAGTCTGAAAGTTCAGCACAGGAAAATCTTTATTGGCTGAAATAATAGGAGGCAAAGTTCAGAAAGGAAAGGTTTTCATTAGCTTGTATCAGGCATAATCTCTGGTGCTGGCAAAGTTTTTGTAAGTTGGTGGTTGTACTTCATACCTTTAACCCTTGTTTTATTAGTAGGAGTAGTTTCTTTTACATCTGCCTAAGTGTGCTTGTGTGTTGTTTAGTTTCTTCTGTCTCTTATCCATTTCCTCCCTCAAACCAATACAGATTTCCCTTTCTTCCCCAGAAGGAACATTTTGTCTTTCTGGGAACCCTCTGTGTTTCTTTTTTTCCTGTGTTCACCTGGAAATCCGTATTTCCTTTCTCAAAGTACACTGTCCCTGAAAAAAAAGTTCTAACTTGAAGTCTTTTAGAAGTGGGTATTATGTTTCAAACCCAATTGTGTACCTCCTGCTGTCTTCCTTTAAATGTTGGTTGTTGGCAATAAGGTACAGCATTGAAATGTAACTAGGAGGTAATTACAGCATGGAGTTACAATGTTTCAAAATATTTTGGTTTTTGCAATGGAAATTTCATACCTCTCTACATCTATGAAAAATCTGGTTTTACCTTAGGGATTTTATTTCTTAGTAGGACAAATCAGGTTTTGCTGGGTTCTTCCTCTGCTTTTGATTGTTAAAATATGCTTTCCTCCCTTTCCTCTAAGCAACAATCTTAACGCATGGGATCTGAAAAGTTTTAGTTCCCTGACAACAGTTCTTCATGACATGATTTTTTCTTTAGTAAGCAAAACGTTTGTCTTGACAGAAATACACAAGGAACTATGGAGACAGTAGAACTGAAATAATATTTCAGCTGCAGTTTTGACCGAAACACATACTCATCTGTTGGGCAACTTACTCCATTAAAGCACAGCACCCTTGTGTGAACTTTGCCTTATTAAAAATCTCAAGGCAGAAAATGAGAAAGAAATCATCAGAGTGTGGAGCTGAACTTAAAATTACCACTTTTTTTTTTTATTGTTATTATTAATTTATTTCTTGAAAATATCTTTCTTGCCTTTATTTAAAAAAACATTTTATGGTTTGCTTGCTCTGTTGTCTTCCATGTTCATTTTGATCACAAGCAAGTAGCAACAAGGCCCAATTCTACTTAGGTAAAACTCTTATAGCTTTAAACTACTAAAGAGTCCAGAATATGTGATATGTGGGGGCTTTTTTTTTTTTTTTTTTTTGGTAGGTGTAAGCTACTTAATAAAATAAATATCTAAGAAGAGATGTGAGTGTATCTGGTTTTTGTAGCTCATGATACTTTCAAAGATGAATATCTGAAGCACAGATTTCATTCCGAGGCAATTTGTCCTAAAGCTCTTGTTCCCAGAAAACAGCTGTTGCTCCCTCTGCCTTAGAGAAAACATGGTTCTGGATGGTCTTTAGTGCATAGTCCTTCATGTGGTGGTTGTGACACTTAATCTTTTTGGATATGTTGCTTTGAATAGCATCAGAGATGAGAGAAGAGTGCTGTTGTAGGGAGAGAAGATGCATTTCTGGTAATGGTCACTGTCTCAGACTGGAACCTGCGGAAGCTGAAGTAGGACAGCTGCTAATGATATCATTACCGAAAGGAATGATCAATGAGATCATGCCTTTGATGAAATATGCTTCAAATTATCACCTGTCTAAGGTAGATCATAAAATAGCAGGCAGCAACTTTTATCTTTGTGTGCAGAAAATTGTAAAAGTAATCTGAATTAGACCTTTTCTATTACCTTTCCTGTTATACCTCCATCTTCAGGATGTGAACTGTTAGCTTTGAACCTTTGCAGAAGAGATGTATTTGAGTTATGAAATATGTGTGGTCGGAAAATGGCATTTTGAGAGCTATTTTTGCATTGCTTTAATTCATTCGTACTTCAGATGGGACACTAGATGCAGTTCTTTGAAATAAGTTTTCTTATATTCCATGTAATTTGAAACAAAATGAGAAAACAACAAACTTGTAATCCAAAATACTGTCTGGCATGTCTCTTGGTTCTTCCTAAGGTGGCCTGAACTGTGAACAAATGCAACATCCATTATATTACCATGTTTATAAGATCCAGACAGCTGTTAGGACCTCGTGCTCTGGCTTTAAAATGGCATTGCTAGAAGAAACTACCGTTGGAGACTGTTGGGATTGTGGATAAGTAACACTTAGCTGGCAGTATTTCAGAACAAAAATAGATAAAGTGTTTGAAGAGAAAGAAAACTGTGCTTGGTATGACCATGTTTGGGCAATCATTGCTTTGTAGCCGTTCTCTGCTTTTGGACTACTGGGTGTTATGTTCAGACAGTTCTGAGTAAAGCGAGGTTCAGCTTTGAATCTGTTCAATATTTCTGTTTTGTGATGTTAGAAATGCCTGCATTGTGGAACATTAAAAGATTGGTTAAAAAGATTAGCTGGCCTTTGGGGTACACTTAGCTTCTGTGTTTAGAAGGGACAGGTACACATGTACCTGTACCTGTAAAAGCTTATTACTGCAGCCAGAGGTGTTTTACTAGTGGATTACTAGTCAATACACCTTGAATATGTTGCTTATTTAAATGAATTATGAATTTAAAAAATGTGCAGCTCTTTTTTTGCCGTTTGTTTGAGGCTATCAGGGCTTAAAGAAATGCTTTAATTTCACCTCTTTTGCCCCCTTAGTATAAATAGTAGACAGCTTTCTTGTTTTGGAAACGAGATTATCTTTGTTCTGCTTTGCATCTAGTAGGTTTAACTGTGTGTATAGTAAGATTTCAAACTTATGACTAGATTCACTGTAATTTAATAGTTTATTTTTTTCAAAATTAAATTATACTTGTGAACATCCTATAGTGACCCAGGTGTGGACTAGATTCAGAATACCTTAGGAAGTGCTTAAGAAGTCCCTCTTCTGCAGAATCTGAGCTCAGAGGGAAGCGGTTCACACCAGCTGCCTTTCCATAGAGGTCTGTACCACACAGCGCTGGGGTTGCAAATCTTGTTGCAAATTTTTGGGGACAAAGTAAATCCCTTCTTGGTCTCAGGTCTGCAGTGTAGCATGCACAGGCTGTTGTTCATGGAGTCAGGCTGGTGGTATGTCTGGTAATAAGATTAGAGCTAAATTTTCAAATTTGTTAATGTACTTGTTGCAGTTGCGTTTGAGAAGTTAACAGATTTGAACACCTTCATTCCTCTACAGCTGAATGCAGATTGAGTAGCAGAAGCTGCCACTGGCTATGTTGCTAGTGTCTCTTGCATGGACAGACTGTCCTTAACAGTGGGAAAGCAGTGCAGTGTCTTTGCCTACTTGGCCTCCCTTGGGCATGGTTTGAATCTATTAATGGAAACAATTACTGCCTACTGTAGCAAAATGCCAGCTGCTGCAGCAGTGCTTTACAGATGCTGTTGCTTAACTGAATAATTTCTCCAACTGTGTGGTTCCTTGTATTTTGTGAGGCATTGTGGACAAGGCTCTTCAAGGAGGTGTGGAAGTGTTGGCTCGAGACAGTGAATTTTAGTGTAGCCTACAGAGAAAAGACCTTCTCTGTGCAATGATGTGCACTACAGGACTCAACTATCAAGTTAACTTGTGACCCAAAGCACCAAGTCAACTAAAATAGTCATGTTGTTGGCTGGAAGTAATGTTGCTGTGTCTCTTTTTACAGGAGACAGTAAAAGGGGTACAAGCTTGTCTAGTCAGTACCTGACTTTGTTGGTATAAAAATGGTCATCAGAGTTTGAGGTGGAGCTTGAGTTGACTGTGTGTGTCTTCACAGTCGTTCAGTGGCGTGTGATGGGTGTTCACTGGTGACTGAGGGAGGAGCTTGTTGAGTAAACAACAAGCACATTGAAAAGTTGCTGTATGAAGGTCAATCAGAAAAATGCATTGCTGATAGGACTTGAAAATCAATGGCACGAGCTCAAGATATCCGTGTTGATGAAAAACAGGAGTTACACAAGCTGTTTTCAATGCCAAGGGAGGGTATCCCTTTATGTCATTTCTTGTTCTGGGAGGAATAGGAAATCAGTGGCTTTCTGATGCTGTGTTAATTAACCTCTGCAGTTCTGGCCTTTATTTTTGATAGTTGCCTTTTAATCTAAAAATAATAATTAAGAAAACCCCCAACAACCCTCAGTCATCGAAACATCTATTGAAATTCGTAAACATATCCTGAACTAATACATTCCTTGTTCATCAGCTTCAACCTTTATTTGGCATTTTGCTGCATCCTAAGTCAAGACATCCTCAAGCATGTACATGCTTACCAAATACATCTTCTTCTTCCTCGGATAATGTGAAGTTAGTGGCTTGTAAGATGTAACTTTTTTGCTAGGAGGTAGTCTGAATGTTCCTTCTCATTTCACATAGATCACCACAAGGCAATCTATATGGTAACGGCCCCTAATGAAGTCCCTAATGGTTTATCTTCCTATAGTAGCTGACTTGCTATGTAAGTGTTATAACTTAGAACGAAGATTTATACCACAATTACTCTTTTGACAGATGTATGTATTTTGGTGCCTATTGATGGTATAATACTTATTTTGAGGTGTATCAATCAGCACAGCGGTAGAAAGCCATATCTGAAATGTTGCTGTGTGCTTGTGTTAGTCTCTGGTAATGAGCATGGTTAATGGTGATGCTGCAGATAGGGGCAGAGCCTCACTGTGTACCAGCATCGGGGTGCTTAACTTGTGGTCTGTTTTCTAGGTGCTAGCCCCACCAAACCTGTGCTGTTGCCTCTTTGTGTTCAGTAACAGCGTAGATAGTAGGCTAGTATTGGTTTATGTTGTGATTTGTGGTGTCACTGTGTCTTCTTTTTGCAGTGTATGTATATTCGAGGAATTTTAAGTATTTAATAAACATGAATCTAAGCAGCTGCTGTGGCTGGAATGGCATGCTTATCTCTGCATGTGTTTATGAAGATACTGTTCAATATGTTTAAAAAACTACCAGGATGCATTGTGAACTGTAACCTTTCCATAAAGTTTGATGCTTTGTTTTAAAAACCCATTGCTGAAAGTGTCAACACTTAAATCTTTTTCCTGACTTTTTTTATTAGAGAATATTTTAGACTTACAAATAAAATGAAAAAATGCACGATACCCTATTTATTGAGTTTACATTTTCTCAGTTTACTCCATAGTCTCTTTTGAAACGTAAATGTCAATCCCAAGTACTGTACAAAAGCCTCCAGGCGAGTTTAAGTTTTTTTTCCAGTATAAGGGTTCAAAATTCTGAATCTGTCTTGAACTACTGGAAGAATTTTTCTAGCATTAAATCCAAGTATGTGGAGCTGTCTGTTTTGCTTAATATTTTTTTTATATGATGACAAGGAACAGCAGATCTTAGATAAGAAAGCACAGTACTCGGTACTTCTTCCCATGTGGTTTCCACTTTTTGTCTGACTTTATGATTAAAATCACATGCAGTGTGGCTCAGAAGGTCTTTCACAAGTTTGATTCTTTCAGAATTGAAGGAAGAGGATTGCGCAGTACTTCATAGTTCTTATTTTTGTTGCCTGTTTACTTCAAATTCAATTTTACTTTCTGATTCAAAAGCCAAGGCTTGTTTTACGGTAGATGAGCTTTTGCTAAAAACAAGTCAATGGAGCATTCCAGTGAAGGCACGGAGCTGGCAGAATATTTCTACTGGCAAAGCTGCTTTATGGCCCTGAATGAGCAGTGACCTGGTCTGCTTTGGGAAATTTCTTTGTCAGCATCTGTCAATGTGAGGTTTTTTTATATATGCAATGTGATATAAGTTTGCAGTGCTCCAGACTTGTTTTGGCTCAGTAGTGCCATCTCCCTGAACGATGCAAGTCCTGAGCATTTTGATGGTTTTTGGTATTTTTTCCTTGCTGTTATACCATGTTGTCATTCCCTATTTTGAGATGCTTCTGAATTTCCATTAGATTTCAAATATATTTTCAGAGAATTTTATCTAATTAAATCATGCTGAAATAGAAATTGGTCATTTGATAAAGAAATATTCCTATATTCGCTGTATGTAGCTGAAGACATTAAGACAAATCTGTCTTCTGAATTCTCAGCAAGAACTTGTAAAGTTTGAGTATGTATTTTAAAGAGGACTTTGAAGTCATGTAAGGGAGTAACAGTAGAAGCTATCTGCAGTCTTCCTCTACTTTGCTGTTGTACTGTACTGGGATAAGAGATGGTTCTTGAAGGTTTTGTTGGAAGTGCATTAGGAAACATCATCCCACCACTGAGGCTTTGCTGCTTTGGAGCTTTTACTGTGACCACAGTAGATAAGCTAATCTGAAACCATCTTAAAAACAATCTGGCATTTTCTGTAGTATGTGTTACATTTAAAAATAAGAAACTTTTGAATAGTTCTTCTTCTGTTGTAAATCTAATCCTTGTACTTGCATTCTTGACTGGAGTGCCCTTGAGAAGTGCTGCTTCAGTGGCTGCAGAGAAACTGACACATAAGGAAGCGCAAAGAATGGCTTGTTAATGGATTTGCTGCTGATGTGGTAGAATATAGAGAAAGGGTATTTGGGGACCAGGACTAGAAGGATAACAAAAAGCAGAAGAGAGATACAGAAATGGATGCCCAGCAATGTGATGAAACTCGTCAAAGTACATGTTGGAGGAAAACAAACCAGCCAAAACCCAGCAGCATCCACTAAGCTTTTTTCCATCCTCCTGAAAATGTGTATGAGAAACTGGCATTCTCCAGGGTGGTACTACAGTCTTCATGTGTGTTCTGGTTGAGATCCAAGTTGAAACAAAAAGGAAAACCAGATCTTGTAAACAGACCATTGAATAGTGTACAGCTCGCCATGTAGTTTCCTTGTCAAGAGCTTCCAAGTCCTAGTATGTTTATTGTTTGAGGTGTTTATAACATTGTAGCAAAGTTCATGTTGTGTTCCTAATTTTCATTGCATAGTCATAACTCATATTTTAACACTAAATTTTTACTGTATATTGCATTAAACATCATGATTGAGAATCTGTATAAATTGGCTGTAAAATAGTCTAATTGGAAACACTTGTGTGTCCATCAGAAGAATGATGAAAGTCTTTTTGAAGATGCAGCATTTAAGTGTTCTTAATTCAGTAGATGATGTGTCCCTCTCAGCATCCCAGTTCCACGGCTGGATTCTCTCTTCCTGTCAGAAGTGCTGAGTACTGAAGGAGGAGGATGTCTGGCTTGCCCATGGTGAAAGTTAGAGGGTAGCTTTTGCCAATTTTGTTTTCTGCTCAGCAAATTTTAGTGGATGGGTACTGAACTTAGACATCTATCTAAAAAGTCTTAATCTCCTCTCTTGTTTAATTGCTCTTTGGGCAGGCTGCATTCTCTCAAGTAGCTTTTGAAGTATCAGTTTTGCGACTGTGAATGTAGCAATAAGAAACTTCTTTTTCCAGAAATACTAATGGTATATGAGCTTTGTGCCCTTAGTTTAATCTATCCTTACTGCCATCTGCACACACAGGTTGCTTTGCACGTGATTCAAGGAATGTAGTGTACCTTTATTCGAAATTTCAGAATGGCATCTAGAAACTTTGTGCTAGTTTAAACACAGAAATGCAGATTGCAGTGTTGGGCAGGCTGAATACCCTTAGTGCTTCATAATGGTCATGTGTGTTCTGAGTTACAGTTCTTCTGGTGTGTGGTCTGACCCATATTGTTGGCTGCTGTTTGAGAATTTCTTACCTGAGAGAGGAAGAAATTTATGGCTCACGCATGAGATTGATCAAATAGACTTTGAGAAAAATTTGGCATCCATATGACCAAGGTGTAAAACAAGTTTTATAAAAAATCTCTCTAAGCTCCTGGAGGATCTCGCAGTTTAAATACTCATTTTTTTCTCAAGGTGTCTGCATCTTGTTGATCAATGAGAAAATGAACATGAGCCGGCAGTGTGCGCTCGCAGCCCAGAAAGCCAACCCTATCCTGGGCTGCATCAAGAGGAGTGTGACCAGCAGGTCGAAGGAGGTGATCCTGCCCCTCTACTCTGCTCTTGTGAGACCTCACTTGGGGTATTGTGTGCAGTTCTGGTGTCCTCAACATAAAAAGGACATGGAACTGTTGGAACAAGTCCAGAGGAGGGCCACGAGGATGATCAGGGGACTGGAGCACCTCCCGTATGGAGACAGGCTGAGAAAGTTGGGACTGTTCAGCCTGGAGAAGAGAAGGCTGCATGGAGACCTCATAGCAGCCTTCCAGTATCTGAAGGGGGCCTACAAGGATGCTGGGGATGGACTGTTCATCAGGGACTGTAGTGACAGGACAAGGGGTAACGGGTTCAAACTTAAACAGGGGAAGTTTAGATTGGATCTAAGGAAGAAATTCTTTAGTGTTAGGGTGGTGAGGCACTGGAATGGGTTGTCCAGGGAAGTTGTGAATGCTCCATCCCTGGTGGTGTTCAAGGCCAGGTTTGATGAGGCCTTGGGTGACATGGTTTAGTGTGAGGTGTCCCTGCCCATGGCAGGGGGGTTGGAACTAGATGATCTTAAGGTCCTTTCCAACCCTAACTATTCTGTGATTCTGTGATTGATTCTATGATCTTCATCATGGTTGAGAAAAGGCAGAGGCAAGTGAGTTGCTCACACAAGTGACCTCTTGCATGCTTGCCTTTCCTGTGATTAAAAGGAGAAAGTAAATGCTGAGGATTTGTCTGTGGACTTTGAAATGAGATATTATAAAATGGAATTGCAGAACTGAAGTTTGAGGGGGGAATTTTTCATCAAGGTATATAAATGAAAGAAAAGAGAAATATTAACAATGAAATGCAGTTGTTAGGAAAATTGAAAACTAACTTAGCTAATTTTCTTATTTTCAAGAAACATTTAAGAGCAGTAAGAGTCTGGCAATCTGTTGACTGGTAGCTGTAATGAGCAGTGATGCAGTTTGGTGAGCTCAAGGTGAGTGTTGGCTTAGACTAGGCACTTTTCCTTTAAATGGAAGGAGCAAAGGGTGTGATACGGTCGTGTTGTAGCTTTTCCCTTAAAGAGCTAGATTGGGTAATTCATGATTCTTTTAAAAATCACATGACTTTTTTATTTGTGTTCTCTCCCTATACCTCTTTCTGCATATGAGCAGATCACTTCTTTGGCTCAGTACTGCTCATTAAAAGTATTTGAAATGGCATGCTTGTCTTAGCTTCTCTTGCAGCATATCTTTCTATTCTACTCTTTTACTTTGTCTCGGTTTGCAGATGTAGTAGATGGAAAGAAATTGAAGTGATCTGGAGTTATAGTCAAAACCCATGACTTTTAGCTGGTTTCGGAGGAGAATGGCTAAGCAAAAAGGAAACTATTGACTCTTTATTACACAGAAAATTGTTGAAAACTGAGTGCTGCTGCTGCTTGTTTTTTAAAATATTAGTGATGATGGTCAAAGTGGGAAAGCTGCACTGAAAAATTAGTGTGATCACCTTTTTGAGTAATTTTGAACTTTGAATTTTGTATTTGTCAAACCTGAATTTTGTTTGCAGTATTGCTGCTCACCTGCTTTGCAAACTGATGACCTCAGTAATATTTGCCTTCTTGGATCAGTAATTAATGTAATACTTATCAGAGTTCAGACCCTGTGTACCTTTCATATGACTTTTCATGGTGTTTCAGACTGATCTACTTGTTCTGAGTCTTTTTTCTTCCTTAATAGATGACTTCTCATTCTCTTCGAAGTATTTTTGTCAACTTTTTGAGAGACCACGTCTACTTATTCTTCTTTATTTCTTCTAGCTTGTTTTTTGTAACACTTATTTGCTATGCAGGCAGATCTGTGGGTAGATCATTTTGGCTGTGGGTTATTTATGGCAGAGCTAATTAGCTGAGTTGCAGCTCCTGAAACAGAAGAATTGCAGCTCAGTTTCATGGAAGTTCAGCTGATAAGCATTGCGGGGCCTCGCCCTCCTTTGCAGAGTCAGATCAGAAGGCTCAGTGTTGGACTCAAACACCCTGGTTGCACAGTGGAAATACTGGATGTCTAACAGGGCTTTGTTAGCCTGTGTTCTTCATGCTATACCTGGTGTTTGTGGCTGTCCTTGTGAACTTGGTGATGGGAGGAGGTGGCAGCAATGGAGTTAAGAGCAACGCCAGGGATAGGAAAGGGCAAAAAGTAGGTGGGTGTGGGCCTCCGTTGCCATTTCACTAGTTCAGATGCAGTGCAGGATGAGCATATGCTTAGGTAATGAGGCAAAGCTGATGGGGGTCTCCTAAAACTCAAGAGTGTGGGGACTGGCTTTGCAGGGATAACTAATTGACTGCAGTGTTGATTTGGTGTTTGTGAGTATCTGCAACATGCTCCAAGCATATACTCTGTGTTATCCTGAGTTTTCTGTCCTCAAGAGTGTTTCAGCCTACACTTGTGAGCAGTAGAGCTGACTGCAGATCACAACACAGATGGTACTAAATGGAACCATAAAACCGAGTATAAACATTTTGTGTAAATTTAAAGTACTTTATTAAATATTAGAAACATTGTAGTTGAAATACTTTGCTGAAAAGTGGGGTAAAACTCCTTTTGACCTTACTGATTGAGCTGAGTGTTCAGTGGGTAATTTGCAGTATTGCATGGGTATCTGCAGTACCAGGAAAAAAATAATTAAACAGGAAAGAATAAATTTTTCACTCTCCTCTCTGTGGAAGAGACTTTCCATTGTGTAACTGCAGTACAGGGTCACTTGCTCACACTTCATATCCCAGCGCAGAAACCTAGATCTACCATCTTATCTGCTTCTGAGTAGGTGTCAGCACAGGCCATAGGCTATACTGCAGTTCCTGGGTTAGCATGCACATGGCTGAGACCAGTAGCCAGGGCTGATTTATCAGCATGCTGGCTCTTTAAACATACTTAGGTAATCTTAATATTAAGCCTCTGTGCAGTTTCTGTGTGCAAATGTATCCATAGATAAAGTTTATGCCTTTTTCTGTTCTTCTCAAATTTAACTTTCATCTTCCTCTGCCTTTCGTCCTCCCGACCTTCTACCTGCATTCTCTTATGCTCTTTAAAGATAATGTTTAAAATGTTATCTCTGGAAATGATGGTGTTTCAGAATAAGAGATGGAGTGCTGTTAGCAACTCCCAGCAGCACTCTGCTGCTTATTCTAAATTGAAAGCTTTGATTCCATTTAATCATCTACAGTTGGTATGGTAGCATGTGTGTGTGTTGCTTGTGTCCCAGCATCTTC
This sequence comes from Psittacula echo, assembly GCF_963264785.1. Lineage (NCBI taxonomy): Eukaryota > Metazoa > Chordata > Aves > Psittaciformes > Psittacidae > Psittacula > Psittacula echo. The sequence goes on from NC_137737.1 coordinate 65,811,838, forward strand.
ATCTGCTTTTTGTGTCTGACTCCGTTGAGTAACTTACCTTGTAGTACTCTCTGATAGTGGTGGTTGGTGTTTTTTCCCTTCCTGTTATCATCTACTTCACATTTATGTACCTATGTGCTAAGTATCTCTCTCCTGTTCTATAAGTCTAAGGTCTGACAGCTTGATTTCATTGTACGATGACCATGTTTTCTAATTTAGAGCTTAATTCTTTTTTTCTTTTTTGCACCTGCAATAAGACAAATCCTAAAAGAGAGTAACTTTGTTTTCACAAGGCAGTTGTGCTTAGCCTGCGGCTGCTTCGTGGGAGCTTAAAACAGTCAGCTAGACCTTAGTGAGTTTCTGCAGGGTGATAACAGCCTTCCATGTTCTCAAACTCTCCCTCCTTGAACTTGCCATGCTCCTTTGCTCACAGTCTGCAGGCCGGGGCTGTGCACTCATTTGGTACCTAATCAGGTGGTCTCCACCACTTGAAAATGTCTATGCACCTTCTCTGTTTTTAGACATTGGCTTGTGTCTTTGCCACTTTTTTGCTTTGTGCCTGTGCTAATGAAAGCCTGGCTGAGCTTGGTGTCTGCTTTTTGTCTGCCCAATAAACCTGCAAGATGAGCAAAATTCTCACAGGTCATGGCAGTGGGAAGATATTTCAAACACCTTCCACCTTTCAGTATAACAATACAGTAGTGTTTCACTCTCTGTAAACAGATGTTCATAAAATGAATTGTGGGTATAAACCTGGCTCTGCAGTCTGAGATCACAGCTCAAAAAAAACATTTTGAGGGGATAATACTGTTGGCTGCAAGCCAAGGAAAGGAAAAAAGATTCAGGAAGGACTTAAGAATGAACATTTTTTTCAAGGAAGAAGGATTATGCTACCTTTAAAATATTTGGGCTGTAGATAGACTTTGGGCTATTTGAATAAAATTCCGTTGAGAATACTGCATGTTGTTTGGACACATGTTTTAAATGTAAATATGTATCTGGAGAGAAACAAATTATATAAGGAAACAACTGTTTTCTGACAGTGGTATGCTTTGCAGTCAGAGTTCAGGATTTCTCCGCTTGTGTATTTTGTAGATTCCTGTATAATGTCTACCATCGATAAATACCAGATTTACATAAAGTAGAAAGTTAGCTTGGGAATGTGATTATGATGAGTGGTAATCTTTGATTAAACTGTCTCAAGAATTTGGTAGAAAAGTTGCTTAGTTTGTCAGTATGGCCTTTAAACTATCTGAAAGATCTGAAAAGATCCAAAATCCAGTTTTTGTTAATAATTATAGCCCTCTGGTGTTTTCAGAAGCTAGATTCTTAATCTCCTTATTTCCTATTGTCAGTTAATTGTGTCTGTATTTTCCGTCACTGTATCTTTGGAGCTTAACACCGATTGTGTTGAGAAGTAGACCTGTCAGCCTGTAGTGGCTTTTGAGAATGAGAATAGTAATTTTGCTACCAAAGTCAGCATGTTGCTTCAAATTCATGGGCAAGTTCTGTGGAGAGAGAAGTTGTTGATCTCCAGTAGACACTTTTTTAGAGTAAAGTTATCTTTAAGCTAATCTGCTAGGTGCCTATTTCAAGCATGTTACTGTGCTTTTATCCAGAGCAGTACATGGAATAAATTGATGAGTGGAAGTTTGCTGAAGCATGTGAAAGGAGTTGCATAAGTAGTTTGGCTGGGCTTGTGTGAAATGCGGTGGTTTTGGCGAATGGGGCAGGATTGAGCTGAAGATGAAAAGAGATTTTTAATGCTTCTGTTAAAGTTACATTTTAAATAGGGTTTTGATATTAGAGGCTTCAAAATACTTTCCAGAGTTCCTAAGCTTAGGTCAAAACCTAAAAAGAAGAATCCAGTAAGCAAATCTAATAGTAAGTTAGAGATCTCTGTAGATTGTGTACAAATTTTAACTTCAGAAGATTGTAGAAATAGAAATAAGGCACTTTTTTTTTTTTTAATATTTGACCTAGTGTTTTTAAAGTAGACATCAAATAGTGCCTATTTTCTGTGCCTTTTCTAGAACTGCCTTTTCTGAACACTTAGTTCTCTGGTGAACTCAAAGGCAGGTGAAGAATAATCAGTTCTGAGGGTATTCATGCTTTGAGAAGGGTATTTTTCATCGTGTTCCCAATTTCCTTGGACAATGTGTTCCAGCTGTCTTTATTCAGCAAAGATATCATCAGCTACAAATAATTATTGGGGCAAATCAGGTTATGAGCTGTGGGTTTGCTTTTTGAGAGGTAAAATGACAAAAATGTCTATTGCAATGTAGTAATTCTGCATATGGCAGATCTGACCTGAAGTTCTGTTTCCAATGAAGAAAAATGTACCGTGGATGCTTTCTCATGTTGAACTTTATAGAGTTCAAAAGATAAGATATGAATGAGTGCTGGAATTCAACAACAAATGTGTTCAGAATTGTCTTAATCGTTTATACCTTATACACTGGAGTATCTTTCATATATTTTGAAATACAAACCGTGACATTTCAAAGGGCTGAAAATAGCTGGTCAAAGTGGCAATGATGATCCTTTCATCATGCAGCTCCTCCAGATGTATTGCAGGAGTATAAGGGAGACCATATCCCATTTACTTAATTCTTCTTCAGAGGAACCTGCAGAGGTAAAATACTGTATTCTCTCAAGAATAAATTCAGTTTGCAGATTGCTTCAGGACACTTGTCTGATAGGCACACATCAGCTCTCCAGTAAGGTTTTTTCCTGACTGTCTCCTTACTGCAATATGTTCATAGTAATGAGTATAAAATAACACCTTTTTTTTTGGGGGGGAATAGATAACAGCTGATTTTAATTATATGGTCGTAGCTTTTTAATTTATGCATGACTGGCAGGAAGCCTAGGCCTCCAAGCTATTTTGTGCATCAGTACTAAACTTAAAATCTAAAGGTGCCAAGAAGAGCAAGTAGCAAAAAAGTAAAAGAATCAAAAGCAACAATTTATGTAAGTGATGTGAACTGGCTAAAATATCTGGGCCAGGCAAACTTTGCTACTTTGCAACTGCTGTTTGTGGTTCAGCTGATTCTTGGTAACTTCATTATGTCTGAGCTTATTCAAAGTATTGAGATACAGGGAATTAATGGCTGTTTACAACCATTAGTATGCAACATATAATAACTTATGCGGAGATAGTATCTATGAAGAAGTATTCTTTGAAGGCAGTTTATGTACTGAACACCAGGTTTGCATTGTATTAAATCTTTAAATTTCTCTAAAAGGGAGCCTTCCTGCTCTTCACCCATTTCTGTTAACTGGTTTTGAATGTCTGCAGGTGATGCAGCTTCCTGTTTTAATAAGATGATCACAAGATTTCCCCAAATCATGATACAGTGATTTAATCTTAGTCTCTATTGAATTCGAGGTGTCTATTGTTAAAATTACAGCTTTGTTCTTTCATGGACTGATCACCTCTTGTGTTGATGTTTTATAAAAATCTGTTGTAGCTGGCATAATGACTTCAGATCAAGGATTCTCTCCTTCTTGGAGCTGCTCAGGATATTATGTATCACTGTTAGGAGTGTGACCACATAAGTTGAGCATTGAGAAATCTGTGAATGTAAGCTTGTTTAGTCTTCTGGAAGCAGTGTTGCTTTCCTTCGGTTACCATACCTACAGAATAAGATATGCTACTGGCTTTCAGACTGCACTGCACCTCTGTTGGTAAGGCATGTAGAAAGCCATCAGTCACCTAAGATTCAACTGACATGTGTGGTCTTAGTAGCAATATTTTAGGGATGGTAGGGAAGATGCATTTTAGGAAGGCCTTGCAAAGAATCACCATGTGGAGGGATCGATCCTTAATTTCAGTTCAGATTTATTGGACAGTTTGTAGTAGCTTACAAGCAAACTTTTGAGATATTTGGAGCTTGTAAAATCAACAGATTCTTAAACCCAGCCACAAAAACTCCCTGTATTTGGAATTTCCCTGTGTTACAATCATCACTGTATTAATAAATAGTAAAACCATTCTAATTTTATAATAGGAAAGGTAAAATCTTTGGAAAAAAAGAGCAGAATCAACATTAGTTTAATTTTCATGTAATAAAGAACACAATCTGACCCTTGCTTTTGGTTCATGGCATATTTTCAAAAGGTGAAAGATCGCTACTTCCAGCAAACACTTTGAGTATCTTTACCACTTTCAGGAAAAATTTCACTTTCCCGTTGCTCCTGTGCAGTAGTCACCTTACATATCGGTTGTGAAAGGGAGCAAAATGCTGACAGACTTACTGTGATGCATGAGACACAGATTACTAAATGGAAATACATGAAGAAAACTGAAAGTCAATATTCATTTATTATCAACAGCTTTACCTGTTACTTCTAAATCACACCTTTTTCCGTATGAGATCTGTGTGAGGTGCAGTGGTGGTTAATTCCTCTGAGTTGATGAGGTCAGGTTGCTTGGCATAGTAGCTACACTTCTGCCGTGTACCTACCTTCTTACTTTAGCTTCCTAAAATGAAATGCTGCATAACTTAGGACTGAAAGTTTCAGGTTTTTTCTGCAGAAAAGTAGGCGAAACTGCAGACAGCTAACTTAGCCTGGGTGAACAGCTCACCTTGAACTCCAGAGTGTGATCAGGTAGTGCTTTGTACATCAGGTGAGGTGACATCAGAAGTTACTGCCCTTCAGCTTTTTAATACTGTGCCCTGAGAGTTAATTTTAGTGTTAAGTAGTTCTCCTCTTGAAGGAGACTCTCTTCTTGAAGGTGTTTTGTAGCATTTAAATTTCTTCCCCTCTCCCTCTTGTGATACTTATAAAATATTTTAATGAATATTGCTTTAAAAAAGGTATGTTAATGTTGCTACTGGCAAATGAATAACTTCACAGATATATTATACCAGGAACAGAAGGTTTCTTAGTATACCAATGACTAATAGCTAGAGCACAAGTCCAGTAAAGGAAGGGCAGAAGTTCAGTTACTTAATTATTGGAAGAAACTGCTAAAGGGAAGAAAGGATGTACCTGCTAACTTAAGGAAACAAGATAGGTCTTTCCTTTTGCCTTTGACCGTTTTGTGCTTCTCTTCTTTCTGGACAAGTCACCCTCCTTTCTGAAATGTAGAAGGCTTTGACCTTGTATGGCCTTGGATGAAGCTGGGATAGTGGTTGCCATCCTCTAGGTTTCTGATGTCACAGAAAATGTTGGGTGTTTTTCTTCAAAGCCTGCACTAAGAACTACATCTCTGACCTTTTCTTTGCTTAATATTGTGTCTTGGTGCTGGTGTGGTGGGTGTTTGCAAATCAGGAAAAGTATAGTAAAAATTTAAAAATGAACAGTTTAATCTGAGTTGCAATATGGGATTTCATAGGTTTCAGAGGAAGTATCCAATAACACATTTTTTTAACCGTCAAAGAAAGATGGTTAATTAACGTTTTTTTGTTATTTATGTCCACCAGCTAGGACCACCTTCTTTAACAGCAGCTTTTTCTTTGGTATTTGTCTGTGTATTTAGGCTCAAGAGTTTACTGAAAGATAAGAATCATAGTTTGGAAATGTGGAAAATTGAAGCCTAGTGCAGGCAGAAGAAGGTTGACCACTCTGAGACAAGTAATGCTTTGAACAGAAGCTGTAGAAAGACAGAAGATAGGAGAGCATTATGGATTATGAGCTGTCAAGAGGGTTTCTAATGAAGTGTGTAGATGAGGAAGAAGAGTTGTTTGTTTTTGAGGGAGCATGATAGTGAAGAGCTGGTGACAGTTCACAATTTCTGCTGTAAGTATGCATTTAATAAATAAATAGAAAGTTGCACATAATTAAACAAGTGGTGTTTCCCTGGTTTTAGTGCTTATTGCTGCTTACAGTAATATTGCTGTGACTTAAGGAGAAGGGAGGATGGAAAGCCCACTAAAATTGTGGTTAAATTTCATTTTTAGTATCTCAGAGATTGTAGTCCCAGAATTCTGCGATTTGCAAGCAGAGGAGCATAACACTCCCCAGTGTGTATTTAAGATGGCGAATTGCTTGAGTGTTCTCCAGTAGTTTGTCAGGTGTCTGCTTAAAATATGAAAGGACATGTAAAACCTTAATGAGCATTCAATTAAGTATTGTTTGAGAGAGAGAAAAAACTGTTTCCTGAACACTTGCTTCAGAGGTGCTCATTCCCTGACTTCCTCTTGAAGTGTTAGGGATGTCTTTGATTTTAGAAATTTGCTTCAGTTTGTGTACAGGAAACAGTTTATTGCCTTGATGTAGCAGCTTTTCAATTTTTAAAATAATTTTAGCCCAGTCGATACTCATGGTTGGAATAAAAAGCAGTTGTAATGCTCTTTGAGGTTGTTGTTAAAAACAAGTGCCGAGTAAATAGAATTGCTTGGTGTTGGATTTTTTTTTTGTTGATAGTGGAAAGGTTCAAGAAGATGCTTAGTAGCTTCCTTGAGATAAGCAGAAACTTTGCTATGCAAGTCTGCTGTTAATGAGCTTGACTTTTATTATTGCCAGCTGAATGAGCAGCTCAGAGCAGCTAACAGAATTTTGTATTAGTCTTATACCAGCTGGAGTCAGCACAGATGGCAGTAATAGTTTCCATCACTGGGCAAAGATAAATGGCTGCTCTGTTGTAAACATGGAGGAGTTAACGTGTTGTTAGAGACCCCAAGTAATGTATTTGCTAGTATTTATTAAGATGCACTGAGTATCTGTAAAACCAAGTTCTGAAGCAAACAATGTTAAATTTCTGTGAACTTCTTTATTGTAGACAACACTGATGTTAAGGAAAGCACCTTTTTAATAAATAAACTTAATTCAAGAGGACAGAGAAGTGAAATGTTTGTAAAGAGACAAGGTGTAATGGATCAGATGGTGTGTTTGTGCAGTTACAGTAAATTAGGATCATGCAAGTCTTGGATTTGGAGGAAAAAATGGAGACTGAATTGTTGGGAAATGTTTTCTGTTTTTCTCAGCTTGTGGCAGAGAGAGAATAGAGGCAATGTCTCACAGAGGGACTGCAGGAGGTTGCAAATGGAATGGTCAGTGTTCAGCACTGGAAGAAAAACATCCTCTGATACAAATTGCAGCTTAGATGAGGTGATTTAGCTGGAATTGGGTCAGAAGGCACTGGTTTCTGTTGGGAAGGGAAAATCGCTGTAAATCCCTTATCACAATTTTCTGAGATTATGGAAGTAATTTGCAGTAATGAAGACTAGATGGCTTTCAAAAGCTCTTCAGGAATTGGTTTGCAAAAATTAAAAAAGAGTTCATTAAAGTAACTTGTCTGGTTTCGCTTTCTGTGAATGCAAAAGCATTCGAAATGTATTCTCTGAAGAAATGGCTCTGCTTGTGTGGTGGTTATTTTTTTAAGTTTATTCTACTTCTTTCCCCGCCCTCCCCCAAGACATGAGAATGTAGGTATTTTTAGTTATGCTTTATGTTCTTACTAAGTTTTGGAGTTTTGTATTCTGTATTTTGTATTTTTGTTCTGTTCAGCACCTTAATATTTTTGTTCAGTATTTAGATCCACAGATGATACCATCAATTCAGATAAATTTCTCTACTTGGTGGTGGTGAGACAGCTGTGCAGAAAAGATTCTCTTCTGTTATCTTTTGAAAAGTGGGTAATGAAGTGAATGATGAAGCTACACAAAAGTGACCTGCATAGAAACAGTAGTAACTCATAAAAAAACACCCTAAAACTCCAAACTTAACTGTTGCTTTCAGTTACAGCATGGGAGAAGAAACCATTAAATAATTGCTTTGACTTTGAAGCTCACTGCAGGATGTAGTCAACAAAAGAATTGAGCAAGACTGGGAGAGCAAAGATGGGCTTTTTCATAGTTCCTTGCCAGAGTAACTGAGCCTTTCCTTGCTATATAGGGAACAGGTTGCCCAGAGTTGTGAATGCTCCATCCCTGGCAGTGTTTAAGGCCAGGCTGGACAGAGCGCTGGGTGGCATGGTCTAGTGAGGCATCCCTGCCCATGGTACCAGGGTTGGAACTAGAGTCCAGCCCAAACCATTCTATGATTCTATGCAGAAGCTCTAGCACCGCATGCAACCTTAAAGGTAAAAGGGAGTGAGCGTATATATCTGATAATGGCTTTGAATTACAGTTGTATGTGTAAGTTAGTAGTGGTTCAGCTGACTTCTTAGAAGAATATTTCTAAGGTTGAGCTGTTTAAGAGTTCTTAGCAATTCTCACACTAGTTAATCTAGGGTTGCTATTGGCAATGAAAGAAGAGAGAAGGCAGGCTGGGTGTAGGTATGTCTGTTGCTGTTGGGTGACAGAAACACTCAAGGTTTTGTCTAATGTTGCCATGTTGTGTCTCCCTTCTGGAGAAGAATTAGTGTTAAGGGGTTAAATTCTAATTTTGGTTTTACGTTCTAGGCTGTGCCATGTTTTGGTACCAAGCTGAGATGTGTGAAAACAGTAATCTTTCATTCGGGGAAATCTGGGATGTATTTCACTGTGTCTTCCTGGACAGCAACTTGGATCTGACCATGAAAGTACAGTGGGGACTTGCAGATTGCTAAAGCATACTTGGTGTATAGAGAACACTTTTATTTTCGTTTGTGATTTTTCTCACACACACGCCCACCCCCCACCCCACCCCCTTTCACTACCCTCTCCCTCCCCCCTTTCTTTGTGTGAGTTGTGTCTCTGGAAGAGAGTTGCTATTGTGTAATGAGGAGACCTCCAAGAAAAATCATTTGAGACAGCTCTTCAAATGGGCCATATAATTAATTTTTTTGAAACAAGCTTAAAGAGAACTTAGTTTTATACAAATCTACTTTTAAACTGCTCAGTTAGTTGGAAATGACTACTTCACCCAGATCTTGCTGTATTCTTTTCGCTGCTAGTGCCTCCCCATATTAAAACATACATTTTCAAAATCTCTCTTGCAGTTGTTTGCTTAATCTCTGAAAGCTTAACTAGGAGCTAGTAGCTTATATTGCAGTAACAATAGGTTTACTTTAGATATACTAAACTATTCTCTAAGACTGGCATTGGATAGATTGTACTTCTTGTATTTTTCAGAACTTAGATATTTTCCAAAAATTCATTGTTGTTTGTTTCTCTACCTTTTAAACAGAAGCTATCAATCTCTTTTTCTGGCCTTTGATTAGCATAGTAAATAAACTTGAGTTGCATCACTTGTTTATACAGATCAGGACTTTTTTTTCACAGCTGTGCACCATTTCTTCAGAGCATCCCTTTTGCTGTTGTTCAGTGTTATGCTTGACCTGAAGTGTGAAGTGCTTATGGGAATGAAAATTCTGCAGATCGTTCAAGGACTGATTTGCTTTTGAAGCAGAGTCCCTGGTTTGCTTTCATGCCAATAGTTAGGCAATGCAAATAGGGAAGCAATTGTTTTTGCTGATAATTTTCTTCAAAGACTTGTTTGGGGCTGCTTCTTCAGGAGGGGGGTGCATGTTTTGATGGAGATTATTACAGTGTATTTCTGTCACTGTTTTTCTGAGGAGAATCTTGGAAAAACATTAATCATCCTTGAGGTATTACTACAGTATAAGAAAGAAAACCTCCTCTCTTGTGCCTCACGTATTTAAATGATGCTGACTGTGCAGTTTGTGGTGTTTGTGCTGTGGGTTAAGCATTAATATGTAGTATGTATATGAAACATGCCCCAGGACATAGACACATGAGTCGGTTAACCCATGGCATTTCAAGCACTCTCTTTTGAAAGATTGCAGACACCTCATGAAACCCCTAAGGGTGATTTGTCTATAGATACAGGACTAAGTATATCTCTGGATGAATTCAGGCTGCAGTTCTCACGCTTAAGTTCCTGACTTTCAAAGCACAATCCTCTGTTTCTGACGGGGCCTGGTTTATATATACACCTGGCTTGATCTAGGGTTATTACTTAAAACTTTCTCTTTCTGCTCTGGATTCAAGTTCTTTGGAAATCTGGTAGCCAAATACTGAAGGATGGTGCGTCTAGCCAGCCACTGGATTATCATTCGTGTTATTGCAACTGGAAGTGCTGTGTTACAGTAGCTTTTTCTGCTTTGTTTTTATACATTTTCCCTGTGGAACAGACCAGGTGATTTGCATATTCTTTTCAGATATTTTAGGAAGAAACATTTTTTTCACCTTGTATATCTTTTATTGTTGATTTAGAGTCTGAGCCCATTATGAAGCTATCTTTGCATATAGGAGAGGACAGATTCAGTTGCCTCTTTAGCCTAAACAGATATATGCTGAATTTCCCATCAAAATCAGTGGTAGGTTACAGAGCTCTCCCGTGCACACCCTTATCTTATGTTCATCACATATGACTGGACTGTTGCTCTGGAAACCGCTGCAATGTCGCGAGTGACTTCATTATGATTAAATGAGGGGAAAAAAAAATAGAACAAAAGAGCACATTCCTGTTTCAACATGCAACTTAGAAACTGTCTCACATACATTCTCTGTATATAACAGCTCTTCTTGGTGACAGGACACAGATCTGCCCTGCTAGTCAGGAATAAAATCAATAATTTACTATTATTTGTTTCAACAAATAGTTGAAACAAATAGCTGGTTTAGATGCTATTAAAAGATGCATATGAATCTGTCAGAAAAGAGCCCATTAGTGTTTAGACTTATATTTTTGTCCCTCACAGAGACTTAATTAGTTCTCTTAAACATTGAGAATGCTTTAATTTCCAATTATACCTGGGATTATTTTCTATTTATTTCTAGTATCTGTACAATATCTGAGTTTCTGAAGCAGGTCTGTAACTGCCACTAAGCAGAAGATTATAAAAACGTGCCAAGATGCTGTAAAATTATCTGGCGTTGACTCAGCATTGTTACCGATTTGTGATTACTTATGTGTGCTTTTCTTATTTCACATTTAAGAGCTTGTCTGGTATGTTAAAGTCTTCAATGCTGTATAGTAAATAAATGCAACTTAATAATGACTAAAAAAGTGGAATACAGAGTTAAGGTTTCCTAGACCTGACCCCTGTCTTTTTCTTTCCATTTAACTCTCCAGAAGCTGCTTGCTGAAGGTTACCCAGTCTCTGGTTTTCTAAACAGAAAACTCTGTTCTATTGGTGCAGTTTCCATTCAGAAACATGGTTGTAGTCAGACTAATGGTTCTTCCTTGGAGGTGAGAGGAAGATCAATAGCTCTGCAGAGGTGTCACCATTCCCCGGCACAGGTTGGATGTCTGGCTAATTCACTCTGACCCTCCCGCTGGGCCTAAGCTGCGGGTCTGGGTTACTCGCTGGTTTCTGTAGTAGTGTGGTGTACTGCTGGTCACATGTTGGTGCTTCACTGGGAATCTGCCCAGAACTGCTTTCTGAGCTGTGGCAGCCTGTCCTTATTCTGGGCCTTACAATAAAAGGGGCTGCTTGATAAAGGATGTGCATTCATTTGCGTCATTGTTTGGAACACTCCTTGCTGCTCCAGCTTCTGTGTGAATGTGAAACCAGTAATAAGTCTGCAAAAGTTTAGAAAAGCTTGGCGTACATATTTCCATTAAGACCTTTAAGAGGATGGCAAAGCTGAGGGACATGCATACAAGGAGAACTGATTTCAGTCATGTTCAGCTTGGCAGGTGCTTCTACAAATTAAGAAAATGAGTTTGGGACAGGTGTTTAAATTGGTGGGTTTTTTTTTTTCCCCCTCTCTCTCCTTCTTTCAGTTGACTTTTTTATTGTCACTGGTTTGTTAAACTGAATGAAGTAGTTGACCTGTGAGATAGTTTCTCAGTAGTGGCTGAAGTATAGAAAGTAAAGGGTGTGAGGCATGCTGTAGACACACAGGAGTAGCTTTTTCTTTGGCTCTATCCATACGAATGGCTAAAATCATCATTTGCAACCATTGATAAAACTTCAGTGTCATTAATGCTTTCAAGTAAATTGTCATTTTCTTTCCTAACAGCATCTAACGCCTTCCTTTTTTGTCAAAGCAAAATGAGTAAGCTTATCCTGAGTAATACATGAATTATCTTTTCCATTATCTCTCAGGAAGTTCTGATTGTTTCTGAAACCTTGTGTACTACTGATCTGCTACCTGAGGAATGTGTCCACTCCCTCTATTGTATAAATACATGCTGTAACCATCAATATGAATCTGTTGTTCAGTTGTTTTTTTCTGGAAAAATAATTAACAGTATCAAACCAGTGTATTTTCTTATACAAAGCAATCATTTTCTCTGAATGTATGTTTTTATAATCTATCTAGGTAGATGTGCATGAACATTTTATCTCTTAAGAATCTTTGTATAGTATCAGGTTCCCTTTTGCTTTTGTTGCAGGAATCCTAAGTTAATTTCTGAATCATAAATTCTGATTAGAATGTGAAGACAGCTGCTTAGTCATGCAGTTTCTGAAGGTCTGAAGTAGGACTTAATAATTAAGGAAAGTATTGTGAATGCGCATGTTCCTGGACAAATTAAATACTGGTAACACTCACATGCAATGTGTACATTTATTCAGTCAAAACTTCATCACAGTAGTCCTTTGAATTATCATGTATGAGGTAGGGTGTGTAAACAGCTATTTAATTCACAAAATTCAGACAGACCTATTTTCATTGCATGCTGTTACTGCACATATTTGATATTTTTAGCAGATACACATTGTACTGAAGCGCCATAGTTGTGAGAGGCCAGTTCTTTCTGAATTGCTATTTATAGGCTGGCCTGGAATGCTCACATGATGATATTGTTTGTAATCTTAGGCATTTACATTGCCAGCAATGCTATGGCAAAGAGCTGGTTGGTATTTCCATTGTACAATTCTATTTCCAAGCGGTATACCTAGTGCCTAACCTAAAGCTTGGCTTGGAGATTGAGGATGTACCTCCTCTGCAAGTGGCATAAATGCTGTCTTTGTATTTTTGAAAGAGCTATGTGATTGTAATGGCTTGTACATTTTGTTATCATGTTGCTACAACAAATATTGAAACATGTGGAAGTTAAAACGGGATTTGAAAAGTATCCATGGAAAAATGGATTTCAGAAAACTGAAACCTAAGCATTGCAGTTTGTATGTGAGGTCACTGTGGTATAGTTCAATCAGAAATGTCCAAGGCACGAATGATTTCAAGCTGGGTTAGTAAGACTCTGTTGAAAATACAGGGCAAAATTAATGTTGGCAGTATGTCAACACTTTGTTTCAAAGTATTCTTTAGCTTTACTAACTTAGGTTCACTCAAGTGCTTTAGCCCAGTGGTTAAAAAAATAACTTCATTTGAAGAGAGTAGAAAAGGAGGATCAGAAAATAATCAAGCTGGCAGGAAAAAACTACACATGTGTATTTGTAATAGAGTATGTCAAGGTGAAAAAGGTGAAAACCGATTTTTTTTTTTTTTTTTTTTTTTTTTTTTTCCCAGCTGCTTAATGGATTTTTTTTCTGTACTTTTACCTAGGCTGATACTCTTTCTCCCTCCTTTCTAAACTGGTTTGAGTTGCCTACTCTTCACTTCAGGATATTGAGCTTTGGTTGGTTAAGTACAGTAAGGCTTTCCTGTGTTTGTCTTGTCAAGTATTGAGGGTTGAACTGTATCTTCTGTGTTTATTAACCTTCAGTTTTATTCTCTAATACCATTTCACAACCTGAATTTATAACCCAGCGAAGGGTACTTTTGGGCATTTAAACATTGGCTTTAGAAGCAAAACTAAACTTCTTAAGTTTAGTTTAAATTTTGAGAAATCTTACTGGTCAGCTTTTGGATCTTGAGTGCTTACTTTCTGTTTTAAAGAATTTGTCCTTATTGCCAAGTTAATCTCAGTAACAAACAATGGGAAGGAGGAGGAGGAGCTGGATGTCTTTGTGGAATCTCCTGTCATCTCTCCTAGTTGTTTTTATAAAGCTCCAAAAGCAGCTTCAAAAGTTCACACTAATTAAAAAACAAAATAAATGTACATTTACTAGTAATATTCTTTCTAAATTCTTTGATGCTCAAAAGATATGTTTTCCCACTAGTTATTAGTAGAATCTCACCCAGGGGTATTCTCAGAGCAGAGTATTGTTGCACTAAACAGGTTGTCATAGGACAGCAGCAAATGTGATACTTCAAAAAAGGATTTTCTTTGTAATTAGTTCCAGGCTTTTACACTTGCTTTTCTATTGACTAGTTAGCCACAGTGTTGCACAGAGGAGTAGGTTCAGTAAGAAGCTATGGAGAGCTTCCGTTTCTGTGGGAGGTATGTTAAGTAGGAACAGAATTGCAGTTCCAAAATGTAGCTGCTCAGTTTATGGCTTAGTAACGGAGATGGAAAGATGTGTATTTGAAGGGAGCTTTTGTGTGTTACATTTATCTTGATCCTCAGTATTTGGAAAGTAAGGGATAGAATACCCAAGATGTCTGTAAAGTTTTCCATTGTGACCTGTTGAGAAAACAACTGCGAATAAAGCAAATATTTTTAGTCCTTTAGATTATGAAGTAAAAATACTGTCTCTAGCCTTCTTTCCTGGAGTATTACTTCTTGAATGAAGCTTTTGGATTGGATAATGCCACAAATGTCTGACACTTTTTTTTAATAAGAGAAAAAGAACCAAACTCTGAATATTGTTTCATGTTCCAAGCTTTAGATTTGATTGTGCAGACAGGTCCTAAGGTAGAAGAATATTTTTGCTATATTCCACAACTCAGTACTGTCATTTTGGGTTTGGACTTACGTATTATCTTTTCAAAATGCTGCATTTTCTTTTAATCTGCAACTTCTTCTGAAACAATGGTAAATGGTGTGTTAATAATGGTATCATCATTTCAGATAATTGCAGAAAGCTGATCAGGGGGTTCTGCAGTTAGTTTATCAATGCTATTAATTTAGTTTAAAAAATGGGTGTCTGGCATGAGCTTTGGTAACATTTTCTTTAGTGTCAGACGTAATTATTTTCTACCATGATTTTCAGCAATTCCTACATGAATGGTATTGGGTGCATAGTTTAGTTGAGGTCTTGCACATGATTTTGTTCACTTTGGAAAGGATGTATTCCTTCTGCAAGTTTCCTTAGCCTCTTTGTAAAAAGACTTCTGGAAGAGTCATGGCTCAGAATAATTTTATGGGTCCCAGTGAGTTATTTTGAGGTAATAAGGCAATGATATTTATGCTTCAAGTGTTTTGGAGGAAAAGAAGCCAGTCACAACCCATGGACTGCAACTTTTGATTTCTCTTTGTTAATAAAAATCACAGACTCGGTAAGGATGAGCCACTAAAATCTTCTCCCCCATCCCTGCACATCTTGTGTGGAGTCCTGGAAAGGTCTCTGCTTGGTTTGGTATTTTTTTTATAAATGAACCAGAGAAGGAATTAAAACTGGTATGACAGAATATGTTGGCAGAACTATGCTGCTGCTGCTGTTGTTAGAGCGTGGCAACCACAGAAAGTTGTGGGAGGACCTTCAGGTGGATTGTGGTTGGCTCATAAAAGGGTGCATGAAACTCTCTGTGAAACACAGATGTCTTCTAATGTTATGTACCCAGCGTGGTTTCTGGAGTCCCTGTTCTCAGAAGAGCCATCTTGATGTTATGCTCATTCAAGGGGAACAGCAGCTTTGGCATTCAGCAAATGAGTGAAAAATGTCCAGGGACTGCTATGACCTACGGGGGAAGCATGTTGGGAAAGAGCAGAGAGTGAGGGAGGAATCTTCATGTCTCTGTGCAGTGGCAAAGTGATCTTGACTGCTGTGTTCCTTGTGGCCCTACTGCCTCAAAAAGGCATGCTGGACCCAGGAAGAAGTAGAGAATGGCAGTAAGGGTGGTGAGCTTGCAGACCACTTTTACATGAGAAACCAATACAAAGCTGAAAAGTCTTTGGTCTAGAAGACAGCAGCAGGAGAAGGGAAATAGATATGCTTAGAGACCTGCACATCCATAAACAGCAGGAGGAATTTTTTACTGTCTTATCTTACAGGAACTGTGAGATTTTACCTTAAATTATCAGGAGATGTGTTCAGAACAAATAAAAAAATATGCCCCTAATTAAACTGTGGACTGTATCACAGGATGGTGTCACTTTTAAGAGTTCATGTGATTAAAAAATGGTTAGGTCAAGGAATATAGAAGAAAAATTATCAAAGGCCATTAAGCTCAAACATATCAGTTAATTCTGTCTGAAGTTTCTTACTGCTTGTGGCTGGTGAGAGTGCCTCTGTTCTGCACCTGTACTAGCCTGCTGCTGAGCTTTCCACTGTGTTCATCAGGTGGCTTGATTAAAGGGTCTAATGACTGTTAGAGGTAGGATCTGTCCCTTATCTGGTATGCCAGTGGCCTAGTACTCAGTGCTACTTCACCTTCGTCTCCCCTGGTTCATGTTCCCATTTGCACATTGATGTTTACTGTGCACATTCCCTGCATTGGTACAGCTGGTTTCTGGTTCTGTAAACTAAATCAGCAAGGATAATTTTAAAAATAAAGAACAGCAAAGCAAACCAGTGCCCCCCCCCCCCCAGCACTCCAACTCCTCTTGCCATACATTTATCTAGCAGAGGCTCAGCTGAATAAGACAGACAATGGTACAGAGCTGGGAACAAGAAGCTGGAGGAGAGCAGAAACTTAAATGGGCTTTCTCTCTTGAACAATTACAGTGAGGTTTTCTTAGAGCAACTGTTGCCAGTGTCTGTTAGTCTGAAGCTTACTCATTCTGCCTCAGACCTGAAACAGAGCATACACACTTGAAACCCTACCAGTTTTTCCTCCTCCCCACCCCTGCAGAGATAAAACTATTTCACCTGCAGCCTAATTAAAGATACAATATCTGCTTTCAAAGTTTTCCTTTCTCTGTTTCTGATGTGTTCTCAGAAAGAGTTTGCTCACTAAAGTAGTTCTTCAGCTTTTAGAAATAAAGCGATTTCTATGGCTCTTCTTTTTTCTTTCTGATCTCTAATATAAACTGATTTTTTTTGTAATTCAGCCCTTTGCAATCCACAGAAGACCTAGGCAATAGTTCTTCAAGAGTATTCTAGGAATATGGCAAAGACTAGATAGTTATGTTTTCTATGCAAAAATATTCCTGCTTCTACAAATGTACATATTTTTCAAACTTTAAATTTGATTGTTACTTCATAAGCTTTGCAGTCTGAATACACTGTAGGAACTATGCCATTCTAAAAGATATTTGGTAGAACTTCTTTTAGAATATTCTCTACACTTCAGTTCACTATGCTTAAGAAATATAAATTCAAACTGATTTTAAGTTAAGATAGCTAGAGGATTTCAGAACCTACATGGAAGAGCTAGGAGGGAAGCGTAACATATGAGAGCATATGTAGAAAGCTGAGTTGGAGTCAAATGTTAAATTACACAATATTGATACAAGAACAAATAAGTAAGATCTGATTTTTTCAACATCATAAATTGAGAAAGCTTTCTAGACAGCAGGAGAATGTGTAGCCTTCCATGAGGCAGAACATGACTGACTTTGAATTGTTCATACTTCATCTTAAAAGACTTTATAGCGTTTTTGACTGTGACACTTGCAGACTACATGTCCTGGAGATCTTCTTTGATCCCTTGCTGAGTTCTTCATAACAGACTGCCTGTGTGTTTTTGGAGACATGAAGAAATCTTGGGCATAAAAACGAGGTGTGCAACTCCACTGAAGAGTACTGGCCTGCTACAAGTTTTATATTTCATGTTGAATATTTCTTTCTGTGAAACTAATGCATATGGGTTGGTGTGGGGACCACATAATCTAAGGATTTTTAGAGTTTTTTTTTTTTGTTTTATTGATTCTTAATAGGCACAGGTTTGGAATTATAGCAATGGTTAAAAACTCCTGGATCGCAAACCTTGCAGATCATCTTGCAGAGCCACATTGAGCCCATGGCCCAGGACCACATCCAGACGGCTTTCAAGTATAACTAAGGATGGAACCTCCACCACCTTCTTGGGCAGCCTATGCAAGTGCTCAGTCACCCTCAGAGTGAAAAAGTGTTTTCTGATGTTCAGAGGGAACCTCCTGTGTTTCAGTTTGTGCCTCTGATCCTACCACTGGGCACCACTAAAAAGGAGTCTGGTTTTGTCTCTTTGCACCTTCCTTCCCTTCAGGTGCTTGTACACATTGATGAGGTTATTCGTTGAGCCTTCTCCAGACTGAACAGTACCAGCTCTCTCAGTCTCTCCTCACAGGAAAAATGCTCTAGTCCCTGAGTTTTAACTTTTTAACTTTTAAATTTTTTTTTTTTTTTTTTTTTTTTTTTTTTTTTTTTTTTTTTTTTTTTTCTTTCCTTATTCTGTTATTCTCCAGCATATAAAGCCAGGCTTCCTTAAGAACATGAATTCAACCATTTAGGATTCAATTAGATCTGGAAGAAGAATGTGCTTAATACTGGATTCGAATACCATTTGGGTCTTTTAAATCTGTGATCTGTTAAGGTCATATATTCTAGTCATAAGATGATCCTGCAGAGATTTTACTGTTACTGTTGCTACAGCTCTAAATATTTCCTATATTGTTGTATATAAAGTGGTGTGTACTTCATTTTTCAGTCCAGGAAAATTTTGGGATCTTTTTCCACAGTCCTTGTTGTAGAAGGTGCATTAGAAGTCTGGAGTGTTTGTTGCTTCTCTCATTTATTTCTTACTGTGTAGTATGTGGTGAGGAGGTGGTTGTCATTACTACCAAGTGCATGTCACTACATATATAACATAATGCCTGCTAGAGAGGTCTTGCCTGCAAGCTTTGCTATAAAAAAAGGAAATTTTTGTGGCTCAAAGTAAGATAACATTTATACAAATTGTCATAAATTCACAGCTCTCTGGGAAAGGGGGAGCCTGTTAAATTTTGTTGCTCTTGCCTCCCCTGTTGTATAGGATGTGTCCTCTGACAAGGTATTCAGCCCAGTAACTCATTTACCTCTCTGATGAGGCATGTATTGTAAAATACCTCTCCACCAGAAAGGCATCTAATCTCTGTCTGAAGCCCCCAGATGGAAAATCTGTGAATGCTATTGCACTTGCCACCCTTCTCTGCCAGAAATTATCTGTTTACAGATCCTAAAATGAGTTTGGGTTGTGCCTTTCCTGCTAGGTTCAGTAACTCAGTGCTTGATGTCTTCTCTTTGTGAACGTCAACTGCCTTGGCGGTTGTTCTCTTTTTGTTAACTGATAAACTTGGAGCACGCACTGTGAAGAATTTTTTTCTAGCCTTCGGGTTACTTTTGTGGTTCATTTCATGGCATGCTAGGTTACTAGAGGTAACTGGCTTGCTGCTCAAGTGTTCTAGAGATAACTGATCTCACTTGTATGAGTGCTATACAAGAATAAAGTCTCCTCAGTACTTTTAGGTGCTGGTCCTGCAACAAATCAGTACACCTTACTCACTTTGTCTGTTTATGTAAAGTTGATCTGAGTTTACATTCTTGGTTTGTTGTTCACACAATAAACCTTTTTTATCCCATGAATCATCATCACCATCTTTCTCTGCAGAGTGTCCACCTTCTGGCAAATGGTAGCAGTTGTTAACGCTGTCTGTTAAAACAGATAATGTCATCTTCTCAAAGTCATCCAATCATTCTCAAAGTTGCAGCCAGCTGAGTTAGACTTTCTTCTGCAAAATTTTTTTAGTGAAGTGATAGAAATTGCTATGCTAATTTGTATTGTCATCACACCTGGGGAAAGGTTTAATTTTGAATACAAATTAATGAACAGTATTTTCTTTCTGATAAGTTCACTTTATTCATGTCACTAAAAAAGCATGCTAGGATGAAACAAAACCAGTACTTTGTGTATTTTGCTGAGTCTTAGGCAACTTTTTCATACAAAACTTACATTTGAAGAATGCTAACATGCGTTTGTGGAGCTGTGTGAAAGGATGAAGTATCAAGCCCAATTAGCATCTCTCTTGAAATCTCATTAGTAATATAAAGCAGAATGGTAATTTTCACTGTTGTATTAAAGAAATACGACAGTGAGTCTTGGGGGTTCTTGTCTGTTATCCAGCCTGAACACATGGTCAGGCTTATTACACATAACTTCAGTAACTTCTCAGCTGTATCTTTGTTCGGATTGAATAAGAAAGGTTATGCTTGCATCCCAGGAAATAGAGTGATATTCCACCCCCTCCCTAATGGAAGTGAGGTATTAGAACCCAGGTTCAGATCCAGTTTCTCAGTTAACACTTACGGTTCAGTTCTTTCCAGTACATAGTATTTCCACTGACTAGAGATCTTCTGTCTTGATCCTCTTCAGTGAAGCTGCTAATTGCTATGTAGCAAATTGTAATGTAATTTTGAACAGGCAAAGTAACAAAGTTGAATTAAACTCATGAAAAGATGAAAGATGTGTTGCTTATCAAATTTCATTCACATGCTTTTGAAAGTGATCTGTCTTGCAATAAATATTGTATATAAGTGATAAAATAGCAGTATTTTTTTTCAAATAGCTTTTAGTGCTACCTGCACAACAGGTCTGTCTTCACTGCAGCCTAGTTTTTTGATGGTTCTTGGAGGCAGTATTTCTGAAGGAATTTGTAAGGAGCAGTAGTGTTGAAAGGGAACATTTTCCATTCAAGTTGGAGAGCTAGGAGGTAGGTAGTAGCTGGGAGCAGCTAATCCAAGTAACTGGTTGATTGAGTGCAAGAGCCTCAACAGAGTATGTGCACAGAGTTGAAATGCCAGTTAATGCTTGGGGTGTTTTTCTGCTCAAGAGCATTAGTAATAAATGCAACAGAACAAGAATAATGGGTACCTAATAAATGCCACAGTATTTTTTTATTAACACTTCAAGAATATGTTTCCACGTTCAGGCTAAGAATTGTTCATTTGAGACTAGTTTTAAGAGCTAATAGATCTTGGGTTCCAAGACCGGATTCTTTTTCTCCTCTCTCTTTTCCTCATACTGACTAGTTACTATTTTATATTCTTTCATATTCAGTTTTATTGAAAAGGAGTGAAAAAGAATTGGTTTTTAAAGAGTCAGGACTATGTAGCATACCTACAATTAGTAGGAATCATGAGGTAGACTTGCCTTTTTGTTGTGAGTCTAACTGGATGTTGCAAGAACAAGTGTAATATGCTTGTGATTGTGGTTATGTTGTACTTCTAATAGGTGTAGCAGGTTTTCATTACAGTAACTAGAGTCTTAGATAAGTTTTGAATGAGTTATAATTAAAGACTGGGGGAAAATAGATTTAATGTGGTAGGGGACAGGGTCCCAACAGTCAGGTTTGAGTTAGAGCTCTTGTTGCAGAGTGAAGTGACAGTTTTAGTAAGTTTTTGGCTTTTCAGTGAAGCAAATTAAAAATTAACTCAGAGATTTTTCTTTTGGTTAACTTTCTAGCAAAGTGATAAGTTAATCTCCTTATGGTGACTGTTCTCTTAAGATGATGGCCGTTCACGAAGTGGCATGCTGTTGCATGTAGGACAGGTATCAGGCCTTTTTTGGGGAGTCAGTAGAAGTTGTTTTGACATGAATACCAAGGCTTCAGTGTAAAGATTAGAACAGTTTAAACTTCAACAAAGCTGGCAAGGGAATAATAACGCCTTGGGCAGGAAAAATAGTCAGAACTTGGGAGTGAAGGTGAGTTAAGGACTAGTGGTGTTCCAGGGCAGTTGTCACTTTGTTTTCCATCTTGTAAATGTCAGAATATGATGTCTTTCACTTATTTTAATGAGCTTGTGTTGGTTTCATGACCTGTGGTGCGCTTTTCTTTTTTTTTTTTTTTTTTTTTTTTTTTGGTAGTTCTTCACTGCCTCAGTGAATGAACTTAAGTTCTTGGAGTGGAACTGTGTTATGGTGAAATATGCAGACATTTTCTAGGTTTCTTTTGGGTCATGGAAGTCATTCTGCTACTGTGATGTCTATTTTGTGTAATTTGCTTGGCAGTAGTTGTCATTTTGATTTCACTGTCTGTCTTTTCTCTCTTTGCATATGGTAAGTTTACAGTGAGTGGCACAGCTTTTTCACGCAGTGTTCCTTGCAGCTGAGAGCGCAATATATTTTTACAGTGTGCATCTGTTTCTAATGGTGTTTCTGATTATGATAAGCTACTACCTTATTATGCAGGGACTTGCTCAAATGGTTTTACTTGTTAAAATGTTTTTCTTTTGCTGTTCTTCAAATGATTATTTTTTCTTGTCTGTAGAGAGACTTTTGCTGGGTAGGAAGATTAAACAGATACAACAGCGCATGTGCTGCCCACTTGGTGCAAGAATATAAAATAACTAGTCATCTATATTTGTGTATGTATGTGTGCTCATTTGGTATGTAAAGTAAGTCTTCCGGGAATCCTAGTATCGATTTGTGATGCCAACTTCATTACTGAGCTCTACAGGAGGTGCCCCAGCCATGCACAAAGATGGGACACTGTTCCCTTAAGGGGCATTGCCCCTGCCATTTCCTTTGATGTTCTTATGCATTTAGAAAAGGGAAGAACGGGCAAATAAATGTGCTTTTTCTCTGTTCTTTGTAGAGCAAATGGGTGTACTGCCAGTACTTTGCAGTACCTGATCTACTGAAACTGTTACTGTGTCAGACTTCTATCTTTTTCTAGATAAGTGCTTTTGTTAAGTAGTAAAGTGTCCATTAATAATATATAGGCATGCTTTTTAAGATGCTTAGTATTAAGCCTGCAAGTAACAGCCTGAAGTGATAAACCATGAGACACGGAAGGATGCTAGAACTGCTTGATCTTCCTGTTGAGAGTAGGAGAAACATCATCTCTTTGCTTTTACATAATTTACGTTGTTTGTAGTTTGGAGTGCTGAATGTCTCTGCTGCAACTGCTCTGAAAGCCTTGTGTGCATGTTAAGCAAGCAATGCAGTTACTTCAGGAAAGCAAGGTACACTGGTTATGATGGTCCTACCACTAGTTTGTTCCCTTGCACTCTGCAAGGCAAGCGCACACTGCTGGTTATTTTGTTAGCCTGAGTTGTAAGGCAGCCTTATTTAAAAAACAGCAAACAAACAAACAAATGCTAAAAAAATGCTACAATATTTGTTTTGGACATCAGGCCTTTAGATTCCACATATGCTGGAATGTGAAAGAGTATTATTTTTATCAGACAGATCTTTTCAATTTGTTCATCTTTCTGCTTACAGCAGAGAGAAGGAAGACTTTTTAACTCATCATGTAAAAACTTGAGGACTCCCGTTCCTTTTCCAATATATTAGTAGTTGCTTGTAATAACTCTTTTGATCAGTGATCCTGAGGAGCACATCAGTGACTATGTAGCCACCACATATAAACACTTAGTTATGTATTTGGGAAGACAGGGAGTACCATAAATTTGCTGTGGTTGCACATGTGACAAGAGCAAAAAGGTATTTCAAAGTCAGTGTCTTAGATGATAATTTCTGGTGTAGTCAGCTTAGAAGAGCAAGCTGCAAAGCCATGTGGTTTGTTCGTCATTTGCTATAGATACTATGTGTGGTTACTTAGCATAGCTGCTTATGATTGCTTCATCTTCATTAACTAATTGTGAGAAAGGAAAAGAACTCACTGAATACTTTCCAGAATGTGGAATAATTATAGTACAATTGTGACCTACTTGGCTGCTTAGCACAGCCAAATTGGAGATGAACTGGGCTGTGAGGATGTTGTTCCAAAAAATCTTAAGACCTGTTTTTCAAAGATGCTTTGTTCCTCTGTCCCCTTCAACGTGGAGTACCTGGTTTTATGCCTATGGTCTTGTTTTTAAACATGCCTTGTCCCTGCTGAAGGTGACTTTCTTGTCTGGGAAGGAGTGGAGTGGTGAAACCCCAGTATATGGAATAGGGATAAAAAACCAGTTGTTTCAGGTTTTTGGTATATAAAAATGTTTTTCCTACTGGTAGAAGTGACATTTTGTCAACACTTGTTAAGGGACAAAAAATCAATTGTGGATCTGAAAATGGTTAAATCTTTAAGATGACAGTGTTGTGTACTTCCGGATGGTCAAAGTGCAAGAGTGTCTTGTGTTGCTTCCTGTTGCATGTGACTAGTTTTCTAGTCAGAATATGTAATGCCAACTTACATCAACTTTTTGTATGACAAAGGGAGACTGCTGTGAAATAGTGTGGGTAGTTAAAAAAAGAAGAACCAACCTTTGCTGCTGTTAATCTGCTAGTGAAGCACACTCTTCTCATTGTATGCTGTCAGATGCAATGAGTGAGTGGTAGAGAGAAAATGTAGATGTAGACAGGAAGAGTTCTCATGTGCTAGCATAGAACATGAGAACTGACACTGTGAATCACTTAGCAAAGGTGAGAAGCATTAGGAGTTTAGTTTTAGCAAGAGACAACAGGGGAAAAAAAATGTTTGCATTAGCACAAAGCTTTCTAGAAATTGGTTTTCTGCTTCTGGATAAAAATTTGAGGTAGCTACAGTCTGTAATCTTGATGCATGTTAGCCAAGCAGGACAAGAGAGGCTTAGTACTGTTGCAAAAGATAAAGCCTGAGTAGGTACCTGCGGTGGACATACTGCTCAGTGAAGTTAGAAAATCATTCTAGTGATATTTTAGTAAAGTCATAATGACTTAAGGGCAAAGGCAGGAGGAAGTTCAGAAGCTCAGTGGACTTTGTGGTCATTGAAATTCATACTTTTCCTCTGACCTATGAGAATATTTTACAAGCTCTTGGTGGTGTTTACCTTGGGTTTAAGTTATAGCCATGTGAATAAAGTCAGTCTTCCATCTGAGTGTGCAGATGAAAGATGCCCTTCATTAGGTTAAACCAAGATCTACTGCTGTGTAGATGCATTACAAGGTTATGTAACTCTGATAATTTCCTGAAGTGTGCACTAGCTGTTCACTTTAGAGAGGATTTTATTGTCATTCAGCAGGTATACCTGCATGTTGTTATTGATGCCATGGGTGATTAGACATGGAATTAAGAATTCTAACTGTTGTATCTCTGATCTCTTTTCTGTTCCTCCTCCCTCTGCCCCCCTCCCCCCTGCTTCTCCTCCCTCCCAGCCCCAGGTGTGACATGGAATCACCACAGTTTTATAGTCAGCGTTTGGTAAAAATTGAGACAAATTCACTTATATATGAAGCTGAAAGTTTCTGGTTTATGGGGAGGGAAAGAAACCATGAAGCACATATTAAAACAAAACAAATTTTGATGGATGCTAATGCAGGTTTTATAGCACATCTTTAAGCTGTTACAGATGTGATTTCTGGTAAACTGTAAACAGTTCTTTATTTATTAGTCTGAGTCCTTTGAAGAAAGTATTTTTGGAGTGTCTCCATCTGAATCACTGCCAGGATAATGGTTACAGTGAGTTGGTTAGCTGGAATTTCCAAACAGCTTAAGGAATTCTATCCTGTGAACCAGTATAGCTGACTTAGTTCAAAGGCCCTTGAGCATTTTGCTGCTGGTCATGCTAGCAGGTGACTTGTGGAGTTGCTAGTTTGGTCTTAATAGCCAAAGAGCTCAGAGCAGTAGAATGTCACGTATGTTAGGAAGCTGCAGCTCCTTTTGCTTTGAAATTCAGAGGATCGGGGGTGAACATCTTGCTTTCAGCTGGGAAGCTCTGATATGCACCAGAGGTTTGAAAATTACTATTATGCTTTCCTTAAAATGGGCATCAGAGGAAAATTAAGAGGAAACCTCCTAAAAGTGGCTTATATTGCTTGAGTAAATATCTGAAGAAATGTGTCAAACCATTTGTTTACTTCAGTGATGTTCTGTACCTTTTCCAATTGGGGCTTATAAGAATGATCTTAAAAAAAAAATACAGTTGATACATTTTCTGTTGGTTTTTACTTCAGTTAAACTGTTTAGGGCATCTGCTGAACCTGCACAGCAGTCTATCAGGAATTTCCTAGGAAAGCTAATGTATTCTGGAATTATTTTTCAAGATATGAGTGTATTTAAAAGCTTTATAAAAAACTTTTGAATGGCTTTCTTTGAAGGAATTGGAAGTTTAGAGCTTGTGCTGGGCCTCTGGCTGGACAAGCTTGATAACATTCGGCTTTCATCACATCAGAAAATGTATTCAATGAAAAATATTCAAGGTACAGCTAAATGTATTTTTCAGTTAGAGAGCAGTGCATTCTGCACAAGTTCTGAGGCACCCAGACAAGAGCTAGTGATGAACTGAGCCTGTGTAGCCACTGTTAATGAAAGGCTACAGGTGAAATGAGTGGTTTGGCGAAGAGGCGAAGTGTGTTTGCGTTATACCGATACCATGTACCAGCTATTTAACTTCTGGTTTAGGCAGACATGTCATCTAAGGTAGCTGCTGAGACTAGGCAGAAAAGATTGCGTAAGATACGTTTGTGGATTTCTGTCTCTTCAGCTTTTTTTGCTGAGCTGTTGTATTGTGGGTTGCTAAGAGAACTGCTCAATGTGTTCTTCTCCACCAAACTTGGTGGAGTCAGTATGTGCAGTCTGGTGGATGAAAGCATGCCTTTGTCCTGCTTGTTTCTGCATTGACACTTTAGCCGCTTGATAGCTTTGAATTTTGTGTAGCATGTCATTTGCTGGGTAGACAGACACCTTCCATCCGTATCCATATCTTACAAACCTTACCATGTTCTCTGCTTGTGCTTTGTCTGTAGACTTAACTGGTTGGTTTTTTCCTGTCCATCCATGTTTGTATGTTTTGTTGTTTTGTTTTTCGGTTGGGTTTTGTTGTTTTGTTTGTTTGTTTGTTTTTTTCCTTGATGCAAAGAGCAAGTGGAAATTTCTTCTGTATATTACTTCAGGCCTATTTCAGTACATAATTTGGACATATGCCTAAGGTTGTAGTTTTCATGAATGGCCAAAGTCAGTTTATTATGCACCATATTTTCACCTTCTCTCTTGAATTGGTATTAGCGAGCATGGGGCTATATAGCGAGACAGGGCAGCAATCTCACTTGAAACCAATCCTGCCAAAAAACCCCAAGGTGATTTAATTTACTATGTGGTCTTATGGCTGACAGCAGAAGCATAAAAGCGTTTAAGGACAAGTTGAAGTACTCTGAGCTGGTGTCTTCAGTTTGGGGGTCTGTCATTTCTGTTTTATTTCTGACCGCACTCATGAAGTTGTGTATAAAGGGTAATGGTGTTTATTTGTTGGCTTCCTGTGCTCTGTGTAGGCTTTCTGTGGCTAGGGAAAACAAAACACAGGTTTATTTTTCTTCACAATTTTATGATCTCTACAAGAAACATTTATTTGACTCTTACCTTGGTCTTGCATGTGTAGCATTGCTGAAGTCAGTGTACCTTCATCCTGGGTGAAGAAGCAAACATGAGCTGTGGTTTGACTTTGACAAAATGGATGGTTGTCTTCCTTCTAGAACTGAGTGCTGTTAGATTTTTATACTTACAAGGAATCTGACGTTTTCCTGTCTTTTTCATGTGGATCTGTATTAGTAAAGTAGTTACTTAAATGGTTTAAAAATCTGTGATGCATCATACAAATACCTTACGGTTTGATTATTCTTAAATACACTGTGGATTACAAAAAAGTTCAGATGACAGTAATGATGTGTACTGATTATGTTATTTTTCTTTTTCTTTGCTCCCTTCCCTTTATGTGAATGGTGTATTCGTACTTCTCATCATTGTCACTGATTTTTTTGCCAATCATCTAGAAAACCACCTAAGGTAAGTGTTTTGTCTCTTTTTGCATTTGTACCTGCTTGCAGATGTTGAGCAATGTAGAAGTGTTGGACATATTGCTGTAGTATGTGATCAAACACAGCTTTGATAGATGAAAATACATGAAAAAATCTATTCCTCATACTTTTAAGTTAAAGACTTTATAATTCCAGAAAACTACAGTTTAATCCAACTGACATGCAGGCAAAGCATAACTTGTTAAAGCTGTGACCAGGACAAACCATGATCTTAATGCATTCATAAAAACATTAGGAAGAGTAAATACATATGATGTGTCAAACATTTAACTGCATACAGTTGTGCTTAAAATTTAAAATAAAGACTCTGAGAACTACATCATGTCAGCACGTGCAAAACACTGCATTGGTATTTTGCTTCAGAAATTTAATGATAATTTTATCCTTTCTGTTAGATGGTACTTTTTACAGCAGAAAGCTGTAGTTAGCTCTGAATGAGCTATTGCATTGCATCGTATTATTTTGTTTCATTTGTGATCTTGAAGAAACAGTATATGCAAATCTGAGTTCTGCAGGTGCAGCAGAGCATTCTGCAGGCCTTTTGGGAATGGAAATTGGGAGGCATAATGATCTATATATCTGTCTTCTGTGGATATTTATGTACTTTACGGTTCAGGCAGCTATTCTATATGTGTGTGTATATATATATAAAAATAAAATATAAATATCTATTGTTTTGATTAATTTTTTAAGTGTCAGAAGACAACAGCTTCTCAATAGTGAGGTATCTTGTTCCCAATAGGCAGGGAAAATGGAGAAGACTATTTTAACATGAACTGAAATAATCATATTTGAAAAGAAAAAAAAAAACACAAAAATATTTAAGGTCACAGCAGGTGATGATTAATAACACTGATGCTACATTTTAAAAGGGAAAGCTGTATTGATTTCCACCTCATCCCCCGACTCTTGATTCAATTTCTTAAAATTATGGACCTGGGTTTTTTTTGCTTAGTTTCTCAAAATTTTTTGAAAGCATTTTCATAAAGTTCTATTAATCAAATTTAGTATTTAATACAAAAGAGTTTCATCATTGTTAATTTTTTTTAATGCAAAAAAAGCCC
The DNA here is from genome assembly GCF_963264785.1 of Psittacula echo. NCBI lineage: Eukaryota > Metazoa > Chordata > Aves > Psittaciformes > Psittacidae > Psittacula > Psittacula echo. The sequence goes on from NC_137737.1 coordinate 65,840,363, forward strand.
CTCCTTTCTGTTGTTGTAATTTCACAAAAACTTTTTTACAAGAGCATTCATTTTCTGTACTTCATCATTCGTGTTCCATTACAGGCAGGCAAAGTTATTCTTGACATTCTGTAAAAGCTTAATTATAACCTTGCATTTCTTGGACAAAAACACTACAGCTGCAGCTTGTGCATATATGCCATGATGGTAGTAGTAGTGTTAGGTATAGTTAGATGCTAATTAACATCCTATAATACCTAAACTTATGATGTTTTATGAAATGTTTATCACTTTGAGACAGAAGGAGGCTCTCACTACCAGTGGAAGTAAACATTTTTAAAGGTATGAGGTTGAATATTTCTTGATTTATACAGTTTTTAGGGTGCTGCAGGTAGTTGATCTTCAAATCAGGATTTTTTTTAAATTTTCATAGCTTTTGGAAGTTTCTTTGCCTTAATGAGCCAGTTCATCATCTGTCATGAATGAACTGTAATACCCAGTTCAACTTGGTAGCTCTTGAAGCACTGATAGGAAAAGTTATATAGGGATATTGGGGTGTTTTGCTATAACTACGAACACTGTGTTTATTACTTGGGCTTTCCCTGTAAGTTTCTGACAAAGGTAAAATGGCTGTTCTGAACGGAGATTTGTGAGCTGTTCCCTAGGTTAACTTCAGGTTTTCTGTTCCTGCTTCTTTAGGCCTGTGGTAGGTCTTGTGTATGTCATTTCTGTGAAAACACAAAACGTGATTAATTTGCCACCTATTGGTCTGATGGAAGTGGCTATTAAACCTTAGTTGTGCATTTACAATATTTTGTAGCTACATAGACAGTATGTTAGGGGTTGTGTTCAGTCTGGGCAATGTATTGCTAAATACTGGAAGCCCAAGACTCTAGTCTATACTGAGGATTGGGCTTCAAAACAATGAATAATGAATGTGAAATTAGACTCCTTTTTAAACTAATTATGTAATTTGGCTTAATCTGGTAGGCACTTAATATTGGATATGGTACCCATTACCTGTAAATAGTTCACATAACTATACTTCAGTGTGTAAACTCTTAAAATTATTAATTCAAGCCATTGATTAGGGGCTTTAAAGAAAGCAAGTCCCGCAGAATATTGTTTTGGCTGTTTAAAATGTGAGTACCCCATGGCTGTCTTTTCTGATTCTGTGAGAAGTTACTGCTGTGTAGTGGTCAGGTACAATGGCTCTTCTAGTTTAAAACCTGAAATGTCATTTAAAGCCACAGGTACAGGTGAATTTGAAACAGAACTCCAGATTTTTCCCTGATACAGTAGGTGCCTGGACCTGCATCACAGTTTTGCTATGGAAGCCATAACCTCTGACTGCCTCCTTAGCAAAATAGTAGCCGACAGCTGTCTTAAGCTGCTGTAGGTGTTTGCTGAAGAAATCTGAATCAAAGCTGTGCATCTTTCCTTTACTTAAACTTCAGGGTTACAAGAACAATTCTTTTATTTAATTTCTAGTAGTTAATAACACTTTGAGTATTGTTCTCTATAATGTAAAGTTGGCCTATGTAACTATTACAGGGGACTTAAACAGGGTAAGTTTAGGTTTGGTATAAGGAAGAACTTCTTTACTGTAAGGGTGGTGGGTGAGGCACTGGAATGGGTTGCTCAAGGAAGTTCTGAATGCTCCATCCCATGAGCCAACCGGGAGAGGAGTGCTGCTGGATCTCATCCTCACTAACAAGGAGGGTCTGGTAGAAGCAGTAAAGGTTGAGGGCTGCCTTGGTTGCAGATGACCACGAGATGGTGGAATTCAGGATCTTGTGTGGTAGGAGCAGTACAATAGCAAGTAGAATTGCAACCCTGGACTATAGCAGGGCAAACTTTGGCCTTTTCAAGCAATTGCTAGGGGAAGTTCCATGGGCAAGGCTGCTTGAAGGTAAAGGGGCCCAAGATAGTTGGTTAACATTCAAGAATTGCTTATTCCGAGCTCAAGAGCAGAGCATTCCGACAAGTAGGAAGTCAAGGAAGAGGACCAGGAGACCTGCGTGGCTAAATAAGGAACTGCTGGGTATACTCAAGTGGAAGAGGAGAGTTTACAGGTCATGGAAGGAGGGGCTGGCCACTTGGGAGGAATATAAGGCTGCTGCTAGAGGATGTAGGAAGGCAGCTAAGATGGCTAAGGCCTCCTTAGAATTAAATCTGGCGAGAGGGATCAAGGACAGCAGAAAGAGCTGTTTCAAATACATGGCAGATAAAACTAACACCAGAGGCAAGGTTGGCCCACTGATGAACGGGATGGGTGCCCTGGTGACAGAAGATACAGAGATGGCAGAGTTATTGAATGCCTTCTTTGTCTCTGTCTACTCTGCCGGAGGCAGTCCTGATGAGCCCTGTACTCCTGAGACCTCAGATGAAGTCAGGTCAATGGAGCAGTTTGCCTTAGTCGATGAGGAATGGGTTAGAGCCCGGTTGAGCAATCTGGACATCCATAAATCAATGGGTCCAGATGGGATGCACCCGCGGGTGCTGAGGGAACTGGCGGAAGTCATTGCTGGACCACTCTCCATCATCTTTACCAAGTCTTGGGAAACGGGAGAGGTGCCTGAGGACTGGAGGAAAGCAAATGTCACTCCAGGCTTCAGAAAGGGCAAGAAGGAGGACCCGGGTAACTATAGACCGGTCAGCCTCACCTCCATCCCTGGGAAAGTGATGGAACACCTTACCCTTGGTGCCATCTTAAGGCATGTCAAGGATAAGAGGGTTATGAGGGGCAGTCAACATGGCTTTACCAAGGGGAAGTCATGCTTGACCAACCTCATAGCCTTTTATGAGGAAATAACACGGTGGATGGATGATAGCAGAGCGGTGGATGTGGTCTACCTTGACTTCAGCAAAGCATTTGACACAGTCTCCCACAGCATCCTCACAGCTAAACTGAAGAAGTGTGGTCTGGATGATCAGGTAGTGAGGTGGACTGCAAACTGGCTGAAGGAGAGAAGCCAGAGAGTTGTAGTCTATGGGGCGGAGTCTATTTGGAGGCCTGTATCTAGTGGAGTGCCTCAAGGGTCAGTACTGGGACCAGTATTATTTAATATATTCATCAATGATTTAGATGAGGGAATTGAGTGTACTGTCAGCAAGTTTGCTGATGACACTAAGCTGGGAGGAGTGGCTGACACACCAGAAGGCTGTGCTGCCATCCAGCGGGACCTGGACAGGCTGGAGAGTTGGGCTGTGAAAAATGGGATGAAATATAACAAGGGGAAGTGTAGAGAGTTACATCTGGGTAGGAACAACCCCAGGTTCCTGTATAGGTTGGGGAATGACCTATTAGAGAGCAGTGAAGGGGAAAGGGACCTGGGGGTCCTGGTTGATAGGAGGATGACCATGAGCCAGCACTGTGCCCTTGTGGCCAGGAAGGCCAATGGCATCCTGGGGTGTATTAGAAGGGGGGTGGTCAGTAGGTCGAGAGAGGTCCTCCTTCCCCTCTACTCTGCCCTGGTGAGACCGCATCTGGAATATTGTGTCCAGTTCTGGGCCCCTCAGTTCAAGAAGGACAGGGACCTGCTGGAGAGAGTCCAGCGCAGGGTGACTAAGATGATTAAGGGAGTGGAGCATCTCCCTTATGAGGAAAGGCTGAGGGAGCTGGGTCTCTTTAGTTTGGAAGAGAGGAGACTGAGGGGTGACCTCATTAATGTTTATAAATATATGAAGGGTGAGGGTCACGAGGATGGAGCCAGGCTCTTCTCAGTGGCAAACAATGGTAAGACAAGGGGTAGTGGGCTCAAACTGGGACACAAGAGGTTCCACTTAAACTTGAGAAGAAACTTCTTCTCAGTGAGGGTGACGGAACACTGGAACAGGCTGCCCAGGGGGGTTGTGGAGTCTCCTTCTCTGGAGACATTCAAAACCCGCCTGGACACATTCCTGTGTAACCTCATCTAGGTATTCCTGCTCTGGCAGGGGGATTGGACTAGATGATCTTTTGAGGTCCCTTCCAATCTCTAGCGTACTGTGATACTGTGATACTTGGAGGTGTTCAAGGCCAGGTTGGACAGAACCTTGGGTGGCTTGGTTTAGTGTGAGGTGTCGCAGCCCATGGCAGGGTGGTTGGAACTTCATGACCTTAAGGTACTTTCCAACCCTAACTATTCTATGATTCTGTGATTCCATGTGCCTACTTACACTGGAACTGGATACAGTAATACCAGGATCTAACATTTACTAGCTAATTCTTTCTCATAACATTCCATTTTTATCTTGGTGATGTAATGTTTGTGAGTTAAAACGCTTACAATGAATATACAATGAGTACATGCTCAACTTTGTATACTTATTTTTACTATGGACTTCCAGTTGTGCAGGGTCTGTCCTGGTGAGTCGCATTCCATTACTCGTAGCTGTGTTACTTGACTAGTTCTAGATGTCTGAAATGCAATGTCCAAGCTTTTTTACAGCTGCTATACTACTCAGACTGGAAGTATTGTGCCATTTCAAATGCTGGAATAATAGAGCTAGGGAAAAAAATGACCCTGTTTTGTCCCTTTGCTCCACTTAAAATGTTTGACTTAGAAGCTATTACCCTAGTGGGGCAGGTTCTTGGCAGCTTCCTTTTATCTAGCTTTCTCTTTAGATGCTAAGATGAGGCATGAGGTATAGAATCTTGGAAAAATAAGACAGTTGTAAGGCTTGTTTCCTAGTTACCTCTGTAATTTAAAAGCCCAGAATAATTTTGGGTCTGGTTGTGAGAACTGGCCAACACCTGTGTGAACTTACGTCTGCTTGAGGTTGAACTCCTACCTGTGCAGACACCTAAAGTAGGTCTGTACCTGTCTTTTGTGGTTTTCCCTTTTTGCTTACCTTCTGAAAATACGTTAAGCTTCCTGGTTCAGTGGCTATGGAATTGACATCAGAGTAGTAGGAAAGCAGAAATACTTGCCCATATAGTCAGAGGCTTACTCAAAATGCTTAGAAAAGTAACTGTAAGTTCAGGAAATCTCAGTGGAGATAGAGGTAGCAACTTTAAACTTTGAACTTCAAAGAAAAATATTTGCCTTCTTTTTTTTTGATGTTTAAACACCTAAATGGAATAGATTTTCCAAAATGTAGTTAAAAGCTAATTCAGAGAGAGAGCTTGAAGGTTAAAAAGTTCTGTTTGTGTGTCACACATCCGTCTCTCCAAATATGTTTCAATAGTAGTTTTGATATAGATTATATATAGAAGATGGTAAAGATCTTTGCTTTCTTCAAAAAGCTAAAAAGGCATTTTCAGTGCCCAGTAATTCTCAGTGTGAGTGTTGGCCACTGAGTTTGAGACTTCAGCATTATCAGAACTCCTGATAGCTTTGATAGTTATATTGAAAGGAGGTTTAATACCTTCTTCAAGGAAATAGATCTTGGGGAGAATACTCCTATCGAAAGAAAAAGTGATACCCAACATTTTTGTTTTCAAAGAAATAATAAGTGAAAGTGGAAGAAGGAAGGGAGCACCAAGGATAAGACTGAGGGTTTTTTCTTTTCCATCATAGCTTAGGTTCTGTGTCTTGATCCCAGATGTGCTTGTGTGCTGCTCTTGTGACTGCATGTCCTGCAGTTCCTGTGCTGGAGGTCAGGAAAATAGAAACTAGTGAGTCATTTTTGAACAGAAAAGGTGATCAAAAGGGTCACTCTTCAGGTAGGACACTGCTCGACAGGCATTTTCTGTGAAATGCCTTCATTAGGTACGTGGGGAAGAGCCTCACTGATTGGGGCCAAGTTTCTTGTTCTTTTATGCCTTCTTACTCTGTTAATTCTTGCATTTGAAATCTGTTTTCCCAAAGGTCTGAGTTGTCCTGAAAATTGCTTTGATTAGGCACTTCCTTAAATTATCATTGCTGGGAATGTTCAAGGTTGCTGTTTTGTCACCACTGATCAAAACAATTTTGAAATGTGTGCCCACCTGTTTTAATGGAGAAGGGATTTTTACTGCAGCTGCTGTACATGTTTCACAAATAGTGGTGCCCCAGCAGTTCCCACTTTTTTGCCTGATGCTTTTTTATTTTAAAGTAATCTTGTTACTTCTGCTAGAAGGGTTTGGCAAATTTCCAGAGCAAGTTTTATATATAGACCAAGTCCATGCCCTGGCTTTTTATGTATGAAAACATACTAAAATGCTATATTTACTTTGGTTTTATCTTGAGACAGAATTTTTGTCTTCCTCTTGCATAGTCATTTTTGAACCTTCACAAATCAGTCTGACCAATTTTTACTGTTTAAAAAAAAAACCAAACAAAAGACAAATAAAAGTTGCTTCTCTATGAGAAGCACTGAGCTGAAAGCACATATTTGAGTCTTTTTAAAGTCTCAGTGTTTAAATTAGGAGTCACTGAATCATCCTGTCATGATTTTCCATGTTAACCAAGGGGAAAATGTATAGGACAACAGATTAAATAGGCCTACAGTACTGCTGCATTGACATTTAAGTCATTACACAAGAGCATGTGTAGCTGAGTAAGTCTTTTAACTGGGCAGCATGATCCACTGCAGAAAGATATTGTTACCAAGTCCCGTGAAGAAAAGTTCATACAAGTAGAATGTGAGAAGAGAAACAGTGGGTTTTGGATCATAAAGGTTTGGAGAAGGGTTAGAGCATTCTTATTGACGACAGGGAGTTCTTTATGCTTAGATCTGAAGCACAACAAATGGAAAGAAGTAATTTAAGCCCCTATTTATGTGGAGATGAGGTAACTGTTGCGTTTTGCTTATAGTTCAATAGCAAAGCTGCATCTTTAACTCTGCCACATCAGGGAACGTCCTGACTGATGAAGTTGTCTCGTTGTTAGATTGTTATTATGGGTTTGTTTGTTTTCTCTTCAGAAGTGAATTCCAGAACTCTTTTTCCTCTTGTGGACTAAGTATTGTCTCAGTATGGAGTCTTCTCTTGGGCCATTTGATGTGTTTGTATTACGTTGGAGGAAAGGGAAGGAGGCGAGGTTACTGTGCTACCTGGTTTAATCCTTCTGAAATACTTGCAGCAACAGACATTTTGGGAAGAATTAGGTTACAATACATCTGTAGATCAGATGCCGTAGTAATTCTACAATAGCAGGGAATGCAAGATGTTCTACATCCCCAAAAGCCAAAAGGAAATGATCTATCTTCTTCTGCACTTCAGGGTTTGTCTCACAGGGAATTTGGTGTTTCTGCCAATAGAGCCTGTGGTTCTTTCTCTATGTTAACCTTCATGGCTTGTCTCACTAAAGCGATCAGCTGTTGGAAGACCAGGCAGAGAAAACCTTGGCTCATGAGAAGTTTTAACAAAGAAGGTTGTTTGGGATGTTTCCCGTCCTTTTGGGATCCCAAAGGGAAAAGAAAAAGAATTTGTATAATTTACTCATCCACAGTCAGTTCACCATGGTAAAATGTGGAAAATGCGTTTCAGCTTAAGGTGTGTTTGTGGCAATATAAAGCTGTCAAAACAACAGTGTTAAATGTCTATACCATGATGTTCTCAGATGTGCAGAAAAAGTAACTTAGATCAAATCCCAGCATGTTAAGTGTTTTTACAGGATGCTCTTCCAGGTCCACAAGTCCACTGAGCACAATATTGAATCTCATTTGATTTCTGCCCAGCTGGAACTCTTGACTGAAGTGATATTAAGTCTTTTCATTAAAGCAGGCTCTGAGAGCTTGTTTGTCTGATAAAGCTACATTTTCTATTTGTAAGTTTTGAGCTTTCATCTAGTGAGATGCAGTACTGTACTCTTAGTTTAAGCAGATAATCTGATAGTACTTATTTGCTCCTTAAGGCTTGTAAGTAATGTTCTTCTTTGAGCCTTAGAAGTCCAACCCATGCTAGAACTTTTGTGTGTCTTGTATCACAGTATGTTAGAGATTGGAAGGGACCTCAAAATATCATCTAGTCCAATCCCCCTGCCAGAGCAGTATTGTATTGGTGTCTGCTAAATAGTCATCTCATCATGTTCTGTATATTGAGTTCTTTTGGTGCTGTTTCATTACTGCTGGCAGAAACTTTTGTCAGCATTAGTGCCTAGAGAAGAGTGGAGATAATTATTAGGCTTTGGCTGAGTTTTCAAGTCTATAAAGAGATTCAGTGAGCAATATTGTGAATAATGCAGATAGAAAATAAGTATTGTAGTTCTGTGACTCTCAAGATTTCCCGAAAGTATTCTTGCACATGGAGCCTTTTCACATTTCTGATTTAGGATCCACAGAGAACAGTGCAGTCTAACTGCAATTCAAAAGTCACAGATTGTACTGCTTTAAGAGAGATGCTGTGTAACCAGAGTTCCTAATTTGTCTTTTTATATGCTTCTACAGGTGTTTGCCTTTGATCACTGCTTCTGGTCCATGGATGAGTCAAATACCACAAAATATGCAGGTAAACTATTTTCCATACATCTGACAGTGTGAGTAATTTGAGAACACTTGAGAGTTTGGGTTTGTGTTTTGTGGAAGTTTTTTTGCATTTTGAACTGTGAGGTTCAAATTTCTTCACAGAAGCAGACTCCTCGTTTTTACAGGGATTGAGTCATCTGACTACTGGTGCCTCAGTTCAGAAGGAATGCAAGCTTTAAGGTGCCCAAAAGGGGTTTAGGAGAGGTGCTTTTTACATCCAAGCTGTAATGGTCTTTTTTATCTCCTGGCAATGCCTTTTGTGAGGATTTCTTCTGTCACTTAGAATGAAATTTCAGTTCTGCATCAGTGATTTCTTATGACTAATGCTAGTGATGAACGTGTGTGTTTTCAGTGCTCTGTGTTCCTGTGCATGAGAAGATTAAAGCATGTTCTCCTCAGGTAGCATGCTTATTTCAAGTCTTTCAAGTTATTCATAGTCTAAAAGTTCAGATCCCCAATGGTTTTGAGTGCTCAGCTTTGTGACTCCTTCCTCTCAAAAGCTGGGTAATCCGGGAAAGACTGTAATCCCAGTAGTTGGTTTTCTCATAACTGGATTTGTGTATTAGCATATTCATAAGAGGACTTGTTTTGGTAGAGCTGACTCTCAACACTGCGACTTTAAAGCTGTGGTCCATGGAAAGGATGAAAGAAAAAAAAAAAAAGACACTCAATTTAGGTATTCGTATTACGAAGTTCTGTGGTCTGTAACAAATCTTGAAGGCTGATAGGGTTAATTAGCTCAAAGGTTGAGATCAGTGGTCCAATACATGAACTGTCATATACTTATGTTAAAATATATCTCTGACTGCTGTAGTCCCTGGTATCAAATCCCAAATCTTGGGAGTTGCACTTAATTATAGATTCCACTGTGTTTCTTGCTTGCCTGAGCAAAGATATGTTTCATCAGGAAAAAAACTTCTGTCTCTGCTTGTCTTTCAGTAACTATCTTTGCATTGATCGTGTGCACTGCACCGTATTCTTAGTTCAGGTTGGTAGAGTCTGGAGCATGCAGTACCTCTATTTGTGTCTGCATGCTTCCATTTCTTCTAAAGGAAGGAGGTGATGGTACATACTTAGATCTTAGCTCCACTTGCCTCCAGTATGCAGGTGGGAGCTGCATGTTAATAAACCCACAGATAGAGAAGAGGGAGACCACAGAAAACCAGTTAAACTTGTTTCTGTCTACAAGCAAATTCAGTGGAGTTCTAGGTCTAGCTAGACAGATGTATTAAATACTCACTGCCCAAAGTAATCTGTGTGAATGCTTAAATTTAATGTCATTGGCAGGCACAATTAAAAGGAAACTTGTATAAAGCTTGAAATCTACGTCCAGAGTGCTTGTAAATGTAACTAATATATGAACTTCAGGCTTAAGTAAAATACTTGAAAAATAAAAGTCATGTGAGACAAATTTAGTTACTTGAGAAACCCTTTTATCTGTATCAAAGAAATACACTGGAAGATGTGACAGGGAAAGGTTTAACCAGACATTCTCAAGTTCTAGGCCACCCTAGCAGTCATTGCTCTCTGTATGAAACCAAACCATGCTCATCTTGCATTATGATGAATAGATGTAGTGTGGTGTATATCACAACATATTAAAGATTTTGTCAGTTGACATGTAGGACATCAGAAACCTCACAGTATGATGTGAACTTCAGACAGCATACGTATGAATTCTTTGTTGGCTTAATAGGTAACTCTTCCATGTTGGTTTTGAGGTGTTTTTGTGTGTCAACAAAACCAAAGTTTTTGCTCTCCTGGAAATGCATGTTTGTTACAGGATCCTTAAAGCTGTCACACGTGATTATGGGCTAGGTTTAGTTTTCACTTTGCTGGTTGATCTACAGTACTGCCAGCACTTCCAAATATATTTTGCACAAGAGAGAGGTTCTTGTTTGGATACAGTTCATTGCTTAATTGAGTAACTGGTTACCACTCTCAGGTTGTGGGGGAGCAGAGCTGACCCTGAAATGGGATTAGCCATCTTCTTCTCTTACAGTCAGTTTATTCTGTGAGATGTCTTCAACTTTGGCTGAACATAAGGTTTACTTTGTACGTGATAACTTTCTTTCTGAAGTCGTGTTCAGGAAGCACAAGGGATCTTATTCCATTTTGGAAGTTACCTTCTCTTTCCAGCATTTGAAAACCCAGGGATTGTTGCTATTGGTAGCAGAATTGGTTTTTTTAGCAATTTTGTTTTTCTTCCACTGGAAAATTGGGTTCTAAAATTCTAAAACGATCCATCAGTCTCACTAACAGAATGGTGAAGGTGACCTTCATGTGATGAAACATACCTAGAGGGGATCTTTGCAGCTGTTCTTGCAGGACTGTATCTCTTAAAGCCAAGAGGGAGTCTGGAGCATAGAAGAGGAGTAAGCTTTTTACAAGACCTTTGTGTAAGTGTGTTTTGCTTTCAGATGCTGTACGAGATGGAGGCTTTTTAACAACTTGGTGTCGCATCTTAGAGATTGCAAGATCCAGAACGCTCTCTGAATTGCTTTTACGACTGAAAAGGAAGTGTTTATAATCGATGTTAAAGTGGAGGGGTGGTTTCTTAAGTGGGGGGGTGTTGGTTTTTTGTTCATTTTGGTTTGGTTTTTGTTTCTTTTTTTTTAATTCAGTGAGTTAGCAGGTAGAGGGAGGATTACTCTGAACACTGATGCTCTGTGCTTCTGAATAATTTGTGGCTGTGTTGTTCCAAGCAAGGAACAGTTACAGTCTTTGGGTTTGTGCTGTTCATCAGATGCTAGCTCCTGCACCTTTTTTGACTCTTTAATTCTGAAAAGGCATAGTTGGGTACTCAGTGAGAATATGAACCTCTTATCAGAAAAACAAAACAAAAACAGGTCAGTGAAATAAATTTTTGAGGAGGGAAGGGAATTTACTTCTAGGATAGAATGAGTTTGCCTTGATCTGGAAAAGGGATGGAGCTTTGCCTTACAGGCTGCAGGAGAGGTATTTTGAGAGTAAGCAGAATAATTTCTTACTCCTGTCTGTTTCTTGACTTGAATAGTTCAAGAGTCAGTTCATGGATAGCACCTGCTTGTCTTGAACAGCTCACAGAGACAAATAACAGCTCAGCATTTTGGTGGAGAGGAGGACATTGAGAAATTCTCAGAGTTGAGAACAAAGAATTCTTTGTTCTAAGCCTAGACAACAGTAAGAGCCTATTGAAGTCTGTAATGAAGTGGATTTTTAAAAGGAAGGAAAGAAACCCTTCAGTTTGGGAAGGATTCAGGGGATGGTATAAATAACTACCGTGGCACTTGGGCAGGTCCATTCCGAGAAACCTGTGCTATATCAACTTGTTGGTGGATTTTTCTGAAATTCCTTAAGCTGCATCACATTTGGCCTGAAATCTCAGTTCTGTGTTTCTGCAGGCTGCATTGCCCTGAAAGGCTAAACACCTGACTTTGGGCTAAGATTTAATTTTATAGGAAATATGTGTGCCGGCTACTGCTCTTTTAGCAGCTGTTTTAAAAGAAAACAAATTGCCTTGAAGAACTGTACACTTCTACCCTCATGAGAGATTGTAAATTCTGATCAGACATGAGTGTCTGTAATTCTGACTAATTTTAAGCTGGTACATGGGAGAAACCTATCACTTTCTTGCCTTTCTAACTGTTCCCTTGACGTCTTACTTCCCCTTCCCATTCCCCTTTTTATTTTTTTAAGAGGAGTCTCTACATGGTATGTGGGGCTTAGTTTCATGTCACACTGCTGAGATCTGACATGCGCATTTTGGGGGAAACTTACTCAGTGGGGCTGTAGTGCTGTATGGGTCAGGCACTTGAGACAGACATTACAGTACCTAATTTGAAGCCTTGGAGAACTTTAGTGGATTAAAGCTTCTAACATTAAAGACTCAAGTGGTTTGTCAGTGCTGTAGTATTAGGCTGCAGTAGTTAGATGATGCTAGCTGTTGTGCTTTTAGGTTCTTGTTAAGGTGAACCATAAGCATCTTTCTTCCCATTTTAAAGAGATTCTTTAAATCCTGTTATCTAGCAGAGCTTTTAATAATTCTGATCTCCACAGATCAGGTTTTATTGTAACTATTAGCGTCATGGAAGCAGCTATGATTTATTGCTATCAAGATTTGCTTATTAAAATGTTCTGGCTTAGAGATTAAGCCGTTAAGAGACTTGATTTTTCAGTGTTGTACATAACAAGTTGTTACTTGGTTCTAGGTATTTTTGCTGTGTAAGGGAGGAGGGGTTTCAGGAATGGCAGCGATGTGTCATACTGTTGCAGTCACAACCTGGCTGAATGACTCTGTGCTAACACGAGACAGTTATCCGTATTTCAGGTTGACGGGTTGTTGTGAACTAGAAATACTAGACATCTAAAAACCGCACACTGAAACAAATTTTAGTTACACTACAACTTGAATGTGTTTGTTGCTAAATGGGCAGCTCTTGGGAAAGGCAGCAACTGCCTTTTTAAAAGGGAGTTTTGTTGGAAAGGGAGTGGCCCTCCTTCCTCCCCTCCCTTTTCTTTGTTCTCTTCTGCTGTTTGTCACCAGTCAGGGGAACTTGAGAATGTTTAAGGTTTATTTGTAAATAACTTAAGTTTGCAGATTGTGAGAAAGGGTCCTAGGGTTTCTCTGCAATGTGGAGGTTCCACCAGCTGCACTGTCAAATTGGATTTCCTGACTGGGGCTTCAGGAACTGTAAGGGGATGATTTGGAGTAAGAGAAGGGGAAAGAGCATAGAGATGTTAGAGAGAATAATTTCCTTGTTCTGAAAATTCTGCTTCGTGTTTTTGCATGTTAGGCTGTGTATTTATGTTTCTGTTTTCAGGGACTTTTAATTCTCTTACATGTTCTCCAAATTTAAATGTTCCAATAATTTGTACTGGCTTAGAGATTCCAACTCTGATTTCTAAGATTTTTGTGTGCAGCTCTATGAGTAGATAATATGAAGTCTTTATTTTAGGTTTGTTAATAATTTAAGAGCCACTGTTTACATGTGCGCTGCCATACTTTGCTACCTTTGTTTTATATTTTTTTCTGTTGGAATACCCAGCCATTTCAGTAGGTAGAGAACATGTGAAAAAACTTTTTAACTTCGAAGTGCCATGCTAAATACCTTGATACATAGTGATAGAACAAGCATGGCATTTGAAAGTTCTAGAAATGTAGGTTAAAAATGGAAATCTGAGAAGGAGGATGGGTTTCCTTTAGCTTTCAGGTAAGTCACAGATACCATTTTGAATGCTGAAGTCTTCAGTATCTTTAATGTGGTTACTGCAACATTTGTTATCTTGGTTTATATATTTATGGAAGAATGTCAAGGGCATGTCGAAGTGATGAACATGTGAAAATTATAGAATCATCAAATGATTTGGATTGAAGGGGACCACAAAGATTATCTAGTTCCAAGCTCTCCCACCCATAGGGGGGGCAGGAACTAGATGGAAGGTACTAACCTTCCACTAGACCAGGTTGCTCCAAGCCCCATCCAACCTGGCCTTGAACACTTCCAGGGAGGGCACAACCACATCTTCTCTGGGCAACCTGTGCCCTCATAGTGAAGAGTTTCTTAGGACTGAAAATATTCAGTCCTAAGAGCTGATGAATAGATTCTTGGGTCAGTCTCCTCCTGGAAGTGGCAGCCTGAGAGATTGAGAGTTATTAATTTAATCTTTTGAAGATTTACTGTTTTCCCCCTACTGTTAGCATGAGGCTTTTGTTGTTATGCTTGTCAAGATCTGCAGATAATGTCTTGAGGCTATGAAGACAGTTACAGCTGTATAACTTCATTGTCTGGTAAATGGACAAAAGGTTTTCATGTTGTCTTGATGTATGCCTTCAGAACTGAGTGGGCATCCACCAGTGTTTCTCAGGTTTTGATTGGCAGAGCATCTCTGATAGTGTCTTAGTGGGCTTTCACACCTTGCAGCATTAGGGGCACTGCTACATGGGCCATAACTAGAGGTAGAGGTGTACAGTAACACTGTCTGATAATCTTTCTCACTGAGTGATTCCAGGTTGCCAGTCTTGCTCTTTAAAGTAAAGGAAACAAGACTTTTTTAGGCTGTCGTATGTGAGGAGAATTCACCAGACTTGGCTCCCCAGTGCTCGAAGGGATAAGCAGACAGGAGATCCTGGCTGGTGAGAACTGGCAGCTTGTCTGCTTACCCTGTGTTCTTAACAGCCTTGGGTATATGCTCTCCCCAGCTTGGCAGACTGCATGTCTGTCAGTCACACAAGGCTTGCCCATGTTCTGAGCAGAAGTTGGGAGAGGGGATGTGTGTTTTGGTGTCAAGCCTTTAGTTGCCTCTGTAAGAAGTTGTATGGTCTTAGCCAGCTGGAAGGTTGGGAAACCTTGTCTAAAAGACAATAAAAGTTGGTGTAGGGGAAATCTTTCTGTTAACTAAATATGGTTGGGTTTTTTTCCTGTATTTCTCCCTTTTACTGTAAATTAAGTTGGAATCAGGTTAAAACTTCTGCTTGCCTCTAAACACTAGGTGTCTGTGGAAGAAAAGTTCTGTAAGCAAAAGTATTAATTACAGGTGATACAGGTTTATTTAGCAAAACAAAAATGCATTAGGGTAAACAAGGGAACTGCGTTACTTCTTTTGACCGTAAGTGCCTATAAACATAATTCCATATAACGCAGATCTTTAAATCAGTTTGCAAACCCACTAATTAAATTCGTGGGAGAAGCAATGAGGTTTCTTAATGAAAAATAACCAAATATTGTGGATGATACGCTGTTATCCTCAACAGTGCATTGTATTAGCAAATGCGTAAAATATCCATGATTGAAGTTTAACATCTTGCATTCTTTTCTGTTAGTGCACTTAAAAACAAATCTTATTTTATGCCGTGGCAATTTGTCTGGTTACTGTAAACATCACTCTATAATGACCCATTTGTCTGTGCTGGTTTTGCTGAGCTCTTAAAACCTGTTATAAAAATACCATTTTAGAATTATGTATCTGTGTTTGACTGACTCTGTGTTGACTGTTTGAATTTTTTTTTTTCTGAAAAAATTAAAAAATAATAATCCAGCTTTGCCTATGAGATTCAGGCCTGTTTTCTTCCCTGATATTTAGCAGTAGGGGATTCTGTAAGTTATTTTACGGTTATCACGACTGTGCACAGTTTTATAATGTTTTGGTTTCTGCTGGGGTTTTTTTTGCTTGGGGAACGTGAAGGATGCTGGTTTGTTGCTGGTCAGAAGGTTTTTCCTCTTCTGAAAAATGGTTTTATTCTCCACTCATGATTATTATGTAATATATATACTTTTAATAATTATACTCTCCTTCAGTCTTTGCTTGATGTTTGCGTTCTTGCTCAGCAAGATAGTAAGTGGCTCCCTGCTTCTTTGATATTTGGTAACTTCAAAATGGGCCCTCAGGAGGTGGTTGGGAAGCAAATTTTTCTGTGTTTTATGTTCTTATCTCCCACTGATATATTTTCTGTATTGATTCTTCTGTAGTTTAACATTCTGTATAGCTGTTTCCAGTTTGTTTGAACAGTGCTGTCTCAACATAGATATGGAATGAGAAGTGAATGAATGTGTATGGGGAAGGAGATGGAGTTATTTCAGAGTATAGCAGATTCTCTTCTAGGTTTAACTCCTGTATTCCTGTATTTAATTCCATTTCTGAACTGTGTTAATCCAGAGCAGTGACACTTTTTAGAATTTTAGAAAATCAACTGGAAGGATACACAAAGACCATTTGATAGGGCATCACTGGTTTGTTTTTGTTTTTTTTTTTTATTTTACAGCAGAAGAGAAATTAGGTTACAGTTAAAGGAAAATAAGAGTAATGTAGTACTTGTAGTTCTAGTTACATGCCTGTAAATCATTCCACAGGTTGTTTTGCAGGAATTTTCTGGGCTACCAATTATTCAAGGATAATGGACTGTAAATATTCTCTTGTAATATATAAATTTATAGCTAGATTTTTTCTTATGTCAGTATGTTCCATTTTGGGAACTATGGAAGTCTTTATTGCATCCACTGTACAAAATCATTTCTTGTAACTGACAAGTGCTGAAAATAACTTAGCAAAATGAGAGATGCAGTGTTCATAGCTCTTCAGAAAGTCAGCAGGCAGTGAATGTAAGATTAAAACCAAACATGAGAAGCTGTATAAATACTGTCCTTAGCTCAGCTCTGCTTGTTTTGAGTGTACACCCAGCTGATATAATTCTCTGATCAGAACTCAAAGTAGACAAGCCATTGACCCCCTTTGTGGTGTACAAATTGTGGGCTTTCCTATTAAAAAAAATAAGATAAGAAAAGATCATCCACCATGCCTATTTTCATCTTCTACATGTAACAGATTGGAGTGCATCTAAAATCTGCCTGGCACAGGGGGACAATTTTTAGACTATGAAGTTCTGCAGCTGATGTTTCAAACTGGGGATTTGGCACAATACGTCCTCAAACAGCCCTGTTGAAAGTCTTGCAGCCTCCTAATATACATTTCTTTCCTGAATGTCATTAGGGTGAATGTCATATTGGTTCCAGCATCACTTTGTCACTGAGTGAATCATAATAGCTTACGGTGAGACTTGAGGCCAGTTCCCAAGAGAGCAAGCACTACTGTTTCTAGCATGGTATTTGTTGTACCTTTAATATCCTAGTTCACTAATGTGTTACATTGCAATTCAGTTACAGGACTCTTTTGGTTTTAGTTTTTGAATAAGGAATGTATATTAATTGCAGAATTTGCACTTAAATAATACAAAATTTAGACATCTGTTTTATTTTCTAAGCATTGAACTTATGACACTTTCCAAGGAACTGCTCCCTTCACAGGAAAATCAGCAATATATTTAAACACAGTAGTTTCAGGCAGTGGTTTTGAACTTCTCACTCAGTTGTATGTGGAATCATTTGTTTGTTCATCAGTGCACTCAACAGTATAAATAATTTGCAAACTTTTTTTTTTTAACTTGTTTCCAGAAAATGTCAATCTTTTAGTCCATTTAAAATAAACTTTAAAATATTTATTTTCTAGGACAAGAAGTGGTGTTCAAGTGCCTTGGAGAAGGAATTCTTGAAAAGGCCTTTCAGGGATATAATGCTTGTATTTTTGCCTATGGACAGACAGGTGAGTCTTGTGTGCTGAAGGGGAAGAACACTTTTCATGCACGTGGGAAACAGGATGAACGAAACATAAATATTAGTCTAGGTAATATTTAAAAATTGTACTTCAAAATATCACAATGTTAAATGGCAAACATTTAGCACAGGCAGTGACAATATAAAGTTCTTAAAGCAGCTCTGTAAATAGTTCTAGTTAGTACCACTTGGGGCTGCTTTCAAAGCTTGAAAGGAGTAGTTCATACCAAAGACTCATTCAGTCTTTAATGTTTGAAGGTGTTCAAAGGGAGCCTAAGCAACAGCGCTGCTAAAAGAAAAACCATTTAAGATAATTTTTCTTTTTGTTTTCCTGTACCTTGGAGTCCAAAGAGCAAGCTATCTGTCTGGAGTAGCCTGTCGTGTTGTTCTGATATGTGCTTCTGGAGGAATAAAAAGAGAATTAAAACGTGCTTCATGAACAAATGAGTAGCTCAGAAACTACATTCTAAAGCATTTTCTTCTCCTTTTTTCCTCTAGGTTCAGGAAAATCCTTTTCAATGATGGGCAATGCAGAGCAGCTGGGTCTGATCCCACGGCTCTGTTGTGCTTTATTTCAGAGAATCTCTGTGGAAGAAAACGAATCTCACACATTTAAAGTTGAAGTGTCCTACATGGAAATCTACAATGAGAAAGTCAGAGATCTGCTTGACCCGAAAGGGTGAGTAGCTTCACTCTGTCCCACAGCCATCCTTATTTTTTTTCTGAAACTATAAAAGTAGAAATCCTCTTGGAAGTTCTTGAGAAGTTCTTTCGGGGTTTTTTTTCCCAACTTTATGCTCACAAGCCTTCTTTAGAAAAGATTAGATATCAAGCACTAGAAAAGAATATCCATGTAAAGCTTATATGTAAAGTAGTAACTGGTGTGGATCAATCTAAATATTGGGGTACCACTGAATGATGCAAGTAAATACTACATGAACAATGTACAAGTGAATTCTGGGGTGTTTTTGTCATATGATCCAGACCATATTCAGGCATGAATTTTCATCAGCTAGAAGGAATTTAAAACTTACTTACAACTTGGTTCTCATGGTTCAGATGTCAAACTTTTTCAATGTGGAAAAGTAATACCTCAGAATTTACCCATGGCATTCTTTATTCCATTTTGTCTGTGCAGAAATACTGGTTAGGCTCTCTGGCTTGGAGATGTCTAGACAGGAAGTAGTTTCGATAGTTTTTTTTATATGAGCGTTGATTATATGTGGTGTGTATTTTGATTCTTGAACATAATTGCAGTAGGTGGAGAAGTACGCAAGTTAGTTAAAAAGATAGATTTGAGACTTATTTCATATATGTCAATAAGATGTAAAAAATGCAAGAATTGAAGCAAATTGCAGGGGGGCAGAGCAGAAGATTTTTTGTTTCCTTTTTTGTCAGCATTCTTTCTGCCTAATAAGGAATCTCAGGTTTTGTTCTAGTCACAAATATTGAAGTGGAAGGATGCATTAAAAATAATCCATATATGTAGATTAAAACTGGTTAGATTAATTTGAGTCTTTATTGTTAATTTGAGTTTAAAAAAATCTGAAAGACTTTTTTTCTTCCTGTTACAATTAAAGGCATAAATTGACTTCTACTATATAGAAGATTTTTATCATTGCATACTACAGTTTTTGTTTTTCAAAAAAGTTCATTTTAGTGGATTGTGTGTAAAGTCTACTTTATTTCATAGGAGTCGGCAGTCCCTTAAGGTTCGAGAGCACAAAGTGTTGGGACCATACGTAGATGGCCTGTCTCAGCTGGCTGTTACAAACTTTGAGGTAAATCTAAACCAATGACAAGTTTATAAATAGCATCTTTTACATAAGCAGTAAGAATCTTACAAGAGATAAACAAGTGTCTATCCAGACATTTTGGTTCTTGAGTGCATTTATGGTGTCTGGCAATTGCAAAGATCTTCTGTAATGCTTCAGGAGTATTTATTCCATGTAAAAGCATTGGAATTGCTTTTATGTTGGTTAAAAATATAGTAGCAGTATTTTTCTGTTTTCAATGCATGCAGCCTACATCAAGAACACAGTGTCTCCTTTGCATAAGAAACACAAGGCTTCCAAAATAAGAGTATTAGTCTTCCAGCATGAATTCATTTTGATTTTGTTGTTGAATACAGCCTCTTCTTTCAATACATGATTGTATTGCATGAGAGGCTACAACATAGCTTTTATAATTCATAAATTAAATCATGACAGCATCTGAGCCCACTTGAGTTGCCAAAACACTTTCAAGTAAGTCAGTAATAAGTCTACTAATAAGTAGAAGCCAATGAACTACTGTAGCTACAATGGAAATAATTAAAGTGGTGCAGTTTTTGAATTGTGTAGGCTTCTTTTTATGAGGAAGTTAATTTGTAAATGTTGGTTTTTAAAAAACATTCATGCTCTGTGTAGCATTATGTGGGGACTATTTAGCTTTTTAATTGGGATTTTTGTTTTTCTGAAGCATCTGTGCCTATTAGAGAGTAATAAAAACTGCTTTTGCAGCTCTTGATGGTGAAATGCATGCTTTGAAAACACACCTTTTTTTCAAATTCTAGAAAATTCTATTCATAATTAGTTTTTGGCTGATGACTTTTATGAAACTATGTTGGCAGACTCAGCAAGCACATATATCAGACTTGGCATAGTCATCTTTGGTTTTATATATTTGGGAAGGTCCAGGCTCTGAGTAAGGTAACCCTTTGGACCAATTAAATGAAGACAGTATTAGTGCAGTTCAGTGAAAAGGTGCATTGTGTTCACTTGTGTAAGTTGATCTGTGCTGGCCTGATTACGGGCATTAAACAATGTGATTTGTAATGTGGATGCGGCCAACGTATTTTAGAAGCAGATAAGAAGGATGTGCATTGCCTGTAGTTGGAAGGGGTTTTAAGTGTAGCACTTAAAGCAGACGTGATCTGTCATCAGTCTGTGGAATTGCATATCCTCTGTCCCTATACATCTCAGAATATGAAAAGAATTTTCTCATTACTTCTGCCTTCCTTTCCTTCTCTATCCCACACGTACGCACCCTCCCATCTAGATGGGAATTTTGTTCAGCAAGCACAGTATGTGCTTTTATCCTAGCATCAATTTTTACTCTTTTTGCTCTAGGATATTGAGTCACTGATGTCAGAGGGAAACAAATCACGAACAGTTGCTGCAACCAACATGAATGAAGAAAGCAGCCGCTCTCATGCCGTATTCAATATTATAGTGACTCAAACACTTTATGACCTGCATTCTGGTGTATGTATTTCTGATGATTAATTATGAAGTCATGGTGAATTCTTCCTTCCTTCCTTCCTTCCTTCCTCTTACACATATGTTATCTGTTTAGCCATGCTTCTACATTTAATGCCATGGGATTCTAGGAATCAAAGCAATACTAGCAAGCCCATAGGACTGAGAGAACCCTGGAAGAGTGAGGAAGCAAACCAGATAAAGCAAACAGTTGGATTGCTCCTTACTATCCTATTGTTACCATGAAACCTGTCTTGGGTCTAAACTGTTGCCTTGTTTTCATGGCCTGCTCTGCCAATAAGGTTATTGGTGTTACCATGCAGCTGATTCTGGTTCATTAGTGCTTCATCCCTTATTACAAGATAAACAAGTGACTCTTAAAGAGCTATAAAACAATTCTTTCTTCTCTCGTATCTTGAATTTGGTACTTTAACCTGTGTTATTATGAAGAAAAGTATTTCATGGTGCCAGTGCTAGGTAGGTTAGCACTTCGTGCCAGTGTTTCTTAGCTGTTGTTTTTCCATGTCCCATCTGCACAGAATTCTGGAGAGAAGGTCAGCAAGGTCAGCCTGGTGGATTTGGCTGGGAGTGAGAGAGTTTCCAAAACAGGAGCTGCAGGAGAACGCCTGAAGGAAGGCAGCAACATAAACAAGTAAGGCATTGGCATATGCAGGTTGCAGAGCTTAATCTTTGTAAGAATCATTGTTGTTTTCCTGGCCACCTCTGTTGGCGTGCTTGTCACAACTCAGTTCAAATGATAGACCTCATTAGAAGCAGTTTGTTACAGCTTTTTCAGCTGCACCATGCTAAACACTGTTTCTTTACGTTGGTATAGGGACCCTGAATCATACTTGACTCAGATGAGGTCTATATGAATTTTATCTGGAAAAAGTGACAGCAGCACTCTTTAATTAAGTATATACCCTTTGTGATTCATTTATACACCCTGTCCCTAGGCTCATGTGTTTTGTCTCATCATCTGCTCAAGGAAGAATGCAAAGTTGCAGAGTCAAATGGCTTTGTTCCAACATGTATTAAAATATGTAAGGGTATAATTCGTAATTTAAGAAAGCCATCTCAGAATGAAGCTGTGTTAGTTTAGCATTGCCTTGAGCATTTCTACTCAAGCAATGACAAGTTTCAAGGCACTTTTTTGCCATAATTACTGTGTTACTGCCCAAAAGCAAGAATTTAGCACACTATTACTGCTGTCTTAAATATACTAATTTTCCTGGGAAAGAGAGAGTTCAACTGTTACATTAAAAGCCACTACTTTTTCAATGTAATTTTAAAATATTACAAAATATTTTGGTATTTTAAGTCAACAATGACAGCACAAAGAGTGTTTGAACAGCATTCATGCTTTATTTAAAATTACCTCTTTTTAGAGTTTAGAACATGTTTGTTCTTTCTAGCTTAATTTCTGATTTACTTTGTGGTTAATATATCATATTGGAAGCCACACTGAGCAGTCTTTGTGAAACAAAATTGTGCCTCTGCCCAATGGCAGGTATTGCACCTTTACCCCACAGGTTATTAGTTAAATTCAGATTGGTTTTACTACAAACTGTATTTTGCATAAACAAAGGTGAAATTAAATGTTTCTTTCAAATTCTTAAGGAAGAATTCAAATGCCAGCTCTCCCAACGGCTATTAACAAATTGGAAGTGTAGTTATACATACAGAAAGACTTTCTTTCCTATTAGGATCTTTACGCAGTGTTAAACTTTTACAGTATTGGTGCAGTAGGGGAAGGTTGTTCTGCCCATGCTGAACCTCTTTGACAATGCAGGACTTAAGATGCAAGCACCAAACTTTTCTATAAAAGCTATTTTAAAAAGAAAATGGACACCTCTACATTTTCTCACCAATTAAATTCTAGTGTGATATAAATTTGAATTTCTTAGTCCATTTATTGGGCATCCTTTATTTGAAAACCCTTTTGGAACTCGTAGGCAAAAGAGAATTCTTAATGCTGTGCTTGGAGTCTTCTGTTAGATTTTTGCTATTACTAGGCACTTTATTAAAGTCTGACTTTCATTGGAAGCCTCAAAATTGGTATACATGTTTTATCAGACTTCTGAGAGCATTGTATATGGTGTTCTCTTGGGTGTGATGCATTTTATTAGGGAAAGGCAATATTTTCTGGAATGATACAGTACACTTAAACCGTATATCTTACTGTGCCAGCTATTTTTTTTTATTAATTTTTATTCTTCCATGAAACAGCAGTAACATGTATTGGTAACGTGTTATGGTTAGTGAGATCACAAATGGAGCTGCTGAAATAACCTGGCAAATAAATCTGCTTGTGCTATGTTTTACTGCCTTGCAGAAAGACATGGAAATTATGTACCTTGTTCTGTATTTACAAGGTAGGGAACAAGTACACTCAGCTGTGCATACCAAAACTGCATAGTGTGACATTCTGCCAGTCTCTACAGATATCTGCCATTTGCTTCTGATGAAACCTGGCTGGGGCCCTGGTAGCTGCCACCTTGGTCTCACAAATCATCCTCTTTCCCATCTTGGGACAGCATGTTGCAGAGGGGATGGGATGGATTGCGCTCCCACTTCCTGAAACAACGGAGAGTTGTGTCATTTTGTTAAAATCTTCATAAAGTTGTCATAAAGGTTACTTCTGTTTTTACTTAGAGCTGATAAAGAGTTTCCTTGGTGAAGATACTGAGCATCTGCTCTTTATTATTGAGAGTTCCGGGGAACTTGCCGTACTTCATAGGAAAGCTGTATGTGCTTGTTCCTTCTCAGGATGTGCTAGTTCCCACACAGAATGTAGAAACACAGATGCTCAACAACTCTTTGAGGTGTAGTCAAAGAAGATCTGGAATACAATAGTAGGACGAAGCAGAATAAACAAACTTTCAATTAGTGGCTAAGAAAAATACTTTCTGTGAGCAGTCTGCAGTTTTAACTCTGATCAGTAAAATCCTAGCGGTTGTCTTTTTAACTTGAGAATGCAAAAAGAAATCTTTAAATATACGCAGAAGAAGGAATGGGTTGAGACAGGTCTGGTTCCAGTCTGATTTTAGGGAGGGTTTTTTCTTTTTTTGTATTCAGAGTTAACTAATAGTAAGGTGGATTCTGCTCATTGAAGATTTTGGTGGTAAATCGTATGGAAGTGGTGTCATTTATGGACAGAGCTGTTCCCTGTAGTGAGGAAGCACCACTTCACTTTGAACACTGCTAACCCAGGCTGATGATGGAAGTCTGCAAACTTCCCCACTGCCTGCTAGCAAGGGCAGCCTGGTCATGCCTAAGGAATAGGGACAAGGAGGACTGAAAGTGAGCAGAAATAGCACCTTCCCATGCTCTTGCGTGACATAAATTCACTATGCCGCTTCTGAACTGCCTCAGTCTGCACTATGGGCTTAAGCCTTCCAGTTGATTCATTGTATAAGTAGTGAGAGATAGGATCAGAGTAATGACGGGATCTCTGATGCATCATTTAGCATGAAGCAAAGCAGCCGATGAATCCTGTAATTATTTTGTTGGGCAGCCATTTCTTTTACTGCTTTCCTTTAAGTCTTTAAACGGCATTGTATTATGAAATCTCAAGCAGAATATATAAATTACTCCAGTTTGGGTTTTATTGAAGATGTTAATAGTCTTAAAATAAAATCAGTATTTATAAGGAGCAGAAACATTATCACATCTTTTAATTGTGTGTTAATAAACTGAACTTATAATTTCCTGTTTATTAAAATGCAGTGCCCATAACTCAAATTAGTGTTGCAGCCCTGTTGTGAAATAGTTTTCAGGGATAGGCATTTTTGAATCCCTATTGTTCCTGTCTTTCTTCTGACTGTCTCTTTTGTCCTTCTCCTGTTTTTGGCTTTGGTTTTCACATTTCCCCTCATTTAAAGAGGAGAAAAAGGAATCTCAGGAAAATAGACTAGGGTGGGTTTTTAACATTGTGCTCCTTGAAGAGGGACTCCATTGGAGCGTGCTGGTGGTACTTTTCAGCCATGCTGTAGGAGGTTGCTATGGAGCAGCATAGTGAATCCTACTGTTTGCTCTTTCATGTTTAGCATGCTGTCATCTCTCTCTGTGGATGCTGGAGGCAAGAACCAATTCTCTTTCCCCCATCCACCACCCACAAGCTTTCAGAGATTGTTAGACTTCTGTTTAGGTCACAAACTAAAACTGTCCTTTTTGCTATGAATTTTTCAAAGGTGAATTGGAAAGTTGTCCTGTAGACAAATTTGCAAAGTAGACTGTTTTCTGGGAGACCAGATTGCATAGCCTCTCCTTAAATTTCTTTTTCTTTCAGTTTGCTTTCAGGTCAGTGCTTTGTGCCGTATGCAATATGGGACATCTTTTGTGACAAATGTAATGGTTCTTATTACCTTACCCTCAGATACTTTCCTTGAAATAGTCTTCTGCAACATTTTTGTCATTTTTGAAATGTCATTTCTGAACCACTGGTAGTTACAAGCAGCAGTAAGGCCCATTTACAGATATTGTGCAAATGCTGCCTATTAGCTAAAATAGTGCTGCTACGTTGGAAAGAAAACTCAAAAGGATGGAGTGGAACAGTAAAGTTGAAGATTTATTTGACTATCTAATTGTGATGCTGCTTAAGTTTTCCTTGGTAGTTACAGAGAGTAGCTGGATATATGGGCAGGGGCATGAGAACCGTATACTCTTGGACCTTCAACGTTGTCTGTTTTAAAACCCTTGTGGCATCTGTTTAATGTTCTCAGGCTCCTGAACAAGCTTATTATCTTAAACATACTCACCCGAAGAGCCCCAATGTCATTTAAAATTTACACAGGTTTGTTTAACAATTGGATTATATAATGCACATATGCTTTGAACAGATTGCTAAGACAGTTACCCCTCTTTGTAGAAGTGGTATGTGCACAAAAGTAACAAGTTATCATCTCTATTTTCTTCACGACTTGGGTGATGTTTGGGATGTGGCTGTGTGCTAAACTATTCTGGGGCTTTCGTCTTTTATGCATGTGCAGCATTTTCGTATCTGGGAGATTGTTTGGTCTGTTCTCCCCACAAGAAGCTAGTGAGGCTCTATCTCAGTTATAAGAACCCATTTATCAAGGGACCTCCTAATCAGTCTCTTCCTATGAGCAGTCTTCCATTGTTGTCTGATGTCTGATTAGTTGCTGGTCCATCAGGCAGACTAGTTTTCCTGGGCCATAACTGGCAGTGTCTTGAGGATGCTTCCTTGTAGCTAGAGAATTGTTCAGTTTTAGTCTGTTTTTGAGCCAGTGCTCTTAAAACATGGTTCCTAGAGATGGGGGACTTGTGCTGTGCTGCCAGCACTGACTTGTAAGAGTGTCATGAGGCAGTGTCCAGGATAGAAAGATTTTTAGTCTCTGGGAAAAACTGTCTAATCAAAGACAGTGACTTTCCATGTAGTGAAGCAGTCTGATTTACCCTTTTCAAACTATTTTAAATACCTGAATAGTTAAACATGGACTTAGTATCAGATAAGATGAAACACTGCAGATATCAATTTTTTCTTCCAAATGTGTAACTTTAATAGATACATTGTCCTGTATTCAGCAATGGGTTAGCTGATCTCCTGTGGTCATTTCCACCTTAAATTGTGCTATGTTATTTTAAAAATTGGATGTGTGGTTCTGCAGAGCACAAATTAAAATCTTTAGGAAATCCTTTTTCTCTGTTTTATTAAATCTACATTTGGAATATGTGTTAAAGCTGTGCTACTGTGTTACATTTATAGATCACTTTCAACACTGGGCTTGGTTATATCATCACTTGCTGACCAAGCAGCAGGGAAGGGGAAGAACAAGTTTGTGCCTTACAGAGACTCTGTACTCACTTGGCTTCTCAAGGTAATTAATATTTTCCGTTCACCCTGTTCACAAGATGTCAGCTTAATAGTTTGTAGGATCATTGTAGCATACCTTAGCGTACATGGACTTTTCATCATTTCTTACAGAAATGAGCTACGAAGCTCTCTTAGCTATAAGTTATTCTGAGTAATGCAGACATGTAAGTGGATCTTGTGTGAATTCTATGTGAAGTCTTATTTGGCAGTTTTCAGTTGTGGTGGAATCAAAGCTGGTGGAGGTGGCTGGAAATGTTTATGGATCATAGTAGTTAGTTTATATCCTTTCAGTGTCTCAATAGGAACCTTTGTATTCTAAGTATCTTTGTAAAGCCATTGTATAGTCCCAGAACAATTTTTAACCCTCAGACTTTCTGTGAATGTACTCTACAGGACAATTTGGGAGGAAACAGCCAAACTGCCATGATAGCCACCATTAGTCCAGCAGCAGACAACTATGAAGAAACACTCTCTACTCTGAGATATGCAGATAGAGCCAAAAGGATAGTTAATCATGCTGTGGTGAATGAAGATCCAAATGCTAGGGTCATCAGAGAACTACGTGAGGAAGTTGAAAAACTGAAAGAACAGCTCTCGCAAGCTGAGGTAACATTAGTCACAATACAATGTAAACTGAGTTTCCCAAGGAAATGTCAAACTCTGGCTGGAAGACTGGCTTTCTGTTTAAGTCTTACGAAATGAGGAAAGGAAGAGTCTTGCACTTTGGATTGTTTGGATGGTTTTTTTGGGGTTGTTTGGGTTTTGTTTTGGTTTTTTTTGTCTCTTTTGGTGGTTTTTTTTTTTTTTCTTTCTTTTTTTTTTTTAACAATTAACTTTGCTTCCTGAAGTAGATCCAACAAAATGTTTGCTTCTCTTTAATCACTTTTAAATGAGGACAGCATTGTACTGATGGTGACCCTTGTCAGAGTAGTCTGTTCTTGGAGACCTTCATGTCAAGCAACAGTTGACGCAGCACAGATAAGCTTCCTACAGCTTCATTATGTAGACTTATTAGCAGACTTTTTTTTTTTTTACATTGGTGGGCTATGTAATTTTATGATGTCAAATGGAAAAATGAAAAGCTGTAAGTCTGGTATTGACCACAAAATATTTAGGAGACTTCTCTCCTTGACTTTTGTAAAAAATTGATTAAAAAATAGTGAAAATCGCAGCACTGAAACCATCACCAATTTGCTTTTCTGCCTTAACAAAGAACACTGCGTGACTGCTGCTTATCTTAGATTGATACTTGAAATTGGACAGTAAAGTATCAGAGGAGGATGGCTTACTTGGTAATATCTGGAGAAATCAGGCACTGCACTAGGAAAACACTTTTGATCTTTTCAGGCAAGACACAAAGTACTGGTGGAAAAAGAACAGAAGTGTATCTGAGGGTAAATGTGTGGTTAAACTTCACATTCATTTAAGGAATAGTGTTCCTCACATGAACAGTTCCTTATAGGCTGAAATGGGAAAATAGGCCTTATGAAAAAGGAGCCACTCACTTTCTTCTTAAATAAAAATCTGTTCTAACCCCATATTTTAAATTGGAAAATATTACTGTAGCATGTTATTAATTATGTTGGCAGACTGTTGCTGAACACAATCAGTAGGAAGGTATCCAAATTCTTGCTATTATTATTTTTTTTAAGTATTTTCTCTTACACCTACTGTTAAAAAGAGTTATATAGAACCAGCCAGCCTGTTGAATTGTTACTTGGCACTGGATGTGTTCAAGCCCTTTGCTTTTGTTTCCTGTTGTGAAATCAGAAGCCTGTGTTACCTCCAGAGCGTGCCTTCCTCCAAAGGTCATCTGTGGGGTCAGTCTGAAAGCTTTAATGTAACTCTAGGAAAACTTACGAAACAAAGATAAAATGGAAGACTAAATACTGAGAGGAATTTGTGTTGGAAGCTACTGCTGGAAGAAAGACTTCACGGTTGAACTTCAGACAGCTGAGACTTAATGTTTTTAAATATTCAGTTATATACAGACACTGAAGCTTGAGTGGCCAGGCCCAGCAATTTTGTCAGTTACATTATCCTCTGGAGCTATGTCAATTTTCAGCTGTTTCAGATTTGTGCCCATTGTAGGTTGATTCTGCCCTCTTCCTTTGCAAGTGACCTGTTTGTTCATCATCTGCCATGAAAAATCTGGGGATAGAGTCAAAATCTATACTTGCTGCATTTCACATTATGTTTTTGTGTTCTGTTTCCTTGTGCAAGCAGATGTTGCAGTGGTAAAGTAGATGAGGGGTTTTTGCTAATTTCTGTTTTAGGCCATGAAGGCACCAGAACTGAAGGAGAAATTGGAAGAATCTGAAAAACTAATAAAAGAGCTAACAGTCACCTGGGAAGAAAAGCTAAGGAAGACAGAAGAAATTGCACAGGTATTTCAGAAATTATGAGATTATGATTATGAGGAGGAAAGGCCAGATACTCATACAGTGCAAGTCAGCTGAATTTCATGAGCGTTAGTGGACTGTGCTGTCTTCCCCACCAGCTATTTAAAATTCCTCTGGATTTTTGTCTTTTCCCTTGCTTGTTTGGGTTTTGTGGGGTTTCTTTTTTTTTTGCTTGACTGTTTGTTTGGGGGTTTTTTGTTTGTTTTGGTGGGGTTTTTTTGTTGTTGTTGTAGTGAGGTTTTGGGGGGGTTTTGTTGAATTTTTTTTTTTTTAAAGACAAAATTTTATTAGAATAAGCGTAGCTGTGTCATGATAACGTTGATAAAAAACTTAATATTTGCTTTTAAAATGAAACATCAAAATATGTTTGGGCAGCTCATTTATTTAGAAGACCACAGGGGGATCTTGGACATGTTTCCCTTGAAGTGACTAGGAAAATGAAGAATTACAAAAGGATCAGAATTTTGGGTGGTGTTTGTCACTCTTCCTTTTAGTGACTTCTTAACCAGAAAAGGAAAATATTTGTATGTATTAACTACAGATTGTTTATTATTATTGTACTTAAAATAACATTTCCAGATTCCAGCGTACTCTTATATAATTTCCACCATCTATAGCTTGGAGAAAAGTATTGTTAGTTTCTCTTTCTAGTCCCAATATTCCAGAAGCAACCTCTGGTGCAACGCTGTTTAAGTAAAAATAAAAGAAAAAAGAAATGGAAAAACAGGGGAGGGAACCAAACCCAACCAGGCAAACAAAAACCCCAATGCCCAAACTGTAGCAAAGCAAAAGATGTGTGAGCAAGTAGATGCTTTAGCTGGATTAATAATAATACTGCAAATGAATAAACCAGAATTGGGGCATGCTATATTCTAAATGATCCATGACTGCGATTATCTTTGAAGTAGTTGCAACTGAGACTAGCTTTTAATTAACATAGAGTTTCAAAGTCGCATTGTGTTACTTATGAGTAGCCCTAATAAAATCAGTAGGACTGTTCAGGTAAGTAAGTTTCAATTTGGGGAAGCAGATGTTTGAGGATTAGATCTGACTTTTTGTTGTTGGTGCGTAAAAATAAATTCCATTCAACTTATGGGACTTGACCAATGTCTTAAGTTCTGTTTCTGCTGCTGACGTACAGAACGTGTGCTCAGCATGTGCACCTTTAGCTTTAGCTGGTCTGCTTTCATTTACTTGCTGTACTTGTCTCTATGTATTGTAGCAGGCAAGATTAACCTATTTTTGTGCTTGCAGGAGAGGCAAAGACAGTTAGAGAGCATGGGGATTTCCCTTGAGTCTTCTGGTATCAAGGTTGGGGATGACAAGTGTTACCTGGTGAATCTGAATGCAGACCCTGCACTCAATGAGCTTTTGGTTTACTACTTAAAGGTAAGAATGTGAACAGGATGTTTGCACAGAATGAAATGACACTTGTTTCTTGTTTCAAATTTCTGGCTCAATTTGTTGCTTGGGGTGAATTTAGATTTTTAAGACTGTTACAGCAAAATAGGATGGGTTTCCCAGCTTCATTGTTTTCCTAATTGATCTCCTGATTGCCAACAATGGGAGAAGTGCTCAATGTATGCTAGTGTTGAGATAAATCCTAGCTTTTCCAGGAAATATGTGAGTAGAAATGCCTTTTGGGCTGAACTTTGAGAGCCTCATGTTAGATGCTTCCTTTTGTTAGTGAACCGAGGATTGCTTTAAATAGTTAATGAGTTAATCATAAAGAGATGATGTTTAGTAATAATCAGTAAAAGTAAACATAGTCTTCCATGACAGAAAAGCTTAAGAGAAAGAGGGGAAAAAAGCGCTGGTAAAAATTTACATAAATGTGTTTTCCTAGTGCCACTAGATTGCATACCATTCTGTTCCATGTAGTTTCATGTCAAGACTGAAATAGTGTAAAATATAAACTTAGTAAATTTGTAAGAAGACATGAGCTTCTTGTGAGTAAGATATGAAAGACTATCCTACCTATTTTTGTAATTACTTTTCTGCCAAGATAGGGTTCTGTGTTTGAACAGTAGCAAATCACAACTTTTCCAACAGCAGCAAAGTCTAGTATTTTTAGTAGAATTTACAATATGACTTGAAATTATGTAGAGATAAGTGTGTTTAGTTGAGTTGCTGTTAGCTGTTTTCTGAAAAGCAGCCAACTCTGTGCACCTTATTTTACTACCCATGTTGTCCTCATATATTTTTTTCTTCACTGTTTGCATTTATTGCTTGTATGCAAGCATAGTTTGATAATATTTTTAAATAGCAATTTGTGTGTAAACTGCTTTAGTCTGCTTTATATAATTAAAACCATATGAAAATAAAGTACAGAGCAGAAGAACAGTTTTCTGTATGACCTTTACAGTCTTCAAATCTGCTGTGGTACCCTTTCTGCTCTACAGAAGTGCTTAGCAAAAGAAAGCATGTAGACTGTGTAGTCTTGGTGCTTTAGCTAATATTTTCTTAGTTATATAAACAGTGATAGTTTACTTGTCTCTTAGTAACAGCTTATTTTCTAGGATCACACAAAAGTTGGCGCAGATACCTCTCAGGATATACAGCTCTTTGGTATAGGAATCCAACCAGAACACTGTGAGATTGATGTTGCTTTAGATGGAGAAGTTACACTCACACCAAAAGAAAATGCAAGGTAAGGAAGATCAGCAGCACTTTCAGGTGAAGTGTTTGCTTGTCTTTACCAGAAGATAACTTACATGCATTTTTATTTTACATAGTCAGAAGCATCTTGTGTTGTGATCAATGAGTGGCTTCAGTATAGGTGACTTAGATACTCAGAAATGAAATTGAGTAATAAAACCAAGATTTCCCCGCATGTGTACACACCCACCCCCACCTACTCTGTAACATGACAGGCTATCAATCAGTGGTGTGGATCAGAATAAACCATCACAAGAAAGTATCCAGTAGGAATGAGGGACCATTGCTTGTCTTTCTTGGGTGGTGATGAAATCACTGAGATGCTGCTGGCTGTCCTGACCTGTGCAATGGGATAGTGAGCTGTGTCTTGATGGGAGAAATAAATTGTGCCTTATGAGTAGTTTCTGTTATAAAGAAAGCATTTTGTGAGAAAGAGATGTTTTAAAGATCTTAAGATCTTTACATTATTTTCCTAAATCTTTAATTACTGTTGTGCCTCAGAAATATGCAGTGTGAAGTCACGTTTCTCCTTTTGTTTCTGCTTCTGTATTTTAGTGTTTTTTCACTTTGGGGGCACTGTGGCTTCTAGGGTGGAATTGTAAATGTATGTCACTTCATCTCCAATGGCATGTGATAAGCAGTACCTTTGTTCTAGTTAAGTCATACTTCTTGTCTGAGATCTGAATATCTAAATAATGTATAGATTAGTATTTGAATGAGAAACACAAGTTTGAGAGATGTCTTTTAAAAAATCTGATCTCTTTCACTCTACCTTCAGTAAAATACCTCTTGGTGTTTGCATTTTATTTCTGCAGCCTACAGTACAAAATTCCAAACAGATGGGATTCAGACTTGTGGTGATAGAGTTACTGTACTGGAAATCAGTCATTTTGACTGGCAAGAACAAAGGCACATGTCAGTGGGAAAAAATGTGTTTTATTTTACTCGTGCCTGATCTGCAATGCTTAAGTAGCTGTTCTTAAGATTCTAGTGTCAACAAAAATTTAGTTACCAGGATTTCATTGTAAAAAAAATTAAAATAAATAAAAATCTGGCTGTAAGACAAATGCTCACGTTTGTGCTGACTTACTTGAGAGAGACAGCTGAGTTCAGAATGCTCCATCTGTAAAGGCTTTTTTCATTTTACCTTTTTTTCCTTTCAAATAAAATGTTCTGCTTTGTGACTTGCATATGCAAAAAGTTCGACAGCTCCATTTTTCTCGTTTTGTGTTTGAAACTTAAATACAAAGAGACCTAAATGCAAACAAAGCAGTATACCAGATGTTCACAAAAATACTCTTGTTAATAAATAGAGACTCCATTTGTTGAAAGAATGTAACTTGGATCTAAGGGTCTTTTTCTTACGCTTGGATACCGAATATGTTAACAGTATGTTTTACAACTCTCTGTTGACTAACTTGAATCTTGGGAAGCTTTATCAGCAGGATTTGCATGCATCCACGTTTACAGACTGTTTATAAAAAACAGGCAGTGACCCAGTTTGAGACATGGGCATTTAAAGAAAACCATGTACTAAAAGCAACCATCTGTGTGTTTGCTGAAGAGTTGTACCTGCTAAAGCTAGAGGGAAAGGTGCTTTGTGCTCAGTTCTGACAGTAGAAATCAGACCAGCATCTTTCCTGTTGATTCTTTAATGAAAATCTGGCAGATTTGTGCATCATATGATACAAATTGCTGTCTGTAGATGGAAGAAACAGTAGATCTTGTGATTAATTTTCAACCTTTTATTTTTAGGATTTCACTGAAATTTTATTTTGTTCTGTCAGGTCCTGCGTAAATGGTGCGCTGGTCTGTTCTGTCACTCAGTTATGGCATGGAGATAGAATACTATGGGGAAACAACCACTTTTTTAGGTAATAGTTGATATTTATATTCCAGCCTTTTTACATTCAGCCTCTTTTTGTGTTGGCTTTCTTCTTTTTCTTCCACTGTTCTGCATAAACATTTTTAGAAACTGAATTTCAATTTTACACAGAATCAATTTACCAAAGAGGAAACGACGAGATTGGCTGAAAGACCCTGAGAAAGAAACATCGTTAGGAGAGCATGATCTGGATGCAGCTAGTGAAGCTTCTTCAGAACCAGACTACAACTATGAGTTTGCACAAATGGAAGTTATTATGAAGACACTGAATAGTAATGGTAAGGCAGTTGCCAGATAAAAATGTTCTTTCGCATTGTCTAACAAATTCAGCATGGAACTTTATTTCTGGGTAAAAATAAGTGGTATACTTTCTCTACTGGAGCTTTCTCAGAAAAAGATATTTTACAGAAACAGTGTTATACGTATACGTACATACATACATATATATAACAGTGTATGCACAAATTAGTAGTTGGTTTGTGCCCTGACACACAATTTTATCTCTTGTCCTTTGTAGTGCAGCTGAGCTGTGATCATATGTCTGTCAAATCATCATCCAATTCCCTCTAACCTCTTGGGTTGACAAGTTACTGCAAACAAAAGGGTGCTCAGATACAGCTCAGTTAGTTTTATCCTTTTGTATCAAATACTACTGACACCATTTTAACCTTCATAAAAAAAACACAGACACAAGAGCAAACCAATAGTCAAAAGATCAGCTAGTGTGGTTTTTAATGCTTGATCACTCTCAGTATTTTATTTCATCTTTGTTAAAACCTATCGTGATGCCTTTTTTGGACAGAATAATAAATTACGTTATATATAAAATAATTGTATGGTCTATGTAAAACTGTATGGTGTTGTCATGATTTCCAGGAAACAAGTTACAGTTCACATGATATGGTATGCAGAAATGCTGTAAAGCTTGGTAAACTACTAAATGCTTTGTACGGGTTTTTTAATTGACAAAATTTGAGAGGCAAATGCCTTGAGTTTTGGCAATTGACCAAGATGACTCAGTAGATGGTGTTCCACTGTTCTCTGTTCTCCTTTCTTCATATCTTCGCAGTATTTCCATTGCTTGCTGTGGCTTTTTTCTTGGTCTCCTCTTATTCTTTCTTTAACTTTCTCTGTTTTGCTGTTGAGTACAGCATGATGGTTTCATATGCTTGATGCTCTAATCAATATTCTCAGAATATTGATATTCATCAATATTTTAAGCAATATTCTCAGAATATTGTAAATATTCTAAATTTTTAGTTTAATGGGATTGCTTATGTGAGTGTCATGGTTTAAGCCCTGTTACAGGGTTAGGCCATTTAAATTGATATGAAATTAACTGTTTGATAACAGAAATATTCTTGTTATGGTTCACTCATACCAGGAGACGAATTTCAGATGAATCTACCATCCTGGTGGTCTTCAGTGTTGTCATCCCTCCTGAAGATTCTGTTGCCTGTTTTAAGGCCTCAAACCATCCCATATCTGTGCCAAAACTGGGACAAAGGTTTTGAACTCGATTGGCTTATGCATGAGACTGCTGGAGAAATTTGAAAGCATTAATTGATGCTTGATCTGCTTGTCACTAACTGGGGATTTGACTAAACTGTAGCAGTCTACAAGTCAGTGTTCTTTGACCAGGGAGTCACATTTTTGGGGGGTTTTCATGTGTTGGTATCTAGCTGATTGAAATGATTTTTCACAATATTTCAGGTGTCTTTACATTTTAGTTCAGTAGACTTCTGTGATGTGAAGGCAGATTTTTGTCTTGATTGTTTTCTGTGTCTTTGCCCAAGAACAGTACAGACCTTGCTGTTTCATTAGAGCTCTTTCCTCCCTAATGCACAGCAAATGCTAGCAGTCATCCATGTCACACAGTTTCAGAGGCATCATAACCCAATTATTCTTCTTGTTGTCTCTTCTGTTCCCTCCCACATACAGGGAACAGGAGACACAACAATAAGCTTGTTGCTTAACTAAGTTGGAGTAGTAAGTGATAATAAAACCCTGACAAAACAAGTGGCTGTGACGGTTGTAGGCTGGTCTTTTGAAATGAAGCTAGATATCTCTTCCAGGTTCTGTTCTTCTCAATGACATAGCTAAAATAATTTTTTTTCTGACAGGCTTCCAGTTTGTAAGGTAAGAAGTAAAGCAGCTTTGTCACAATACTATTATTTATTCTTCCTTGAAATGAAAAATAAATATGGGGAAGGAAGAAGAAATAACTAAATAACTAAAGACAGTTAATTCTACTGGGGAAACTATGGGGGAAGAATAAAGGCATATTTTAAAAATTGGATTAGATAATTATTTTACAGGCATTATTGATACAGCTCAAAACAAGAGGGTTTTGGTTTTTTTTGGGGGGGGGGTTTATTGTTCTTCCCCCACTCCCCTTGATCTGTTTGAGAACAGTAACTCTCTTAAATAAGTAGCCTAGCTTCTCCAGGGTACGAACACAGTTGTTTTTATGGCATGTAACCAGTACAACAGTGTCACATACTGCGTCCAGCTCCAAAGAAGCTCTTAGGAAAATGTAACTTTGAAAACAGCTGTAAAGAAAACATCTAGATTCTTTCTTCCCTTCAGCATGTTCACTTTCTTTGTGGGAGTCTGTCTGATCAACTTTGTACTGCTAATTTGTGATGCTGGTCAAACACGGAATGCAGCAAAGAAGTTTGCTTTATTCTTGTATACTGTGCAGTGGTTAAGTAAACAATGTGATTAGATTATGCAGCTTTTCATTTAGGCAAACAAAACTGTTACAGCTCAGGGTGGGAATACTGATGAAACTTAGTAAAGCAGCCTGTGTCATAACCTTCTTCTAGCTTGCTTAGGAAAATGAACATAAATGAAATCCTGAGGAATTAACTCTGCATTGTTGTTACTGGATTAACAGATTCCAGATGTAAAATAAGTGACATTGCAGGAAGGTAATAAATGCTGTTCATCCTATGGAGAAAGTACGTTCTTCTGGTTCAAAGTGAATATTCTAGTATTTTGAAGAGGATTAAGTGCGTATGAATGGTCTTTTCATGGCCACTGAACTTTCACCACATAAATATGTAAAGGATTGAGACTTAGGGCTTTTAACACTGTATGGAATTTGCTGTGAGTTTGGCAGGCTTTGGGTAGAATCTTCCCTAATTTATTTGACTTGGCATGAGAAATCCAAAGTTGTGGAATATAGTTTTTAAATCTGACTTAAACACTATTGTAGTTCTTTAGAATTGTGAAAAGCTTGACTTTATTTTTTCATCTTCCAACTAGGTAGTTTATAATTCACACTGTATTTTGCTTTCTCACTGTGAAAGGTGTGGGGTTTTCTGTGGAAGCTCTTTCAAAATTTAAATTGAAGACTTTTCTAAAAGTGTATATTTACCTTTTTCATTTTGATACAAGCATAACCCACCTTCTCCCCTTCCCCCCCACCAAGCGGTAGTGGATTTCATTGAAATTGGGAAGTTTTAGACTAGGTTCTTGCACCTTGTTCCAAACATTTTCCATGATATAATTTGATGCTGTGGAGGCTGTATTCCTGTAAATCTAGGTGGCTGAAAAAATTACTTTTATTAAGGAAATCTGCTCCCTGAACTTGGAGCTGGTGTTTGAGGAGTTTAGGAGAGTCTCATCTTAATGAGTCAGTGTTAGTTTCATTTCCTGTGTTTGCAAACACAATAGAAGGCTTTTAATTTCTTCCATGCCTCTTCTCTGTCTTCTGCGTAATACCTGATTTCTCAGCTATTCTTGCACATAACTAAAACTGTTTTGGTGATTATGCAGTAAAACCTATGCATGTGAAGGTAATTCTGGTATTACCTGGACGAGTTAGAAAGATAAGGATGATGCAGATCAACAGTAATAACTTGGTTTATAGTCTAGTATATTAGAACTTGGTTCAGTTAGTTGTTTTTGTTGCACTGTCTGTTTAAAAGCTAAAAATAGCTAACTGTCTTTCTGAGAATATCATGTACTAAAATGTAGTATTTCTGGCTATTTTAAGACACTTTTATGCATCACTGTTTTGCTGTTTGGTTGCTATTTATACTGGTTGATTTTAAACTTGTGCTTTATAATTACCATTGCAGTGATATTTTATGATGCCTTCGTGTGAAGCCAGTGATTTCTCCCATGGATAAGTCTAGGACCACAGTAGCAGCTTTTGCAGAAGTGTTTGTTTTCTCCTAAAAATAAAGATGTGCTTTACATCAATCTTAATATTTCAAAAAAGGATGCTGAGAGGCAAAACCAAACCCGCTGCAGTAACAGAACCCTGGAGATCCTGTTAGCTTCTCTGACATTTATAATAGGAAGGATTTGTTTCATGAAGTGACTTGCCTCAATGGCCATGTATGTTAAAATTGCAGACAGTGAGTTAGTTTGTCTTTAGCAAAATTAGTCTTAGTAGTTTTAGTACTCAGTTGTTACAGATTACTAAATATACTAACGCTACATTGGTTTGCAAAGATACAGGAGATGTGGGCTTTGGGAAGGTGTATGTACGTGTTAGTGACCAGCATACACTGTTAGTGATGAAAACTATACAGAACCTTTAGTGTGAACCCTCTATTGCATGCTATAGGAACCCAATTTTTGTTTCATGTAGCATTGTATTATCAGGAGAACTTGTACAAAACCTCACAAGGACTGGGTTCTGGTAATGAAGGCAAGATAGTTCATGATTAAATCACACTAATGTAGGTTTCTGCTGTTGCTGTTGTTGGTTGTGTTGGGTTTTTTTATGGGAGTGGGGGAGGTGCGGAGCTTTTTTGAGCACACACATCTAGTTCCAAAGTAGGACAATGTAATTAAATCTAGATGTATTTTTCTTTGTCCTTTGTGGCAGAATGGCATCTTTAAAAGTCACAGGAGCGCTTTTTTAGTATTTGCAAAATGGAAGAGGTGTCACAAATTATTTTAAAGCTGAAGGTTTTTTGCATTTGAAAATCCTAGTGTCCTAGAGCTGCGGTGTTTCTTCACCTAATTATCCATTGCTCCAACTATGGAACTCTTCTCCCTTCCCCTTCTGATGTGCAGAATCAGCAGTCTGTTAGGGGATGTGGTGTTACGCAGATACTCGTCTAGATTGGTTCTCTTGCAAACCACTTTTTTTGGCTATATTTAAGCTTTCAGATATATATACATGAAGCAGATATATACTGGTAGTATATAGAAGCAGCTCATTCTATCAGATTGCTTTTTCAGAGGCACAGTCTGACATTGGACCTAAAACCAGAGTAATGTTTCTTTAATTTGAATGCAATTTAGATTTAACCCCAGCTGATTGACACAAGCAGTTGTTTCGGGGTGGAATATCCAACTAGATGGATACTGGGTTGATACTGTGATGAAATGCGGTTTGTAAAGCTAAATGCAGCAGTTCCCCCCAGAATGTACTTTGTCTGTTTCAGTGCTGTGAAGCGCATTGGCACAAGTCAGACAGTTCATCTAAATTTTCATCCGCAGCTCTCTAACATCTTTAATTCTCTGCCAAAATTAAGAAAGTTAAATTGCTTTTTACTCCCTTAAGTTGTTTCCTTCTCTGGTTAACATCATCTTCCCTTGTATTTTGCTTTGTTTTCTTCTTATTAATTTGTTCCCTTTCCATCTGTTTTTTTTTTCCTACTGGTATGCTGGAACATATAACTTCACAGTACTGAATATGCAAGATGAGAGTCTTAACCATTGTTCTAGCCTCTTTGCATGCTGCATTTTTTTTTCCTTGTTTGGATTTGTCTATTTAATGCACTATTTATTAGTTTGGCTTTTGTTTTGGGGAGCAATGGCCATCTTGTTTGCAAAGACTCTGGGATATGTTGATTGCTGGTAGCAAGTAAGTAATGAGTATTCTGTGATGCTAAAATGACATTTTCTCACTTTTCTGTTTTCTTTCTCTTTTTTTGTGTGTCTTTTTAGACCCAGTACAAAATGTGGTCCAGATCTTGGAAAAGCAGTACTTGGAAGAGAAGCGGAGTGCTCTTGAAGAGCAGCGGCTGATGTATGAACGTGAGTTAGAGCTGCTGCGACAGCAGCTATCTCCAGAAAGGCAGCATCAGCATGGCAGCGACAGGCTCTCCTACACTGCACAGAGTGCACAGCAGAAAGTAAATCTCTGGACAGAAGAGAGGTGAGAATACTGTAGTTAAACCAAAGGAATCAGTAAGAACTACAAAGGGTGAAAGGTGGGGCTTGAACCGTATGTCAGAAATTGGTAATATTTTTTTGTGGATTTGACATGCAGTACAAGATCTGCCTCCACCATGTTAGCATGTAATTTAGGACTAGGTTCTGATGTTTAACATGTGTACAAGATCTTCCCATTTGATTTAACACACAAATGAAATGACAAGTTAGCTTTTATTGATCTAGGAAGATGTGAGCAGAGTTGAGGCAGCATGTGTGTGCTTGCATCTTGGCAATGAGAGAAGCTTGCTGTTGGTATCATTGGGGAAAGAGGGACAGCATATCCATGGGGGGAGGTTCTAGGGGGAGTGACTGACATGATTTATGTTTTCAGCATACAAATAAGTATTCTGTCGTTTGATTAATTCAGCAGGAAGAATGACCTGATGTATTAACAGGTTTCTTAGAAGTTTCTTTTAAAATCTTTTTTCTTTTAAAATGGAAGCTTCATTATTCACTCAGCATTTTTTTTCTACATGTAGTGAGTTTGAGTGCTCTTACCTATTTTTATTATTTTTTGCTTTATTCTTCACCATTAAAAAAAAGCAAACAACCAAAACCCATGTACAAGAGGAGTCTAAACAAAGATGGCCAGGATTATGTTGCAGCTTTCGAATTCAGAGTGTTAGAACAGATCTTTTTGTTCGAGGTTTTGTGTTGTAATTTCTGCCCAATTTTTGCCTGGGAAAAAAAACCTAAACAAATAACAAACTGTTGACCAGCAACTAATAGAATGTTTGATACGGCAAGTATGGGGAGAACTAGTGCTGTTTCAACTTTAATTAAAATAATTGTTTGCCCCTCTAAGAGCTAAAACCAGTATCCCTGGGAACTGAATGTAAAGCATTGCAGAGTTGTGGTTGGGATTTGCAGGCTTTTTTAGGGCTGCAGGAGGAGTGCAAAATGAGAAACATGCTAGTTGGAATCATTGCATTTCAGAACTGCTTTGAGCAGCACAGCAAGGCTATCATAAAGTCATTGATAATCCACTTCAACAGGAGCAGAGATGAGAAGTAGGCTTACTGCATGGGAAGTGATACCTCTAAAAAGGTTCAGCAAAAGGGAAAAGGAACTAGCAAAAAACTTGCCTTTCCTTGAGAGTTAAGAAGGGAAAATTGTAACAGATCAACTTAAAGTTAACCAACCAACATAATCATGTAATGACATAAATAATGAGAATCTGGGAAGATATCAAGGCTCAGTGTTCTGCCAGCCTTCCCAGTACCTGTCAGACATTTCTTAGGAGGGAACTGTGCTTCGAATAAGTGTTTTTGCCTCTCTATTTCATGGGTTAATGCTTTAGTCTATATGATTGTTGAACTACATGAAGACTGTACTGCACTGAAAAAAAGGAGGTGAATGAATGCTCTTTGTAGCCATCAGTAAGGACTGATAATGTTTTGATGGCACTGACACCGAATAAAAAGCTTTCTGGAAGAACTAATTATCTGTTTCCTGTCCTCCAGAAGATCCTCTTAGGTATATCTTTTATTTATTTATGGTTCTAGAAGAAGCTTGGGCTTCAAAAAAGAGCAAAAATAATTGAGTCTTTTTAAATAAAAAACAAAATCTTTGAGGGATTTCTGCTGTAAAAGCATGGCAACATGGTGCTGAGAGGGTGTTTAACAACTGACTAGAGGGCAAAAAGTGCGGGAAAAAATTAGAAGACTGGATGTAAAGAACATGTGAAAGAGCCAAGTGACTGAATTGCATGGGATTTGATTAGTGCAGTTTTAGCTCTTGTTCTGTTGCCATTGCAAATGAAGCTGAGCTATACTGGATCAGCCAGCAAAATTAATTCGATAGGTATCAGATGTATGAGACACGTGGTTGTATCTGTCAGATCAGCTAGAACACATTGAGCAGAGTTTATTCTGGCTTTATGCTGACTATGGAAGGACAGATGATGCCTGACTTGGTGTTAAAACCTGTTGGCATAAAGTTAACCCATTGTAACTTTGAACAAATTGAGTTTATCAAGACAAGGGGGGTAGAGGGAGCATACTGCATCAGAGGTTTATTTCAGCATATTGTGTATTTGGCATTAGGAATCCCAGAGACTTGCAATGATGCCTCGTGAGTGTCAGATTTAAGTTTCCCATGGCTTTGGCTTAAACAACTATTTCAGGATTTCATGTTCAGTAGGTATTTGCTTTGGTTAATATCCTGATGGAGCTTGTCGTATGTTTTGTGTGGTAGGAATTAGGAAATACTATCTGAAACAGTTTTTTTACTTAAGTTTCTGGATGGGTGCTGGCACAGCTATATGTAAAAAGCTGTGACTGTAGTGAAAACTGCCCATAGTAATTGGTTGAGTTACTCATAAGTCTTCCTTATAAACTATTCCTTTCTAGAAAATCTAGATAAGATTGGTGTGGGAGTCTCCCCACAAAACTCATCAAATGACAGTGTCCCGTGTCATGGAAGGGGAACTGACTGTAGCTGAATCCCATGGATCTTACAGCACTTGAAGATCAAAACTGCCTTCTGTTTCTCAGGCTAGGCAGCTGTCTTGCAGTGGTTGCAGGTGTAATGCACTCAATATTAAGTACTATTTAGTGACTAATTCTTGACTCTACCTTTGTTTTCTGGATGAATCCAAAATTATAGCTGTCTGTAGAATGTGTCAGTCCCATGATCTGGAATTGCTCATTTAATCTTGATGGCCTGGATAACAGAAGCAAGAGGCAGCGGGAAAGGAATTTCCCTTATGATGCCAGGAGTAAATATGGAAGTGGACTAAAAATCTGCTGATAGTAGCAGTTATTTCAGATCCAACAAAACCCACACTGTTGCAAACTTAGGCCAGACAGGGGAGCAAAACAAAGCTACGTGTTTTAGCATGTTGAAGGCACTAAAATTCAGGGCTGCTTGCTAACACTGCTGGTCATTTACCACTTTGGCATGGTATCAGGGAACCAGCAGAGTGCAATTTGAAGTACCCAGGCTGCTGTTGGAGATACTTGGAAAAAAGATAAGCACTGAAGGAGAATTCTGTTTGAGACAGAAAGGCACAGTTGTTTATGGTTGGTACTACAAAGACACACAAAAGGTCTAAGCTTGCGTGAATTAAGACAAATAGGCAAATTTTGCCTGTATTCACATTAAGACCTGCGAGTTTATTTAGTCCTCCTAGGCTTTCCATAGTGTGTTTTGTAGATATGAGAAGTGTATTTGCACAAAATGTGCTGTATTTCAGTAGGGCTTTACTTAGAAAAGCTAAAAAGTCATACAGGGGAGTTCAGGTCACCAAAATATCTGAAGTTTGATCATGAGTTTTATGAAGATGATGTGACACAGTAAGTGCTGTTAGGATTACAAAGAAAGGCAGAAAGGAGGGCTTTGCATTTGCTCAGAGAATAATCATGATACTTCTAAAAGGCAAATTAATGATGAGTATCGCAGGTGAGAGTGTATCTTAGTATCGCAGGTGGAGGTATAGTATGTGTCATAGCAGGTTTGCCAGCTGGTATGTTAGAACAGGTTTGTTCAGACAGGCCTTAGAAACCTCTTTGGAATTTCTCCAGAGACTAGTAACTGTTCAGAGTGCAAAAGCTTTAACCTGTGCTCCTTCATCTGTTACTTGAAAAGTACTTTGGGTGTATAGGACTTAAATAATCTTAATGGGTACACTTGAGATGGCTTAAGCATATGCAGGGAGCTCTGGGGATCTGTTGCACTGTGGACCTCGCCGAGATGTAAAGCTGTGGCCTTCAGTGATTGCAGGTTCCAACATCACGATCTGAGGGAAAGCAGATTTTATCAAGATGAAGTCTTACATGTTGGGACTGGTAGTTTCTGTGGAACAGGACTCCAGATTAAAGACAGACAGCTGCAATTATGTTGTTTCTGGAAAATTAGAAATGTCCTTGGGGCTTTTAACAGATCATCACTGTAACAGCTTCCATAGAGCTGTACCCTTTTATTTGAGCATTACTGTGCTAGACTCACCTCAGCAGTCATATGCTTAATGTGATCACTGCTTTTCCTCAATAACATTGTCTGACACTGTTTTGTGTTTGCTGACATAGTTCTATACAGCATTTCTTCTTAAGGTTGTTTCAGACTTGTTTAAAAGTCTTTGTTAGCACCTCTATTTGCAGCTTTCCAATAATAGAAATAGGTTTCTATGTATTTTTCATGTTACCTACTGCACCACAGGGATGAATTGTTTCGACAGAGCCTGGCTAAACTTCGAGAGCAGATTGTAAAAGCGAATACACTGGTGAGAGAAGCAAACTTCTTAGCAGAAGAAATGAGTAAGCTAACAGATTATCAAGTAACACTTCAGATCCCTGCTGAAAACCTCAGTGCCAACAAGAAGGTAATGACAACACAGAGTCCTGGAAAATGTAATTTTATGGCTGCTCTAAGATATGCAGATGTATGTAACAGTCATCTAACTTGAGGCCATCACATGCTGCTTTTGTTAGATTATGCATAGGCAAAATATGAGAGCTGCCTGACTTTAATATATTGAAAGTGAGTAATTGTAAGTGAAAATGGG
The DNA here is from genome assembly GCF_963264785.1 of Psittacula echo. NCBI lineage: Eukaryota > Metazoa > Chordata > Aves > Psittaciformes > Psittacidae > Psittacula > Psittacula echo. Next base: position 65,884,511 of record NC_137737.1, read on the forward strand.
AACAGAGCACTAAATATGGCTCTTCCTGTTCTTTCAAGTGTATGATCACCATATGCACATGCGGTCACAATTGTCAACAGACGTTTGTGCTCTGTTGCTGTAAAACCTGTGTTTTAGTTATGCTTGCAAAAATTACTGGGTTTTGTTAGATACCTGCAGTTTTTTTTGTCTTAAGGCTTTTCTAGTTATAGTCCTGCTGTAAGTATAATGATAGCAATTAGGCTAAAATGCTTGTCATTAGTGATTTTATTGAGAGCTCCTGTGTGAATAGTAATTGTCTGACAAGGACAAAGAGGTCTGGATCCTCAGGGGTGTATAGGGTATGCTATGTTTGAGGACAGAGATAGTATGGCTGGCATGCAGAGAGAAGCCAGATTTTTGGCATTTTATTCCTTTTTAGGAATGTGGTTTGAGAGAAGAGTTAAACTACTTACATCCACCTTTCCTGCAGTGATTGCTGAGTTTTTTTTGTCTGATTTAGAGGGGTGCAATAGTAAGTGAGCCAGCTATTCAAGTGAGAAGAAAAGGCAAAGGTACTCAAGTGTGGACCATTGAGAAACTAGAGAACAAACTGATTGACATGAGAGACGTCTATCAAGAGTGGAAGGAAAAAATTCCTGAGGTATTGTATATATTTTCTGAGAGGGATCAGAGATTTAGTTTTCTTTTAACCCCTTTTAATATGTTGTACATTTTAGTGGGGTAGAACTTGATCTTAAAATGTGAAATATTCTGTAATTTCATTTGTATGTCCCCCAGTATTAAAGCAGGGAAGAGATCAATTGAAGATACTTAGTCTACGTCAGTATCTCCATCCAAACTAAGTGGCATTTCCACAGAATTTTAAGTAGCATGTTAGCCTCGGCAAATCAGCGTAAGACTTGTCAAAAGCTTGCTTGTTTAGTGGCAAGAGATAGAATGAGATTTGGTGTTCCAGAAGATGTCCTCTAAGTATCCAGGTAGAAGTGCACAGGAATTGTATCTTGCTGTCTTGTGGCTGATGGGGAGCACCTAAATTACTTGTATCAAGAGTCATTCTCAAGTATGTTTGAACAGCTGTTGTGCCTTTGTTACATGCCTTGGACGGGACAGTGGGAGTCTCTAAAATCATAACACAGGGGAGGTCAAGCACTTCATCTGTGCCCATTGAAGACAACGATGATTTTGCTGCTGACTTTAGTAAGAACTGATAGCACATCCTTTGAATTGTCTGCCTGAGCCAGGATCGCCCTTGCCATACCTATGTCATCCATAATGCATGTGTTCTATGTGCTACATAGAAACACGTAGGTCAAATGCATGTGTTGAAGGTGGAGAAGGCAAAGAGCTAATAAGCCCACTGAGGAATGCATATGGTACTAGGAATCTGCATGATTTCTTTGTGGCTGTGTATGGCATACTTGCATAAAAAGTGCTGCAGATGTGAGCTCTATGGGAGCCTTAAGAACACTTACAGGCCTAAGTGGGAGTCATCCTGCACCTTCCCTTTTGCCCTTGTAGTGGTATTCAGCAGCCAGACCAGCTGTTCAACTTGGGGATGATTTGTCCTCTCATTTAAAAAGTGTAAGTGGAGCAGGAAAGTAAGGTGAAAGTTACTGAAATCAGTGGCTACTCTGCTTGCTCATGATAAAATCTGCTTTGTGTTGACATCACTAAAAACTGTAGGTCATCATACTACTATCATTATAAAGAAAGGATTGTATACTGGCTCATCTCAAAGATTTCATTTCAGACTTGATACGCTTCTAGTCTCCTTCTACTTCTGTAATAGGAAGGAACAGAAAAGATTGATAGTGACTTAATTTTTGTGCCATGATCTTATGCCATGTGGTTATTTGGGTTTGTGTTCTCAGGCTTACACTTTCTGACATAACTTTTATGATCCTTCAAACAGATCAGGAAGCTGATTGGCAAAAGAGGTGATCCTTTTTACGAAGCGCAGGAGAACCACAACTTAATTGGCGTGGCGAATGTGTTTCTGGAGTGCCTTTTCTACGATGTTAAGCTGCAGTATGCTGTGCCCATCATCAGCCAGCAGGGAGAGGTGAGTGAATGGTGGGCTGGGCCTATCTCCGTGGGAACCCTCTGTGCTGGGAGACTTTACACTTGTAAGCAAGTGATGCTTACTGCCTTCTTTCCCAGTGAATAAGTGTTTTACAAATTGCTGTGTGTGTTCTCTGTTTAATTGCTTACAATTTGCCCAGCTGGTAGAATGAAATTCCTAGTATCAATGTAGGTAACTGAGCAAAACCTGGCATATTAAGGTTCTGAAGTACAGTATACCTTTTCTGTTGTGCATGAATTAAGATGTTCAGTAGTTATGAACACAAGTATTTTATTCCTTTCTTCTCTTTTTTGCCATGGTTACTTTTCATTTGGTGATTGAGGCAGTTCTGTTTCTGCACACCTCCTAGAGTTAGATATCTACCATCTTAATGTCTTGTAAGTCCCTTGTGCACAGGTTCTCAGTATTTGTCTTGCCTTAGGTTGCAGGACGGTTGCATGTTGAAGTAATGCGAGTCACTGGGTCTGTCCCAGAACGTGTAGTAGAAGGAGATGACTCATCGGAGAACTCCAGTGAGAGTGGGAGTCTGGAAGTCATGGATAACAATGGAGAAATTATTCACAGAGCAAAAAAGCTCTCCTGCAGGGTAAGTGAGAACACATGATGAAGTTAACAGTTTCAGGCCTTTGGAACTATGTAGTCAGTCCAATGTAAAGTACTAAGCAATGTAAGCTGTTGCTTGCTTAAAATTCTCTAAAGAGAAAAGAGACTTCTTGGCTGTTGGTACTTTTGGATTACATATTTAGTTTTTGGACAATTTGCCATTGAAGAAGAAACAGTCATATATATGACAACATCTGTTTTGTCTCCTCAGGTAAAAATAAAAGAAGCAACTGGACTGCCACCTAATCTCTCCAACTTTGTTTTTTGTCAATATACATTTTGGGATCAATGTGAGTCAACAGTAGCTGCACCTGTGGTAGATCCAGATGTGCCTTCACCTCAGAGCAAAGATGCTCATTTTACAGTGACCTTCTCTCACTGCAAGGTAACTATTATTATGAAGTAGTGTTACCAAAAGGATGGTATATTTGAGACAACCTATTTAGAATCTGGGCCTTGTTTTGCTGTGGGAAGAAGGAGGGAATCAAATCATGTGACTAATGACTTTTGACTGTACTTTGGAATGCCCTCGTATTTTGCTTCATCACTTCCTCAAAATCTGGCAAAATGAAAAAATCTTTTAAATAGTGGTCTTTTAAATTCAGATGTCATCTCTAATGTGTGGCAGAAACTATAGTTTATATAATGACATCTTATTATATACTTGTTCGGTAAGCTCAGTAACTTAAAGATCATTGGAGCTGTGTTGTTTTATGGAAATTTTCAAAGGATAAAACCTTTGGATATGCAGAAGCATGAATTGCTGAGGTGTATTTCACAACTTTCTTGACTAGAGTCAAGCTTTATGAGCCAAACTGTATGGTCTTACCATGCAAGAGTTAGTTGTTTGGTGTGTCCTTGCAAGCTAGGTGAGAAGATAAAATTATTTCATTTGATTGGATGTGATTTGGGTTTTCTTATTGTCAGGACTATGTGGTGAATGTCACAGAGGAGTTCTTGGAGTTCATTTCAGAAGGAGCTCTTGCTATTGAGGTGTGGGGTCACAGATGTACTGGCAATGGCAGCTCTGTTTGGGAAGTTGATTCTCTTCATGCTAAAACTAGGACACTGAGAGACAGGTACGAAGAAAGTTACCCATGAATGCTTCCATCAGCTTTCTAAAGGCTTTCTAATACTTGTGGTGCACACAGGATAATTTGATGAGGTAACCATTAGTGTTTGTGGGGATATCGTTTTAGGTGGAATGAAGTAACTCGAAGAATAGAAATGTGGATTTCCATACAAGAATTGAATGAGATGGGAGAATATACTGCAGTTGAGCTCCATCAGGCAAAAGATGTTAACACAGGGGGAATTTTCCAGCTTAGGCAGGTATGTATCTTTTCCCTGTCTTCTTATTCATGCTTAAAATTGACTCTTCATTTTAATTCTTAGTGTATCTCTGTTTCTGTCTCTTTCTTTCTGTCTCTCAATTACCTGTTCAGGGTCATTCTCGCAGAGTTCAGGTGACCGTGAAACCTGTACAACATTCGGGAACATTGCCTCTCATGGTAGAAGCCATTCTTTCAGTCTCTATAGGTGGTGTGACTGCCAGGTCAACCAAACTGCAAAGGGGCTTGGACAGCTACCAGGTAAGACAGTTATTTTTTCAATTCCAAAAGGGACTTTAGCACACTGGTACATGATATTTTGCAGTTTTACACGTCTGAGGTTCATACTTAAAATGTGAGCATAAGGCACTAAATCTCCTTCTTTTTCCTGCTTATAGCTGGGTGTATCACTGGTAAAGCACTGAGTGTGCTATTTGAATATATATAAGCAGGAGGAATATGTATTTTTACCTTTAAGAGTACAGGTGATTAATTTTAGATTCCTAATGCCATTGGTTTCCCTCCCTTACAAGGATGGTGAAAAAATAGGAGGAGAAAAGCAGGAAAAAAAATGTAAATCAGTAGAAAAAAGGTCCTATAGTCAGATATTGTTTACGTTTTCAAGAAGACTGAGTTTTTATTTGATCAGAATCAAAAAGAGCCATAATTAAACGTGAAAGGGCTATTTCATGTAGCAGAAAAAGTCCTTAAGGAGTATAAATGACTTCAAGCTGATACTGGACAAATTTAGATTGAAATTAAAGCTTGATGTTAACAGTCATGACAAAGAACAAGTGGAATAGGCTACCAAAGGAAGCAAGGTGCCTTCTGTCACAAATGTTACATTCAGAACGACAAGTAATTATAACCTTAAAGAGAGATGAAACTGTAAAATTTGAAGATTGGTGGTATGCTTGCTCAGTCCTGTTTCTGGCACTGTATTCTGGTGGGGAGAGATTACTTTTTTTTTTTTTAGTAAATATATTCACTAACACTCAAATCATGGCTGAGCTGCTATATCCTGTAATGAAAAAAAGTATCTGTTTCTACCTGTTAATAAAACTGTGAGTGTTGTAATTTTAACATTTTCCAAGTTTGTGGCAGAAGTGTTTGTATTCGTGTTTTGGGGTATTTGTGTGAGTTTCTGTTGAGAGAAATGCATGTTGCTTTGTGTTTTACAACATTTATTTTCTCCTACCAGAAGGAGGAGGATGATGGTGGTGATATGGATAGTTACCAGGTATTGCTGCTGTTGCTGTCAATCCTGTGGCATGGGGCACAGCTAATGCTAATAGCCAGCAACTTTCAAATGAACAAGCATAAGGAGCAGGCAAAAGCGGCTTTGAAATACATATGTGCTGTGCATTTAAGAGGCTACCTGGGCTATAAACACTGTTACTTCATTTTACCTTGTGACTTTATACTCTTGCAGTGTGCTCTCTTCTCTAGTACTTAGAAGTCAGCTCTCCTAACTGGCTACATGAATTCCTATGTGAATAAAAGCTTAGAAACTTTAATTTAGAATGAAAACAGTTTCCAGTGGCAATCATAGGGAAAACAACAGCCACCTGCAGCTGCAGGCATCTTTCCCAACCAAATTATACAACAAAGGCTTTTTGTTTGTTTTCTAAAGAAAACATTGTAACCTTTTAAGTTGTGCAGTTTTCCGAAATGCTTGTGGGAGAGAAAGGGGAAGATGCCAGGAAGGAGAATACAGACATTTCAGTGAAGCAGTTCTTTTTTTATCTAAACAAAACCAAGCATTGAGCCTGGTTTTTTTTGTGTGACAAGTAAATACTAGACAGTCACAGCTTATACGGTATAACAGAATACTCACCTAAGAGGTGACAAAAGGCAGAAGAGGAAATGCCTAAAAAAAATAAAACACATTTCAGACTTACTTCTAGTAGGCAGCCTCATAAAAATAAAACCAGTTAGGTGAGAATGCTGACATCCCTTCAGATAATGTTTTAGGTTTTACATCAATCTCAAAAACATCAAGGTACTAACTTCTTGCGGGCTGTTTATGCGCTTCCTGACATATCACAGAGAAGAACGAACCAGATTTTCTGTGATACCACAAAGCATGATTGCATGATGGGTTTTGTTTGCATGAGAAATCTTTTAATTGCACTGATGGCAGCTGCTAGCAATGGAATTTTGTGCAGGTTTGAGGGCGTACTGACCTGTCTAATCTTCAGGAGAACTTATGATCAGCTGATGATACCTGTTTTTTCCTATTCTATATGCTATGAAAAAGGTTGATTGCCATTTCTGTGAGTAATTAGCTTGTGGTGTATAATTCTGTTCAGCAACTGAGGCAGTCACATTTTCCTTTCCTTCTGTTGGAATTTGAGATTTGAAAGCAAATATGCTTCCATTCATGGGTGATGAGGTACTTAATCAGTGTGCATGTCATTCGGGGGGAAGAAAGTTTTCTGCATCATGCAAGCTGTCAAATATAAATTCTGATGAAATTCACTGCCCTTTAATCTTAACAATGTAGCCTAATAACTTTCTTTTTTCCTTACATTTTAGGAAGAAGATTTAAACTGTGTGCGAGAAAGGTGGTCTGATGCATTGATAAAACGGAGAGAATACTTAGATGAGCAGATTCAAAAGATCAGCAATAAACAAGGTTTGAAGCTTAACAGTTCCTGTCATAAGTCCTTTTTTCTCTATACCACAAAACATGTATCTCATATTTAACAGTAGTCTCTTTCTCTGTAGAAAAATCTGAGGATGATCTAGAACGGGAAGCCCGGCTGGTCGAACAGTGGGTAGGGCTGACTGAAGAGAGGAACGCGGTGTTTGTTCCAGCACCAGGCAGTGGAATTCCTGGTGCCCCTGCAAATTGGTACGTTCAGAGAAACCATAGGAGTGGTTAGTTTTCTGCACATGAACAATACACATGAGAAGGTAAAAATCTCAGGATGTTTTAGAGCTCCCCATGTTTTTCTATAATACTACAAATTATGCTTAGCTGGCAGAAGACTGGAAGAAGGTCAGGTGCTGGTTCAAATGTAAAAAAGGTTTGCTTAGTTAACAGAGTACATAAAGTAGCTTTGAGATAGCTTGAGATAAAATATTGTTATAATAGTACTTTATAATTTTACAAAAAATCTGAGGAAGTTATCCTGTAGTTTGACTCCTTTCAGAAAAGGAGGGGTTCAAAAATGGGTGGTAGAACCCATGATAATTTCATTGATAAGGAGTGGGAGAGGAAGAAATTCTGATTTCAAAGGATGTGTTCTCTTCTGTTTCATTTGAATTTCTAATATATTTCTCTTAATTTCATTTAAATTTGTGTTTTAACTAAGATCATTGGAAATTACATACAAAAATGAGAAATGCAATACATTATATTTGGGAAAGTGTGGACAAGAAATACAGCTCTAACCAAATGTACACTGATGATTCTGATAATATATAATATCTCTTCTTCATTGGATGAATGATGTAGTGATACTCTTTCCTTGCCATTTTTAACTCTTATCCACTTGAACTGAGCTGTGGTGATATATCTAAAAGTGTATTTATTGATATAAAGTTGTTTGAAAGTCTGTTAACATTTATGAATGAGATGACTACAACCAGTTAACTTTATAAGAAACAGGACAGGATGTTTAAAACTGTCATACTCACAGCAACTGAAATGTGCTGTGTGGTTTGAATCAAGTTTGGCAAAGCACTACATTCAGCTTCAAGTGAAGATAAACAAAATATTGTCTGCAACATAGGCATTCAGATTAGTCATCAAAATGCTGACAGCTGTAGTCATTGATTACAATTAATGAGTCTTGCATGGAGATCTGTTTGCCCAAATTAGCTCAGGCGTGAATTTGCCTTCCTTCTTCCCAGCAGTTTGTTTTGTTTCAGGATTCCACCTGCAGGAATGGAAACACATATACCTGTCCTCTTCCTTGATTTGAACGGTATGTTGTAACAGCAGATTAAGAAAGTTGGGGGGGGTGTGGAATTAATAAAAGGAAGAATGAATCTGAAATGTATGAAACCAAACAAGTCCTGGCAATGGCACTGTCTAATATGGCTTGTAAAATGCTTTTTAATTCTGATTCTGTATATTGGAATAATCATGTACCACTATTTTAAACTAAAGATAAAAAATGGGGAACATGTGAGTAAAGTATAGCCTATACAACAGAAAACTGTGTAAGAGAGCAAACTTAGTTTAACTCAAGCAGCAGATAAGGAAATCCTGTGAACATTTTGATGTACAAATCCACATGTCATTAAAGCACTGATGGAGAATCTCCCAATGCTTTCAGACCTCCTTCTACTGAGGTGTCTGTAGAGTCTTAAACAGCTGTTTTAATGAAGAGTGTGTTAGCATTTTGTTAGAGAATGTAAATGTTCTCCCTTTGAAGGTATTTAGTTTTACATGTGAGAAAACTATTGATACTTGTTCTTAAGACACAGACACACACTGTAAGCAGCAAGAGACTAGAGTTTGCATGACATCTAAGGACTGTTTAGGAAGCAAGGCTGTAAATATAAACTTGGGACATAAATCAAAGGAGGATCCACAAGCCTTGTCACATCCAGCACTGCACTAAGGGCTACCAGATGTGTTTTATGTAGACAACACATGAATACCTGCTTTAGAAGCTGCTTTTGGAAAATTATGTACCTTCATCTCTGCTTATGGATACCTGTGCATACCTTTCCTTCATCTGTGCTTACAAGGAATGTTTTTATTTGGGTTTTTTTCATTATCAACAGAGATTAACAGACAGAAGATCAAATAGGATATTTAACTAGATTGATGGATCATTGCACAACTTGTTTGTTTGTTTTTGTTTAGCTTTTAGCCTAATGTAGCCAGAACTGCTATTCTTGTTTTAAAGATTTCCTGAGGCATCAGAAGTGATTTAACTAAGAGATGAGCTGGTTAGGCTGACAGGTGGATAAATCGAAGTTTTCTGGCTGGGCACATTAACATTATGAATACCTAGAAATAGTTCTGAATTCAGTTTAGGTTACGTGAGAATGTGTTCTGCTGGGTCTTAGCCTGGTTTTACTTCCCTTCTTTTGTATGCTGAAATAGTATTCAAAGTACTGCATAATAATAAGATTAATCAGGATTAGATGTATTATGAAATATGGGTAGCACTTTATTACAACTTTGCCTCTATATATTAATATCCTTTGGTATAAAACTATGTCATTCTTTGCACATTTGTTTCATTAGCTGATGACCTCAGTGCCAATGAACAACTTATAGGTCCCCATGCATCAGGAGTTAACTCAATACTACCAAAGGAGCATGGGAGTCCATTCTTTTATCTGCCGATCATAAAACACAGTGATGATGAGGTAAATTGTTAGCAAGCCTCCTTCTTGACAACTGCAGCTTATGTTAACAATTTCTTTTCATGTTTTGTTTTCTACTTATATGTATTTAATCATTATTATTATCTTTCTGTCTTAGAAGTACCATCTGTATCTAGTGCTGCCTTCATTTTCTTGCCTATTTATTTAGAATTGAAGAGGATATGACTTGTTAGCTCTTCTGCCTTAATTCAGAGGTGACAAGTCTTAGTTGCCCTTGGCAAAAGAATAATTCAGCTGCCTAACTCAAAATCCCTTTTTCTTCTTTCTTCACCCCTTCATCATTCCTCTTGAAGGCTCTTCATTCTTCAGAGAAAGCCACTTCATTTATTGTGCACACTAGGCAAAGCTTAGTATTAAAATAAAGCCTTTTCCTTTGTAGTACACAATTACTTTTTTTAAATTTAAAGTTTGGGAACTGGTGGAAATTAATCAAGCTTGAACCCATTTTGGAGTTTCTTAACTCATTTCTTTCACATCAGATGCCAACTCAGGCCATTGCTTAAGAGACCCTTTCTGGAATAAATGGGGTGCTGAAGTTGGGGAGGAGGGAGAGGGAAAAAAATTGGTGTTCTGCAGGATGGGAGCATGTTTGTTCTGTATGGGCCTCTGTAACCTAATCCAGCACAGATGGAAGATGTAACACTGAATTTTATTAAATTTTAGTACAGTTGCAGTAGGATTTGTATTCCTTCCTTTCCTTTCTGTCTCCAGCTGTGTGAAGACTTCCTTTTGTGGCAGGGTTTGCACAGTGCAGAGATCATGTTCATGATGGTTTTCCACAATATCTTAATACCTTTATTATGCTGTTTCTGATAAATTCCTTGCTATGAAAAGGAGGTTTGGCTCCACTTTTTTCAATGATGCTTATCTTTATCAATGATGCTTCTATCTCTCATGAAAGAATTGTTCTGCTTCATATTAAATCATTGCAAATTAAACCTGTTGTTACAGTTGTCAAATCTTTGATTTCCCTTTCTTTCCTTTCACTTTGTTTTTCTGTATAGGTTTCAGCCACTGCTGCCTGGGACTCTTCTGTCCATGATTCAGTTCACCTGAATAGGGTAACGCCTCAAAATGAGAGAATTTACTTAATAGTGAAGACTACTGTGCAGCTCAGCCATCCTGCTGCAATGGAACTGGTGTTACGCAAAAGGATTGCAGCCAATATTTATAACAAGCAGGTAGTAAGTTTATACATATTTTTAATTATTATTTTTGCTTCATATCCTTAATTTTCTTGGCTACCTGCTTAATTTTGGATAAGTTTGGTCCCTCCTATTCTTATGAAAGATAGATTTTCATAGGCTGCAGTGAAGTTGTACGCTCCTTTGAACTGTCCTCTTTTCAAGCTGATGTGTTTCAGAGAGTAACAGGTGCTCCTTTTGTAACAAAGATTAAGTTTACCTTTTTGTCTCTACAGGTTGAAATGTTCTTTGATTCAGAGAAGTTTGCAATAGTTTATCTAATATAGGGTCACTGTAGCCACTCTATTCCTGAAATCATCTCTGGGGCCTTTAAATGTTCCATATAAACACAACAGTTCTTTTTTCTTTCTCTCTGCTACCTCCTCTGTTAATTACAAACTAGGCTTGTTTCCCACAGCTACACAAATGTATATACTCTCTACCCCCTTTAACATGGTGCTTTTGGATAGGGTGTTTTCTTCGGCCGTAAGAGTGGTTGCTGTTCCCCTTGCTTTGCTACTTTGTGAGTTTAGACAGTGAGGTGCTTGCTAAAATTATGTTCCTTTCTGTTTCTCAGATGATTGAGACCAAGAGCGTATTTCAGAATTGCTCCAGATTTTACAGTGCAGTGTGGGGGTAGAGCACAAATCAGCTGTAGTACTACTAAGTGGTTACTAAGCAGCTTTTTACATTTGGTATATTATCCTTGGCCAATTTCGTTTCTCTAAAACACCTTATTAGATGAAAATTTAAAGGTTACAGTTTACGGTTGGTAGTGTAGGGCTAACTAACCTGATAGTGAAGCATGGTAAGCTTATGATTACAACAATGAAAATTCTGGTTACTATTTCAGTTATGGCTAGAAAGCAGAGTTACGCTTTGCTATTGCAAAAGGAATTTTCTACCTGTTTAACAGGTGGCTGACAAAATGAGAAGTGATGGCGGAACAGTTGGACTTGATGATCTTAAAGGTCATTTCCAACCTAGCTGATTCTCTGATTCTGTGGTCTGTACATTAGAGACTTCTTACAGCTACAGTTTTGGTGTTAAAAGTTACTACACCAGGATAGAGCATCAATGCAAAATAGAAGGAAACTGTTACTGACTGAACTTACTACCGTTGTGTACTGAGCACAGGGCTGTAAAGAGTACTTAAAGGATCATTAATGCTAAAAAGGAACTTAATAAATTATAGTCTTTTTGTACCAAAATAAGTCTTTGCATTGTGACCTTTTATTTCTTAGGATGTCATAAATAATCATTATCAACAATAATTGAAAATTACTTTGTTTTTAGAGTTTTACCCAGAGCCTGAAAAGGAGGATATCCTTGAAAAACATATATTATGCCTGTGGAGTGACATATGAAATAGTATCCAATATACCAAAGGTAAATTATACCATATTTCTCTGGCAAATTCACTGAAAGGAACAGAATGACCTACTGCAGTGGGTGATGCTGATTGGGAAGTAAATGTCCTGCTTTGCTAATATGAGGCAGCTTGCCAAAGTGTATATACTGGAGTGCAGTGTTGAGATCATGTTTATCTTTAACAGTTGAAAACTGTGGGGATTTTGTTTTCTTTTCTACTGTGTTTGTGTTCTTGTAGTAGAGCTGGTTTTGAAATCACATTAGTGTCTACAGAGAAAATATAGAGGGTATTCAGAGGAATGTCCAGGTCAGTGAAAACAGATAGCTGGGAAAATGAGTTTGCAGGAATATAAACTGCTTTATATAAAAAATCTCATAGAAATTTTAAATGTACTATACAATTTATTTTAAAGGCAAACAACCTGGACAAATGGAAACACAAATAGTCTTGTCACCATGGGATAGTTACTTTTGTGCAGTAGCACTCTAGGGAAATCACACAGCATATCTTGGATTTGGGAAGAAAGTTATGTTTACTTGCATAGGAAGTTTCCATTACTTAATCCTTAGCATAGGTGATTTCAGGTTATATATGCATTATTCCTGGAAGTTCATTGACTACAGCAAATACGCAAAACTTCTCCTAAACATTCTTACTTCAGCATCATTTACATGTGTATTGAAAAGACTTGGATCATTGATTGTAACTAGGATTACTGATTAAGTTAACAATTATAGATTTAAATTAATTTCTAGATTGAGGTGGTCTAAAGATGTGAATCAATACCTTAAAAACAATAGGCTTTCATTATTAAAAAACCTTCAGTAGCGTGACTTGTAATTTAGGCTACAGAAGAAATTGAGGATCGTGAGACTTTGGCGCTGATGGCAGCAAGGAGCGAGAACGAGGGCACATCTGATGGGGAAACGTACATCGAAAAATACACACGTGGTGTGCTGCAAGTGGAGAACATTCTGAGCCTCGAACGACTCAGACAGGCAAGGAAAAGGCACTTCGTGCACCTTTTGAACAGGATTATGAGAATTCAAGTAGAGATGATTGATCCATTAGAAATATGAAGTGTTTCTCAGGTTTTAGTTTGGGTTTTTTTAGGGAATATTGGGTGGATAAATGTAAGACTAAGTTCTGTGAAATACCGAATTCCAGTAGTGGTGGGTCTAGTACCTGGCGGTGATGTGGTACTCAGAACCTGAACAGGCAAAGGCCAAACAATGAATTTCTGATAGATTGTGGTGGTTGTGTGTGCAAATTAAGATTTGTAGATGAAAGCCGTGTTTGCTGTTTACAACCACACTGGAAAAACTTTCTATCCTACTTGATCATTTCTTATGAGGAAACTATGGCATTCATTTTAGTGTGTTCTCTTCTTTATGCAGGCAGTCACAGTCAAAGAGGCACTCTCCACCAAAGCGAGAAACATCCGTAGAAGCATCAGCACTCCAAATGTCCACAATGTAAGAACCCTTTATCCTCTGGTAAATTAGTACTAATGGGGCAGGGGGTGCTGTTTGTGTGCTGATGTGATGCTTGCACAGTGTGATAAGGTAATGGTTATTCTGACTTAGGACTCACCAACCTGTAGGAAAGTTGTCATGAATGGAAATTCGGAGTTACTCGAAGCCCCTCCCAACAGCGATCCATCCTAGGAGATAACAAAGTTGACAGGGAAGTGGGAGGGTTGGTTGGAACTCTTCTTTTAGGAGGATATTTGGTTTGGAAGTAGTTTAGGATGACAGCTGCCCTGATGCCCTCACTTTTACTTCCAAGTCCCCATAACTTTTTTCGTAGTGTAAGGGATAGTTTCCATTTTGTGTGCATTTCCTGTGTTCTCCTGTCACCTACTCATACAGCACAAACATAGTTGTCCTTACAAATAATCTTATCTGAAAAGAGGTAACAGAAAAGTTGCTTCCTCAAGGCATTATATTTTATAAAGAAAAGGTAGACATTTTGTCATTCTGCCTGTTGGTGTTCTGTAGGTATCCTGTAGCCGACTAGATCTTTCTGCCTGTGATGAAGATGAAAAGGTATGTACATATGACAACAAAAGGCGTACATTCTCACATTGTTTTCTGTCCTCCTCTTTGAAACATGTATTTGAAAATTGAAAAAGTAGGAAAACAATGTTTTTAATGGTGTGTTTACATGTCCAAAATGCTGCACTAGTTACGTGTTGTTTTGAGTTAAGCCTCCTTGTCCTTCTTTGCTCTTCGTCTTAGAATTGTAGAAACTCATATGTAAGGGGGAAGGTATAGCAAAACTTACTATACTTCACTGAAAATCTAATTAGCTTCCAAACAGTGCATTTGTGTGAGACAGGGAAATTGTGTTAAGTCAGTAACTTGACTTCAGGGGGTTTGGGGGTGTGTGTGTGTGTGTGTTAGTTTTGGGGTTTTAATCTGCCTTTGAGTTTACCTGGTAATTTTTCCATGTTTGCCTCTACCAGCATGCATATTTATGTATTCTTGTTTCTTAGGGTTGGTCTGAAAGTCACCTAGATATATCTGACTGTTGTTCCAGTTATCAAGATGTATCATGCTATGGTACTTTACCCAGGGAGTCGGCTCGCAAGAGTAAAGATGGTAGTGGTGAGACTTCAAAGCATATATATAATGACAGTGTTTGTGGGGGTTTTAATTGCTGCATTAAACAGAAAATTAAATTCCCAGTGATCTTTTTGTACTAAATGCATTATCCAACTTCTTGCTTTAGCAGCTAAACATAATCTGGAAGTAGGGGTGAAAGGGAGAAATATATAAAGACATCCAGGAAAGGATGGGAAGTTGGGGGGTGTCCAAAAATACAAGAGGAGAGCAGAAGAATGAGCTAAATGTGAATTAAAACAGGAAATTAAGGGGAGGGGCTATGTGTGTGAAGGGGGAAGAAAAAAGAGCTGCTGTTGTTTTGTGAATTTGAAAATTAAGATGCTCTTGTCAAAGTGTGGAGGGTCCTTTTGCAGGTTCTTTGCATGATTTGGATATTTGCTCTGCTGTGTCAGTATGTCACAGGTGCCTTATCTTCTTCAGGTCAAATTGCTCTTGATCAGGCAATACAGGTAGAGATACTGCTGCAGTAAAGTGGGGCTGAGAGTTTATTCATTGCTTCCTTGCCTGTAATTTCCTTTTGATCATCCTGGTCATGCAGAATTGCTGTCTTGGTTCCAGGGCAGAACTGCTGTGGGCAGGGGTCAGGAAGCAAAGAGCTGTCAGTTCTAGTTTCAAAGACATTTCCCACTGTTTTTATGACTGAGACGAAAGTGAGAAATAGTGGAGCCTCAGACAGGAGGGTGCAAACACTGATACTCTTTGCTCTCCTTCTGTTTCCAGCTTTCTCAGCAGGTCATAATCTCCCCTCACTTGAGCTCTGGGTTCTCTCATGCTTGGGCCAGTGATTGAATACTAAAATACTGACATTTTTCTGTAGCAGCAACTTGCCAAAAGCATGGCTTAACCTTCAGTTGTTTTGAACTATGCTCCTGCATTTAAGGTATGAAGAACTGAAATACAATATTATTGCTTTTTTACCTAGGTGTTGTAGCGGAGAATTCCCATGCTTTAATGGCCAGTCCTTTTAAAGCATTTTCTCCTCAGCCACCAAAGTTTTTCAAGCCCTTAATGCCAGTGAAAGAGGAACATAAAAGGAAGACCCCCCTTGAAAGCCGACCTCTGCTTAGTCAAGAGGTAATCTTTGAAAACCACCTGCTTTTTTAAAGGAGATTGAGTGGTTTTGTGTGCTTGGCAAATCGTTTGCAGCATGCATCTGTTATAATAGAATTTTTGTAATTCTCTGGTAAAATTAATTACACTGTTCTTTGTATGTGTGGGGTTTTGGTGTTTGTTTTCTTTTACCTAAAACACTGGGGTGGTTTTTCACTTCTTGGTAAGTATTCTCCTTTACACAGGGTACTTGTATTTTAAATTAATAGTAACCTGCATTTCTCCAGCAAGATGTTGTTGGTGTTTTTCTCCATAGATAAAGCATAATCCTGTGAAAGTGTTCCAGGGTGGTTATAATTCTGACCTTTATTCCTCAACCTAAAACACTGTTGGGAGGAGTGCATGAGTTTCTCTACCTATTAACTTGAATTTTGATGTATGTATGACCAGCATGGGTGTTTCACTTTCATCATGTCTTAATGTCTCTCTAACTTGCATGCATTTAGCGTTGTGGTTTGTGTGATGTGTGTCTTAACCTTTGCAGAGCATGCCTTCACCTCAGGCGCATTGCGCTGGCTGTGTTGTGCCTTCAGGAAGCAATGCCAGCAGCATGCCTGTAGAAAGCAATAACATACATGAGAAGAAGATTGTAAGTTTTGAAGCAGTTTCTGTTATGAGACCTGGTGGTGGGCTTAATGCTACTGCAGCAGAAAAAAAATGTGTAACGTGGATGTAATCACTTGTGATTGATTGAAACTAAGGGTTATAATGAACAGTTGCTTGCCTGGCTTGCAAATGCAATCTGCATGGAACTAACTTGGCTGGGTTTTTGCATTTTGTGTTTGGTTGGTTGTTTTCTAATTGTTATTTTCATTTAAAACTGGTAGGTGATTTGTCTTGTGGGATGGGTGGGAGAGGGGCTGCTTTAGTTCTTACAGGGCACAAGCAATCAAATAAAGGGTGGTTTAGTGAACCATGTTATCACTCTAATATACTTTGTATGTTACCCAGATTTTGTGACTATACCCCAGAGTAAATGGAATGATCCCATTTGGTGTAAGTAACCATGCGTTTAGGTGTGGGTACACTATAAAAAGCTTCTTACTGCCTGATGTGGAAGTAATATGACTAAAATAAGATTGCCGCTCTAAATTAACCTGCAGCCTGTCTTCATCATAATTCAGGCAGTGAACTGAGGTGGAGGGCTTTTATTTTAATCTTCACCTGCCAAATCCTTTTCTCATTGCTGCTTCAACAAAAGGTTTCCATCATTTCTGCTGTATCATGGACTCTGTTCTGGGGCTGTGGAACATGGCTGTAAATACTCGCTTTAATCAGAGCTTTAGATCTAAAATCCAGAAACTTCTAATCATATCCAGTAAGTCTTCTAGGCCTCTTTTCCCACAAAGTGCTAGAGATGGATTCTTCATATTTTAGTTATTTTTATTCTTCCCATATAGCCAAGCCATTAAAAAAATCTGTCTGCATTTCTAATGCTGTTTTGTAGGTTGTTGCACGAAAGTATCCTGTATATATTTGAAGCTTGGCTGCTGGTTCTGGGTAGCAGCTGTTTTCTTCTCAATCACGTTAGTTTCCCATTAGGTAGTTGACATGCTGACTCACACTGAGTCACTGCTACAAATAGCGCTGAAGGTATTTGGAAGGCAAAATCTTCTGGTGGAGTGAAAAACATCCCTTGGAAACTAAATTGTTAGGAAAATCCTTAGCAACTTTGAGGCAGTTTTAATCCCTTGAGTGAAAACAGGGTCCCACTCCATGCGCACCTGGAATTAACCCAGGCATTTGCCTGTACTGCTTTCCAGAGATAAGCAGATGCTTTCAGAACTGGAAAAGGGCAACGTCCTGTACCAGGCTTTTCCAATTAGAATGAAACTAATTCAGTGTAAACCTACTGCAGCCAACAGGGCCCTGGAAAGAGCTGTTCTTTCAGTTCTCAGCTGCTTGCCTCTACCCTTGCACTCACTTCTCCCTTGTATAGGCTGAACTTTTTGTTCTGTTGCCTAGGAAGTCAGATCAAGGGAGCTGATCCATCTAGCTGATGGCTATGCTACCATGGAGTTACATGTCATTTGGATCTACTTCCCTGTCTGGTCATAGGTCCCCTGTACCTATGGGTACCAGGGAGGCAGGCAAGAACCCACAGCCACTCTTGGAAAGAAGTTGAGATGGCTACTTTGCCATAGCCCTCCCAGCTTCTGGTGTTTGGTCCACCAGATGGTGGCTTTTGGAGCTTTTATCACTTTAAGGAAGCCTTTGTAAAATGTAGACCTCCCAGGCTACCCTTTGTTTTTCTGAGCTGGAGCAAGTCTATGTTTTAAGTAGGCAGGAGTATACATTTCACACATTTGGATGAATAGTGCTCTCAGAACGAATTCGGAGATTACCCCAGGGCAGCATCACAGCTCCACATGAAACTTCAGCCATCAGCTCCTCTCTGTCTGGTCCAAAGTGGAGTTTTCACATTATTAATCAATACTGTAAATTCTCATGCCAAGGTACAGAGCCTCATGCTCCTAGTTAATCACTGGCTGATTGGTGTCACTTCAGGTGTAATGCTTACTTGTGTCTTTGAAGCATGTAAAAACTGTAGTAGAAGTAAAGCAACTAAAGGATACAGGAAGCTAATATTAACTATTAATGTTAATGTTCTGCATCTAAGTAGGCATAAGAATGATATTTGGACTTTCTCTCATTCTCTGAGATCTGTTCTTAACTTTCCATGAATATTCAAAACACATCTGTCAAAGGAAGGAAAAAAAAAAGGCAGTTAACAAAACATATTTTTATTCAGTTGGCCTGAAATAGAGCATTCAGCCTAAAATTTCAGACAGTACTTCCACATGCATATTATATTGCAGCTATTTCAAAACAGCACCATGACATGAAGGCATGTTCCATAAAATATGCAAGTACAGTGGAATATGTCTAGTGGGAGGTGTCCCTGCCCATGGGAAGGGGGTTGGAACTAGATGATCTTAGGGTCCTTTCTAACCCAAACCATTCTGTGATTCTGTGTTTAGTGGTGGGCTTGGCAGTGTTAGGTTAACAGTTGGACTGTATGATTTTAAAGGTCTTTTCTAACCTAAAGAATGCTGTGCTATATTAAGGTCAGATTAAATGTTTTCACATTAAGCATGTTTGAATACTGCCTGTAATTAACACATCTAAGGGGGTTTGGCTACTGTCAAATCTTCTAGCAGGCGATGAAAAAAAATTAAAGCATATGTGTTGCAGCCACTAAATAAGTCTTACTGATTTTTAAATTGGTAGAATGGGAGCTAGCATCTTTGAGGTCACCTGGGAGGTATAATTTGGGGATTTGAAAACCCAGATACTCTAGGTTTTAACTATGCAGTATCTTTGTAACAAAGCACGTGTAAGGAAGCTGCTCTGTGTTCTTGCTTGCTTTGCTTCTGTTATTGCTAAATCTTGATGTGAAATCTTGTCTCCTTGTTCTTGCTGGCACATTCTTACTGTTGTCAGTTCTGAAGTCTGTTTTTGATTATGCCCTTTCTGTTATGTCCCAGGAAGTAGCTGCAGTTTCTTTACCATCTTTTCAAGGATTTTATCATTATTTCTACCAATAGCCTAAGTAGTACAAGGCAGCTTCCTTTTTTTCCCCATGTGTTAGGAATTTGAGGAACCCGAATTTGCTTCGTTTCTGGAATTTCAATCAGGAAGCTCAGGAGGAGCTTTGGAAGGAAATATTTCTTGTCACTGGCAAGGTGATGGAGAAAATCCTCCTAAAAGGCATTTCCAAACCCATGAGGGACAGGGTGACTGGGAGTAGTCAGCATGGATTTACAAAGGGGAAATCATGCTTGACCAGCCTCAGTTGCCTTCTACAATAAGGTGACTAGCTTGGTGGGTGAGGAGAAAGCAGAAGGTATTGTTTGCCTTGACTTCGGTAAAGTCTTTGACACTGTCTCCTGTAACGTCATCATGATGGGCTGACAAGTACTGGTTAGATAGGTGGACAGTGAAGTGAATTAAAAACTGGCTGAATAACTGGGCCCAGAGGGCTGTGGTCAGGGGTGCAATGTCCTCTTGGAGACAGGTAACAAGCATTGTACTCCAGGGCTCAGTACTGAGGCCAGTACTGCTCAACACTTTCATTAGTGACCTGCATAGCTGAACAGAGTGCACCCTCTGCATGTTTGTGGATGAAACAAAACTGAGAGAAGTGGCTGATACCCCAGAGGGTTGTGCTGCTATTCAGAGGAACATCAGCAAGTTGGAGAACTGGGCAGAGGAATCTTATGAAGTTCAACAAGGGGAAATGCAAAGTCTTGTATCTGGAGAGAATCGAGGAGGGGAATAATGCCAGGCAGCAGTACCTGTTGGGAGCTTATGGGCTGAAGAGCAGCTTTGCCCAGATGTACCTTGAGATCCTGCTGGGCAACAAGCTGGCAATGAGCCAGCAATGCACCCTTACAGCAAAAGTGATAACAGTATACTGGACATTGCCAACAGGTTGAAGGTGATACTTGCTCTTTACTACCACTAGTGAGGCTGTATCTGGATTATTGTGTCTGGTTCTGGGCTCCCTGGTACAAGAAATAGACTGTATAGTATAGAAATAGACTGTATAGTATAGAAATAGACTGTATAGTATAGAAATAGACTGTATAGTATAGAAATAGACTGTATAGTATAGAAATAGACTGTATAGTATAGAAATAGACTGTATAGTATAGAAATATATATGAAGGGAGACCCTGTAAGGCCTCTTTCCTTCATATTCGTGCTTATCTTGTTAGGTGGTCAGTTAGCTCCATAGGATACCTTCAGTAGGCTGAATTAGTCTAAGTCATGGGGGAAAAAATTTTTTAACATGTGGCTTTAAAAATAGGGAATTACTGAAGTGAGTCCAGCAAAGGACCACAAAGATAATTAATGGCTTGGAACATCTGATGTGAGGGTAGGCTAGGAGGGAGATGGGACTGCTCAGCCTTTAGGACATCAGGCTCGGAGCATCTTAGTGCATAAAAACACGTGATAGGAGGGAATGAAGACAAGGTGGATTCTTTTCAATAGTGCCCAGTGACAGGACGTGAAACAACGGACACAAAGCACCCAAGTTCCCATCTGAACTTTAAGTACTTTAGCAATTTTCATTTTTTTTGAAAATACTATTCTTTCTAGTAGGAATTTGCCGTAAACTAACCGGTTTTAATATATATGTGTGTGTGTGCATAGATATGTGTGTGTGTATACATGTTTATATGTGTATATATATGTATAAATAAATACATAATACTTATATGAGAGATTAAGTACTTTAAAAAGCATCCATGTGGAGTCCTAGCTGCAGTATTTTATATGGGGGGTGCAGCCCAACCATGTTGCTGGGTTTTTTCACAGCTGCATCTTGACAGGCTGAAGTCCTCAGCCTCAGATGGACCCTGTGAAAGCCACTCTTGTGGGCTGGTCACAGTGCATTGCTGCTTGTTATCAAAGGGCAATTCAGGGAGGTTCCTCCGAATTCTGCCAGGTTGATTAGTGTCATTTATTTTCCTCCAAACATATACATATAAGCGCACAAATGCTTCCTTGAAGGTTTCCTGTAATATTTGATCCTTTTGACTTCATTTTCAACAATGGTGAATGTCAATATGAATGGCTGTTACACTGTTGTTCAGCTGTAATAGCTGGATGGTAAGCCAAATTATTTAGTCTCGCTGGTCTCAGATTAATAGAAAATCCCATTGTGCAGGATAGTTTTTAATAATCAGTATTGTAGTGGAGACCCTGTAAGGGCTCTTCCCTTCATATTCATGCTTATCTTGTTAGGTGGTCAGTTAGCTCCATGGAATATCTCCAGTAGGCTGAATTAGTCTAAATCATGGGGGGGAGAAATTTATAACGTGTGGCTTTAAAAAACTGTGCATGATGAAAATACATAAACATGCACTTTTTCATGCTGTGAGCTTTGTTATGCCAAAACTTACCGCTCTGTATTTTCTGAACTGTTTAGAATTTATCTTTATTTTCTAAAAACCCCATAGTGTAGACAGGGTGTGTTCCCAGCAGCTCTTTGAGAGCTGCCTCCCATTCTTCAACTAAAGAATATTAAAGGAATACATATCTGCCTGGATATCTGAAAGGAATAGAATATCTGAAAGGAAAAGAAATCAAGGAAGGTTAGTTTATTTTGGAAATTTTACTGTCCTACATTCCTAATCCCATGAAACTCTCTCTTCTCTTGCAGGACTCCGAGGAGGAGGACAGTGAGTTGGAGGCCATAAATAAGAAGCTGATAAGTCCACAAAGTTTTCAAAATTTCCGGCCTTATGTCCCGGAGGAGTTTGCTGACTTCAGTGTTTACAATGCTAGCCTGGAGAACAGGGAATGGTTTTCTTCTAAATCAGACTTCATGAGTTCACGAGTTCTTGAGAAAGAGGTATCCCGCAGCCCCACCACTAGCAGTATTACTAGTGGCTACTTTTCACACAGTGCCTCTAATGCTACTCTGTCTGACATGCTTGTTCCCTGTAGTGATAGCACAGACCAGCTAGCCAGTCACATGAAGGAGCTGGACTCTAATGATCCCTCAGGATCATCTCTTGCACATGATTTAAGATCTTCCTCGAACAAGGAATGTCGAGAGTCAGAAAAGGAGCTAGTGAGAGAAAAGTTACCTGTGTCACCACTGAAAGAAAACAGTGCCTTTACGGAACAAGTACCACTGTCCCTCAGTGCCACTGACAGAGACTCTCAGCAGTTCCCCAGAGCTGGATCATTCTCAGCATTAAGTTCCTCAGATAGCAAAAATACTTGTACATTTGAGTTTTCAGCACGTGAAGCAACAGTTGAGCACATGATGGACGTTCTGGAAGATCACTCCTTTACGGAGTTCATGGGTGTCGAAGATGGGAAGGACTTTGACCATTCGACAACCCTACAATCTTGTTTCCTTGTGTCTTCTAATGGCGTGAGCTGTTCAGACCTACCCCAAGGCACTGGCGAGGAGCAGAGCATGGGCCAGCTGAGCTCCGTGACAGGAGCAGTGGGCAACCAGCACGCAGCTGTGGTGGAGAGCCCTCTTTGTTCTGTACTGGTCAAAGAGACTTCAGAGCATGAGACTTACCCTGGTGCTTCTGTAGACAATTTTATTGGGAAGGACCACATGGATGGTTCTGATGGTGAAGAAGGTGCTTCTGCAGATCAAGCCCATGCCTTGCCTAGCTGGGTGGCTGTGGGTGAGCAAGTCTGTGTTGGAAGTAATAAGATGGGCACGGTGAGATACGTTGGAACAGTGGATTTTTCAGCTGGAATCTGGGTTGGAGTTGAACTAAATGTTCAGCTGGGTAAGACTAAATATGTTCTGGATTATCAATACAGCTAGCGTGATCTGTTTTTAATGTACTACCATCATATGCTGTTCAGTCCTGGAAGTACCTCCATTTCCATATAAGCTTGGTATCTGATACACCCCATTCTAGACTTTCCTTTTAGAAGAGTGCTTGGCTTAAATTTTAACTATCTTAAAGCCCTCTTGCTCTCATGTTATGCAGAATAATGCTTTTGCATGTTGTGGGAGTTCCTGTTGGTACCCAGATATTTTTATAGATCAGAAAAACAAGCAAAGCCTAAAATTGGCAGATTTGTTTTTCAAATCAACATGCATATCCATGGGCAGTACTAACAATGGCCATTGCTTGTCGAACAGGTTTGCTCTTTGTGGCTTTCAGAGATTTATGGGGTTTTTTTCCCCCCACTGAGGAAAGTTTTCAATTACAGAGCACAGGTTTACTTTAACTCCAGGTCAGTGGGGTCAGAAAGAGTGAGTGCTCTGCAAGTGTGTAGAGACTCCCACAGAAATGCTTCAGATCTTTTAAAAAGATGCTATGTTTTCAGTAGTTTAATAGATACTAACACTGATACTAGAAGTTTCTCTGGCAGTGAAGTTTTAGGCCTTCCAAGGAATTGGTTTTGAGGATAGTTTATTTAGGAAAATGAACAAACATTTGATTTTTTTTTAAACTTTGTTAGTTAGCAAAGCAATATTTGGGGAAATTGTCTTTTTGGTCACATTCGAGGCCTCCTTTCCGGGTTTTGTTCTCCCTAGTGTATGGTATGCATCTGGCTTCATTGCTCAGCATTAACAGTCTTGACTGTGTGACAGATGCCAGCATGGCTTCACTAAGGGGAAATCCTGCCTGACCAATTTGGTGGCCTTCTATGATGGGGCTACAAAACTGATGGACAGGGGCAGAGCAGTTGACGTCATCTACCTGGACTTGTGCAAAGCATTAGACACTGTCCCACACGACATCCTTGTCTCTAAATTGGAGAGACATCAATTTGATGGGTGGACCACTCGGTGGATAAAGAACTGGCTGGATGGCCGCACGCAAAGAGTTGTGGTCAATGGCTCAATGTCCGGCTGGAGACCGGTAACGAGCGGTGTCCCTCAGGGATCGGTGTTGGGACCGGTCTTGTTCAACATCTTTATCGGTGACATGGACAGTGGGATTGAGTGCGCCCTCAGCAAGTTTGCCGATGACACCAAGCTGTGTGGTTTGGTTGATACGCTGGAGGGAAGGAATGCCATCCAGAGGGACCTCGACACACTTGTGAGGTGGGCTGATGTCAGCCTTATGAAGTTTAACCATGATAAGTGTGAGGTCCTACACCTGGGTCAGAGCAATTCCAGGCACAGCTACAGGTTGGGCAAAGAAGAGATTCAGAGCAGCCCAGCAGAGAAGGAATTGGGGGTGTTGGTCAATGAGAAAATGAACATGAGCCGGCTTCAGTGTTTGCTCGCAGCCCAGAAAGCCAACCCTATCCTGGGCTGCATCAAGAGGAGCGTGACCAGCAGGTCGAAGGAGGTGATCCTGCTCCTCTACTCTGCTCTCGTGAGACCTCACTTGGAGTATTGTGTGCAGTTCTGGTGTCCTCAACATAAAAAGGACATGGAACTGTTGGAACAAGGCCAGAGGAGGACCACGAGGATGATCAGGGGACTGGAGCACCTCCTGTATGAAGATAGGCTGAGAAAGTTGGGGCTGTTCAGCCTGGAGAAGAGAAGGCTGCATGGAGACCTCATAGCAGCCTTCCAGTATCTGAAGGGGGCCTACAAGGATGCTGGGGATGGACTATTCATTAGGGGCTGTAGTGATAGGACAAGGGGTAATGGGTTAAAACTTAAACAGGGGAAGTTTAGATTGGATATAAGGAAGAAATTCTTTAGTGTTAGGGTGGTGAGGCACTGGAATAGTTTGTCCAGGGAAGTTGTGAATGCTTCATCCCTGGTGGTGCTCAAGGCCAGGTTGGACAGAGCCTTGGGTGACATGGGTTAGTGTGAGGTGTCCCTGCCCATGGCAGGGCAGTTGGAATTAGATGATCTTAAGGTCCTTTCCAACCCTAACTATTCTACGATTCTATGTCCAAGGGTATTTGCGCTTTAAGGCTGCAATTGTACATGCTAAAACAAGTGCCAACAACTAATTCTATGTGTTTGTTTTCATTGAAGGGAAGCATGATGGAATTGTAAAAGGCAGAGAGTACTTCCACTGCAAACCACGACACGGTGTCTTTGTTCGTCCTGGGCGCCTCAGCAAAGCACCAGCTTCCGTGAGGAAATGGAGTAGCACTTCACGGTCTCAGGCATCTTCCACTTCAGATAAACAGAGAAATTCTGTGCTTCAAGGCTCATCACCCACTCCTAAAAAAGGAGGAGAGGTCCTCTGCTATTCAGGAGATGCAGCAGCTTCTGCTTTTTCTAGGAAACAGGAGAACAGGAAATCTTGGATTAACTAAACTGCAGTATTTTTGCACTTACTACACGCATCACTGTGTAGAAAACTTTATGGATTTTTGAAGCTATTGTACATTTTAATCTGTCCATATGGAATGTGTATTCTCTAGAGTCCTTGACTTAATTCTCTAATTTTTTATAAATAATATATATATTATATATATATATGATTGTGTATCTATAGTTTGACTGCCAGTGGGCAGATATGGCTGCACACTAAAATACAGTTAAAGCTGACCTGTAGATAACTGAGGTACTGGACTGTTTGATACACAACTTGGAAGATATATTTTAAACAACAAAAAATATTTTATTGTGGAAAAAGCAGGATGTAAATCCATATTTGGGGGGGGGAAGCTATGGTTTGCTGTTCTTAATTACCAAAGAACTTGTTTTAGACTGACACATTTACTGTTT
The DNA here is from genome assembly GCF_963264785.1 of Psittacula echo. NCBI lineage: Eukaryota > Metazoa > Chordata > Aves > Psittaciformes > Psittacidae > Psittacula > Psittacula echo. The sequence goes on from NC_137737.1 coordinate 65,910,299, forward strand.
CTATCTTTCTATTGTAAATATTTTAACTGGTAACATGGTGCCATGCTTCTTTTAGTCACCAGGCACCATGCAGCCTTACGTTCTGTGTTTAAGCACACTGAAATATCCAACTGCTTTGTATTTTTTGTCTTCCTAGAGGCCTGCCACTGTGCTGACTTGGCATTGGATTGAAATGACTAACAATGCCTGAGGCTCCATGTCTGGCATTTCATATGTTCACATAAGCCAGCTGAGCAGTTTGACTGCAGGAACAGTATTACTGCAAGGGTGTGAGAGGACAACATTTGGGCTTTTTTTGGGGGGATGGTGGGGGGGTAGGGTGGTTTATTTGGGGGGGGGGAATGGGGAAACAAAGAAGCAGTAAATGGATCATGACTGCAAACTTTGCACTTGTTACTTGCTGGTTATTATCAAGCTGAAATAGAACCTGCTAAAGTAATTTTAATCTGTAAAGTTTATTTTAATATTGGGAATGATGGAGGGATTTATGTCTGGTGCTCATGAATTCCTAAGAAGGTTGTTCCACATGTAGATACTGTAGATGCCTGTACAAGCATTGTGGCTATTTGTAAAGTAACACGGTAAAAAAGGGGTGACGTGAATGGCCTGCTGTATCTGTTCTTTGTTTCTTAGCAAGTGAATGATTGAGATACCTGGGACCTTACTGAAAAGCTGCTGTTCTTTCTTTGATTGTTGTGTACAGTAAGCGGACTCTTGTATTTTACTATTTACTGTAAAGAACTGTAATTTATATACTGCCATACTGTATTTAATTGGTACAGACCTACTGTGTGTTAGAATACAGACTGTTTACTTGGGATTTTAAAACAAATGCCTTGCCTGTGTTTGGTACAGTGAGGTCTCGTGGTCAAATAGCGCACTGTTTCTAGCTGGAGGTGCTCAGATGTAAAGTCATTTGTAAAAGTGCTGGAGAACAATATGACTGGAGTAGAAAACTGGGTGCTGGTTATTCGTCTGTTTCCACACTGACCGGTTTGTGCAGCCTAAGAGTAGAATAGCAGCCCCTGTAGATACAGGTCACCTGCTGTTTTCCCCATCCTTCATAGGAGGAGGAGCAGAGCTGGGGAGCTCCTGACAGCGAATGGCATTATGTGGGTCAAGGGGACATGGGACAAGCTCTTGGGAGGTGGATTGGACAGCCTTGTGGCTAAATATGCCAATGCCTCTGCTGAGTACAAAGCAGTTGGCAGCTAGGAGGGTAATGTGTTGGGGAAGGAGTGAAAGGAGAGGGGGGAGATGTCCAGTGTACTTGCCCTTGACATAGCTTTTGGCTCTTCTGAGACAGGATTCTTACATGTTAATTGATTTTGGTGAAATGACTCTCTCTGCAGAGCATTTAATACTTGTGGTGTCCACCTAGAGTTGCATTAATGATACCTCTGCTGGAAGAAATTGCTGTAATAGAAAAGACTTGTGCAGAAGTATTTTATCAAGCACAGATGATCATAGAACACTGCCAGGTATCTACAACCAACGCCACTGCTTGAAATCAATTTTAGATGTCACTTAATCTTTTTATAAAGCTTTTCAGAAAACTCATATTTTTCACACATTTGCATAAACATATTTGTCCAAGACCACTACAAACATCTTTGAGAGTTGATGTGGCCATTTTCCGATGGCAAAGATTCAGCATTTACACCAGGTTAGCATCAGCTGAGCTAGGCTTTCCATGGTTTCAGACCCTTCAGAATACAGAATGAGTGATGGATTGCTTCAGAAACACTGGGATGATTATGCTGCTTGGGGTATACAATCTACACATGCCAAGGAAACCAAAGCAAGCCTCATGTCATGCTGTACCCATTTTGCATAACTTGTGCTATCATGACTTATTATTAAAAGACCTGTACTTTTGCAAGCATCGCATAGTAACGTGCTCTGCCCTTAATTAATTTAAAGTTAGAAGGGGGATATCTAACAAATACAATGGGATAATGTGAAAATGCAAGCATTTTAGTTGATATGCTCCTCAAAGCTGTGGTGCATGAACAGAAGCACTAATGTTAGTAATGTTAGACAAGTAGTTTCCTGTCTTGAACTTTGTAATCAGTGGAAGAAAACTGTAGTGATAATCTAACTGCAAATTCATTTTCATTGTTGGTTGTTGGGTTTGGGGTTTGTTTGTTTTACTATTATCTTAATCAGCATCTGAAGTACCCTGTCTAAGATGCGGGATGTACAATCCATACTGACTTCAATTTAAAAAACCAAGCCAACCCCAATTATAACACTGGATAACATAGGGCAGAGCCCATCCCTCCTCCATCTGACCTGCCAGAACAAACCTGCCACCTCAGTGTTGCCTGACTTTGACCATCAGGATAGTTATAATGATAAGATCATGCTGGCCTTTCTCTTGGTTTTTTGAATTTAAGTGGTTTTTCAAGCATACATGCACTGTGTGGATGCAGCCATTGCTCTGGGAGAGAAGCTGGTACAGCACAGTGTGCACGAGCACAGGGTATAATTGCTACTGCTCCATCTTGAATGTTCCCTGGCAACCATCTTCCTTCATGTTTGCAGCTGGAGGCAGAATATTGAATATTGAATCCTGCCATGATGTAAGCAATAAGAAGCAGCAGTGTAATGAAAGAAGTGCAGGATGCAGGCCCTAAGAGCAGCCTCTGGGTATCCTGCTCTGTCTGTGGGTAACTGTACAGAGAGGCCAGGTCAGAGGGAGGGGCTGGGTGGGATATCAGGATATGCATTTTAGGGACCTCTTCATCTGTTTAGCTGGTAATTTAAGGCATTCAAAGGGACAAAAATGTGTAAAATCTCAGACTGACTGAAAAGGACTAGAGCAATTTAAAGTTGTTGGGGAAGGGTGGAGAGAAGGCTGGATAAAAGCAGTTCGTGTCTTGTTTCTGCAGAAAAACAAGCTGAAAACATACCTCCTCATAAAAACTGCGGAGACTCTAAGCTATCCAAGTTGTGTTAGCATAGTAGCATACGGGAGCTTGGTCAGTGAACTGTAAATACCTGAAAAACATCCAGGTTTTCAGGCCTACCTGAGCATAACTTAATCTATGTGAGACGTCGGAGTAGGGAAACGTTGTGAGAGAGCCGCGCTGCCTCAGGCGTTGATCCCGGACTTTATCCATCCCCATCTGCCTCACGCACTTCTGACCGGGCGCGAGCTTTGTCAGCTGTTCCACAGGGAAAGGGCGAGGGCGGAGCCGAGCGAGAGCCGGAACCGCCGCAAACCTGGGGCGGGACGTGCGGCTCCGCACGACTCGGCCGCACAGCCGCGGCCGGTCACCGCGCTGAGGTAAGTACCCCCGGCGCGGCGAAAACCTGCGGCCCAGGGTCTCCGTGCCGAGGGACGGAGCCGAGCCGAGGGGTAGGCGGCGATGGCGGCCACCGCCGCCTCCTCCCCGACGCGACTCCGTCCCCCGGCGCGGTTCGCCTTCGCCCTTCTGCAGGCGGGCAGCAGCACGTACGCATGCAGGCCGCTGGAGCTGCTGCCGCGGCTCCGTCCCGGGGTGAACCCTGGCCAGCAAAGCGCCCGTCGGGGTGGTTTTTCTGTTCTTAAAACGCGGTTGACGGCCGTATCGGCGTAGCTGCTTTGGCGTGAGACTGCAAAATCGGCAAGTTAAATGTAGAAAACCCGCGGCGGTGTGTTTTGGGGCGTTAGCGAATTCGTTCTTTGAGCAGAATGAACAACTTGGGTTCTTAACTGGAAGCAAAAGATCATCCCATTGTCAGGATCTCCTGTTTGAGATGTCGGGTTTTTTGCAGCGCAAGGAAGGAAAGTTGAAGGTGCAAGAGAAAACTGTGATGAATAATCTTTGTAACAATTTTTTTACGGAGAAACCCTTGAAGAAGTATGCTCCCTCAGTGGGCCGCTTGTGTTTCCCTTTTTTCTTGCCAGGTGAAATACTTCCGAGGGATGCTGATGAGTCTCATTCAATTTACCGCTAGAAGGCTGGCTTCCCAAGCGTACTGTGGACTTAAGGCTTCTTCTTCAAAGAAACATAAGTTTTGCATGGAAATGGCTCGTCCTAGTTCAAGTAAGACATTAACGTGTTTCCTTGTGTACCCTGGACAGGTTTTTAAGCTAGATTTTAAATTCTATAAGGTTTTGTGTAATAGGTGAAGTCTATAGCTTAGTTCAGAATGTTTAGAACAGCTTGAACTTCATTTCCTCCCCTATCTTCCCCTTCCCTGGCTGATAAAATTCGTCTTTTATGTCTGTATTCTGTATAGTTCCCCAAACCCTTGCATAGTTGCAGTCAGCATGATTGCCTAGCAACGTGGTTTTAATGTTTATCATTTATGCACACAAATGTATGCTGGTTAATTGCAGTTCCTTTTCATAATCCTAATGGGTAATAAAAATCACTCCTTATTTCTTTGCACAAGAATTACAGAGGCCCTCGAGCATTTGTAGCAACTGAGGAGCAGAGTATTGGGCAACCCTAACAGCCCTGTTCAGTCTGGTAGTAGTAAATATCCTCTGTTTTCTTGGGGGTTTCTTGTGCTTGTTTTTTAAGCTGAGGATGTGCCTTAACTTGAAAACCATGCACAGAACTTCACAGTTATCATGGTAACCCCCCTAACAAAAAAAACCTCCAAAGAACACGTAGTAAATCGTGAAGATTAGGGTTGTGATCAGCAGCTCAAAGTTCAGCTGAAGGCCAGTCACTAGCGGTGTACTGTAGGAGTCTTGCCAATATTGTTTAACACTTTCATTAGCGATCTGGATGATGGGGCAGTGTACCCAAAGAAGGTTTGCGGATGGCACCAAACTAGAAGGAGTGGCTGATACACCAGAGAGTCATGCTGTTATCCAGGGAGACATCAACAGGCTGGGGACATGGGCTAATGTGAACCTCATGAAGTTCAGCAAGTGTAAAGGCCAAGTCCTGCATTGGAACAACCTTAAGCACCAGGACAGCCTGGTGTTGATCAGCAGGAAAGCAGCTTGGTAGAAGAGGCTCTGAGGGTCCTTATGGGCACCAAGTTGACTGTAAGCCAGCAATAAACCCTTTGGGCAACAAAAGCATCTCCATCAGGCTGAGGGAGGTGATCCTTGCCTTCTGCTCAGCATGGTCAGACACACCTGGAGGGCTAGATCCAATGCTGAGCTCCCCAGTATGACAAAGACATGGGCAAACTGGAGAGAGTCCATCAAAGGGCTTTGAAGATGATTAATGGCTTCGAGCATCTGAGATGCGAGGAGAGGCTGTGGGGAGCCAGGGCTGCTCAGCCTTTAAGACACCAGGCTCAGGGGCATCTTATCAGTGCATAAAAACACATGATGGGAGGGAATGAAGACAAAGGTGGACTCTTCTCAAGTAGTGCCCAGTGGCAGGACATGAGATAAGGGACACAAAGCACACAAGATTCCATCTGAACCCAAAGAAACACTGCTTTTTGCTATGAGGGTGGTCAAACATAGGAATGGGTTGTGCAGAGAGGTTATAGTCTCCATCCTTGGGGACACTCAGACCCCACCAGGCTGGACATGGTCCTGCTATGCCTGACCCTGCTCTAGCAGGGTGTTGGACAGTCTCCAGAGGTCCCTTCTCATCTCAGCTGTTTTGTGATTCTAAAATATGTTGCTTTAAAATTAATATCTGAGGTAAGCCAGAGGAGATGTGTTTTGGTTTTTTTTTTGTCTCTCTGTAACTAACCTGTTCCTTTTTAATGTTGTTTTGACCCATCGAAAAATGCAAAGGAAATTTCCCATCTTCTTTCCCAAGTGATTTTACCTTGCAGGGGAAAAGGGGGGGAATGTACATTCAAAAATAGAAAATACAATTGCAAACCTAGAAAATGGCCAAGATGCCTCAGCAGGAAAAGCGTTTTTCCAAATGCCTTTAATTTTGAAGGTGATACTTTGTAACTAAGCATAGATTCTTTTTCATCTTGGAATCTTGCTTTACAATGAGGAAGCAAACAGTTCCTGGGTGGTTGTGGCAGCAGTTGTTATCAAGGTAGCACTAACTCTGTGGTTCTAGTTTAAGGCTCTGTCTTTCAAATACTGAGTGTATTCATAGTTTAATACATGTTGCCCTCCCAAGCTTGCTCATACGTGTTTTTGAGCATCTCCAGGAATTTCCCTTCAAATTCTAATACAGAAAAACTCAGAAACAAATTAATATTTTACACTTAAAGTACTGGGAGATGCATGTGAAAGCCATTTCTAGATGTGTAAGTTTGCCAGCACTGTCTCTATGGCTTCTTAAATAAAAGTACAAGCATTTGAGCAGCTGTTTGTTTTTCCTTCCTTGCACATAGATATGGCTGATTTTCGAGAGGTGTTTGCCAAAGCGAAGCACATAATCATCATCACAGGAGCTGGTGTTAGCGCAGAGAGCGGAGTCCCGACCTTCAGAGGGGCTGGAGGTTTCTGGAGGAAGTGGCAAGCCCAGGTACGTACTGTTGGCACATGTCTGCGCAGCTCCGCTGCAATGCCTGTTGGGTGGGTGATAGTGAAAGGTCAGGAGAAGCTGGGCACCTTGGAGGGCAGAAGTACTCCACAGAGCTGTCCCTTTACACCCGTATCTGCAGTTGTGCCCTGGGGGCTGCTTTGTGCAGCTGCAGCTGCTTCTCTGTCCTTATCAGCTGTTTGGGAAAAAGAGTGTTCTTGCAGACAGCTCTGGGTCTTTCTACAATCCTTGTTTCTTTGCTGCCTTGCAGCTTAGCCATGTGGTCATCTTTCAACACTCTCACTGTTTTCCTACCTTGTTTCCTACTTCCTGTTTTAAACTTAAGAACGTTTTGCCAAAATAACAAAGGACAGAACCAATAATAGTGACTAGTTGTTTTTCATTAAATCTTGGTTTCTCATCATACTCTTTAAAAATGTTTTAGGATGTTTTTTTATTGTTTGGGGGCTGCGTTCTTCACAGTCTTTAACTCTCCCACAAGCTTCTGTCTCTTGCTGGTGTGATGTTGCAGTGTCAGGAGCCGCTGGGGTGGGAGAGGAGGCCAAAGCAGATGCTGTGGGGTGGAGGGCTGCAGTGGCAAGCACCTGCGTGAGTTGTATAGGTGCCTCAGGAGTCTGATGCTGCATGCTGGTGCAGGTGTTTCATGTAACTGCTACACTGTCAGTAAATGCTGCCTCAAATGTTGCTATCTTGTTGGCTTTAAGTTTCTTAATGCAGCACTCATGAAAGATTTGATGAGGTTAAAAAGGGGTCAGAGATACGAGTTTTGCAAGATGGTTTGAATCTAAAGATGCATTTTTTTCTTTCAGTGACTCTCAGTTCAAATAAAGCATGCATGTATATAAATGCCTGGTTCTTCTGCAGCAGAAATCTTGCATTCAGCATTTTTATATCAGCAGAATTGCATGTTGCAGCATTAGACTGAGATACTCCTTATTTTAAAAAGAAGATAAGGCAAAGTTAAAGTTACTGTGAAAAGTACCGCTTGTCTTTTACATGTTGGTAAAATCTAAGACATTAAACTTTGGTTTTGACAATGGCTATAATTTGGCTTGTGTTACACTTAGGCAGAAAAGAAGTTGCTAGCAAAGGAAATATATCCACATAATGTGGAGTTTTATGGCTGCTGCAAAAAAGAGAGTTTTGAACCATAAAAGTTGTGTGCATTGAAATATCTTCTTTTGTGCTGCACTACACTCTTAATAGTTTGGTGGGGCAGCACAGAATAAGGTTCAGGTGTACTGTGTAAAACCATGTACCACACTGTTGATATCAGTTATTTCCTCATTTGATAAGATAATTGGACTTGTCATCCCTGTAAGGGCTATTGAAGTATATTTTCATCAACTGCATCTGGTTATAAATAATTTGCTTCTGATAATCTTATTGTGCTGGGAGCAGTGTAAGTGGCAGGAATCTAGCTGGTTTCATCTGGGGAGGGCATTTTCTTGCCCATTCGCTGGTAACATGACTTGTCTTGTCTTTTCCAGGAGCTGGCTACTCCAGAGGCTTTTGCACGAAACCCTTCTCGTGTGTGGGAGTTTTACCACTACCGCCGGGAGGTGATGTTGAGTAAACACCCGAACCCTGCACATATTGCCATTGCAGAGTGCGAAAAGCGACTGAGCAAGCAAGGACGGAGCGTTGTGGTCATTACTCAGAATATTGATGAACTACACAGAAAGGCAGGCACAAAGCACCTCTTAGAAATCCATGGTAAGAATCAGCTTACCTGTCTGCTTATGGGCCAGCAAACCTGGGGGAAAGAAGAGAGAGCAGGATAAGTACTGGGAGAAAAGAAACTTGCCTTTAAAATGGTAATAACTTGCTCAAAGTTATTTACTGTAACACCATGATGTTCTATTTTGGAAGTTGTTTTGGGTACTTCATATGCATTGGGCATAGTTTAATTTTGACTGAGTCATAGTTTAGAGGGACTGTTGTTGCTCTTCACTGTGGCCTTTCAGCTGAAGGGACTGTGTTGTGTCTCTTTGCTGGGTCTGGCGTGTGCTTAACTATGGCACTGGTCACCCTGGATTGCTGATCAAAAGCATGTGTTTGCACTGTGTAAATAATCTCCTTCATAATGCTGTCAGGTTTCAACACTTGGCTGTTACGTTCATGTAGTGTTACCCAAGTTATTCATGAGGTGTAGTCTTCAAAGTCAAATAAAGGCCATACAGGATAAACACAACCACTTGCTCACACAGCCATGCCCCAGACAAGTTGTTCGATCCCTGATGTTTTCTCTTGGTGTGTTTCAGGTAGTTTATTTAAAACTCGATGCACCAACTGTGGAAATGTAGCTGCAAATCACAAGAGTCCAATATGCCCCGCGTTGGCTGGGAAAGGGTAATTAATACATCTGCTTGTAAACTGCATTTTCTACTTTGCTGTTCAATAGGAAAGGAGCCATTTTAGGAGCATACAGGAGTTTTGGCTGCTCATACTGTTTCACATCAGTAGTATTAACGCTTAAATTTTACACAGCTGTTTGGAACCATGGGTGTGCTGTTCAGTAACTTAGTGAGAGCCAATGATGTTGTAAGTCCTGTGAAAGAATAACTGTTAGCACAATGTTATGTATGTTTTAATTAGAATTTTGGACATCAGCTAGTTGTACTCTTTGAGAATGTATGTTTTCTGCCATCCTCTTCACCTCCCAGATTTTTTATTAAATCAGATGCTTATTCCTTAAATTGGACTGCCATAACTCGATACATGTATTGTCCTCTTCTTTGTCTAGCACATAGCAGCTTTTGTCCTTCAGCTTCTCAGTAAGATTCTCATTATTACAGGCCTCAAAGATGTAATAAACAATTGGGAGGGAGGTGTCAGTTCCCAGGATTTCTGTGACTTCAAAAGTTGCAGAAAAATCCTTCGGTCACCTTTTTCTAGCCATCCTCTTGCTTTCACCTCTAAAAAAAAAAAAGGGAGAGGCATATGGTCATAGATTTTTAGGTATTTTCCCTTTGTATTTCACCAGACCTTTAGGTAGTTACTTAAATGTTTGTTGTGCCTCTGTCCGAGTTTGACCAGCTTAGGACAGTTGCTTAACTTTGGGATAATTCTAGATAAACACCTGCTTCCCCTGTGTGTGGTAAGGTAGGGTTGTGGTAGGTGTTGAAGTTGGCTGCAGTTGCAAAGATCTCGATTGGAGAGTGTGCTTTAGAGAATACTGAGTTTTTATTAATGTACAAAATGCACTTTGTATGGCTGAATATGTATTGCGATTTTGTAACTTCAGGGCCCCAGATCCTGAAACAGAGGATGTCGCGATTCCAGTTGAAGAGCTTCCTCAGTACGTGAGGACTAATATGTGTTTTGCTGTTACCTCTTTGTTGTGCATCTTAAAGGCTTATATTACTGTTCATGTAGTTTTGGAAGGACATGGAGACTTTCTCCAGGAGAAAAAGGCATGTGACTTTTCCTCAGAGAACTGATCTAAAGTTACGGGGGACAGCAGAGAACAGGAGTGTGCACTGGAAGTTTACTGTGATGCAATAGGCATGGCATGTTTGTGTACTTGAGCATCAAGCTGAAACATGCCTAAATTCATGCAGCTTGTAGTAAGTGGAGTCCTGGTAGGATTGAAGTAAGAAACTAAGTGCTACACAGTAAACATTTTGCTACTTTGTGGGTGCTACCTGCTATTAGTCAACCTGGAGCACTGTGCTGAGGCACATCCACAGCATAGTCCTTTGCAGGCATTAAATGTGCCATGGTGCTGTTTTATAATGGCTGCAGATGCAAGAGGCCACCATGTTTTTCATCTGGTTCCTAAGGAAAAGAAGCTAACACAATGTGTCTGTCAGTTCACCTTCTCCTTAAAAACCCATTGGCCAGTTTGTTAATTTCAATGGCAGCTGAGGTCCATAGCACATACTATGTTTCAAGTTTCATGCATTTCAGGCACTGAGTAAGGGGCTGTCACCCCGAAGTATTTGAGTTGCACAGCTGTTCAGCAACGTGTTGCATGTGGCCAGGCAGCACGTGTGTACTTCCAGCATACTTGTGGCACAGCATCGGCTGCCCTCTGCCCAGCACACAGTAGAGGAAGGGTGTGGGGAGGGCTGTGAAAGAAAAAAGTGGAGGATCAAAGGCAGGTAAGATGTGCCCAAATGAGAATGAAAACAACCATGTGTAACCTTGTCCCTTTTTCAAACAGGTGCGAGGAGGATGGCTGCAATGGGCTCCTCCGTCCCCATGTCGTATGGTTTGGTGAAACCCTGGATCCCGACATTCTCACTGAGGTGGAGAAGGAGCTTGATATTTGTGACCTCTGCTTGGTAGTGAGTGACACACTTGTTACCTGGCCTCTCAACCAACGGGGAAGCCACACTAAAGGGGTTGCACCACCTGGGTAAAGGGGTTGCATGTGCGCTTCCCTGAGGAAACTAAAAGCCCCCGAGGATTCTCTGGTGTCAAGTGTGAAACTTTAAAGGCCATGAAGTCTGAAAACTTACATACACTACTTGGAAATCAGCAGGTTCAGCATGTGTGCATCGTGCTCAGCTGGCACTTGCCATCTGCATTCAGTTGCACAGGGGTTAGAGGTTCAAGTGTTAAGAGATTCGCTAACATTGTTTAGCTGTTGAATTTCTCAAACAGTGAAAATTATGATTATTATGATTATTTTGACGCTCAGCTAAGAAAAACGTGACAAAATGTGGTAAGAAAGCTAGCTGTTATCAGAGGCTGCTTTCTTTTGTGAGGTGATTTACATGCTCGCTGGTTCCAGCTCACTGACCCAAACACTTGCTTGGAATATTGTGTACCCTTCACAGGACTAACCCCAAGTAACAGAAGGAACATCTTGTTTTGTTTTCCTGAACACAAGGTCTTTCCACCTACAGTTATAATCCACAAACAGGCCTCTTTGGGTTACATCAGAGAAACCACTCCCAATTCTGCTACACGTGCAGTGATACTAAATACAGATACTGATTTGGCTTCCTTTCTGTAGGGATCTTCACGCTTTAGTGGTTTTGAACATCCAGTGTTCTGAGAAGGGTCCTTGCCTTGTGGGTTGGTTTGGTTTTGCCTGTTTAACTGCTGGCCTGCTACACTCATTGTTTTTTGACCTGTGCCTGCAGGTCGGAACCTCCTCTGTGGTGTATCCTGCTGCGATGTTTGCCCCGCAGGTATCTGCTAGGGGAGTGCCAGTTGCAGAGTTTAACATGGAAGCTACTCCTGCTACAGACAGATTCAGGTAAAGCTGTTCGGTTTTAACCTAGCAAATTTTAGTCCCTTGCATCTTCACTCTTTTGCTCTGAACTGCTAAAATGCTTAGCAAAATTTTAAACAAACATGATCTAGGCTTTTCCCCCTATGTTTAAGAAATACTATTTTCTTCTAATAAGTAAGAAGAGGCGATTGCTCTTTCTTGGTAGAATTAACACTGAAGTAAGTTCTTGCACTTCATACAGAGCAGTTGTATCTACCCCATCCCAGGCAGCATTCAAGGCTAGCTTGGACCTGGCTTTGAGCAACCTGCTCTAGTGGGCCTGTGGCAGGGGGTTGGAACTGGATGAGCTTTAAGGTCCCTTCCAAGCCAAACCAATCTGTCAAGACACAACTGTATGTTTCTAAGCGTGAAGCTGAAGTTTGTCCCCGTGTCCTAAAAGTTCCTCTCCCTAAGCAGTGGGGCTAACCTGCTTGTCAAACGCACCTGGGCTGCCAGAAGCAAGCCGCGTGCCGCCGGTCGTGCCTGCCCCTTCAACCGGCTGCTTCCTTACAGGTTCCACTTCTCGGGCCCCTGCGGGACCACTCTGCCGCCGGCGCTGGCTCGCCACGAGACGGAGATCATCTCTTGAGCACCTCGGAGCGGCCGGCGGGGAAGCGCCCAGGCTGGCAGCCGCGGCCCGAGCCTGGCGCCCGGCGGGGGCTGGGACGGGTGGGAGGCGGCGGCGGGTCGCGCCGTACTGCCCCTCCCCTGCTCCCCACCGCAATAAAAGCGCGGCGGGGCCCGGGGCGGCTCGGCTCCAGTCACGCCACTACCGGTCGTACCTCAGCGAGTCGTCTCTCTGTGCGCGTGCGCGATTGGAGGGGCGGGGCCGCGCACAGCCGGGAGCGCTTCCGGGGCGGAGGTCAGGCAGGAAGTGTAGGGGCTATGGCGCGGCGGCCGAAGGGGAGCGCGGGCAGGCGCGGTGTGCCCCCTGCGGTCCTGGGCCCGTCCTCCTCGGAGGATGAGGCGGACGAGGCGCCCGAGGAGGTGTCCTTTGGCGTGGCGAAGGAGGCGGCCGAGACCGAACGGAAGCTCGTGGGGGAGGCGGCCCGGAGGTACCGACACCCGCGTGCGAGCCCTCATCTGTTCCCATCCCCCTTCTTTCCCCACCCTAAGCCCGTACTGACGGCGCCTCCCGCCTCCCCGCAGGCACCGGGAGCTGCTGAAGGAGAAGCGGCGGCGGCGCCAGGAGTTGTTTGCGGAGCAGAAGGTACCGCGCACCCCCCCGCTCGCAGCCGTCGGGCGGCAGCCCCTCCCCTTCACGCCCCGCTAACAACTCCCTTCTCCCCGCAGAAGCGAAAGCTGCTCCCCGAGGCCGTGCTGCAGGAGCTGGCCGCCGCTCCGCCCGCACGGTGAGCAGCGACCTGAGGCGGTGGGTGGGTGCTGGGGTGCCGGCCCGTGGTGCGGCCCCGCCGGGCCCTGGCGTTAGGTGAAGGACGGGGTGGAAATGGGGCTTGAGGGGTCTCTGAGGGTGGGTTGGAAGAGTAACGCGTTGCCTTGTCTCCTCCACAGACCCGAGAAGAAAGCTGCGGCAGCTAACCCAGGTATACTTGTGCTTGTCCTGCTAGCTTCGTGCACTGGCTGGCACCTCGGGACTTTGTTTCAGTGCTAGAGCTGCAGTAGGAGAAGCGCCTCTTTAAGTCTGAAATGTGAACAGGCTGGACAGGCAGAACGGTGCTGCCGAGGGAAAACGTGGAAAAAAAAGTCGTATTTAATCTGATTCCTGCGCTGTTTACAGAAGTTGTTTGCTGTACAATGGTTTCACTTAAAATAGCCCGTGGTGTTTAGGAGGTAGCAGGCAGGTGTTACAGAAAAAGCAAGGATTACCAGAGGGAGATTAATATTTAGCATTTAAGTTATAAAGGCTGTTCCTGGATGGAGTTGTTCATCACATTGATACTTTACATATCATACTCTGATTTAACAGCATCTGTAAAAAAATCTGGTAACTTTTTTTCAGCTTCTGAACTAGAAAATCAAACATCTAGAGGAGTACTGACTGCTGGTTTTGTTGCCTTCTTCACCTGTACTTCAAAATACTTAAAAGTTTTGGGTTGTTTTTAAGCAATTCTTTCATCTGTACTCACATAGTTACATAGCTGGGTGGTGTAACTGCTACTTTTTCTTCCTTTTACTATTGTTTTAAAAATATCTGTTGGCATAAACAAAAGGTGAGCTCAGGATAATCCTCTGAACACTCAGTAGCCATAGTACTTTACTTACTTAATGGTGAGAATGAAGCTGAGGTTGGAGTCCCCTTTGTTTGTTACTCATAGCTGTTGTGCTGCATTCAGTATTTGTCCTGATGAATCCTTTTTTGTGGTGTTAAGGAAGTTAAGGTATGCCAAGGAAGGTGAAAGCTGGCTACCAGTACTTTAGGTGGCTCCCCGGAGGTGTGCTGCTTCTCTTTCCTCTCACAGCCCTTCTGTGATGGCTGCGCTTTCTAGCTCTCCGACTGTTTGGAGCTGCTGAAAAATGCCTTCTGGAGTTATCTAGAGACCTCTTATTTTCTGCAGTCTAATAATAGTTGTTCCATTCCTGTCCCTCTTTCACTTGCAGCTCTTGATTCATAATTGGGAAATTTTCTATTCAATTTACCTTAGGTAAACGCTGTGGAGGTGGGGCTGTGAAGCAGAAACAAGGGCAAGTCCAAAGGCAAGGGCAAGTCAAAAAACTGATGAAGAAAGACAAGCAAAGAAAGGGCACCAGGTACACTGGGAGAAGATCCAGGGTGTCTGTGTCTGTCCCCGTCCCCATGTGGCACCTCTGCCTGTGGAGGGGGTCTCACTGCTCTTGCTCTGTCACTGTATGGCTGTGCTCTCTTCTTCACTTGATGTTTCACCTGCCCTTCCTCTGAAAGCATGTACTAAAAGCACCTTTAATATACTTCTGATAAAGCATGCATGTAAGGCGTGCACATATATATGTATATATACAATCTGTAATACAAATTTTTACATATTACATATATATATGCTATGACGTAACTGGGCGGTCATAAGCACAGCAGCACTAGGCATTGTGTTCTGTGCTGCTATAGGTCCAGTTATTGAGCACTAAATTCCTGCATTTCAGTCTTTCCCCTTTCTACTTTATCACTTTGTCCCTGTAGAGGAATTGCACTGGCTCCTGGGGAGACTGGTTCAGGACTCCCAAGGAACAGTGTGGGGCACATAAAGGCGTATGGTGACAGGTTGAGGGTCTTGGTCCATTATTTTATTTGCTTAATACAGCTACAAAGCTTGGCTAAGCATCAAGAAACCACCACCAGGCAGTGTTGTGCCCAAGTAGCAAAAGCCCTGGCTAGTAGCCTGTCTGTTGTCTGGGTTCAGTTAACTACACTGCAGGGATTTACAGCTCTTTTGTTTAACTAGGTCAACAGGAAACTATACAGCTGTGTGCTTAAAAGACCAGAGTTTAACAGGCCTCCAGCAACAGCTGGCCAAAGACTTTATAAACGCTCAGCTCTACGGACCACATGCCAACCGGGCACAACGTAAGCAGTTTTCCTTCAGTGGGTGTGCATCTGGATTTCTCTAGGCTAAACTTGGTAATTAACATTTATCTGTGTTTCAGCAAATGATTTTTTTTCCCTTGAAAACAAGAAAAACCCAGTTAAAAAAGCTGCAGTTCAGTTTGTGGACAAAGCATGGGGTGAGTATAAAAAGCCACAGTAGGTACTACGTCTTACATAGCTGGTTTTAAAG
This sequence comes from Psittacula echo, assembly GCF_963264785.1. Lineage (NCBI taxonomy): Eukaryota > Metazoa > Chordata > Aves > Psittaciformes > Psittacidae > Psittacula > Psittacula echo. Next base: position 65,925,652 of record NC_137737.1, read on the forward strand.
TACTCTGAAAAAAAAAGAAAACCTTTCCCCCTGTTGGAAGGGTCTATCTTGCTACCTTCTAACTAACTCTAAAGAAGGGGATAGCAAGGGAAGGGTAGGAGGTCATTGCAGCTTGACTGGCTAGATGGGCCCTCCTCGAGGAGGGCATGTAAGACACAACTTGAAAAAATGACCTGAGTTTTGGTACATTAAGAAACAGTGTATGGGCCTGGAACCACGTTTGCTCAATAAACACTAATTGTTAAAACCTCTGAGCTGTTGGAAGTCATTTCAGGTATGTGTAAAACTTACTTAAAGTAGAGATGGTTCCACATGAGGACAGGGAATTAGCACCTACTTCTCATTAAAAAAAAAATGATGGAGACATGAGTGGGGACAGGCAGGGGACCTCAGTCAGTTCCCGCCACACACCCGCAGCCCATGAGGCTTGTGAGCACTGGAGGCAAAACTTACTGGTCTGTTATAGGCAGCATCTGCATTTCATTTGTGTTTCAGAAGTTAAAGCAGTGCTAGACCCTGAAGGAGACTGGTGCCCCTGCCCAGTTGAACGCAGCTATTGAATGTAAAATTATGAGGAGGTTTTATCAGCTTTCCAGTCAGTTCTGTTCTGAACTACTGCAGTAAACACTGCACAGCTGCTTCTCCAGTAGGTGGGCTAAGAAAATGGTAACTAACAGCTTTTTATTCTTTTAAGGGCAAGAAAAAAAGCAAAAAGCAGCAAGGTTTAGAAGACGTTGGCTCTCAACACAGCTTAAAATGTGAGTATGAAGACAGCTTTTTCAGAAGATGCTACCAAGGACTTTTATTGGAAGTTAGCCTCTCAGCTCAACAAATGTGTTTTCCTCCCTCGCTGCTCCATCATGACTTCACGCTGGAGCTCCAGCCAGGAGCCCCCAGGAGGCACCAACCTTCACAATACAGTGCCTGAACTGACCTCCCTGTTCTCTTCCCTCCCCCTGCTGAAGGGGAAGCTAAAGCACAGCCAGGCATGTGCAGTGACTCTGCTTCAGATCGATTTACAACAGCAGGAGCAACTACCAGCCTTGGAGAGCTGCCTCCATGAGGCAGTTCCTTTGTAGAGAATAAAAAGGCGAACAATGTTGTACTTACTCCTTTGGATCCTCCATTTCTTACAGCAGTCAATGATTTTTCCTTCACATCTCTAGAGAAAGGCTGTTCCCTAGCACCAGAGTCATTCAGCCAGCTCATGTAGCAGGCCACTGCTGTCCAGCCTGGTGGTCACACTTGAAGGAAGGTTTTTTTGCCCATCTTCAGGGAGCACCAAGTAAGCTCCATCAGTGCTCCGACTCTGTGCTGCCCACTAAACTTGCTTTATGGCAAGTTACAGCGAGAACACCACAAACCTTTAACTGCCACCAGCCCAGGCAGTGCAGTGCTCCCATGCAGGGAAGGGGCATCTCCCATTCAAGCGAGCCACCTCTCTGAATTCACAGTCTGACACAGGAAGCACTGTCCTAGGACAGAACTCTGAAACCAAGAAAACGTAGCATACACCTCCATGCTACCATGTATGTAGAAGTAAGTTTTTAATGGCTGGTTAATTATGGTATCACTACATTTTATTGCAATATAGTACTATTTAAGCACTTTTAAAAATGCAAGGTGTACAAAGATTAAATTAAGACTGTAAATTGACTAAATATTTGGTTTTTATATAAATAGGTCATAACCACACTGTGTTGACATGTAATACTGTTATAATACAACAGTTAAACTGGTGAGTCTACACAACAGAAGCTGTCTGTAATTAAACAGGAAACAAAGTTGAAAAGACCATGTTAAAACAAAAACAAAAAAAAAAACCTACTAAGATCAACAGGCTGGGATTGTAAGTAGCAACAAACATATTCACTCAGCTCCTGAGTAATTCAAGTTTTACAGTACACATTAAAAAATATCATTTCTTCCCATCAACACTATATATCCAAACCATTTGCGTTTTGCAAATTACACTGATTGAACTATGTAACAATGGGGGTGGAGGTTGGCAAGTCATCCTGCTTGACATTTGCATCACCCACATGCTAATACATCTGCCTTTTCCGCCCTTCCGTCCCACCACAAGGTAGCAGGATTTTTGGTTTGTTTTGGACAATCGTTTAAAGGACTGGTACTTGTCAATCTGGATGTCTGACATTATCAGTGATGTTTTCAACTCTTAGCTGTCTAAGAGGTTTCAAGATGGAAATTTTCTCCTAACGCTAAGTTAGAAATCATTTGCATCATGCTGTAAACTAGGAAGCAACATAAAGCAACAGACTTGTCCTTAGTACATAATTAAAATCCCAAATTCCAGTCAGCAGAGCTGGCCTACTTTCCATGTTGAATATGCCATGACACTTTTCAGGTCTTCAAATGCATAGCTAGTGTAGGTAGTCTTCCACTGTGGCGAAGGCGCAGGAGCCAATTCCTGATCGAGCCATCAATCCCAGACACTGTGACGCTTGTCCCATTGCCAGGGCAAGCGGCGGTTGCTTTGGCAGGTTGTGAGTCTCTGGGAAAGAATCACAGCAGCAGTTAAAAACACCCCATTAATTTCATGGTAATACACTGAAAACTTCAATTTCAAGCTTAAATTGTTCATACAAAATTCCTCTGTTTGCTTTTACATCAAGACAGAGCAGGAGCAAAAAAAAAAAAAAAGTGACACTTCCAAATTCCCTGCATAACACCATTATTGAACAGGACCGTTTTTGCTTTAAACAACAAAGATGACTACATTTGTTACATTAATGTGCCCCCAAAACTACCACAGAATGGTTTGGGTTGGAAGGGACCTTAAAGCTCATCCAGTTCCAACCCCCTGCCACAGCCAGGGACACCTTCCACTAGACCAGGTTGCTCAAAGCACCATCAAACCTGGCCTTGAACACTGCCAGGGATGGGGCAGGCACAACTTCACTGGACAACCTGTGCCAGTGCCTCACCACCCTCACAGTCTCATCTAAATCTACCCTCTCTCAGTATAAAAACATTCCCCCTTGTCCTATCACTACATGTACTTGTCAAAAGCCCCTCTCCAGGTTTCTTGTAGGCTCCCTTCAGGTACTGGCTGCACCTAAGGTCGCCCTGGAGCTGTTTCCAGGCTGAACAAGCCCAACTCCCTCACCCTGTTTTCACAGGAGAGAAGATAGGGAAAAACTCTTTTACTGAAGGAGTGTACATGACATCACCACACTTTGTTAATGATTCAGTCAGCCCTGTACCAAGCCCAGCAGATGGTGCATGATGGGCAGCAGTGCTCCCTGGTTCAAATGACAGGCGCTCCATACCATATATACAAATGACCCGGCTTGTATGTACTCACCTAGTATTGCACTATTAAGCACAGAGCACACAGGTTCTCTTTGTATTGGGTCAAGCTGATTTCCAACAGGGCTGCTCCAGGGATCCGAATAGGCAAGTAAACTGAACGCATCCTGTGGAAAGATGATTTTTATTACATCTTGCACCTATATGTTACTAGTGAACACAAGGACTATTTTCTTCACCCATTGATTCAGAATCACAAAGGTGATTGTCAGTGACCTTCATCAGTACAAAAGAATAAAAAGAAATGTAACAGGACTTGTGCCATTTTGAGGAAGCACTGTTTTTCCCCAACAGAAAGACAAATGGGAGTGGTATGTTATTAAGTGATGGGGGAAAAGCAAACAAACTGAAAACTGCATGCAGTCAGTCTTTGGCAGGGGAATTCTTTTCCAGAGCCATCTTAGATCAAGGTAAACTGATTAACAGAGTACCAAAGAGCACATTCTGGGCATCTGTATCAATCCTCTTTCTCATGGATCATTATCATTAGAGCTGAAAACAGCACTTTGTTTCAAGAGGCCAAGTTACATGGCCAGAAATGAGACAGAAGTGCTAAATTTATCTCTGGGTTTAACTGTAGCACAGCATGGAAGTATCTTCCCTGTGAATGTGCTACACAGGCAAGGCAGGAGACAGTGCTGTATCACAGCTGAGTAGGACACTGCTCTCAGACCACAACAACAACAAAATTGCAGAGTTAAAGCAGCACAGTACTGCCATGCCACATGCTGAGGGAAGATTCTGCTGGGCAGCACAATTATTCCACTTAATGCCACAATTTCCAGGTTAAATATACCTTGAGCATCTTCTTATTTGCTGTGTTTTTCCCACATTCTCTTCTTAGTTGCTCACTCATGGCTTGCAATTCTCTTCCAAAATGGATCATCCTTTCGATGGCCGCCTGGCTGCCACCACACAGCTGACGTCTCAACTGACTTGAATCTACTTCTGCAAAAATGACAGCGTCATCATCACCCCAACAGAGCTAACCATAACAATCTACGGATCTACAGAACCTGCACTGATTTCACTCAAAAGGCATGTGTCTTCTCAGAGAGAACACTGGGCCAGAGACCTTGGCATAATGTACCCCTGTTCCAAGTACTGCCTAACTGCTCCTCTGTGATCATTAAGAGGCTTATGGTTAACTAAGGGCAAAGGCTGTCTACACGTGCTGTTTATTTTGCAATGCTGAATTTTAAACTAACCTGACCATAAACCAAATTTTACCCTAAAATCTTATGGGAGTTTAAAATTAATAAAGACAACAATAAGTTCTGCTTTTTTAGTTCTTTGGCATTGCACTTCTAAAGATACACCAAAGCCAGAACTGATAATAATGCAAAGTAAGACCACCTGAACTCCCAAACAGACAAGATGTTGTTCATACTCCTTGTAGAATACACTAGCTTAATAATTTTGATATTTCAGGCTTCTTCTGTAATTAAGCAGAACACTGCAATCGATTTCTTTACTGTTTGCTACAATGTTCCCCAGCACTAGTGATTTTAAAAGATATTAATGCAGTTCATGACCAGTAAATCAACCTTTGGCTCTTCCCAAAGTTCTGCCTTTTTTAAATTTACAGCTAAAGCAGTCTGTTAAAAACAGACAAACAAAAGGGGCATTTATCCATTCCTTGCTTTCTGTCATCAGTGGAATCAAGTTCTGAATCAGAGTTTGACGTACACCGTAATTACCAAACCATTCTTGTTCCTGATTTTAACACTGCTCTCTAGTGACGTATTCTAACCACTATTTCAAGCAAGGATTTGTAAGGCCTCTTTTACTTTTTTCTTGGATGTGAGCTTATCACCTCTGGAAAAAACCTCCCTACTTAACACTACAGCCACAGCACTAAGGAGAATATACAGACATTTCAAACAGCAAAAAAAGCACCAAAACAACCACCAAGCTCAAACTGTGGGGTGTAAACAATGTAGGCTGAGGAGCCACATTTCTTTTTTTACAAAGGTGAAGCACCCAGAAATCTTCAAGAAGTGGTGTTTGTTGCTGCTCTCCAAACTAGGACATCACTTTCCACAGGTAGAAAACAACTACATTAAAAAGCCAAGCCAAACCACAAACAACTCTGCGCCCTGTGCAGCCGCTTCACGTCTGTCACGGCAAGCCTCTGTGGAAAAGGCTGCAAGAGAGTGAAAAAGTGGTTTGTTTTCTCTGTCACAGAAATGAGGCCTTGTTATTAGCCAGTTGCAGAGCGTAATGCAGGGAACACAGGCTGGCAATTTGCATCTCCCCCCTCCAGGGCTGTAGCAGAGTTACATTTGCTTCTCAACAGCTTGCTGGTATCTACCAGCAAAGCTGCATGAGCAGCTGCTTGTCAGAACTGTTCTTGGTGTTCACAGGTGTCTGTGAGCACTGCTGCTTCCTGAAAGCTTACCAGTGATGCCCCAAGTCACACATTTCATTTAAACTACCCCTTAATTGATGCCTGTTTAAATCAATTGTTTGAGAAGGCAGTTCTGCAACTGCAGAACCAGCTGCACTTCTTCAGATACAGCCAGCAATAACAACCACTCTCTGAGCTCCAGCCTGCTTGCGCTGAAGTGATCTTGACTGCATGGTAGCCAACAGAATCACAATACCTTTTTGTGGTGTGCTGGCAATCAGAGGGTATTTAAACTCGCTTGTCACTGACCAAACAGGTATGGCTGAGCATAAAGCAGGGTTAAGTGAAACAAAGTTATTTTTTAGACCACAACTATGTAAATCAGGATATTGGGGGGGGGGGGGGGGGGGGGGCAGAAAACACTTTTTTTATATATATATATATCTCAGTTCCCAAACATGGCTCTTTTCTTGAGCATCTCATATTTGCACTTTGAATTCTTCAATATAAGTGATACAGAATTTCTACCCTTACTGTCGAGTGCAAAGGTGCTATGAGAGGGTGCTAAAAGGGCTAAGGGAAGAGGCAGAAGCAATCTGCTGACCCTAACCCAGGCATCCTACACAACAGGGTGTTTCTTCTCTTTCCTTTGACACTGATGCTAGTTTCAATATCCATGAGCTAACCAATTTCCCCTGTTGTCACACTGGCACTGAACCACCTGAATTAGTGGTTGTAAAATTTACATCTAACAGTGACAAAACAAACAAAAAATTAAGATACTAGCTGATGCCCCTGATTTTCAAGGTGGGAAGCATTGCAAGTAAAAACATAACCTTGTTGCCATCACTTAATAAAAATGTAAGAAATATCACTGCAGACCCATTTCTGTGTCACATTCTTCCATTTCGTGATCATGTTTAGAACTACCATTTAGGAAGCCATTGGATGAAGTCTCAGCAACCCCATTGGAGTAGTGATCTGTTTCCATGTCTACATCATTGCTGCAAAGAGAGTAATAAAAGTTTTACTCATATTTAAGCATTTCAGGTTATCTTCTTCACGACTTCAGCATAGTACTTCCTCATCTTGGCTACTGAAAGCTGCTCTTAAATGTTACCAAGTTTGAGCACAGCTTTTTTCTATAGCAAGTAGCACTACCAGAGCACCAGGGACATTTGAAAGCACTCTCTACTAACATTCACGTTCAGTAAAATAACATTTTCAGATACTGAAAAATTAAACATGTTCATTATTCAGGAATAGTATAACACTTCCTAAATACATACCAAAAAGTTCATACCTTGTTCATACATCTGTATATACATCTGTACATAAGACTGGAGAAAATGCATTGAGAAAATACACCATTCTCACTTCAAAAAGCAACTGAATAAAACCAACCCAAAAAGCAACCCACAGTTAACTCTAGATACAGCCTACTTTGAGAATATCGTATTTAGATAACTCTTTTACAAAAGCCTTGATCTCTTATTTACCTCTCATTTACTGTCATTGAAATGACAGGGGAAAATGAAATAAAACCCAAAGCAAATACTAAGTAAGCAATGACACTGAAGAGATACTCAAGAGGCAAATTCAGAGTATACAACTGCTCATCACACTTTGCTCACAGCAGGTCATAAAAGCAATGTTAGAAAATGCCAGCATGGTTTTGGGGACTGAGTTTTCTTTGCCTGTTCTATTTTGACATGGAGAATGACAACTGAAAACCTCTTACAAGACCAAAAAGATTCAATTTGAAAGCTTAATATCTTGCTTCTAAGCAACCAAAAATATCCAGCTTCCTTTGAGGAAGGAAACCACACAGCCTTTCTGACTGGACAACACTGTGGCCAAGGAACTGTCTTACTCCTTTGAGAAGTCTTAAAGTTGCCTTGACACTGCCAGACTTCTTGGCAGAGGCAATTGCTGATACAAACACAAATCACAAAGTAGTAAATTGTTACTCTTACTTTCTCCCCCACTATCATCACTATTCAACTGAAATACTTTTTGTTAACACTACTGCATCATCACATCTTAGCTGGTAGTTTTGGGAATCCATCTTGGCCAAGTACTGTTGTATTTCACACCAAATGAGTCTCTGCTGCATCTTTGCAACCCGAAGCTTAATATTTACTGGCTATGAATAACTGTATTAACCCTGGGTAACACATCTATTTTCATTCTCTGAATCAAATGTGTTTGTGCAAGTGACAATGACTGCAGCAGACAAACTATTCTTGTGTGTGCAATGGAAGGGAGTCCAGATTTCATATGCATCTCAGTTGCGTGTACTTTGCAGATACCACCACAAATGCAAAGTATCTGGAAAACATTTCATTACCTGCCTGCAATGTTCTTAAGTCAATGTCAGTGGCTCAAATTAAAATCCCAAGAGCCAGAGAGCTAATCTTCATTAGAAAGTGCCAGAGTTAATCTTCACTACACAACTTCAAAACTGACCATAAATAGATATAAACAAGGTAATTTATTTTTGTCCATTGCATTTCTTTAACCAAACAGGAAAAAACAAGTGTGTTGAGCTTAAGAAATTACACCAAAACCAAAGCACACTAGAATGATCGCAAGGCTTTGGCCCCTTGCACTAAATGTTTTAACTGTCCTTAAGAAACTGAAATCACATCAGAACTCGCTGACAACTCTTCTCTGTAATACAAGCACATGGACAACACAAGCCTTAACGCAAGTTAGAAGCATCTGAAGTTTATTCACCTGGAATAGCTGTTAACCTGCTGTGATCTTGATACATTTATGTTGTTGAGCTCTGGTACATTCAAGTTGGCAGTTGTGTGTTTACTGTGACAGTAAGATTGATGCGCTTTATTCGATATTACTCCATTACTGCAACTACTTTCAAACCCTGAAAGAAAGTTTTAATAATTGTAATCATCTACAAACTTAGTTGTAAGTACCCATCTACAGACGTGAAGTAAGTACATTGGCAAATCTAGAGTTTCCTGACCAGGAACAAATAAACGCAAAGACTTAGTCCCCGTGATTCAGGTATTTGATCCTCTAAGGCTTCTACGGTGCAGATGTTAAGCATTATTTAACAAGTGCTAACACATACATGAGAAGGTTTTCCAGTTGTACTTACACCAGGAAAACAAAAAACTGCATCAACATACAATGATTTTTTTTTTTAGAACTTGTACATTGTTTCCAAAGGTCTGAAGATCTTTTCTAGGCCACAGTAATGATCATGAATGGAAGCAGACATGCATCTTCGTAATTCCCAATCACATAATTCTCTTGATAAATATGCAGTAAAATTCAGCGCTGAAAATACATGTTGCTACACTTAAACACTACCTCCCCATCCTTCCCCGTATAATTATTTTAATTGTTATTGTGCTTTGCTAAATGAAATTACACCATGCTGTGAAATTATGATGTCTGGCTAAAATCTCTTCTGACCCTCCTAAAATGTAATCAAGAAACTACTATTTGAAGCAAACATGCAATTACCAGTTCCATCGAGCCCAAAAGCAAGAGCTCCCTAGTATCTTCTAATACAGAAACAGGTCCCAGGAAAGGCTTCTTATAAACAAAAGAGTTACTGCCACTCAGGAAATCCCAAGCCCCAATTCTAATAATACATTCATCAACTTGCTTATTAAGTGGTGCCTCTATTTTCAAAATTAGAAAGTTACTTTCTACCATACATCCCAATAACCACCTGAAGAACAAACACGAAGTGTGAGTAGACCTCTCTTCACACACGATAGCAGTCTTGACACAGAGGGACGAGAAGCAAAGCTGCTGCCTTGCCAAGGGCAGCAGGTATTCTGGTGGCCAGGGTACACTGGCTTCCTACCCAATCCCACTGAGAGAAAAATGAAAGAGAGACCCAAATCCAGTTTGGATTTAAGAATGAAACAGAAGTGAAAGTTGATGTTCTCTACTACCTTAAGAGTCCTTGGTTCAAAGACTACACATTCACATACCATTTCAGTATGTCTAAATTCCTCTCTGCAGAGGTGCTTTGGAAGGGATCACCCCCAGAGGAATGGGGAAGCTCTGAACATCCATGGCTTCCCACTGAAGCTTTACCACCACCAAGGCACTCTCAGAACTCTTTCAACTGTGCAGAATAAATATGGCTGCCAGCAGAAACTCTTTTACCAGAAGCTAGGTGGTGGCATTTGGTATTTCCTACACAAGAGCAGGTGTTCCTACTATTCCCTAAACACCACAGAGAAATGGATCATATATACCACTTACTGGACTGAAATCACCTTGCCCAACCCTTAAATTATCATTGAAAGGACACAGAAATTTGTGTCAGAACCTTCCATCTCCCAGAAGCAAGCTCTTCTTAGAACCAGTCACAACCTACTTTGCAAACCATTAGTAAAACCAAGAGCACATGCAAAAAAGATTCATTTCTATTTATACAATTTCCATTTCCCCAGTGACTGAGAAATGCCTATTTTAATAACAAAATTATAATTTTATGCAAAGCATTCAGTATCAACTCTTCAGCAAAACAAATTGTCAGCCTAGTGCGTATCTGTTAACTTCTCCCAACACTTCATTGTAAAAAAACCCCAAAACCTCCATGGTGTGGTATATTCCCCACATTAACTTACCAGGAAAGTGCGTGCTGCTCCCTTTTCCTGTCGCCAAATTGTGAATATTCATTCCATGGCTGGGACTCATGCTAGGACTACTGAATGATCGTGGGCTAACAGGGTAACTATCTTGAGATTTTGGACTGTGGCCTCCCAAACACCGCACTTCACTGTCTGTACCATTCACCATCTCTATGAACTGGCGCACCCTAAACAAAAGGCAAAAAAGTTAAGCTAATAAAGCAATTTACACATTTCAATTTACCAATGACAGCAATGATTTAATTTTAGCATTAAATACACAAAAAGTCTGACTCAGCAAAATGCTGGATATCAGTCACCCCAAACATCAATAAGCTTTGGAGTATTCAGCCAAAAATACACAATTACAAAGTCTGTGAGGGAGAACAGGAATATTATCCTTCAAGACCAGACTTTGTCAGTAAGTCCTCAAAGTTCAGAGAGCTGAACTGCACTTTCTTAACTATTTTATTTTATTGGCAGGGGCAAGGTTATTTCTTGAGAAGGCTATGTCATTACCTTGTCATGTCTGTCATTTCTCTCAAAGTAAATGAGAACATAGTTTTGACTGTCTGGAACAATAAGCTTTGAGTAACTCTTAACATTAACCATTTGCACTAGAAAACAGTCTGAAAAGCAAGCTCACAATACAAACCTTCCCTTTAGAGGCTGTTGCTCTTTGTTAATTTTGTTTTAGATAAGGAGGTTTTGCTATGGACTTTAAGGAAGCTCAGAACTGCTGCTTTATGTTTTAGGCTTGGATAGCCTCAATAGAACAGGCGAATTTAGGCAGACGGGTTGAGAGAAATCTAACATAGAATTGATGTTACTGAGTGAAGTCTTTCATCAGAATGTTCACATTTTGTGAATTCTTTGGCAAGTTTGCAGTACTACCACATGAATTCTGTTCAGCTCTTAAGCATGACAGACTTCAAACACATTCCAAGTTACTTAACATTGAATTGAAGTGCTTTGTTCTTATAAGAGATAAGAGATTTTTTTTCTGGAATCTTTAACACTACCAATGTGATACAAAATTCTGGAGGATCAGTGCAGCTGGCAAGTAAAAATGCCAGAATGAAGGTGACTATTGCATGCCTGGGAAGCCAAGAGAACTCTTTGGGATTACGGAATTTCCGCAGTATTAGCCAGTGGTTTCTAGTAAAGTGACATGGAGTGAAACAGCTCATTTAAACTGGTCTTTAAAGTCGGTTACCCATTTGGAGGAACAGATGAGCTTATGCCAACAGGACTCTTAACCTTCTTCAACATGACACCATATCAGTTTGCAGTTTAAATTTTACATGACACCCAAACTGATTAAAATTGATCTTAAAAATCACAAAGCTTAGTTCTAAAAAACAAGTCTACAGTGAGATGTGAATTATGCTGCAAAACAGGACCTTGATGACAAAACCTAAACATGTAGCAAATAATACAGCATAAAAAAGTGAACTATACACATTTTCTAAAAAATGCTGCTTAACTCTGTTTAAATTTCTGTGAAAGCTTTAAATGAGTAACTGTCTTGTCTCAGAAGGTACTGTGCCATCTATAAACACACATCTGTATAATTTGAAGACTCACTTTAATGCAAATAAGAGATTAGGATTTCTTTCTAGTAAACTTGGATACAACTGTTGTGTTGTTTCAATGGCTTCTCCCATTCTTCCTGCTAAAACCAATTTCTGAATTCCTGTTCACCAAAAAACAAATAAGAGATTAGGATTTTTTTCTAGTAAACTTGGATACAGCTGTTATGTTGTTTCAATGGGTTCTCCATTCATCCTGCCAAAACCAACTTCTGAACTCTGCTCACCAAAACCAACATCAGTTAAATGGACAGCTATGGATTCATACATGTAAAATAACAATTAAAAGATACTGCAACCATCAATCAACAAGGTTTTTTCCTCTTAGAAAAAAAAATAAAAATAAAAGTGTAAAGAAAGATCATGCTTCCTCAAAGTGTTTGACAGGAGAACTTAAGAACTGCGCTCCACCTGCATATATCTAGGTGAGCACTCAGTATTTTTATTTTTTGCCAGCATATATCTGCTTTGTACTCAGATTGCACGCTTAGATTAGGTTAAGATTGCAGACACTCTTCTGCTACTTCTCATTTTCATGCTTTTACGAAGTAACACAGTCCAAGCTATCATCGCCCAAGAATATCCAAACTTTGTCCCACTCCCACAGGTTCAATTTTGACTAAGAAAAACAAAATTTAGTCTCTTCTCACCTACAACACACACTTCCAGTCAGGTTGCAGTTGACTAAACCTTTCCATACCAGTCCCTGCATTAGTTGATGCTTATATTGCTGTAACTTAGCACAAGTTGCGAACAGCTTCACAGCTCTATCTACCAACAGAGAAACAGATCCAGAATGAAAAATAGCCCAAGCAATGGGTTATTTTTCAACCAGAGCAGTTTCCCCATGTGGTATGTCATGCAGTCACACAAATGCTTGTGTTGTACAGCGGGGATTTCAACAAACAGGGGAGGCAGTGTTTCATCAGGCTGCCAAACAACACTGCCACAGCAAGTTAGAACTGAATTGCTGTTAGTACTCTTTGTCCTCTTCCCCCTCACATCTGTAAGCAGGAAAACTCGAATCTGATTTAACTTACAAAGCATTCTCTAAACTCTACCCCTTTCCAGTCAAGATGAAAATCTAAACGTTTGTCAAGACTGTTTTATATTCCTGCTTGTGACTGACCATTAGCTCTCACAAACACTCATTTAGAGACATTACACACATTTGTTTAAGACAGATCACAATTTTCCATTCAAGAGAAAGACAACAGGTAATTTATCACACTCTGTTACATCAAACAAGTTCCAAAGCGTTAGTGTGGAAGTTGTTCTTAACCAGATGTTCATATGTGTGCAAGTTTACACTACAGCAAAAAACTGTACTATGTAGTAGTGCTGAAAGGAAATTCTACAGTGATGCTTAAGAGAAAGCTTTAGGTAATATTTGTTTAAGGGAGGTGAAAAAGGATGCAACATGCTTTCCAGCCTTACTTTGTCTATTTTTAATGGAAGCTAATTCTTCTAGCACAGTCTGGTCTGTGGATCTGGCGAATGCCTCTGCTGTTGCACAGTATCCATGGTGAACTAAGTAAGATGATACCATTCTAAAAGTAAACAAAAACAAAACCCAGAAACACACATTACATACAAGTACAGAGATCAAGAGCTTCTTGAATGTAAAAACCCCTTCTTTCTGAAAAAAAGTGACTAAATAAATAATTCTACTTGAAATTCGGAAACTTCCGTACAAGTCATGCAAACGTAATTCAGTGAAGGGCCAGTACCTTCTTCAGATCACTGCACAGAAAAACCATTTTAAAAAAAATCTATGTATCATTTGATTATGATGAATTTTGAATTAAAATGATTCATCACCCAAAAGCAGGCTCAATTAAAATAGTACCTGCTAATTAAGCGTCTTTGTTTGCTCATGACATATACTGAAGTTAAATATCTGCACGCTGATCATTTGTTTTCACTGAAAAAACAAGAAATGCAAAAGCACACCACCATATTTCCAAGTGAGACACTAATGAGCCACAATTTAACCTGGCATGCCAAAGGCTGAGTACACAAAGGGAAATTTCCAGAGCCCAAGGTATTAAAACTGCCCATTAAAATCACGTCAATTTTTTTTAACTCCCCACTGCACATGAGATAGGGCAAATCAGAATGGAAGGCTTACACTCATCATTATGAACTCTTAATTATTAACGATGCAGAGAACTCTTCCCCAAACATCTATTCATGCTCAAATTTATAAATGTTTATCAACCTGTTAACAAAACCATCTGTACCAGGTTTTAACACTACCTGTACTTTTTTTGCACAGTAAGTACAATGCTTTAAAAAATTCTGGAATCATGCAATTAATAACTTTTTCTCTTTTTTTAAATTAACAATATTCAAAGCCTTACTTCTGAATCATTGTTTGCCATTCTCCTTCTCGATCTCCTATTGGAAATCTGTCAATCTGCGCTTGAATTTTGGTTCTCCATTCTCGCATGTAGTCTTCAATATCAAACACAAATGGGTGCTGTCCAAAATTAGCATCCACAACCTCTCCTGGTGTCTGAAGCCCTACTGTAGGGTACAAGTTTGGCTGCAAGAAATTTTTTAATTAGTTTTTTCCTCTTATTCTAAAGGCCCACTTTTCTTTTTTTTTTTTCATCCCTGTAATAATATCCCCACCGCTACCAGTAGTGTGATGCAGCAAATACCTCCGGATCATCTGTCCAGCAGTTAAAGCAACTCCTACCAATCTAGCAATACAATGACTGACTAATTTTATTCCCAGTAGTCACAATGACTTTTTTTTATTTTGAAATATGAGGGCCTTACTGATCATTCTCTTTCTAGTCAGGAAATTCACTTTTTAAACTGTGCTAAAGTTTACAACTTCTGGTTTCAATTTTACAAGATACTCAACACCAGTTTTTAAATTCTTTTTAAAGACCAGACTTTTTCTTTTAAAAAGAGAACAAAAATTAAACTTACAAAGTGGGCCATTTTCCTTTTGGGGTGAAATACTTAAAACATCGCTGAATTTTAGTGGTAAGAACTGACAGGATAGAGAACTCATTAGCCTCAAAGTCCAAGTGTGGCGCCTAAAAAGAACTGTGACAGTGCATTGAAGTTCTCATGAATTCCTGGACTTGTATCTACAAAAAGACTTTAAAGCATTTATTGTTGTCTCAGTTTAATTTTTGCTCAGAGATCAGGTCTCGGTGCAAATCTGAAATACACCAAATACGAGAAAAGTAAAATCTGCCTGCTGGGATTCATGTAACTTTCTTAAATGCAGCTAAGCACCTCAGCAACGGCAATGCAGTCAGTTGGGATTTTGGGTGGCTGGGGTTTGTTGCTGTTTTTTAATTTATAAATTAATTCACACCACATCATATTCACACCACAATCAACAATGGTATGGTATACTGGTATGCTGATCTACAGAACTATATCCTACATAAATTAAAGCTATCAATAAACAAGTGACCACCAACACAGATCAGTAGGAACACTGAAGCTCACTGAAATTAAAGATAGTCTGGTTGTCAAAACCATGCCCAAATCAAATCCTGCCACTTCCCCACCACCCCTTTTTTAATAAACCTTGCTCACAGTGTTATCTAGTCCAGACTAACCAACAAAGCACAAGTCTCAAATCTTTTAATGAGATGAAAACAACTGATTTTAATGAGGAGGGGTCTAGGTTAAATCTTCAGATTAGAGTGTAAGTTTTCCTGTGCTGGTACCACGTGCCATCAAGGAGCCCTGCTGGTATCCCACAGGTCCAGGACAGCAGCAGTAAGCTTCCTACACAAAGCACTCAACCTTGTGGTGGAGCTGGGAGGTGCCCTGAGTTACTGACTTAATTTTTCCTTAATATTTGTCCTTGACGCATAAGGCCATAGCAAATGGGAGTCACTGGCCAGATGGAAATGGATCACACACTTCACCCTAACCAGATTAAATGAGAAATTAAGTGGATGAAGAGAAAAGATAAAAATCCAACAACAGTCAGAAGTGCAGCATTATGCCAGGACCAGTGGCATGGAGAACACATTTCTAACAACTTCAAGGAAATTACAATTTAATTGACAGAAAAGCTAGACAACTTCAGGTATCCCCAAGCTTGCTTTAAAAAGTAACAAACCAAAACTTTGACATGTTTGACCCCATGGAGTAACCAGTATAGAGAAAGATTCTGAAAATTAGATATCAAGGATGAGTTACAGTCACCATGCGTTAAGTAGCCAGCCTTTCTGTGTATGATACACAGCTGAACACCCACATGAACCATGCTCATGTTTAATATAGCTTCCACTTTGTATGTAACGCCTGTATATATCAAAGTATGTAACAACTACTTGTATGCATTATTTCCTGCTACACTTCCATTAGAAGTGCCTGTCAAAACCTGAGAAGAAAAACTCCTGTGAAAATCAGTTTAAAAACAAAAAAAATTTGGCTTTCATTAACAAATCACCACTTAAATGGTGAGGAAAAATTTATTATATTAAATTGGTTAAGATGATTATCACAGTACTTCCAAGAAACATAAGGTAAACACAAGTTACAACTGAAACATCTGTTTACAATATGAAGGAAAGCTGTTTGAAAATGCACTTCTCTTACCGGTAGATCTGTGAAAGCGATGCCTGTAATGAAGAGAAAATTAAGATTAATTTTCATGTCTGGATTCTTGCCTCATTTTCTTAAGTGTATCATTACATGTTCAGAAAACTCACTCAAACCATCTCAGAAATAAGTAGTTAAGGATAGTGACATCAGTGATGCTTAGGCACAACTAATTTGCTTGAGTAATCAAGAGCAATACTGGCAAAAAGTAGCTGTCATTCAAAAGTACTCAATTTGCCCTCAATTTTTCAACAAAGGACATAAGATTTACCAAACATCATGCACATACACAGATTAGAAAGTATGAAAATTCTGGCTACAGAATAGAGGCACAATAAGAATATCTGAAGATATGTCTTCACTTGCATGTCTTGATGCTGCAACAGCAAGATTTAATGATGTCTTTTCTTGTTTGCTATTACTTTTCTTCACAAGTACATATGATCTTCACATGAGTAGCATGTAATACTCCAAACCAGTATGGTAAATGTTTCATTCTAATCCACGCCATGGCATTTTAGTTTTCAAATAGAGTAGTTTACTATCTTGTGTTATTACAAGCATCCATCTACCGCTAAAACCAACGCAGTGATTTTACTGTCTCAGGATTAGAGAAAAATCTGACCTCTATACACTTCAGGAACTTCAAGCAATTTTAGAGGGGGAAGTGGGGGAGCTTTCAGTTAAAAAGTAAGTATCAGGAAATCTCCTTCTGGCAGAAAAATTACAATAGTATTTCATAATTTCCTTTACTGTTGCAAGTATTTCTTTGAATTTATTTTTTCACAAGTGCATAATGACTGAAATCCACTTATCCCTTCAAACTCTTCTTTATTTTATATCATTGCCTTTTCAAATTTAAGATTAAAACAAAGTTTTTAACCTCTGGTCCTAAATTCCACCTCTTCTTTCCACCTCCATTCTTCACCAAGATTGCAAACATCAAGAGCATCTAGATTCCTTACTCACGTCTGATACAAAAGAATATAGACCGAATCCATTTCCTCCCATCACATGTCAAAGCTAACATGTCACTCATTGCCTCTTCACACCCTAACTTTTTATAAACTTCCTGTTTGGCACATTTTGACATCCAACTTGCTCTTTTCCAAAGTAACCATGGCAGTAGGCAAGACATATAAATGATAATTGATGACTGAGTGACATCTAGGTATTGGTGTTTTGGGGGGGAGTTTAGTTTCCAGGTTTGTAGGGGTTTTCTGTTAGTGGTGACGGATTTTTTTTTAACCCAGAATTTCACACTTGCGTAAATAATTGCTTAGCCCTTTTTGCAGCATCAAATCCCAAGCTGAGCCAGAGATTTCCAGTACTCTAAGACTGCACCTGTAGCCCAAAGAAGAAACATAAATGTCCTCAAAGTCACGATCATGTAAGAATTCTGGACAAATAGCAGAAACAACTCAGCAAGACAGCCACAAATTCTAATTTCTTTTTCCCCTAAACAATTTCTTTTTCCCCTTAAGAATCGATTTTCCTCTGACAGAAATTCAAGCTAGCAAAGCCCACCACAGCAGAACAGCTGTCAGGTTTCCTTCTGAAATCCATAAAGTGTTTGTCAAACTCTGTCTATGACAGATGACATCTTACTAGCCTCTCCTCACCTATGCCATTCTGTTCTCCTCTAAAAAGAGATTTTAATCACTTGGAGTGACTTTTTCATATTTGGCCTAATCCAGTTGGCTTTAAGACTTCCACTAAAAGAGAAGGTTTCTGTTCCTCCCTTCTTCACTCTTCCATGCGTATGACCAGAACTGTAGTCAGAAAACCACTGTCTCTTTAGTTGACCAATGATCTGATCCAACCTACCTGCAGGCACACTGCTACTAGTTCCAAAATGGGAGTTCAGATTTAATCCAGTTAAAGTCAGGGTAAACACAACATGAATCTATTGTCTTCCATTTCAACATATACCCTGAAACAAGGCCAAAAGACACTACTACACAGTGCATGGTTAAAGTGTACCACTGCCATAGCTGTCAGTGTATTAAGTGCAGGTATATACACTTACTCAATTTAGAAGAAACATTAAATTATGATAGAATCACAGAAGTAATTACTTGGAATTGCCCTTTGGAGACACCTAAACCCTGCTCTGAGCAGAGGCAGGAAACTCCAAAGTTAAATCTGTTTGCTCAGGGCCTAGTAGATATTTTTCCCCTTCTTTCTTTACACTCTGTATCTTTGCTCACTAAACTGCACTAAATCATGGAATTATTATATATACACTGCACCAAAAAATCTTAACTCTACCCCTTCCTTGTGTCTTCAAACTCAAAAATTCTCTTTCAGTCTTGCATAATACTAAAATTTGCCACAAGAATTTAACAGACTTAATTTTAGCACAACTTGCATAATTCATGGCTTTAGCCCAACTATGCCTGACTCCAGACTGAGAATCCAAAAGACACTGTTCTCCAACATATGCTCAAAATAATACCCATACAAGGTAAGGTTTTAGTGAAGGCTAAGTGTCCTTCATACAGCAGCAATGAATTTTAGCTATATCCATTCTCCATTTCTCCAATTCTCTTATTATCTATTACCTTATAAGCATCAAGTATTATCTGAGGATTTAGTAATGGAGTGCACAAATGTAGGCCCTGTGGAATGAGGTATTATGACAAATCCTTCCAAATTCACACTCAATGTTACTGCAAGTGGCACATAAGAAATTGTTCTTCCCAATTCTTTACTTAGTAGTCATGTAAGACTATCAAAAGAACTATTCAAACGCTTTGTTCCTGACATGAACAGAGTCTCAGATTTACAAGACTTACAGACATAGTATTATCATTAACGGTAATGTTTCTCCATACCCAAGCTGTGTCCATTCTTTGTGTAGAAGCAGGTATTATTGATAAGGTTGACACAACAACCAATGACATCACCCGTAGTAAACGTTGGGCCATAAGGTTGTCCAGTTCCAGAGGAACAGAATGAATGTCCATCATCTCCATGGTAACCATATGAATGTTTATCCCAACCTAGAGAACAAAGCATTTGCAATTTATTCATTTCCTTTATTATGAAATAATGGAAAGACTGTGTTAATACAGTTAATTACTATGCTCAGCTTTCTGCTTTCTAAGATTTCTTATCTAAAAAATCTATTTCATTTTTAAAAAAATGACAACTTCTATCAAAATGGCTGAAAAGGTAATTCCATTTGTAGTAGGTAACAGGTAATGCAAATTCAGATCACACATTTTTCTCTTTCACAAAACTGGCAACTTCAAAAATATAATCAGCTACAATGTGGAAATTTGAAAAGCTATATGCAGATCTGACATGTCCCAGTAAAACAGTTAAGATTCTCCTGTTCTCCCTTTCATCTTGCAGAACTATTGCTGCCATATGTCATAATCAAATTTTTCCTGGCTAAAACCCAAACATGCATCTCTGGGGAAACACATTTCTACTCTTGATCATTCGCAATGACTATTCAGCAGCAAGCAGTCTCTGCGTAATAGCAGAATCTCCAGACTGTAGTGTCACTAGCTTTGCTGCCCTGAAAATTAAAAGAAGGAAAAAAATATTATCAATACAGGTTAAACTCACAACCAGCAAGCAAATCATTATGTATGCAAATATGGTGGTAATTCTGCAGGTGAAGAAGTTGCAGAACCAGTTAAGAAGCTTCATATTGTTACACTACTCAGTGAAATTCACAACAAGCAATTTTAGTCTGAGCTTATTTGAAAATACCTGTCCACACTCTCTGCAATTCAATACTAAACAAAAACACTTAGAAAAGGAGTAAACTGTCAGGCACCACATAATCTTCCTAACAGGTCTATTAAATGCCTATTCAAAATAATATAAAGCATGATCTTTAACACAAATTGCCAAATTTCATAAACATATGCACACATTCTAACTATAAGAAGTTATACTGACAACTCATTTTTAAAGATTAAAAGGTTGCAGGTTAATTCTTCTATCAAGCTTCTGCCTAACAGGTTAATTTGGAAGTCTTTTTCATACTTAGGCCCTTAATCTGTATGATCGGTAGCTTCAGCTGGCACCACAGTAAGCATCTCTCAGTAAATTAAGTCCCCCAAATTACTGCAGTTACATTGATAAGCAGTATCGCTGGTAATTATTTGCAACGCATCCTAAATCATACTCAAAATAACTTAATGTCACAAACTAGTAATTCATTCCCCCTTAACTGGGCTCACAGTGTAACTACTGTCATCATAAAGATCTTCACCAGAAAATTTGCGTGAGAAAGTAACAATGCACAAGAAAGAGAATACAGATACTCTGAGGTCAATTTAACATGATTTTATACTTGGCTAATAGTAACAATCAAAAAAAAAAAGCCAGTTGGTGCTTTGCTTGGTTTTTTGTTTATTTATGTTGGTGGTTGGTTGGTTGTCTTAAACATTTAAAGATCAACTGAAAAAACAGCATATACACACAACTTCTGTAAATACTATGCAGAGATACTGCAGAGAGCTGTTAACAAGACAGCATCATTGACCGTGCAAGTCAATGTTAAAAATTTGTCTGCTAAAAAGTATCTGCATAATGTTATAAATATATATGTTATAAATTAACACAAAATTGTGGGAAATAGTACAGGAGCAAACATACAGTAAAAGCTGAACTTTATTTTAGCTGCAAGCTGTACATAACTCAAACGACATATACAACACAGAGATGTTATGCTACACTGTTGCTTACCAGAACCTTCCTATCAAAGTCAAGCATATTTAAAAGAAGAACCACAATTAACCAACATAAGTAACTTATGTAATGAAAACTGGAACATACCTGGTAGTCTGTTCATGTTCACACCCTGCGCTGACAGCCCAATTCCCATGTAACTGTAAAAATGAAAGAACAAAAGAAATGTATCTCTTTCTTATAAAACTATGTATATGTATGGGGGTATCGCTAAGAAACACTGTGCTGATTAGTTATATACCAATAAAGCTGCTGAGGGGTCATTTAATATGCTGAGTGGCATAGCAGCAAGGAAAGTGAAAAGTAATTCCTAGTATATATGGTTTGACACAGACAGATTCTGTCCTTGCAGGAAGCAATGAAAACGTCCTTCTCTTTTAGGCATCCTGGGTTATCAATAGAGAATACTGATATTAGGCATAAAGTATGAACAAAAACATCAAAGCCCATGCCTTATTTTGAAAGTAGGTATAAAGCTATACACATCATATTTCATCATGCCTAATCATGTTTTGCATATAATCTGAAATGAGTAATTTTACAAAATAGATGCAAACCTGCATTATTTCTGCACCAAAATGCATTCTTAGCATAGCACTTACAAAAAGATCACACTAAGCCATTAAAGGCCTGGATCATAGAGCAGAATGCCATCTTGAGACATTCACCAGCAGTGTTACTTAACTGTTGGGAATCTGTTGACGAACTAACAAGGCACAATATTTTACTGTACTTACCCATAATCTTAAATCTAAAAAGTTACAGCTAGGCCAATAAAGTCCAAAAGTCAGCCTTACAAAACGTAGTTTTAATAAAGTCATATCCAGCATAATTGTTATCAATTTGATAGCAAGTACTGGAAAGGTAAAAAAAAAAAAAGAAAACAAAAAAATCATCTCCCCACCCCAAAATCACACTATTTGAAGTTAGTAGAAACAATTTTGCTTCTGTTCCACAAACAAAAGTAATTTCATGATCAGGATGACAAGAACTCAAAAAGAGAAACAGCATAATGCTTTAAGGCTTTCACCAACGCCCCCAAGCACAAATTAAACCAACCCCCCATGAGACTAAAGGCGGCATCATCTAAAAATCACCTAAACCTAATATTTCCTAGTTTATCAAAACATTAAAATTACTGACACTAGTTCAAAATACTTAACATAAACCTGTCATTAAATAATAAACTGTATATATAAAAACAAATAATCACCCATGCCAGCTGGAAAATAGTTGAAGAAATACAACCTTTGTATTCCCATCTCATATAATGCAATTTTTAAGCAATTATTCTTCGAGGAAGTATAGGTTAATCTGCTGTTTTAAACACATTTCACATAGAACGAAACTGAGCAGCAAATCTCAGAAGCCCTATGCTTAATTGTGTACTGAGCTTTCTGCTCTTTCTATTGATCACTTCCAACGATTACCTTACCTGCTTCTGTGTTTGATATTTACAAAGCCCTCCTCTGATAATTCCTAATGTATGATACCATCTTCCTTTCCCTTCAACATATCAGCATGAAATGGAACCTTGGAACCATATAGCAGATACTATGCATATCTGATAATACAAAGTATCTCATTTAGAGATACTGAAGAGCTGAAGCAAAGGGCAACAAACAAAAGGATTAGTCTTTGCTGCTTTGCTAATTACATTACTAAGCCACCACTGCATCAGGTCATTCAACAAAACAATTATAAATGAAAGCAACAAGTGGATAACCCTTGATTTTGCCTTAAATAATAATGACAGAATTGTTCTTAGCATTGTCTGAAGTTTGACGCATGAAGGATTCTCATGTAAAGACAAAGTCTCCTGTTAAGGATAATTTATTAAATAGAGCAATTTTCTAAAATAATTCAGGTAAGTTGAACTCCAAAAACTGCAAAGAGCCTTCCAATGGCAGTCATATAAAGAAAACACCTTTATCCCAAATGGATAATTATTTCATTTCAGTATTCTTCTAGAAACAAGATTAAGGTTATACAAAAAATGTAAAATGTTAGACAGAAAATCATCATTTAGGTAGCATTTTGGTAGCACTTGTTTTTTCTCTCCCAGATATCGTATCTTCTGAGCCTCCTCTTTAACTCAGTAACAACTGTAAACACAGACCCACTGTATTTAATACCGCTGGGAACAAGAAGACTTGGACTTCATAGAAACTCAAGTAAAACTAGATTAAAACATTTCAAATAATTAACGCATTTACTATAGACATCTTTCAAAAGGAAAAAGGAATGCCTACAATTTATGGTTTGGATGTGAGTGAAATTAAAGGCTCACCAGTTAAGCTAATTTATTGTTTGTTATAGCTGAGGGATAGCAAATCTCATGTTCAACTAGACATAGTATGTTAGAAATTGAGGGGGGAAACAGTACTATGACAGATCGACTTTAGATGCTCTAAAATTTGTAACAGCAGTTGTATTTACGCCAAACCACTACATTTAAGGGTTTGGGGTTTTTGTCCCTTTTCCTGGCACCTGTAAGCTTAACAGGCTTAAAAATACTTTTTTATTTGTTTTTTAAAGAACCTTAACCCATATTTAGGTCCAGAGTCATTGCCTGCAAAAAGACTTGCTTCAGTGGGAGGAATTACATAAACTGTCCTTCTGTTTGCTTCCTTAAAGTTCATGTATCATGTGTCTAGGAATCAGAGCAGTGTCAGAGCCATGCATTTAACTTTTCCTTCCTTAGTCCATGATAAAAAAAGCATTCATCCTAGTAACCAGGTGCAATGCAGGCCCACACTGTTCTGTCAGTTCACAATGTACTTCCTGCTGCCCTGTCACATGAATGGGTTTGGTCTAGGAGGTAGCGACAGGCAGGAAGAACAGGTCCACTCAGGCTATGTCATGCTGGAACAGCAGCCCTGGGGAATGAGAGGTGCCAGCACTAGGAAGCAGCACGATCCTGGTGTGGCACCTTCCTAAACTGGAATGACAGTGTGGTTCTTCTGTGGTTATTCATAGAGAGGGTGAATAATGGTGTAGTTCTGATGTTGCCTCCCCCATCACTTCCTTCTGTACCTGTAGACAGTGCCTACATCTCAGCTCCCCACCCATAAACATCCCTGGATGCTGCGGTAGGAGGATCACCTATTTAGGCAAATGAAAGGAAGTGACTCGGGACCCTTTTTATTAAGAAGCCCATCTCTCTCAGCATTTTGGTCCCACCAGTTGCTACTCATCAATTTATTAAAGCACCCAAGTCTTACAGGAGCTCAGAAAATTAAAAAACAACATGTAAAACCACCAATGGAATTCATGAAATCAACCTATGAGAGACTGAAGAGACTGTGGCTGAAAACCAATATAAAGTGCAGCTACACTGGTCTTAGGACCAAGAAAGCAAAATCATCTTATATACTCTTGATTATTCATTTCAAATTGTATTTATTTTTATTCCAGTTCATTAAAGATATAGATCACCATTTTCGTGTGTCAGTACATCTTCTAGCTTACATTTCACGACCTCAAGTCATACAGAAATTTTTAGGTATACTATTAAACTACAGAGCTTAAAAATTGCTGAAGATTAACACTTATTGCCACAAAGCAAAAGAAATGTCAATGCCAAAAATAGAGGCACTGTGATACTTATTTTTTCCCCACTAACACAGACACAAAAGCCTAGGCAGCGAAATATATAAGAAGCAGCTGAAGCTAAAGTGTCTATCTGGATATCTGAATAGATTAAGTGTGAGAAAAACAAACCCAAACAGAATCAAATAAAAGGAGAAAGTAGCAGTAAGAGATGATACAAAACTAAACCACTAAAACATAAGGAAAAATACCCCAGCAGTTCATAAAAGATACACAATTCTGCCTTTTATTTGAAATTGTTCCATTAGATCTTTTAGCTACTGCAGTGAAAGTCTACGGAAGATCCTTCAATATGGAAGTTGATAGTAATCAGAATTCAGGTTAATTATATCCGATCCCATCCATTCCATAGAGAGTAATATAGAATCTCAAAAACTATACCAAACTACAAGTGCCTCAGAAAGCTTGCTAGTGGTTAAAAATAAAATTAAGTACTAAATAACCATTTATCAAGTTAAAAGAAAAAAACCCCAACAAATAAAAAAAAAAACAATCAAACAACCTCCAACAAATATTCTATACTGTATTTGTACAGACAAGTAAAATGCATTAACATATCTTTTAAGCAATGAAAAAAGAAAAAAAGGTAATAGCCTCCCTACTATAGATTTCATTAGCAACCTATCTGCAAAGGGTCAAATTCCTTCTGACTCTCACTGACCCTACATGTTCTACAAACGACAGTATAACCTGAAGAACTGCTATATCAAAATTCAAGCTCTTTTGATGATGATGAAGAAAGTAAATAATCAACCCAGTATCTTATCACCCACATGCTACCCATTTAAAGAAAGCAACTTCAACCATATGGTGTTAAAACCTAAGTTACTGTAATATCTGTTAGGAGCCTAAGTCCAAGCACCAACACGTCTAAACCCATAAATAAGGCCACTGAAAACATCCAAATGTTTCAAATGCACTGACTACTAAGAAAAGCAGAATTAACGCTGAAATTAAAAAAATGTAGGCCATACAAGTGCAGTTTTACTATCACATTTGTATCTTAGAAAAGCGTACAAGTACAAAAGACTGCAACATCTGTAGGAATTTTGAGACTAAATGACTTTCTAAATGGCTTGCACAACTGACTTGCAAGGATGTAGAAAGTCTGAATAACTCTCTTACACTGTCTTCACTGACTCTGTAAGGTCAGAAACACAGTACTCTAAAAAGGTATCTAAATTTCATTTTTTATATAGTTACTCCACATTAAAATTTTGTAGCAATATGCTAATCCAAGATCCTTATTGTCTGCACAATCATAATAAGAAATGAGCTGGTAAATTTATCTCTATTTAAATGTTTCAAAATATGCCACAGACAGTTTGAGTCTTTCATTTCAAACTGAAAACAAGTTTAATTTTATGGAATGTTTCCAAGGAAACAGTATTTTGAACATGATAAACCCAGGTTTCAGATTATTCCAGTTCTACATAGAGAGGAGGAAAAAAAAAAAAAAAGTCAGGCAGTCATCTTGCACAGTGCTCAAAACCATTACTCCTGTAATGCTTTGCTTGTGATTCCTATAATGTTCCTAGAATGATTCTCATTTCCTGATACCCCTCACTTCCCGAGATTGCATAATTTCACCTTGTGAGACTTCTCCCTGAGCACTTTTTGGGGACCACACTGTCAGAAAAGAATAACTGCACAGACAATAATGTAAGTCTGGGCTGCAGTAAGATTATCTTCTATACATTATTTTTATGTGAATGAACCTCGTAAGAAAGAAATAACTTCACATTCTGCAAGAAGCAGGGACTGAGAAATTAAATACATTCTCTCAACTTTCTTTTTACATTAAAAATCTTCAGTTCTAGAAAACATCAACGAAGAAATAAACTCTCTTGTTCTAGTTCCACGTATTTCTGACCAGTTAAACACAAACCTCAAATAATCCTCTAACACATTCAGCTGCTGTTCATTTCTGTCAAGTGTCTGGTCTTGTACACTCAGGTAAAAAATGAATTACTGCTACAGTTTAAGAAAAGACACACTTGCTGATTCATGATCCAATCTCTTCTTGCAGCTGCTGCAATTCAAATGAAGACACTAATGCAAGAAAGCTACTTCAGACTTCACCAGATTCTACTCTATACACAAGTACTCTGCTTATAATGCCGCAAGACATACTTATATGTTAACACAGACTGAGTGAAATTTGCATGTTGTAACAAATGCCCATGATTGTAAAGACATATCAATGATACGACGTGAAGACGCATAAAAACTATAAAAAAAGTCTTAAGACTGCACAAAATTTTTACATTATATTAGTAGCATACAAAAATACAATCAAAACAGCAGCTCTACTTTATTGTTTTATGCTTTTGCTGTGAACAAGAAAATTGGTATACTGGATGCTAAAGGAAAGGCCAACTTACTGCAGCAACAACAATCCAATTAAAAAAGTATGGTTTCTGTTTAAACAGTTACACATACATCCTCTGAAAGACAACAAAGCATTTGTGTTTCACAAACATCACTCAAATGCACTGAAACACCTCAGGCTAAACCATAGGCAAGGGTACAATGAACTCAAACTTAATTCTCACCATATTTTTGTTTTGGACAGTTCTTCCTTTTTTCTTTCTTCACCCACTTAACATAATACAACATGTACTACAAGATACTGCCAAAACAACAGATGACTGTATGGCCAGTGTTAAAAACCAGCTATAATCTAGCCATAATCTAAAGCCTTATTAACACTGCTTTACCAAAAAGCATACTGATTACTTTATGTGAATTTCTATAGTATCATTTTATTTTAGTGTAGAACATCCAGTAGAATTTGTACATGCAATATAAAGTATACTCATGAAGATCTGAATTGGCACAACCACACCACACACCATGCTTACAGAAGTGTAAGCTGAGTGCTATCTGCTAAAAGACTAAAGCTTTTCTAAACCTAGTTTTCATTTTTTCTTCTAGACTGCTTACAATTTCCAATTCTTGTTTTCATTCTTCATTGAGAAAAAGAAGCACATCTGCTTAGAGGATTTTGCATTTTAACAATACATCTTCCTCGACTGTCGGGAAAGCACTAAAGACTGTCTAGATATACATGGCACTACTATCATTTGTCCATTGCTAGTAATTGTGTTGACAAATCAGTGAGTAAGCTAAAGAACAGACAGAAATCCAAGACAATGAGGTTAAAGGCATTTCCCAAAAAAGTTATTTTTTCCTGGGAAAAAAAAAACCAAGACAAAAGGTCTCTCCTGGTGAAAGATTAAAAAAAACCCAAAAGGCTGTATTTAAACTAAAATTAAGCGGGCATAATCTGGTACTGTAACCAGAAGTAGCATTCCCACTCTCCAGATGCTGATTTTTGTCCTCTTCTCTTTTGCTGCCATAGCTATTAATGAAGCGATACAAACAGCCATACTGGGGAATAAACCCAGCTGAAAACAAACTCTTCAAATAAACTTTTGAAGAATGAGCTACCCATCTGGTTTACTGTAAAGCTGACACAGTCACAAACTGGGACAAGAGTCGTGAACCCAGTGAGTGTTCAGAGGCCGTTTCTTCTCATGGCCAAATCACCAAGTCTTCAAACTATGATTTAGAGTAAGAACTGTGAACATTCAAAAACCATTGACCTGACTGGAAATGAAGAGATTGACTACAAAACCAACAAGCCTAAGACTGAAATTCATGTAGAAATGAATCATCATTCAGTAAATCATACACACATAAGCTGTAGATAATATAAAATAATGAAAATTAGTTTGCTTCTGAGAGCCAGGCAGACAGTGGTTACCCTTAGGACAGCCCCTTGGAGAGCGGGACCACAGTAGGTTTACACCTAGTGTGAAAGGCTAGAGTGCAACCTAAGGTCACAGCAAAGCTCGCAGACTCTCAACTGAGAGAGACTATAGACAACTCTTCACCATTAATGAAGGATGCCCATAGGAGCAACATAAAGCTCACTGTATGGACTTACAGTACATACAAACTACGACAGTACCATGCAAGCATCTTTAGCTGTGTGAAAGAGGGAAATGTTAACTAGTATCTGAAATAAAATATTAGTTGTGGGGCTGCAGGCAGATGCATTACCTCTTTATAGAGAGCCAGAGGACCCAAACATGTAAAAGAGTAGCAAAACTGAACTTGGTAAAAAGCAGCATGAGAAAACTGAAATCAAGATTTCAGTAAGACTGGAAAAGAGAATGGCCACCATGGTGGTAATTTCTGGAAAGTGAAGGGGCAGTATAGTATTATGGCAGATTTAGAGACTAAGGCTTGTATCTTCCAATCACAAGAACCATATGACTTGGCAGACCCTTGTTCATTCCCATTCTGAGACTGACAATGTAGTTTGCTTTAATTAAGCTGCTATTCTAGAAATTCAGATGAAACTAAACATAGAGTTGTATGCAAAAGGCAATGCCATACCTATCTTAATCCGTTGAGTACCATATCAAGAAATTACAGAACAAAAACTACATATGTTAATTCTAGTTCTCTGACAGATCAATCACAACTGAGGGCTGGGTTAAGAGCTTCCAAAAGTTTAATTTAAAGCTAAGACTATGTTTAGCTACCCCAACTACATCAGAATTTTTGACAGTACTTGCTGCAATACTTTGCTTTAACTGACACATGTATGTATATATTTATGTTTACATTAACTGGAGATTTCAGTAGGGATGCAGATATCATTTCTTGCACTTAATACTCTCCTTCCTACCATGCTTTCTAATCATCACCTTGGTACTGTTCCCCATACTTACACCCATTACTCATTTACTGTCACCACCTCCAATCATTCACATCACTGTCCACAATGTTCCAAATGAAGCCAAACAAAACAAAGCAAAAGAGAGTATAAAAGAAGAATGTAAACATAGAGGTCCTCAGACTGAAAAAGGAGACATGAAATTCAGGAAGAAAACTGAAGAACAACAACAGAAAATATTTACAGAGCAACATGACAGCCGGTTAGCACTTTTAACAAGAGATTAAAAATATTTAAGATAATTATTACACTTATCTCTACTGTAGCAGCACATTAAAAAAAAATAATAAAAAAAATCACAGGGCTCTTCATGCCAAACACTGTACAAATACCAAGACAGTTTTTGTTTGAATGATATTTCCACCTTATTACTTTTCCTAACCTTACTTCTCACTTCCCTTTTTGTAACCATCAGTTGCTGCATGGCCCTATCACTCCCCACTGCAGTATCAAAAAGCAACTTCACTCTTTATCTGCTCTGCAACACCAACCTCCCCACCCATTTCTTACTTCCTAGTAAGCCTGCTTTCATACTTTATTGCGTCCATAATGCCTAGAAGCTGACCATCATGAATATATGTGAAATTAATGTTATTATGCACTTTCAAATTCCTACTCAACTTGTAACCCTCAAATATGTAAAGAATTAAATGATCTAGGTCATCAGTGTGACAAAACCAATACTGTTGTTGCACACAGAGAGCTACAACAAGCCATACAGAAAGCCATGTCATATCCATGCCCAACACTAGAAAGAGCTGTGCTGCTTCAGGGGGAGAATAATCTTTGTGATTGCCCAGCAACTTTGAAGCACACAAGACTATATTCCAGGAGCAGTGCCATCAAGTACTACAGTAGCACAAAAAACTAGATTTCCTAGACTAATTTTTTTTGTAAAGGTTTTTAGAAAAGGATTTTGATGATTTGAGGCAAGCCATGATAAGTAGAGCACACAAGCAAGAATGCTGTTAGACTTGCCCATATAACATAGTACATGGCCTAAACACTTTAAGCTGCATTTACTAAAAAAATAAGCTGTAAAGGCTATTACCAAAGGTAACTCAAATTAAACACCATTAAATTATTCACTGACGTTTACGGAAGTTGAAAGCTATACTTCAGCTTGCAGGTAGATACCTTAGTTGCCTTGGGTAGTCTAGGGTTTATTTTAAGCAGTACTATAAAATACAGATGTAGTGCTTCAACAGCTATGCTTATGCCTTGATGCTTTTGCAACAGTAAGGTATTTGAACTAATTGACCCTATTAGTTACATGCTGGTCTTCTACAGATCTGGTCTTCCTGACCTCTGTTCTCATTACCAGATACAAAGTAAAGAAGAAAAAAAAAAAGTAAAAATGGTAAAAATTTCACCTGCAGGTGAAACAACAGGCAGTGAGAAAGAACTAACAAACCCTGTTAGGCACAAACTGGTTTCTGTAGATCTACCTCTATTTCTCTGCATTTAATTCCCCAGTTTACTTTAATTACAGGCTAATTTAGTAGTTTGAATGCAGTGTAACACTGAACCATAAGAGATTCACAAAGATCTCCTCAACCTGAAAATGGGTCTAAAGATAGACATATTACATCCAACGAGGCTCCTCTCTTGTATCAGTCTCCTGCTCTGTACCAGCCAAGCTAGATTTGGCTTTGGCTCTGTGCACAGTATTCCCCGTATCCACAGTATTTCCCATAGTATCCATACCCATACTATCTTGTATCATCCAAAAAATTAATATCTCAGCTCATCATGCAGCTAATGTTCTAAGTGCCACTGAAAAAAGGTCACAAGACTGAAGCAAGGAAAGGCAGTATGTGTTGTCATGAACTGAAAAAAAGCACCTCTCCATCTTTTTAAGCAATCTCAGCAGCCAACTTTACAAGGCTCAGCTATGTACATCTCACAAATAACCACTTAAAAAACAAATTGTACTTTTGTAGGATTGCCTCGAGTGGCCTAGTGAGTTAGAAATTACTAAAATGCAACACAAAGAGGTCAACTGAAAAAAAGCACCTCTCCATCTTTTTAAGCAATCTCAGCAGCCAACTTTACAAGGCTCAGCTATGTACATCTCACAAATAACCACTTAAAAAACAAATTGTACTTTTGTAGGATTGCCTCGAGTGGCCTAGTGAGTTAGAAATTACTAAAATGCAACACAAAGAGGTCAAAGGTAAAGTGTTAGAAGAGTTAAGTAAAATGATGTTCCCACACATGGACACTTTGAAATCTATCACTTCAAAATGCCAGCTTCCAAACTAAGCAGGCAGAAATACATTTCAAGATGAGATATGTGCATCACTAGTAAATCACAGTAAGAACCTCTCCTTAACTGACAGCAGCAGGGTAATTTAAGAAATAAAAATTAAAAAGTTTAATGAACAAAAAAAAGACAAACAAAAAAACCACAAAAGGTGTTCCTAAAACTTACAGACATTAGTGTTTCAAGTCATGTTTTGCTATTATCTCAACTGAATAATAATCAGGTCTTCACAGTGTGACAAATGCAACTACAGACATAGGTTTTTCCATAGCAAAGAAATTTCCCAGAGAGAACTTTTGGGAACACAACTAGTAACAAACTCATAAATGCCCCTACAAAGCAGCAGCAGTACCGAAAGGCTATTTTTTCAAAAGATTCATAATTCAGATGGATTCTAGGAAGCAGCAACTGCACTCCCTCGTTACCTCTTTCCATAGGGTGACAAATTCCCAGGCACCTACTCGGAACACTCCCATTTATTCTTATGACTGTGCACCAACAAGCAGCCTTAAGAACAACTTTCCATTTTCAAACTGACATGAAATCCATGGAAAGACTGCACTGCTGCGATCAGATGGTCTGCTGCACACTCCCTGAAGTTACATTAAAGTCTGTAAAGTCACATAGCCAAAACCCAATCTTTAAAAGGTAAAAGCAGGGTCAGACTATGGCCTTTCAAACCCTAAATTCTCCATCAACAGAAAATGAGAAGATGCTGTTACAGTACTTACTGTGTACACTGATTTGTGGACAATAAATACCACAATCAACTCTCTTAAAACAACCAAGTATCAGAGAACAACTTCTCATGAGTAAGGAAATAAGCTATATTAAAAGCAGTAAAATATGAAAATAAGTTTTGATACAAAAGACATCTGTCAACTGAAAAAAAGATGTGAGACAGTATTTCAAGTAATAATTAATAATACACTCAATGCTTACCCATCTCTTCCCTTACTGACAATTTTAACTTCAAAATAGTATATGCCACACGCTGCAGGTATAGGATGTGTAGCTCGAACAGAAGCAGCATCTTTTGGAGTTTTTCCATGACCTGAAAAACAATTGTATTCAAAACACAACAAAAAAATATTTCAGATAATTGCAGAAGATGACCCAAACGTATACATACCAACTACTCAAAATAGGAGGCTTACGTAATTGAGCAAACAATACACAATATTCTAATCAACCTCATTTTTATGCTAGAATATTTTCTTCCAACATTAAGTTTTCATTGTAGGCACCTGCACTGCAACTAAGCATGCTATGAGAAGTTCTGGATATACTCATCTAAAAGGTTTTACAATTATTTGAAGGGAAACAAGAAAAAAAGTTTAACCACAGTAAGCAATGTAACTGGCAAAAACCCACTTAGGTTTGAAAGGAAATGTATGCTTTCTCAAATGCACACAGCTTACTCATATTATAGACTGAAACATGATGTAACAACTTAATCTAATGCTCAACGCTTCTGAATATTCAAGTTAAGATACTTTAATTCTGAATGTCTTTCAGAATAAACATCACTATATAGAATGTACAACTCATAATTTAAAACATTTCCATGTTTTGAATGTTATTTCAGGACAGCATGAGGTGTTGCAGACTGCAACTGAGCTAATGCAGCTCCTACTCCTGTTTCTTATAAGGCTCACTACGTATCAGCTCTGTCACAAGAAGAATGCCCAATGCCGGCTCTTGTCTACTTTAGGGATTTTCAATCTAAACCCAAGAGCCACTTGCATTCCACTAAGGCTAACTCTTCTGAACATGTCACCCTCTTCACAGCCCATTGTTCCAAATGCAACTTGGCCAGATGACTTGTTCTAGCAGCAACCTGTTCAAGCAAGCTCAGTGTCTCCCAGGCACACCAAAATCCCACAACTACTGCATAAAAGTTACACATGGGGTCACGGAACACAATTAAAAGAAAAAAAAAAATGGAGTAGGTGAAAAATATACCAGATCCTGGCAAGAGGTACTTCAGTAAGATGGCAACCATGGACAGATGTCATTGCCGTAATTCATGGAGATCCCATGCCCACACTCCATGTGGATCTGAAGCATGATGAAGAGATGACTGCCTGGAGTGTGCTGTGCAAATCATTCTGGCTGCAAGCACTCCAGCTGTCATCTCCAGTCCAGACAGGCAGGCCTACTGCACCTGCATGGCGATTGTCTGTGTATGCCAGAAAATTATAACTACACTCCTTCCAGTGGCATTAACACTGGAATTACTGCTCAGGCACAGATTAATCATGTCTCACGTACAGCAAGCCAGGTGACACAGGAAAATGCTGCAGTAAAATAACAGCACACCCAGCCAGAAAGATAGGTACACCTACACTTCTTCACCTCTAAGGACAGAGCCATCTAGTGAAAATGTCGATAAAACAGTAAACAGCTTATCTGCCTGCAGAGCTAGCACCATCTCTCACCAAAAGGCATACAGTCAGCCAAGGACAACTCTCCACTGCGAATGCATCTGCATCTGAAACTTTGTTAACACAGCACAAATTCCTCACTCAGTGAGATTAGGTTTAACCCACAAAGTTTTTCTGATGTAACCAGTTCACCTTAGTGTATTACTGTCTCTAGCTATCTTACTTTTCTGGGTGCATATGCACTGCTCACTTCAACATGCTATTACTGAACATCTTGTATAAAGATCCCTCAATCACTTCACACGTTTTACAATATTAAGCTTCTGCATGTTGTCTTCAGACATCTCATATGAGGAAAAAACAGTAATTTACTCCTCCATTCACAAGACAGCATGCATGTTTTATTGTTCACCACTTCAGGTATTTCCTCAGGCTGTGTCAACCAAGGTAATAACCAAGTACATAACTTAAAGCTTCCACAGGTTTGCTTGGTTTTCAAGCGCTGGTAGCTTACTATTTAGCTACTATAAATTAGATTATCATTCCTAAGTATGCAGCAATCCTTCAGCTAAAAGGCACCCAAAACTTTATGGGCAGAACCTTGAACACCTGAGAGATCCCTTAAGTTCAGACAGAGCTGATTAAATGATGCATTGGTTAGAGGAAGGGGTGTGGCAAACAAAGGATACTTTCTTTTTAAATGTTCTTAGCTTTTAACTTTAAAATAGACTGCAAATAAGTTCCCTTGGTTACTCCATGCGCTTGACAATCTGTGTAGTTTCAGTTTGAGTCAGTCTCCTTATTTGGGCAAGTCTTCCACAGAGAAGACTAAAGTAGTAGGAACTAGCCAAATATTATTGAAAATGTACATCCATTACCCAGCAGACTTTGTTTTGTGAAATCACAGTCTAAGTGTTTGGAAACAATGCTGATTTAAGGTATCCTTAGGACCTCTTCTTAAAACAAGTCCCCTCCTCCCACTCCCTCCCCAGTCCAGACAGCTATTTGCAAAGATATACCATGAACCAGATTGATTAGCTGATCGGGCTTTAAGAAACCTACCATATTTTTTTTTTTAAGCAGCAGATCAGTTCCCTGATCCAGTTCACAACACAGCCACACACAGCTGTCACACCACAAATAAGAGGTCGACCCAGGGGCAGAAGTAACAGGATATCTTACCAGTATTGCCAAACACCTCATGTGGTGAAGCAACATGCTTTGGGAAGTCAGTGCCCAAAACTACTTTCATCCCATTAAACCAGGAGACACCCTAAATTTAGAATTGCTGTTCTTTTAATATAATCTTCTATGAATCCCATTTTACTACTTGAGTATGTTGCTTTTATTTGTAGTTACATACAGTTATTATTTCTAACAGCAAATTCAACGGCATCAAGCACTTTACTTCCAAATACCCCAAATATCTCTAACGTTGTCTCAACACGCTACTTGAGACTTTCAATACTACTGAGCTACGCTGGACTACATGAAGAGTCACAAGATGTTAGTTATGAGCCAGCTTTAAAATAAGAAAGAGGTTCTTTACAGAGCTGAACTGCAAAATTTCTTACCAAAGTATGTTACAGATGCTACTGTTTAAGTGGATGCTGGGCAAGCTTCTAGAACAGAAGTTACCCGAGAAACTGCCTTCGGCTCAGGATGCTATTTAGCTTAAAATGGCTGGAAACTCAGAGGGGAACACTCAGATACACCTCCTTTCTAGATTTTTCTGCAGGGACTCACTTATGGCTGCTGTCACTGATGGGACACTAAGCTGAGTGGCCCATTAACTTCGCATTATATACTGCTGTCACGTTCCCCGGTAACACGAATCCCCACTTCCCTGCTTGTAAGAAGCAACTTTGACACCCAACTCCAAATTTCTGAACTGGAGGGTCCAAATGCCTGAAGTAGATCATGCGAATACTACCCTATATTCCCTAAACCACAGAACATAGCTCTTTTATAGTTGCAAACTATAGGTAAAGTATTTTAAAGAATACTTTTAAAGTATGCACTATTTAACACCAAAATTTGACAATTTTCAGCATTAAGAAGAGAATTCTGCAAACAGATGCACTGGGGCAGAGAAGGGAAAATAGGTGTACAAAGCTCAAACTTCATACTGTAAATCAGATTTCAGGTAAGTTCAATTACCAGAACTATTTTCAATTGGCCTTTCATTAAAAGTGCTTATCAACCATGAGCTGACCATGGTTTGGCATGGGGTGGCATGGTTTAGCGTGAGGTGTCCCTGCCCATTGCAGGGAGGCTGGAACTAGATGATCTTAAGGTCCTTTCCAACCCTAACTATTCTATGATTCTATGATAAAGGAATAAAGCTTTAGATTTTAAGCAGTTATTTACACTGATGATTTTTACTGAAAGTAAGTGTCCTTTAGCCAAATTAAACTGAAATTGATCTTA
Source organism: Psittacula echo (assembly GCF_963264785.1). Classification (NCBI taxonomy): domain Eukaryota; kingdom Metazoa; phylum Chordata; class Aves; order Psittaciformes; family Psittacidae; genus Psittacula; species Psittacula echo. The sequence continues at coordinate 65,962,294 of NC_137737.1, forward strand.
AATTCCATCTACTTGAAAAAAAGCCAGTTCTGATAGAACCATATCTGGAGAAGCCATTTCAGCTTTCAAAAATACCATCTTTGAACCTAAATTTAAGTGTGTAACGCATATGCACCAAGTAGCCCAAAAGAACCCTATGGGAGTGCCTACCTAGACAAAAGTAAGCATGTCTGTATGGTTTAAATCCTTAAATAAAGTTTACATAAACTGAACTGCAGTTATTTCCAACAGGTGGTTCAATGACTTGCTCGCGCCGCCAAAAATAAAATAATCAAGGCCTAACCTGTTGAATTCATTACGAAAGTCTCACTGAGACAACAGGGGAAAAAACCAAAACAAAACCAAAACAAAACTAAAAAAAAGCACAAATTACTGATTTTACTTCAAATTTTCCCCCAGTTAAGAAAAAAGCAATATATCCCAGAGCTACAAATGTGTCCAAAACAAGCGTATTGAACTGAATGTACTTCAAGTGTTTTCTGCCAGAAAAAACCGACACCATCCTTGTATCAGTGAATGACAACATAGAACTATTACTACCAAATCCTCCTTTGGTTTAGTTATTTCCTTTAGTTATATCCTTTTCTGTTACAGAAATTGGGATGTACGGTTTGTACTGAAAATAAAACTTTATTTTTTTTTTTTTCAGTTTGGCACTAGAGGCAGTTCAAAGGCAACTGCATCGTAAATAAATGTCTGGCTAAGATTTCCTGGCCTGTGATACATTAGAAAAAGTTCACACAATAGCAGCTTACTCAAATTGCATAACTTTCTTCAGCTTTTTTTGGACAACTGTCACAAGACTAACTTATGTGAAGTTACTAGAGGACTTTCCATGGTTTTAGAACTAATGCTGTAGTCTGTTTACCTAATTCTGTATATAATTTATTTCATGGTTACATCTGCATTGAGTCTGTATTTTTATCTCCTTATACTACACAGCATAGATAATTATCTGCTGGAAACTGAACTTGTCTGTCTAGTGGAACATTCATATTTCATATAGCATTTATGAATTCCCTTTTTCCAATGAGATACTTGTGTTAATTCTAAGTATTTTAGATATGTAGAAATATTTTAAAAGATGTCTTGCCTTCACAGCCACATATTTTGTGCAGTAACTCCTTTACATTTAACACACATTCGTCTGAACCCTGATGCTTATGGTGAACCACTTCCCTACAGCTCAGAGCTGTTAATATTACAATTAAGTGAAGTGACGTAACTTTTTTTTTCTGCTACTGTTTTTCATGTTTCCCTTACATAGATACACCATGTACAACAGCCAGTAGGACAGTGTTAGCATTTTATCAGCTTACACAGCTAACTGGCACCAACACAAAAATGTACGTCTGCCCAACTAAAAACCTAAACCACCCTTGGGTATAGTCTTTAATGTATATTACAGTATCACTGATGCCAACATATAAGTATTTCATATCCAGATTTTGACAGAGCTTCCTAATCAAGAGTCAGAATTTGTAAAAGTATAACAGAACAGCTCATTGTGGAAAGAAATTAGCCTGCTCTGGTAAACAACACGGCAAAATCAATGCCACCTTCCCTGAAACGACCTCTCCATGTATGTTTTCCTTTTTTAAGTAACACTGATTTTGAGAAATAATATAACAGACCACTGACCCTTGGGTTTTGTTGAGACCCAACAAAATTTACAGCTGGTATCCTGATGCTAGATTGTACTCCTTTCTTTAAACCTCCACTGCTTGATCAGTGTCTGGTTTTGTGGCAGTTTTGATTTTTAAACACTCTCTAGGATGCTTGTAAAAAGCTTCAGGTCCAGAAATGCAGCGCACAAAGCATTACAGCTGTAATGGGTAGAAAGAAACATCTACTGCAGCTCATGTTTCCATACAAGCTGTCCACTGGTATGCAAGAAAACAAAAGAAATCTTCAAAATTACACAGAGAGGACCACCATTCCTCTCACAAACCAATAAAACAAAAATATCACTGCTCACAACAGATCAGCACATTAAAATTATGAAGCTAATTATATGAAAAAAAAAAAAATTACTTTGAAAGCTTTTGCTCTGATTGTTCCCCTCCCCATTTTTTCAGAGGCAAGTATCCCCAACACATTCAGGGTGGAAGGAAAGCACTGTTACCTCTTGGTACCTTCCATCAGTCTCAGGAGAAAGTTACTCAAGAAAAACAGTTCCATAGTGAGAAATCTACAGAGGCACCAGAGAAAGCTTAAGTGCACAACTTCAGAAACACAATATAGTAAGAATTGCTTTTAATTACTGGCTTCTTTGAACCGATCTGTCTTCTCTCCCTTCCCTGAGTATTTTGGTCAAGAATACAACAGCTCTTTATCCATGCTCAATGTGCTGTTCAGATTTCCTTTTAATAAAAACATCTACCATTCTTCCACTACTACTTAGATAACTTCAGAAGCACTGAAAGTGTCAATATTTCATGAGAAGATACTTTGAATGCTTTTGATTGTGACTTCTACTTGCAAGTGAACTGTAGAAACAAAATTTTGCACTGCTAAGCACATTCCAATTTCCTATCTTCCCTTACTCTCCTCATGAACCCCCTCATTTTCTTCACTGTTATTGTATTCTCAGGGCTGAAGGATTCAGGAGGGAGAAAAGGCAGCAGATGTTTTAGTGGGTTTTCCCCCCAGTTCTCAGGTAGGAATGCCCCAATACCATTAACTGCTTAGCCTGTTTAGCAACTCCAGGTGCCAGGCTACAAACACATACACTGGGCTGCCCTAATAGCCACCTTCGTTAAACTACCAGGAAGATGGGCCACTTAAGAAGCCATTTGCTCCCTTCTGCAGTTGCGAGAAAGAAAAGTTTATACATGTTATATTGGCACCTCCCCTTTTCAGAGTCCTCTGGGCTAATCTAGGAACTCTTCAACCTTCATTACTTTCCATTATTTAAGAGCTAGGGTAAAGGTACTTTAGTATGTGCTTTATGACTTCTGGTAGGGTATCAACAGTACTTCCTACATTACCTGTACTTCAGAAACATGCTGAGCCACTTGTAATTTCTTTGAAGTAATCATTTTTTTTAAACACTAAGGCAAAGAAAAGAAGCGAGGAAAAACAAGGCTAGCACCAAGAAACCTTGAAAATACACTTCTACAGTTGCACTGACAGATCAGAGAGGTTCCATCTCTAAACTCTACTCCATGAGCAAAAGGAGTTGGTCAAAGCAAAACAAAACAGCAGGAAGACATGAGGGCCACAAAGCTATGACCATCTTAGAAGGAAAACCAAAACGAAACAAAAATAAACAAAAAAGCCCAACCGCTGCCACCAAGCACCAGAAAATACAAAATGCTTCTAAAAATACAAGGTCATAAAGCACTGAACAAAAGCCAGGAAATTCAGAGTTGAGTACTAAATTACACGTACTTAAATCACTCAGCGCCTCCCAGAAACCTGCTCTATAGTCATCAACCTCCTTTATTATCTTTGTATGGTGCATTAAACTTAGCATTTTTAACAGGATATTTTGTATGTAATAATAATGGCTCTCTATAAAGAAAAAAAAAAGTCTCTCAGAGTACATTTAATCCTTTCATGGCAGCCAAATCCTGCCATGTGTTTGTGTTGCCGTTTTCCTCCTCCGATTAAACAGTAACATGTTCATCGAGATTTCAGTTGAATTTCTCCACTGTAAACCCTGAAAAAGGGTAATTGCAAGGTTGGTTTTTTCCCCTCCCATTACGTTCATTTGACTACAAACTGACAAAAGATCCAGTTCTTGGCGGCCAACTCAGATGTGGTTTTGAATCCACACCACTTCTACTTTAGGACTTGGGCCTAGAACACCAGATGTGTCTGTGTTTTTTCAGGTCAGAGTGTATGCTTATGTTTCCAGATTTTATGACATTTCGTAACAAGCAACACAAATTTTTCTTCCATCCCCTCTTGCTAATTTACACAAATGCATACTCCAATTTCTACCTTTGAAAATCGGTAACTTTAACTATGAAACATCTAGGCACAAAGTTATAAAGTCACTTTTATTAACACAAGCCCTATTAGCATTCCTTCCCTCAAATCACTCTGTAGGCTGTACAACAGTTAGGCTAGACTATTATCAGTGGCTTTAATTCCATTTTTCACCGTTCAAAAATAAACTCAGTTTTTCTCCGTGCTTTCCCCTCCCGTCACTTCCGTGTTTAATAGCTTAACCCTTGCTCTTCTCTCTCGAGAAAAAAAAGAAAAAAGAAGAAAAGCCACTTCTTCCCTGGCTCATTACCATAAGCAGGACACGTCATGCCGATTCTCCTTTATTCTCCTGCCTCAGACCCAAACCTTCTGGTGATACCTGAATCCACGAAGGAAGTCTCACAGTTTATATAATGCCCACTCCAGAAGCACAAGGAGGCGGGGGGGTGGGCGGCCCCTTGCCCCCCCTCCCCCCGCACCGCGACAGAAGCGGGGGGAAGGGAAAGGAGAGAAAATAAAGCTTAAATAAGGAAAACCAAGACCCTTCTCCTCACGCTGCGGGCAATTTAGGGAATCGGAAGGCAGAGAAGGAGAAGAAAGAGGGAGAGGAACGTGTGTTATTTCCTGTTATTGTTACTCCCGTGCCCATCGCCCGACGGAGGGGTCGGCCCGCAGCCCCCGGCCCAACGAGGGCCCCCGCTCCCCGCCGGGGCCGGAGGGGGTTGGCGGCGGTCAGGGCCGGCCCTCACCTTTGTAGTGTACCCGCAGGTTGTTCTGAGAGAGGCCGATGTAACTGAATTTGTCCTTCGGGCTCCAGGAGCGGGGGAGCGGCGTCTCCTGCTCGTCCACGGCCGGGTAGAGCCTCTTCAGCCTCCGTTTTAGCTCCTTCTCCTGCTCGTTCAGAGCCGGGTCACCGTGCGGGAACGGCGCCGGGGCATTGGTGCCGGTGGTGCCGCTGCTCCCCGCCGACAGGCCCATCGCCGGGCCGGCACCGCCGCCCCCCGCCGCCACAGGCCCGCTGCTGGCGGCGGCGGCGGCGGGTGGCGGCGGCGCAGCGGTGGCCGGCGGTGGCGGCGGGTGGAGCAGGAGCGCGGCGGCCGATGCGGGGCCGGGGTTGGCGGCTACGGCGGCTGATGGGATCCCCGGCGCCGGCGGGGGAGCGGCGGCTGCCAAAGGGAGCTGCGGCGGCGGGGGTTGTTGTTGCTGTTGCCCGGACATCCCGGCTCCGGCCTCCTCCTCCGCCGCCACCTCCCGCGGTCGCGACTGTCACCGGACAGGCCCGGGGCGGAGCGACAGGCAGGCCCAGGCGCCGCGGAGTGAGGCTGCCGTCGGCGGGTCACCCCCAACCAGAGCGTCTCGGAAGGGGGCGGGGTGGGGGGGGGGGCGCGATGACGACGGCGGCGGCCCGATGGGAGCTGCCCGGTGGGAGCGCCGGCTGCGGCGGGCCCAGGCCGGAGGGAGTGAGGGTGGGGAGAGGAAAGCAGAGAGCAGCGGCGCCCGGCGGAAGCGAGGCGGGCGGAGAGCGCGCGCCAGCCGCCACGGGCAGGCGGGTTGGCTCCCTCCTCCTTCTCTTCCCCCCCGGCCTTCTCCGGTGGCGCGCGCGCGCTCCCGCTCTGTCCAGCCCCGGCGCGACGCCGCCGCGGTGCGTCCCCTAGTCAGCTGAGCCCGAAGAGCGGCGGCAGCGCGAGGGCGGGGAGAAGAGGCGGGGCCTCTGCGCGGAGGCGCGAGGGCGTCGGTGAAGGGCTGAGGGAAGTGGGAGGGGGTGGAGCGGAGCTTCGAGTTCTGCTGCCGTTGGTGACGGCGAGTGTAAAAGGTAGATGGGGACAGACCGGTCCGGTGGCTGCCAGGCTGCCTCCTGCCAGGCTCGGCTCTGCCGTCCCCGTGCCCCGCGGGCTGTGCCGGGGCACATAGGCCGATGAGAAGCAGCGGAGAGCAGAGCTGGGCAGGGCAGGGTGGCTCATGGGGGCTGGAGAAACTTGGGAGTGTCTGTGGGTACCACACCAGGCTGACAGGGTCAAGGGGAGCAAGGGGGGTAGGAGGGAGTGTTGTTTGGGGTCTTTTTCATAGAATCAGCTGGGTTGGAAAAGACCTTTAAGATGATCAAGTCCAGCCGTTACCGCAGAATTGCCAAGACCACCACTAACCCATGTCACTGAGAGCCTCGTGCATGTTTTTTGAACACTTCCAGGGATGGTGATTCTGCCACTTCCCTGGGCAGCCTGTTCCAATGCCTGATCACCCTCTCTGTGAAGAAATTTTCCCTAATATCCAGTCTAAACCTCCCCTGACACAGCTTGAGGCTGTTACCTCTTGTCCTATTGCTTGTTACTTGGGAGGAGAGACCAACCCCCACCTCACTACAGCCTCTTTTCATGTAGTTGTAGAGAGCAATAAGATCCTCCTTGAGCCTTCTCCAGACTAAACAACCCCAGTTCCCTCAGCCGCTCCTCATAAGACCTGTGCTCCAGACCCTTCTCTGGCTTTCATGGCCCTTCTTTTTTCTTCTTTTTTTTTTTTTTTTCGCCTCCTATGGTTGTTTTTGCCTGTAATTTTGTTGATTAATCAGTGATTGCCTGCTCTGATAATTTACGTGTCAGCAGTGAAAGAGAAACATTCACAGGCAGGCAAGCAGGGCTTTGAAAACATTGGAAGAGGAAGGGAATTTCTCTGGCAGGTCTAGAACCTGAAACATTGGGCATGTCGCAAGCCATTTCCAGCTGCCATCGTGTTGTACAGAAGCAGGAAATAGAGGAGGTTAATTATGCTTCACCTGTGTGAAACAGCTGGTGAGGTAATGGAGGTGTGACACTCATAAAGGCATGTACAAAGCTGAACATTTCTTCCTTATAGTCACCTAGATATCCTGTGTCACGGGACTGCTCTGTAATGCCTAATAGCATCTATGGCTTGACAAAATGCAATTATTTGGAAACACCCTATCAAAAGGAGCTGCGGATTATACAAGAGTAGAAATGCTTAGGGCAGAAGTCAGAACATGTGCTGGATCATGCCTGAGGGTCAATTACCCTGGCACTGGTATGCTACCTCCCACTAGGTTTAAATTTACTTTCTAATACCTAGAGGTTGTTGTAAACCATCAAGCTTGGTAGTTTAGTTATTTTTCTTAAAAAATACAGTGTTTGGCTAGCATAGACTCGGAGAATACATTTGTTATGCTCAAAAATGTAGGTGTGTCTTAACTATTTTTCTGAATGTCAATAAATTTTCTGCCATGGCTACTTCCTGAGTCATGGCTCACTTGGCATTTGTGCAGAAATATTTCATGTCATCCATTTTGAGACTGCCACCATCAAGTTCCTGTTTCTTGTACAATAAGGAGAGTAAGCATTTGAGTGGTTAATTCTTGATGTTACCTGCTACTGATTGCTTTTATCGTGTCATTTACCATTTTCCTAGGATGAGTGATCCAAATCTATCAAAACACTGTTTTCTATAAAAGCCTTTTTCCCCAAGCCTGCTCCCAGACAGACTCGTCCACTTTTTCTGAGGTAGGATATGCTGTAGACTATGCCAGAGGAGAAAAATTCTTTTATGTAGAGGTATTCTAATACTTGGTATTTACCAGTTTGTTATTTATTCCCTCTGTGTTCCTCCAGCTTGTTTTCTCACTAGAGCTTCCCGAGGATTAGATATAACACATAGATATTTATATAAGTGCCCACTTGCTACTTTTCAGTTGTCATAAATTAATTGGAACTTGTCAGCTTTAGAAGCAGTACTCGTGTTCCTCTCTAACGTGTGTTATTCTGCGTTTTCAATATTGAACCTAATTCATCATTACATGATCCATTCTGTTTTGTTAAGACGACTTCATCATCACAGTCCCCTCTTGTCTTGCTTAACTGAAATAATTATGGCCGCTGCAGATTTTACTGTCTGACAATACAGCCCTCTTTTAGATCAGTGATAAACACAGCAACAACATGAGACTTGGGACAGAGCCTTGAAGCAGGCTGTCGTTAACCTTCCACCATCGCAGAAGCTCACTGTTGAATTCTGCTCTTTGTTTCCCAGCTCCAGTTTTTGAGCCATGATAGTACTTTTCTTTTTGTCCAGTGATTACTGAGCTGCTTGAGTTGTCTGTGGCTTAGGGATTTAATTGAAGGCTTTTTGAAATGCTGTAAAATATTAACTAGTCCACCAAAATCACTTTGGGTTTTGGGTGGGGTTTATTGACACTTTTGTTTTGCTTTTTTGGTTGGGGTTTCGGGTTTTTATTTTGACACTTTCAAAGAATTTCAGTAGATGGATAAGCTAGAAATTATTTTGCTTTGCAGAAAAGCCTTGTTAGGCCTAATTTCTTACACAGAGAGTCTTTTCTGTATGCTTGTTCTTTATTTATATTTGATTTTAGTGACCATTTCAACCAAAGAAAATGCAATCCAAGCTTTCTAGTAACTAAGGGTATTTACTTGGCCTCTTGTTGAATATATCAACAGGGTCTCAACATAGTGGACAGGGGTTTTAAAGCAAGTGCAGCTGATCCATTTCCTTCATCACACGAGGGCCCAGCTCCTCCAGGCAGGCGTGATGCATAGGCATCAGCTCACTGTTGGTACATTCATCCAGGAGCACAGAGCCAGAGGAAAGGAGAGAGCAGCCCCTGACTGACACCCTCCAGGCAGCATCAGTAAGAATGAAGTTCTCTTGGTTGCACAAGCACATTCTCTTCTCACTCAGGTCTCAACAGCAGAGTGTTCTGCATGGCCTCTACATGGCTGAGGTTCATGTAACTCCTGAATCCTGTGTTGACTGCTCTCTATGTTTTCTTTAAGAGCAAGTAAGTGGGCTATGGCCATCTGTGCCAATGATACTGATAGCATTCTGGTTATCATCAAGAACCAGAGTCCAGATTCTCCTTGGGAGTCTATTGCTGTACATGTCCTTTGTCCAGCCTGTAGGACCAAGCTTTGTATTACGCATGAGTTTAGTACATGTGCCTGACAAATTTCCAGCCACTTTCTCTCTGAAATCTAGTATCTCCTGTTTGCAGTGATAGTAACTGTTTGCTGTTCTTATTTAGTATTTCTCCTGGTTAACTTTTTCCAGTGCATGATTTCTTTGTAACTGTTTTGGAATTAATTTCCCTGCTTCAAGAAGCTGCTTGGAAATCAGCAATGTGTTATTTCTTGTTGCAACTACTGTGCTGAATTACTGGTCCTAGTCAGAAAAGAAAACCACTAAGAAGTACACTGGCATTTCAGCAGTGTTTAGGATAGATCTCTTCAAACTACCTGGGGGAATTTTTTGCTGAGCCCTTTGCTATTTGGAATATTTTTTTCCTGCTAATTTAATTGTTTATATATAGGATAAGCTTGATGAACTGACAAATGAAAGACTTGCCAAAATGAATCATGTATGAATTATAGACCATCATCAGCTATTAACTTGGTTGAATCAAATGGTAATCAAGTTGCAATTTACAGTATTACTATATTGCTGCTCACACATAACATGGTGCTTCTGCTTTTATGAAACTGAGCAATCCGCTAATAGAAATAATTTTGTCATATGAGTCAACTGTATCTGTACCTATCTTAGGCCAGGAGTGATTAGAAATCTCTCTTGTTTGCCAGTCCTTCAGTCGTGGTACTTATATATTTATATATATGAAAAAATATATAGGGAGAGATCTGTATCCATTTAGTTTTGGCACTTGTACACCAGCGTGTGTACACAGCAGGAGCAGGCTTGTTCTCTGTATTCTGTTTTTACCTTTCCAGTGTGTACATGGGTGTCTATGGGGACTCAAAGTTCTGTAGAAGTACAATCCACTCTTTGTACAAAATTTCACCAAATTTAATCTCTGTAGTCCAATTTCTTTCAATTTCTGTCATTGTTAATGGGTTTCAAGTTTATTCATAGTTAACTTTGTGCTTTTCTTTCAAAGCTCTTCACCATATCCTCTTTCCACACTGAAGAACAATTATTTTTGATCATTTTCTGGTGCATAGAGTTATTGTTGTTTGTTTGTTTGTTTTCCCCAATATTAAAAGGCATTTTAAGGAGAATGAAAGATCTGTTCATGGGGATAGATCATAAATAGAGGATTGCATAGTCTCTGCTGTCTGGGCTACTGTACAGGCTCATATTCTAACTAGAATGTCAAAATGAGCACAGAAATAAAATGAAAAGAATGTGGTTTATTTGCAAGACAAAATTATGTGGGAGCAGGCTAGAAAATATGATGAAACACACTGGTTTATTCCTTTTGTGAAAACAGATTTCAAATCATAACACTATTGAAGTGATTCTCAGCTAGCAGGTTAAGATCCATTTCTGAGTCATCATGAATTTCCGCTGAGGGGAGAAGCAAGTTGGTATAATTTAAATGTTTAAAAAATCACAGTGGCCAGAATTTCTTTTTTCAATTCAAAAATTCAGAATTTTCAATTGTTTGGCCAGATCAGCTTGGACTAAAAAATCCCTTTGTGGTATGTAACCAAGTGAAGTGAGGTTGAGGAACAGGAAGAGATGGGAGGAAAGAAGGAAGGGGCTAAACATCCAGCCTCCTTGGACTAATGACTGAAGCACTCTTCACTCCTTTTCCCCTTGCATTGGCAGTCTGACTCTTGAAAGTGCCTGGAAGAGTTCCAGTACCCTTTTAACTAACGAGGGGGCAGGTGGGCCACAAAACTGCTGAGTCTGGAAACCGCTCTGTGGCTGGGCACCATGGGACATCCCCTGTTCGATGCTTAGGGTTGAAATTTGCAAGTTAGGCATTTTCTTTAAATATTTTGAAGTTCCCGTAGCAAAATGAGCTGTGTTTTGTTTCCAGTCTGTGCATTGGTAGGGTGCCCATTACCATAGATGAGCAAGCTCAAAGACTGCAGGCTTTCAGAAACACATGGGATGTGTCAAGCTGACCCACTTCTTGAAAGCCAGGCCAGGCCTTTGTGAAATGTCCCGTACTTGTTAGATGTTAGGATGTCAAGAATGTTTAAGTCTCCACTGATGGGATAATTATTGTTATGGTGTTTATAGAGGTGGGAGGGCCCTAAGGGAAAGGAGGCCAAAAAGGAGAATCAGGAAGTGAGATGAGTAAGGCTCCTGGAATTGCACGCAGATGGAGTTTCATCATGCTTTTTTCCTTCGCTCACTTGGCTGTTCAGTAAAATAGATGTTTACATATGAGAAAATATTTTTTTCCTGTCTGCATCTCTCACACCTACAAATTCACATGTTCCACACACTAATCTTAGCGGCAGAAGTAGATTTTAAATGGATTTAGGAACTTGAAAATGTTGGGTGAAGGTGAAAACACTGAATTTTATTGGTTTTATTTATTGTAGCTTCTCCCAGTCCTACTGCCAGTCTGCAGTTTGCCTCCTTCAAGTCTGTTCCAGGGAAACAAGTTAGCATCAAATTCTGAATAGCTGCTGAAATCTGGAATCCTGAAAATCTGCTGCCGTTGTTACATGGTACTATTTGACTATGCAGGACTGATCAGTATGTTATGATTTATGGAATATATTACATGCAACAGAAGCCTGTAGGATGTACAGACAGTTGCCTCCTTTTATTTTAAGAGTACAAAAACATGCATCTACAAAGCACATCATCTGGCAAAATGCAATCATTTTCTAACTTTGTTCAGTCATAGTAACCTTGGAGAATACTTGCATGACAGAGCAATTAAAATATTCCAAACAAGGTCATGATTTTGCAGGTGATTGTTTTCAAGATTAACTTGTCATTATATATGCTGTCATGATTGCAGTGTATATACTCAGAAGCTTTGAGGAACAGTAGCTTCCTGTTCTAGTGAATATTATTATTATTATGATCAGCAATTATTGTTGTTTGCCAAGCCACACCTATGCTGACCTCTGTCATCAACAATAGTGTTTAATAAGCTTAAAAATGACTAAATCTTATCTACTTGGCAGCTTCTTTTACCTTACATTACAAACTTACCTGTGTGAGGATGCTATAGATTATGGTATGAAAATCTTCACTATATAACAGCTGTGGTATTGTCACTGATTTGTTATGGATGCATGGTACTGCCATTCTTGGAAGTGTCTTAATAATAAAGTCGGTTTTCCTTTCTAGGAATCAAAACACTGAGACAGACTGAGAGGTTGTCTGACCTCCTCTCCCCTACATGGCTGGACCAGCTATCCATGAGCATTCGTGACAGGTACTTGCTTAAAATCTTCTTTAAAATCTCCTGTGACTGATACGCTAACAGATTTGTCTTGTGTTTTGACTAGTAACAATGTCAGGGAATGCTTGAGTGGTTTAAAAATACATATTTAACTCAGATAGTCTGAAAACTAAATGGAATACAAGCATTTCTGTTGCTTTTAAAAAAATTTCAGCAGTGCTTTTTGAAGCACAAAATTCAAGTTTTGATCCAGATTTGCATTGCCACAGTAAGCGTTAAAAACTCATGAGTCAATGCCCACCCACAAATGAAACTGGCTTAAAAGCCCATTTTCTTAAAAATAAGACATTTAGAGAAGATGGGTAGGTGGTTGGTTATCTGCCATCTGTTTTCTGAGCTCTTAGGAGACCTTCCTTTCATATTTACAAGCTTTTGCTGTATAGAAGAATTAAAAACTTGCTTTAACCTAGGATTCTTACTGCGTTCCCTTGACTGGCAGCTGAAAAAAGTATTGAAAGATTTGTGTTGAAATAATGAAAATCAGCAACACCTAGTTTAACTTGACCACATTCTTTTCCATGTAAGAGCTCTGTAGAGAAACAAACAATAATCTTTATATACAGAGTCCTTCATGTTGAATATATTTAGTATATTTTGAGAAAGGTTGAGGAAAAGTGTGGAGTGCAGAGTTTTCCATCTCTGAAAGCTCTCCATTGTATATTGCTAACTTCAGTTTTCTGTTTCTTAAGGTACTTTATGTGCAACAATGCTTGTTACTAGGCAAATGCTGTCTCTGCTTCTGGGCCCTAGTAAGATCATATTTATGGTAGAGAGGAAATTATTTTTAAATGTGAAGATTGTAGGAAACTATCAATTCAATGTTGGCATGGATTTGTCACACTTGGCTAGTTCTTGGTAATTAAAGGAAGGTTTTGGTAAGCAGGTAGTTTGCTTAATTTTAATGTTCTGTGGTTAGGAGTTCTAGGATCAACTTGCTTGTTAGAGATTTGTTATTTCTTCTAGTGAATTTGTTATGTTCTTGTGACTCCTCATTTCTTCTAGTGAGTGTGTTATGTTGTTGACATGCCAAGCAACTGTGACTAAATCCTGCGAATGCAGAATGCAAGCACACTCTTTTATATAGCTGTTGGGTGGTTCTAGCAACTTGCAATTTTACAGAAGTGCCATATGAAATTCCTGTGGCAGGTAGCATTTATCCCCAGCTCTGAATTAACCCTTACAAAACTGGAGTCTATAGGAGGCCATATGTTCTAGAGAAGGTCATTCTCTCTAACAATAACCAGTAGCATGAAGTTGTACTGGAGAACCAGCCCAGTAGCAAGAGCAATACAAATCATATCGGAAAATCATTTCCTTAGCTTATTTTAGACTTTTCTTGTTTGCCACACCAACCAGCCTGGGTTTTTAGATGAGTGTCCATGCTAAAAAAAGTGCATTTGAGACTCCTAGGAATCTGAAAGTTATTGCCAGGCTGCAGAAAAGGTATGAACTGGTGCATGGAGAGATGTGTTTCGAGAGATGTGTTTCAGTTCTGATTGACGTAAAGTTCCTGGGCCATTTAGCCAGCACTGTGGAAGCATACCAGAAGCTGTCAAGCACTATGTTTTCTCTCTGTGGAAGGTTTGCATTGGTTGTGGATGAGCTGTGGTGAGCTTTACCTGGCACAAGTTTAGCATGCCCAGTAACAGTGTCAGTACTAGAAGCAGGAATCACTTCACTATCCAGTGCTTTAGGTGTCTCACCAAAGTTCTCACCTCGGTTCTGTTAGCAGTTAATGGAGAAAGACAGGCACCTGGAGGACATCCATCCCATTCTATCATGTTTAACTAAAACAGATGAACATATTCTTGCTCTGGCAAAAAGTTGTATGTGATCTTACAGTTGAAGGCTACCAGGATGAAAGTGCAATCAGAGGGAAAGAATTAAAACTGCAAAAGTTAATCCAAATTAACATGTTTCTTATTATCATGAGTACTTGACTTTGAAACCTTTATAATGTGTTACAATATTTTTACAGGCATGAAATATTTACTTTAAACTCATTGTATGGGAAATACAAATCTATGCTGTTTTAGATAGCATCATTTATGGGGCTCTGTTTGCTTTTAGCGATTTTTTTAGTAACACATTCGGCTCACAGAGACAGCATATTGTTCAAAGCATTCTTTTGCTCTCCAAATCCTCTGCCTGCAGCATGAATTTCTTTATTTGATGCAATTCAGCACAAGGGTCTTTACCTGACCTCTGTGGGTCCCAAATGAGCTGTTGGGTGCCACCAAGCATCCTCCTGACATGCGTGGTCAGCACAAAGGCAAGCTGTGTGTGCAGCCCAACCAGGCACACAAGTGGCCCAGCAGGAAGAGCAGCAGTGGGTATGGGCTGGCTTGCTGTCCTGCTTTCCAGCCTGAGCTTTGTGTCTGAGCAAGGAGAACAAGAGGTGGCAGTGGCAAAATGCTGAAGAGGTGAGACCAAAAACTGCTAAATATGTGGTACAGCTGAAGTGAGACATGACTCAGTGACATGGAATCCATGGCTTATAGGAAGAGGTGAAACAGTGCTTGAGCAAGAGGAAATACAGTTGCAAAATTAAACACTTCATAGGAAAAATAGCATCTTCACCTTAGTTACTAATGTCTCAATTTTCAGCAGGAATTGCGGTACATAGTATGAGGCGTAAATGTTGGCCCTAAGACTGCGCCTCATCTCTAGGAAAAGCTTTGACCTTTTGCAGACTTGCTACGTTTTTGCGGCATTTTCTCTCTACCCTCCAAACCTTAGTCTTTTTTCTGCATTGAACTTTGCTGCTCTGTATCATTTCATCTCTTTTTATGCAGAAGTTAAAGTTCCTTGTGGGCAGAGATGCTTATTTGTCTGTTATAATTTATCCACTATATGAGAATCATGTAGTTATATAAAACAGTAATACTATTAATAGCAGAGAAGGCAGCAACTTCTCTTTCAAACTTTAAATACAAACTCTCTACCAATTTAAATGGAAGCATGATCCATAATTAAAGTGGCACAGTCTTATATACAGGAATATTGAACCACAGTCAAAAACACAGGAAAAGGAAGTATTATAACCATGTCTACCCACAGAGAATATAAATGCATCCACACAGATCTTCCAAATGTTCCTTGGTCGTGTGTGCATTTACAGCTTGGTATTGGCTCAGGCAGGACTGATGTGAGCTGGAAGACAAAACCAGCAAACATCACTGAGGCAACAGTATAGAAAATTGTACGACTTACACACACACACACTGTAACAAGGAACTGATCATCCTTTGTTAATGAACGGCCAGTAACAAGTGTGTGTGGAAGCAGTAGTTAAAAATTGGCCAACAAGAAGGGCCAAGTGATGGTTATCTGAGTTTATGCTTTCTGGCTTTGGCAACCAAGGATTCTTGGCATTTCTGAAGACATGAATGCTAAAGATGACATTTCCAGCAACATCTTTGCAAGAGGTGTACGGAAGTTGGACATCAACACTGCCTGAAAAACAACTCTTCTTCCTTTTAATATGGGTCCTAAAAGCACGGGAAGGTAGGAAGAGCTGTATGTAGCTGGAATTAGCTCTGTATTTTATCAAAACCCTGTATAGTTTCTGAGCCTGTTCAAGAATGACCTTTTACTTTAATTTTTAACTAAGAAGAAAAGACATACTGTACAGGTATAATATTTAGCCTATAATACTTAGTGCAGAACTTAAAAAGCATGGTAGGAAATAGCCAGTTATCTACTGAGCATCTACATATGATTCTATGATACTATTGTGTTTAATTTAAAGACATTGTCAAATTAATAAGGCATGAATTGTTATTCTATTTATTTACTTATCATGAAGTGATAGAACATTCTCTTCCACATCCTGAAGGTCATTACCACAGTATATTTATTTTGGCTCCTCAGTGATGTTGAACATCCATTACTGTGCCTTTTACAAACGCATACATGAAAAAAAAAATCACTAATTCATGCTCCTCCAGTACTGCCAAGAACACAGCAAAGTGTAACCAAGCTGCATATGGTTTGACTGCAGTAAAGTGTCTGCATCCTGCCTACACTATAGGTGTAGCTCTACTGGAAGAAATATCCCAGCTAGGTTTCAAAGGTTGGATAAAATCCTCCTAGAGGAACTTGAGAGCCTAGAAGAAGAGCTGTCCTCAGCTGGCTCCAGTTTGATTCCTCTATCTCACATTCTGAGCCTAAACAAAAGTTACACTCATGGCTGTGGTGCACAATTCCAATCTACTTACATGTTTTCATCCCGCAATTACAAACCAGTAAGGGAAAAAAACCTGACCAACAGTGCTTTAGTTACAAAATCAACAGATGTTTCAAATTCTTGAATATGCCATTGCAAGATGATACTCTTACAATAAACATCAAAATATTACGCACCACACAGTTGTGCCTTTGTTTACCAGGGCTCAGATGATGGACAAAGCATCTACTCTAATACTGCAAGAGCTTCTGACTAGAAGTTCCAGAACAAAAGTCCTAGTCCTCCAGTCTTGCTTGTGCTAGCAGGATATTGGACTCCCTTGGATTCTCACTGGTAAATCAAGTTTCACATTGGCATATAGCATATCAGGTATCAAAAGCCAGGGTTCTGTGTTGGAACAGGAATGGAGATGTTTGCTACTAAGGAGCACGCAATGTTTAAAATATTCAGTGTGTAACTGGGAAAATAAACATGAAGTAATAAAGAAAAGGCAAGCCAATAGGAATCTGACTAATCCCCCCTTTGAGGGCTTTTTTTTTATATATATAGTTGAACTCCATATGAGAACTTCAAAGAGATACTATAGTAATCTTGTACAGTAATCAGTGTATCGTGATTGTATATGACTGTAGTGACAGGACAAGGGGTAACAGATTCAAACTTACACAGGGGAAGTTTAGATTGGATATAAGGAAGAAATTCGTTACTGTTAGGGTGACGAGGCACTGGAATGGGTTGCCCAGGGAGGTTGTGAATGCTCCTTCCTCGGCGGTGTTCAAGGCCAGGTTGGATGAGGCCTTGGGAGGCATGGTTTAGTGTGAGGTGTCCCTGCCCATGGCAGGGGGGTTGGAACTAGATGATCTTAAGGTCCTTTCCAACCCTAACTATTCTATGATTCTATGATTGTATGTTACGGAATTGAAAGAACCTTTCCCATAGTTGATTCTATTTAAGAAAATGTATTTAATACTAATTTGAATTTACTTTTTTTTTTAGTAGCACGTCATTCTTCAGGGTGAAACAGGAAACATTTTAAAATTAACTCATGCATCTCTAAGCACAATCACTTGGCTGTTGTGCTTGCACCTTTTTAGAGACGGCTCTAGCTGATGACATGAAAGTCACTGCAAGACAGATTTAATCTGGCTGTTGGGTATTTTTCAAAGGGGCAGAGATTACAGGAAGCTTTCCTAACTTAACATACCTCTTGTGTGGAACTCAGCTGTCAGGCAGGACTGAAAAGCAAGTGTCTCAGTGAGGCTTTGCTCTCAAGTTCAGGGAGTTCCTCTCTACCTGGTCCTTGGGCTGCTGCAGTTCAAGCAGCATGTCTGCCTGGCTGGGTCAAGGGTGCACATAGTCACAGGTATGAGAGATGTTGCATGTGGTCCTTCAGAGGCCACTGTAAGAAAACAGAAGTCATAACCAATGTGCAAAATCTGCATTGGTTGTACATGTTCCAAATAGGTCACAAACATCTAGTTTAAAAGCTTGTCTCTATTACTGTTGTGCCTGTTTAAACAGACTGAGGAAAAGGAACGTTCATTGATCATCTGTTTTTGCCAATTCTATTATAGGTTAATAAGCACTTTGACAGGTGCTGGTCTTCAGGTTTTCATCTGTTAAAACTACATAGGACTTCACCTGCAGATCTCCATGTGCTTTCAAAAAGGGTTATTACCCACTTTGACTGCTGGAAAATGGTGGTGAAGAGGTGCAGTGACTTGGCTGGAAGTCACCCGGCTGGCCAGTGTCAAAACTGTGGATAAATCCCAGGACTAATTCTTTATCCCAGAAGCTGCCTCAGAATAAATACTACGGAGAATTGTGCAATGGAGTGTACTTTTGGGAATGGTGGCAGACCATGATATGAAAATACATATAACAAACTGAAATACTGGGAAGTAATTAGATTTAAGACGAGAAAATAACCATAGAAGTATGTGTGAGATTAAACATCATGTCGTAAAAGCACTTTGCCTTGGCAAGGTGAACTATTTATTTTTAAAACATGCTGCATTTTCTAGATTATGTCTCTAAGTCATAGTTTCTTGTTTGGTTTTGTTTGCTTGGGGTTTTTTTGATTAATGATTAAGGGTAGTGACGATGACTACAGCCCTGCAATGATAATTTCCTGAAATGCAGCTTCTGGAAATATTATAGATATACATTTGAGGACTCTCAATCTAATTGATGATTTTGACTTGTACTTGCTAGATAATCAGTTCTGAATCTCGTTTCATCAAGTTATTCCATGCTCTCACCAACAGATCATTCAGGTGGAAGTTAACCAAAGGGGGCGACCATTATGGCGTACAGCCCTCTTGATCTGCAGGTTCTTGGGGCATCTGCAACCCAGCTGGACATCCTTAGGCCCTTGTGTTTGGGCACTATTGAGTATACATGCTTTTCAGCTGTTCACTTTGTCTACGTCGTGTGACTGATCACACAGTCCTAGGACTAATGGTAGAGTTCCCGCAGCTTATTTTGTGGCTCTGGTATTTTGCGTAGTCTGAGATTCATTCATCCTTTCAGAAAATCAGTGGAAGCAGTCAGTGCTGAGGGAGTCAACTCCTTTAGCCCTGGGCAGTAGAAGACATGCACGGATGGAGATGAAGTAATTAACATCTACTTTCATTTGTCTATGTAATTCTTTTCCTCACTACACATCTCCATTCTTTTGCATAAGATTCTCTTGCAAACTCTTCTGAGTTTAGGCTACAGCACACAATGCATATCACAGATAGATAGTCTGATATTCATCCTGTTTCTTCTATTTTTCTTTCAAACAGCCTGCAAGACTTTCTACTTGTCTCTTCAGGCCAGTCACACCTTTAAAATAACCCTAACAGGTCACTGAAATCCTTCAACATGGAGTATGTTGCTTAGCTACCTCCAAGCTGAAGGTCAGGCTTAGAAATTGCTTTACCCTGGGTTGCAGCCACCTACCTCTTGGGTTCTGTATGAACAGATCATTAAGGTTTAATGACATCTGTTGAGCCCTTTGCCAGGAGCCCTTGGAAACGCAGCCCAACAAGAGGTTGTACACCAAGAGCAGAGTCACTCAAAGCAGAGTTTATGTCACATGCACCCACATATGAAGATGCAAATATTGAACAGGCTGGGATGGATTCCTCAAGTCATTGCATGCGTTATCCCAGGGGATGGGGCCAGCTCTTGCACTGACCCTTCCCCACAGCAGCAGCATCATAAAGATCAAGTCAGTAAGTCTCCCAGGGCTGTGGTCTCCTGCCCTGTGCTGAGCAGGGAGACCAGTCCCTCGCAGAGGCAGTGAGACGGCCTGGCAGCAAGCCTGGGGACTGCGAGGTTACCTGGGTAAAAGAGGGCTGGTTGTTGCCCACATCTTGCTGGGGCAGCAGGCCTCTTCCTTGTGGGAGTGCCAGGGATCCCTCTTCAGTGCGCACGTTCCCTGGGACGCCAGATGAATTATGGATGAGTCAGCCAGAATTTTTCCACACACTTCCACTGCTGCACATCGCTCATCGCCAACTGAGCTGTGGTTTTCAACCGCTGTCTGGGCCTAATGCTTCCAACACTAAAAAAAGGAAAAAAAATACTGCTCTCGTTTTTCTGGAGGGCTCCATGGCAGGGCATGGGGAATCCCGGCACTTGTGCAGTGTCAGGCCCCTGCAGCCGTAATGTTTTGCTGAATAGCCTAGCATGTGTTAGAAATCATTTGGTCCTTTCTGCCTGCTTTGCTCCCCTGTCCCTCCCACTAGCTGAGTGTATCAACAGAGTCAATTAGAAGAGACAGCAGCAATGCTGAAACTGATTTGAATTTCAACCAGGATCTGCTAGCAACTAAAGCTATGTACTGAGAGCTGAGGGCAGGCAGTTACCCAAGGACCTAGTGACTGCCCATGTGTACTAAAAGTATTTTGTTTTTTATTTGAGTCCTTAGCTAGATCTAGATTAATTTCTGTTTAGCAAATGTTGATTTCTTTTGCTCTTCTTTGAGCACATGAAATGTGTGTGGTCTTAATTTGCAATGATCATAGAAAAGAAACAGTCCAGTTCTGGAAATGTTTGCTATGAGACAAAGGACAAAATCCTTCCTACAACAGCATTTGATGAGTCCTTTCAGAAAGACCGTAGCTTTTGTAAATGGGATAAAGCAGCACTGATGTCAAACTGTACAGCATGGGAGACTAAGCGTTAATTCAAGCCTTATTATAAATTTCTATTATCTGCATTCAAGTTGCATCTAGAACTCCCAATCAAGACAGGCTTCAGCTGTGCTAAACACTACATCCATAGAAATGACAGTTTGCGCTTTAAAGCACTTAGCATCTAAATAGACAACATGAAATAAACTGGTGTGCAGTCAAAGAAAGGAAAGAAAGATCCCTACCGGCTCTTTACCTAGACACAATCAGTAGGCTGCTTGGCTGCATTCAGGGAAGTCTGAACTCTATGTTTATCTTCAGACAGCCTGAAAACTCATTGATTTTAATGGGAGAGAAGCATAGGAGTATTTTCCCTGAATATTTGTATGACCCCTGAATCCAGCCCAGAGGAAGAATTTGAAGATGAATGACATATTGTTTTACAGGCTACTGTGACTGAGATGTCACTGGAAGGAATACAGGCCAGTCATGATTTTGGGAAGGCCATAACTAGGGTCTCCTGAAATTGCCCATAACAGCAAAAGTCCTTGATTTGTACAATCCTCCCTTAAGAGCTATTAGAATGCAGATGTCCCAGTCGGCCCTTTTGAATTCTTGGAGGTTAGTTGTGTAGGGCCCTATTTACATAGTATATAATCTCAATTATTCATGCATACATTTTATGACACCTTTGCCATAGCAATTAAAAGGGCTTCTGGCTGTGAAGCCAGAATATGATCCAAGCACAATACTGTGATGGAGATAATTGATCTTTACCCTGAACTACTCTATCCTCCTTATTTCTAGCTTTCACCTCTGGCCATGGGATGTGGCTATGTCTGTGACTGTAGGATGACAGAGCCCCTTGCAGTGAAGAACATGCCCAGCCTACTGTTCATCATCGAGTTCCCTCTTAATCTTCTTTTCAATAAACTAAAGAGAGTGATCATAAGTCTCTTACCATAAATCATCTTTGCTTAGATATCATGTAAGTCTTATTGCTCCTTTGCAAAGCTTAAATTGTCAACATCATTTTTCTCAAGCGTGGGCACCAGAACAAGACACACTATTCCCTTAATGTTACTGTAATATCACCTCTTTACTCCTACAGAAGGTATTCTACATCCAGGGATCACATCAGCCTCCTTAGTCACTGCATCATTCTGGCAGCTCCTGTGCTGCGGGTTGCCCACGTGACAAGGTTTGTCAGTGATTCTTGGAATACTGTGATTCATTCAAAGCTGTCTGCACTGCTGCAGCAAGTGGGGGCCCTCCTGCAGGTGAGAGAGCAGAAGTAATTTTAAGTAACCTTTCATTTTTTGCACATCGCATCAGCACAACACATGCTGGGGTGGCCACAGGTAGTGAGGTGTGCTGCAGTTCCACTGCAGTCCACTACTTAAACATTCCTGTCATCCTATGGAAAACCCCCACACATTTAGTCACATACAGTTTATCACTGATCATATTTCTGTATTGGTCTGAAATACATCCACTTTGCCATGCTGCAAAGGCCCCCGAGCCCGAGGTTTCTTGTGAGACACAGTGATTGCATAACTTCTTTGAAGAGGAGGAGACTCCTTTCTTTAGATACATGTTTCTAAGTAAGCAAACAGAGCTAAAAGGTGTAATTAAAGAAATGCCATCTATTTTCCTTTCAAAATGAAAATACAGTGCTGTGTTTGGAAACCTATGCAACAATGCAAGGTTTCCGTAAGTGCATTCACTTACCCAGAAAATTTTATTGTACTATTTAAAGTTTAGGCAGAACCAAATCACAAGATCACAGAAGTAGTTATGTTGTATGTTACAGGTATTACAGCACTATGATGTAAGCCAACACAAGCCTGTAGTTTGACAAATTAGTTTTGAATTACTAGATTTTAAGACAAAAGAGTTGTTCTCATTTCTCAAATATTCTATCAGGTTTTCTATCTTAGATACATGTTCAATCTAAGTACAATTATCATGTTCATGCAGGATATAAATATACTCCAAAAGACTAGAGTGTGCAATGCTGCCCTGCTTTTAACTTTTCTTGCCTGAGATTACAGAGCAGAATCCACAAAATTAAAAAAATAACAGTTAAAAGGCAGCAGATTGCCTGTTTAGCCCTGGGAACAGGTTGCTGAAATTTGGATTTATCTCTGTGCCAACAGAGAAAGCACGAAGGAAAAGAAAAAAAGGAAGACCCAGAGTCATACACACAAAAATATACCAATGTCAGGTCACTGCAGCCTGGAGCAGAGAGTGCCAGAAGTTTTTTGAGGTAACTTTGTTCAAAGGATTAAAAAAACTCACTTCATTTACACCAGTAAATTGGAACACAAAATACAGCATGGCTTACGTATTTTCATTTCAATAATAGTGCTGTTAAACTGAAACATATGTCAGTCTCAATACAAAATACGAATAAATTCATCTCAATTCAGTACCCACTTATCTCTGTCCTGTGGTTCTGGTACCAGAGTCAATATAATCAGGACAAAAATAGCACATGCTCTGGGACAATTTGTAGGTGCTTCATCATGCCTAACTATGACAATCTGGGAACCGTGCCTGTGTGTAATTTTTGTATTCTGATTTAAGGTAAGAAATCACTGAGTTACCAAATCTCTCAGTGGATGTGGAGCTGAACCATCAGGCCTGTGTCACATGCCTTCCAGAGATGAGAAGGCAGACAGTTACTAGAAATCAATTGCTCCCATTCGAAATGGATGCATGTTTGGAAAGTCATACAGTTGGAAGCTGAATCAGTCCTGCTGTGTTTGCCTGATAAGTGAGGAATAGAAGAACTTTCTCAGATGTAGAGGCCAAGATTGAGCAGGGATTCCTCATTGCTGTGGGGTGTGGTGTGATGATGCAGCTAAACATCTGTACAGCTCTCTGACACCAAGTGGGGCAGTCCTGACTCTCCCAGGCTGTGCTCATGTGATCCTGTGGTGGGATGGCTCCCCTGGCTAATCCATTAAAAATACTGCTCACCTTGTATGGCAAAACCAGTTTTCTACTACTTTAGGTCTCTTTAAATTTTTGCAGCGAGACAAGATGAGCTCCAGTGCTACAGGAAGGGAAGCTGCTTGGGTGCACAGCTAAGGAGGAGGTGGAGTGGAATTGCCCCTTTTTGGCAGCAAATGATTACTTGGTGAGGTGAGATAAACTGTCTAATCCCACCGTGGGCCTGACAAGCTGGGGTGCGCTCGAAGCCACAGAAAGCTTGAGCAGAAAAGGCTACCTTCATTTCATAGCACATTGGTTTAGCTGTGAGATCCAACTCACAGCTAAGGAAGATGTTTCGTATGGGCTGAAGGAGAGCAGAAAGCTTCAAAGTCTTCTGAGCCCAAAGAAAACTCAGAAAACTCAGGCAAGGAAAACCACACAGATACCAATTATTTTCCTTAGATCTGTATGCTCTTGAGCTGCCTCAGTAGGGCATGATCAGTGCTAGCACTCCTTAAACATGTGCCCAATTGCTTCCACAGCCATATGTCCATGAAGAGATGCTCTGTACTCAGTAACCTCATGTTACTTTATAGGAAGGGAGGGACAAAACCTGTGCTTGAGTTATGGGAAATGTGGGGCAATAGGAGGATTTTTTTGAGATTATAGAAGCCAAGCTGTAAGAGGTCTCATTTCCACAGAGGTGTAACAGAGACCTTCTGTGCAGGAAACCAGGGATAGAGCCGGGTCTTTGAGCTGCTCAGACTAAACACAGTGGAAGAACACATGGACCCAATGCCGCAGGAGCTAACCACCACCACCTAGGAGCAAGACTGTATGAAAATTGCAGGGCCTAGCTCCATTTTGTTCATAATAATTTTTCCTTGGTGAAATATTCAGAGCCCTTTCGGTCCAGCCTACATCTGTATTTCCTGACTGAAATGGAATATGACTCCCTCCCCAAAGTCCCCCCACCAACAGTGCCTCATTTACTTTAGGTGAAAAAACCATGTGCAGTCACTGGCCCTATTTTTCCTGTTACGAAATCATTTATCTTTGCCTGCTGAGCTAGCCCACATTAATAAAGCAAAATGCAAATGCTGTGCGCGTCTCTGCTGACCCTGACTTTGAAAACTGGTTTTTCTTTCCCTGCTTCTCATCTTTGACAAAAGAGATGCAGCCATAAGCTTTGAAGTCAGCAGGTGCATCTGCCTGTCTGTCAAGTGATCTGAATCCCACTTCTCGTTACGCAGACTTTCAGTACAATGATGCTGTAGGAAACGATAGATTATGCCAATTAGGGTAATTAAATAGCTCCATATTCCTCTAGCAAAATCTTTCCCTCCTTTCCCTTAACTCTGTCTCCTTATGGCTAATTCTTGCCTTTCGTCTTGCTCATTTGCCTGAAAACCAGCTTTGATGCTAAAGTACATCCATCAGGTTTCAGACAGTGGAAAGAAAAGTCAAAACAGCTTCCTTACCCATGCTGGTAAGAATTCTCCTATGACTTCTCCTTTTTACAGTGCAAGACTGCATAGACCAATTCCTAAAGATATCAAGACTCATACCACTTCCTTTCACACGCTCTTAACACTTCTCTCTCTTTTGTTCCCTCTGCTCTTCAGAGCCTCCACCAACTTTCCTGTAGTGTGCACACTGTTACTCTCAATATTCACAACAGTTAGTAATTTCCTTGGCTCATCTCTCACCAAGACTAAATACCACAACTCACATACAGCGACTATTTCCAAGCCTCTTTTCTGCTGTTTTGCATTTCTGACATTCTGCTATCTACTCTCATTGCTCCCATGACTTCTGCTTCCTTAAAAGAGGTTGTCTTTATTTATATCTTAGCTGATCCCCGTCTCTTACTTTTGTCATCTCTCTGCCAACTTTATCTTTCCTCTCAACACTTTCTCTCCTTGGCTTTCACGACTCCATCCTCACTTCTCCCTTTTGACAGCTGAGGCTTTCTTTTCCATTCCCATTCTGCATGGAAATCTCAGCAGGCTTCTGTCTCTCCATGTGGATCAGTACCCAGTCACGTTGGCAGCATTCTGCATCAGTGACGTGTACATTTATCTTGGTCTCTTCATCCATCAGTTCTAAATTTTAACCGCTATGTCTTCTTGGGGAAGTGTCTTTGTCAATTTGACTTTCACATATGGCTGCTGCTGAACTTCTGAGGAGCCCCCTGAAGTGCTACTCGAATCTCTCTACTGTATATATAAGTCCTTCATTTTTTCTGACCCTGTTGCTTGGACTAATCAAAACCAGTCGTAGGCCAAGGCAGTGGGACCATGTTCAAGCTTGCAACCTTTTCTCTCAAAGACACACTACTCTTGTATGTCCCCTCCCTTTTCATCTCCCCTGTATCTACATGAGAGATATCTGTAATTGCCCCTTCCCTGCTATTACAAACCAAAAGTCAATACAATTAGTCCTGCACATTTTCTCACCTGTTTAAATCCCTCCCATGACTCCCTCTTTCACCATCATTCAACTTTTAATTTTCTACCCCCTTTGCAGTCACACCCTCTTCTGATCAGTTTTACTTCTTATGATGCCATGCGATTCTCCTTCTGCATTATCGGTGATGCAAACATTAATCCTTGTGAAATTTGTTGACACTCCTTGTTTCATACTTCTGCTCATTCTGCCGGAATAGATATAACACAAATCATAAAAGTTGGGCAAGTTATCTTTCCTCTCTACCCTGCCCCTTTCAGGTAAACTTGAAGAAGCCAGAGAGGAAACTGGAGTTAACTCCTGATTTAGCCTAAAAGAAAGAAAGAAAGAAAAAAAAAAAAGCCCAACAATGATTAAAGAACAGTTTGATGAAACTGGGAAAAAAAATTGTTTTAGTGTTGGTTTTGTTTGCCTGGTTGGTTGTTTTTTTTTTTTCTCTCCCCACTGAAGGATTAAAAAGTACAGTGAGCAAATAAACAGAAGCTGATGAAAGTCAAGCAATCACACATATAAGGAAGAATCTATTAGCTGCTTGGAAAGCACTGAAACAGATATTAAAATATTTTTTAGGACAGTATGTGGGATGGAAATTGTGGCTGCACTGAGGAAGGAAGAAAATGACTAAGGCTGACTTAACAGGCTAACAGCTTTTTTGCCCAGTCCAGCAATTCCACAGTCTGTTTGAATCTCTGTCTAGAACTTTCCAATTTAGGGCTTCATCCTCTGAACAGTGCTGTTGTATGTAGCTCTGTTAATGCCAATCTAAACAAAGTAATTTCACCAGTTTGGGGTCCTAGAGCCTGATATAGTCTGTAGACGTAGCTCTGCCACCTCTACTATAAGCCACGCGAATGCTTATATTTGTAGGGGATAACCAGTCCGATAAAAACTCTAGTGACACTTCTGCCTAACACTCAAAGCAATGAGTAAGGCAGAATACAAGTTTGTATACACTTGAAGATGAGTCTTCTCTCATTCAGATTTTTAAATCAGTATCGCCTCTGAATTGCGAGCAGAACAAGTGAGCTGTAAAATGTATCAATTCAGAAATTACCTGTGATAAAACATCACCTGGGGCACGGTGCTTTGTGCAGTATGAATAATGGACATGACAGACAGGAAAGAATAAAACAAACCTATGCAAGGACAGGGATGCAGCAGAGAAGGCTTGAGTTACAGATACATAATTATGTAGTTACTCAGTTTAGTCACACATGGAGCTAGGTCATAGAACCGTATTATGTTTTGGGTTGGAAGGGACCTTGAAGACCATCTAGTTACAGCTGTCCTGCCACAGGAAGGGACACCTTCCACTACACTAGGTTGCACAAAGCCCTGGCTGGCCATGACGACTTCCAGAGATGGGGCAGCCACAACTTCTCTGGACAACCTGTTCCAGTGCCTCACCACCATCATAGTGAAGAATTTCTTCCGTATCTCGAATCTAAATCTCCCCTCTTCCAGTTTAAAGCCATTCCCCCTTGTCCTATCTTTGCATGTCCTTGTAAAAAGTCCCTCTCCAGATCTCTTGTAGGCAACTTCAGGTACTGGAAGGCTGCTATAAGGTGTCCCCTGAGCTTTCTCTTCTCCAGGCTGAACAACCCCAACTCTCTCAGCCTGTCTCCACAGGAGAGGTGCTGCAACCTCTGATCATCTTCGTGGCCTCCTCTGGACTCGTTCTAAGAGGTCCACATACCTCTTGTGTTGGGGGCCCTGGAGCTTTTGCCAACTTGTGATCTGTCCCTAGGCTCTGGGCATGTACTGCTGGCACTCCAATCAAACTGGTAGGAGTGGGAAGTTTTGAGGTTCCTCTCCTCTAGCAACTTTAGTTTAAAGCCCTTTTCACCAGCTTGGCAAGCCTATGACTGAAATGCTCTTTTCCTTCTCTGATATATAGGCCCCATCAGTATCTGGTAGAGCAAGTTTCTCAAAGTGAGTCCCATGGTAGGTAGGTTGCTTTATGAGTGAGCATGCTTACTTGTCAAAATGACTAATCAGCCCATTGTAAACAAGAGCTTCTCTTGTGTACAGACAATAACAGGACACCTGAAACAAAAGTGATGCATATGAAGGTTTTTCTAAAACTGCCCAGCAAAATTTCTCTTACCTCAGGGATTTTTCTTCTCCTATTTTCACGTGGGGTACTATGCATTGCTGCAACTACATCAATTAAAAAAACATTAATTCCCTATGAAGGAGGCTGATAAGCTGTATAAAAAGAGACTTACCCCAGCCTATTCCCATTGTATGTTATAGCACTGTAACAGGATATGTAATATTCACATTTTTCTAGATATGAAATGCTGCACTTGGTGCTCAAAGATAAAACAGGGAAGTCAGATACTGCCTCAGCAGGGGCTGATAGCATTGCAATGCCTGCAGGGAGCAGAAAGCCATGCTCCCTCGGGAAGGGGGCTCCTGACAGTGCAGAGAGGTTCCTCTGTACCAGGGGTTCCAGGCCAGAGGAAGTGTGGTGGGAAGCAGTGGGTGGCCCTGCTGTCTGCCACTTCCCAGGCTTGAACCCAGAAGAAAAAGCAATCTCACCAAACATCAGTGGAGAAGCTATAAAGCTGCCTGGACATAAAGAATGCCTGGAGAGGCTTGGCTGGAGAAGAGAGTCTGGTGGCATAAAGGAGGCTAAAAGGAAAAGTTCCCTGTAACTCTCTTGGATAGCTGTGGTGGTGGTGGGACTCAAGGCACTCCCTGGCAGCTGTACAGCTATTTTTGTCATTCAATGTAAATCCTAGCCTTCCCCTCCCCATGACATAGGCCAAGGCAAAGTGACTCGGTCTCTCTCTACAGTAGTAGACCTCAAAGCAAAACATAATCCCATTAACACAATAACCTAGGTTACTCATCTACAGTTTCTGCAGGCTCCTTCCACATCTCCTCCTCTCTGATGTGCCATTTCTGCAGTCCCAGAATGCTTTACTCTAAATTAGGTCTGCTGCCACAGCTATGCGAGACACTTCATCTCCCCAGAGTTTGCATTCCTGGATTAAAAATTGCTGCAAGCTGGCCTGTCTCCCCTTGTGAGCAAGAGGAAAGGTTTCAGCTTGTGCCATTCGAAAAACACTTGCTCACTTGCTGATTTCTCCCTAGGCGCTTGCCATCACAGAAAAATGTAGTTACTTGGACTGCATAGGGATAGGGAAGGGCTGGTAAGACTCTGAAGCACCATACTATACACAGTCACATGTATTAATTGCTTAAATGAACGTACACCAAAGCAAGTGATTTTAAGCACTTAAAATCTGAATTCCAGACAAGGCCTCTGAAGCCCACCCTGGTTTTGACCCTCTTGATACTTTCTAATAACAATCCTAGCACAACTGTGAGCACCAGCAAGTTTGAATAAAAAGAAGGGGGGAAAAAAGAGAGAAAGGATTACTTACAAATGGTGAGGCAGGAGACAATGTAAACCAGTTTGACTAGGCGCGACTGAGCAAACATTGACAGACTATAGCAAGTTACTGCAAAAACTGTGAGACAAATCCCGTCCCCTTTGCCTCGGCACCGGGCGCAGCATTGCTTTTAGCAGAATCCCTTTGACTCAGCTTAGCACCCAGGTGAACACATTATTGGGGTGCAGGCCTTGCCAGTGGGTGTATTTTAGCCTCCTAATGGCACATTTGAGGAGATGTTTGTTTGAAAGTAAATCTAAGCTGCTAGATGGTAAGTGTACCAATGCATTAGGTTTGACCCAGTGTAAAGTTTCTTAGCAGTTAAGCTGGTCACTGGAGTTAATTCATTAGCTCCTGTACATGTGCCACAGAAGGTTTATTTTAGCCTTTGAACACATAAAGTCAAGATGAACAAAATCAGAAAGTCTTAAAATTAGGCTCTTGTGTTCCTCCACTAGACACACTCAGCTAAATTAAAACAACAGTGTACCAGGTGCAAAAGGCTGCTTTTCATCTCCTTTTTTGTCCAAGTACCTTGGAGTACTAATCCATATAATGTACAAAGAAGCTGTAAAAACTTCCTTCTAAAATTATAACAACAGAAGAAATTAGGTCAGCTATGAAAGAGTAGGTTGGATATAATCAAGTTATAGCACCCCTGGGACACAAAAGGTAGCGCTTTTCACATTTGCATTTTGTCAACTTACACAGCTTATTGCTGTGGGAGGAATTTAAGACAAGTAACAGTAAGACAGGATTTGCCAAAATGTTGGAAAACTGTTTGATCATTAATCGCATTTGCTAAGACTGTGATTAGGGTAATTGCTCCGTATTTCTTTTCGCAGAGTCCTTGTCCATGGGGAGATCAGGAAGGACTACCCCCTACCCCCATGAAGTGCAGCGCAGCTTAGTTGGCTCTTTCTGGCTTTTTCTTTTTTTCCCTGCAGCATCAAATATTTGCTCCTGCAAAGGCACAATACTGATGGCTGGACACTGAGTAGCCAAGTAGTAGATCAAAAAAAGTATATCTGTTTAATTGTAATTGTATCTCATTTTCTTTCTAAGTGAGTAGTTATTCTTTGAACTGAATTTTTGGCGTGGGTACCAGTGGCAACATTCAGCTGGGGTTTGGATGGACTTCCATAAAAGCTGAGCTTCAGAAATGCCACCTAGTATTTGAAAACACTTCCTTTCCTTGGTGTGGCTAGTGGCAACAATAGCACACAAGGTCTCAGGCTGTGTCAGTGGTTGTGTCATGTATTAATGCTGCCTCCCCAGTCTGGCTCTAGCTTCCTTGTTTTATTACACAACTGCATAAAAAGGTTCTTGTCTAAATCTGAAGCAATATTTGAAAACTCTGTTCTAATTACTAGCACATGCATTTCTGTGACACACATCCCTGTGGAATCTGGGCATTGCTACTCTAATTTAGAAGCACTGATATCATTATAACAAGCATAATACAGACCCTAGACAGATTAAGAACTCTCTTGGATACCACAGCATTCTCTTGAACAGTGGCTGTAAAAGTTTTCTTGTGGTTTGGGTTTTGGTTTTTTTATAATTATTATTTCAACAAGTACATATGAAGCGTGCTCAGTTTACAAGAAAACAAAAAAATCCTGCTCTTCCTGTCAGTGCTACAGGCTCATCCTGTGCTTCAGAAATCCATTTGATTCTTTCCCTCTCAGATCATCGGCTACAAGGGTTCTGTAGGATAAATTTATGCCTTGTTTACATTGAATAAGGCTGTCTTCAGGTTCTGCTGTCAGTGTGTGTGCACAACATGGAATTGCATCCAGCTCATTCGCTGTCTCTCTGCTGTGTTGTTTCTGAAGAGCCAAGAGGATTAGAAAAGGCAGAAAACATTTGTTGTTATTAGACGCAGTTCATCTGACTTTAAGTAAACAAAGTAATAAATCTATTAAGATGTAAGATGCAAGTTTTACAGTTACTTGCCAGGAGAGAGCCATGCCTTAAGGAAGAAAGAGAATTTAGGAGTTTTATGCCAGAGGCATTCCTGAGAAAGGTAAGGAGGTATGCAAATAGAAATCTAATCTGGTTCTGACGTACGTGCTTCGGCAGAAAGCTATTGTTAGACAAACATGTTGTTCCTGAGCAGCAGAACTAACGAAGCCTGATTTCCTACGGATTTGTGTCCTTTGTCCCACATCTTTCTCCTTCACCACAATAATCCCAGCTCTCTTCATGCCTCTGATGACACTGTCGCTACTGAGAGACAGCAGACTCTGGGGCTAGTCTGGAGCTATAAAAATACTCACTGTCAGCACGTGTCTGCCGACTGGCCAGCTGGCTGCAAGCAACATATAGTGGCTGAGATCTTCCAGCCTTTTCTTCAGTCAAGGTAGTAACCTGACTCTCTGTCCTTCATCCCACTGCCAGATTTCATGAAATGTTTTTAAAAAATAATTATGTTCAACATTATCACTCTTTCAACTTTAGTCAAAATCTGATTTGCCAGAGGGTTACAGAGAATTATTAGGTACAGGACAAACACCGATTGCGTAAGCTTTGTTTCCACAGGAAACTAGATTCAGAAGTTCAGCTACTTTTCTTAAAAAAACCCAAGAAAAGCAACAAGGCTAATTAAGAAGTCTTCCCACAGTCATTTTTAGCTGCAATAGGTTGTGTAAGGAATGGTGGCTGACCTGCTGTCTCACACTGAAAGTTAAGTCTGATTTATTTTTTTTAATAAAGAAATGTGCAAAAGCTTCTGTTGCTGCTGCTAGCGCTGAGACCTTTTATATGGCTAAATATTCCCAATCTGCTGCACAATAATTATTGCCCCTTTCCAAAGGAATACATGCTGCTCCTCTGTGGTCTGCTCCCTGTGCACCACTCTATTCCCAGCTTTGGGAGAGCTCCACTGGACTACATCTGCACCCTGCCTGGATTTCAGACTACATTAAGCAATAAACATCGTCTGCTCCGAGTGCTCCCTCTGTCGTATTTGTTTGAATCATGACCTAATGTTTTGGTTTTGTTGTTTATTCCAGTTTCTTCAATACACACTCCCACTGCTGCTTTACCAAGCTGCCAATGAAGAACCTTCTTTAAAGGGCCTTAGCTATTTCTCCCCAGGAAACCTAAACAAAGAAGTAAATAACAGAGGAAAGGCAAGCTGAAAGCTTTCACCTCCCAAATCATTTCATCTCCCCATCACACCTTAACATCTTGGTTATGGCAACTCTTCTATTGGCTGAGGAGGGCAGGTTAACAGCGCTTTAGGAACAGCAGATGTGTGTCATTTCACCAAAGGTGAAACACGCTGTTGCCAGCAGCACAGTGCTACAGAACAAAGCAGAGGCTTGCAGGGCAGCACTGCAACATCTGAGATCTGGATGATGACCAGCAGCTGGAGTTGGTGGATGGAAAAGGAGCAGAGATTACTTATACCATCAAGATACCAGGAAAGGCTTCCATTTTATGTTCCCTCTCAAGATAGCTGCAACTTCCCATCAGTCTCAGTTGGGCTGAGGCCAGCTGTTGAAATACTGCTCCACCTCTCCCACAAAAAGTCTTGCAGGACCAAGACAGCGAGGAGCAGCAGAGGTGCCCAGACTGAAGGGGAGCAAGGTGCTAAGGCTGTTAAGTGAGGTGGCTTTTGCAGTCTGAGGCTGAGTATGGAAGGGAAGGCCTAGATTGTAGAGGGAAGTCAAGAAGACTATAGAAACCTGAATTGCTTATGGGCCTAGGATTTTGGCACTCTAAGAAATGGCTTTCATACAAGGGTGAGAAACTCCTTTGTTCATATCAGGACTGTGTGTACAGATATAACTGTGTGCATAAACATCAGGGTTGGGCACAGTAAATGTGAAACAGGGCAGATGCATCCTTCCTTGCCCCTCCCCGCACATGTACACACATTGTATACACACACTTACCCTTTTTCACCTTTGGACTTCTGGGAGCAGAACAGAAGATCCATCAGGGTGTAGTGAGGAGGCAGCATGCAGGCTAAAGACTCTTTCTGGGGATTGTTCATCTGCCGAGGACCTAGCAGGAAGGGAGGATAACTAAAGTGCACATTATCTTTAGCTATAATTAGGTGTTCGCATATATTAAAAATAGCTTTAAAGAAATGTAAAAGATTATTTCAGGATGAACATGAGGCTTAGTGCACTTCAGCATCTAGATCTTTACCCTTTCATATTCATGCTGCATTGAGGGGAGTAGCCTATTAGGGCTGTCTTGGGTTTTACAGTAAATTATCTCAGATGCATTGGCAGAAGACTAGAAGACTTTAAAAATCACATTTTTCATATTCATTGAACACTAGGGCATGACATGGTTTTTGATCTACTGAAATTACTGTAAAAGAAATGCTGTCAGAGTCCTGACACTTGAACCAATGGATACAATGTGGTAGTTACAACCCTGGTACAAGTCTCCAGCTAGGCAAAAAAATAAAAAGCTTTTCATTCCAGTGTTTATGCAAACCTACAACTGAGATAAGTTCCCTATGGAGTCCTGTCTTTGATAACATAAGCACCACACAGTCTAACGTGGCCATGTTGTTTCATGCTAGTCTTCCAGCCAGATTTCTTGCTGCTTCTACTGGACCATTATTCCAAATCCTAAATTCTCCAGTGATCAGGAACATCTTTATCATTTCCATCCTAGATGTATTTATGGCAACTCTGTGTCCTTCACCTTACATAATTATTTGCTTTTTCTTCTGTTTGCTACTAACATAGTGCCCGTGAGAACACTCCCAGAGTCGGCTTAGCTTCAGTTTTCATTTGTTAGGCTAAATAAATCATGTTTCTGAACATCCTAGTAGCTCCTCTCCACTTTTGAACTGGTTTTTCTCAAACCCCAGCGATGTCTTGTCATCATGAGGTTACTTCTTAACAGCACTATCTTTGTAACTTCTTCAAGTCAGATGCTGTGGAATCTGAAGTCAAGATCTATTAGATCTGTTGTGTTTCTTTTGCCTACAAAGTCTGTTATACAGTTATGACCAAAGAAAGGTGCCAAATTAGTCTGACACAATCTACCCTTGGTAAAACTACACTTCTTTTCATGCAACCTTCCTTTTACCTCTCCAAGGATTCTTTCCATTATTTGAAAAGCCCCCTATACTACTGGAGGTAGCAATCCATGTTAAATTAAATTGGATGTACCAGGGAAAGAGCTCAGAGGATCATGATTGTCATACAGATCAAATGTGGCTTCTGGAGTCTGACTAGTTGTCTAACATTGATCACATATGGGAGAAGAATGAAATCAAGATTCTGACACTGATGCCAGTCCACTGCATCAGTGCAAGAAACAAAGCCTGTAATATCTAGCTGTGCTCAGCCATATTTATTGGTCCCTGTCACAAATGCTAGTTACGTATTTGATGAGCAGTTCCATCCATCTGAGCTCTGTGGTAGCAGAGACCACAAAGAAAAGAAAAATAAAATAAACCCCCAAACAACAACAATCCACATACAGGCCTCTGGGGACAAGCTTCGAATAGAGTGTATCTATTATCCTGGCTAGCTAGGGGCTTCATCACTGAATTCACCAGTCTTTGTGTTTGGAAAGGCTAGAATCCATTTTGGGAGAAAAGCCCTTCAACTCTTGGGATCCCAGCAAAAGATTAGAGTCTCTTTTTATCCCTCAACAGTCCTGTTTCATCCCCACTACAGAAAAGATTATGGCAAGGGCTGTTGTTTGCTATCCTCAAGGCAGGCTGGGATCTCTTCTGAGAGAGCAGTATTTTGAAGCACTTGCAGCCCTGGAAGGAAGTGCTATGAAAAACAGGCAGGAGCTACCTCTCTGCTCTTAAAACCTAGATTTCCCTGTATAATTATCCCAGTAGGAGCTGGAATTTGGAGTGTGGGGCTGAGCGAGGCACAAAGGCTGGCGCTCCCCCCTCCCCCAGCCCTACATGGAGCAGAAAGCAATGCAGCTCCTTTCTCTGGCAGCACAGAGCTCTTCCCCAGCAACAGAATCACGGTACTCCGTGTGCAATGATTTGACGCTGACATAATGCCTCTATATAATCTCTGATCATGGGAACTTCGGCACAGACCCATTAAACCATCCTTGCCTACATAGCTGCTGTCCAAAATTGTCTTGTAACTTAGCAACTAACTTGCTACCTGCTATCACTCATAGGCCTTCTTTAATATTACAATTTCTTGAGCTTTTCTCTTTCATCACATGTATGTATTTCAAGTTTCCCCCTCCCTTGAAGCAATGCTTCAAGAAGCAACTCAGTTTTCTTGTTTTTGGCTTTTTGTTTTTGGCTATCCCTCTAATCTCTCCATAGTAATTCTGTCATATGAGCATTACTACAGCTCATTCTTAGACTTATCACCAAATCACCCAGCCCACCTGTTACTTCAGTAAGGGTCATTAGCAAAGAACAATCATCTTTTGGTAGTTTGCAATTGGGATTCAAACACAGTACACTAGAGCAACAAACATAAAAGATCTGAAAATCAAATCAACCAACTCCCCCCCACATTTAAGTTACAATTTTCACACCGAGCCTAATGCAGCTTATATAAAACTTCACATATTTGCAATAAAGCTTTTCATCCCAGGACCACAGAAAGCAGCCTCCATTTTCTGGATTAGCACACTGCTACCACCAGTTAAAGGAACAGGCAGCTCCACATGCTGCAAAGGCAGTTGTGGAGCAGCCGTCTGTCGCTATTGCTGGGTTTTGTCCAAGAGCAACGAGGAACTGCATGCCTTAACCTTCATTTATGGACTGAAGTAACTGGCTTTGCTTATGTTTTCTTTCACTGTTGCTACAGTCTTATCTATTTGGTATCTCAGATATTTATACAGTACACAGACTTCCAGTACCTTGATATTCCCACCCCCTGCTCCCCCGCATTTGTATCTGTTTATACATGATCCTGTGGCTTGTTTTATTCAGAGATATTTGAGTACCTCAGGGTCTTGTGGTTTTGCTGCATGTGGTGATGTTCTAAGAGTGTACAGAAATATTTAAATTGCTACTTGAAATACAATTTGTACAAAAACTTAAAAAAGCATCAATCAACACTGATCATGAAACCTTCATGTAAATAAGCCTTTAACTTCCGTGGACAAGTAAAGGCTTGCAAGAGAGTCTTTGGTCATATTTTAATGCATTAAACACTACTTCATTAAGAAATACATTAAATCCCTGATTAAGAACAAACTGAAAACCAGCCCTTCCCTTCTCTAAATCTCTCTACAACCTTGGGCAGTGCAGGGTACTTGAAAACTATGTTAAAACTCCAAATGCATATAAAAGAATCTAAAATGTATTTATTAAATTACATATTGAACATTTCAAGTTAGGAACCACAAAGGAAAACGAGTTAGGAGTGCCCAAATAGGGAACCATACATTTTTCTTCCTGTTGGGTAACAGCAGAAGAAGAGAATACCTCTCAAAACACTGTCCATTTATGTAAATGGACACAAGGTTTCTATTAAACATTTACCTTTCACAGGGAGCGTATTTTTGCTTTGTTACTTGATGACTACACCACTGTTTATCAAACAGGATTAGCTTCCTAAGATGTTCCCAACCCCCCAGTTAGCCACTCTTTATGAATCACCAAATTTATAACTTGTCAGGCGTGGTCTGACACCTTAGGGCAAACCTGGACCCTGTTTCAAACAAGTCAAGTTAACTGTTTAACAGCTTAGCAGACAATGTGCTGTTACATTTTTGTAAGTCTTGGATGCATTTTTACTTAACAGCAGAAGAAGAGAGAAATACCTTAGCATAGCTTTTTGAGAGCTGTGGTCATGGGTATCTCCAAATCAGATTATTCAAAATGAAACCTTTCACATAGAGAAGGGTGCTGCAGTGCAGAATGGAAGGTGGCTAGGAGGATTAAAAACAAAACTCCAAAGAACAAACCACTCAGAAGCTTCTAAAAAGCCCCCTTAATTTTAAAACAAGTAACCTTTTAAGACGAAACAAAACTAATAAGATCTCTGCAAGAATCTTCCTATGGACTTTTGGAAGCGTAAGCCCCCTCAGCTTCCACAGAATTTCAGCTGCTTCTTAAAAGCTTCCCAGAACCCAGTCCTTCAGAATGGTATGCAAAGTAACACGAGACAAAGTCACTAACTACATCAAATAAAAATACTGCGCAAAAGCATAAACCTCACAGGCAGCATCCATGCTAGACATGCTCAGTCTCATCTGTGCACCACTGGTGGTTAATTTTTTTGTATAGGCTCATGCTTGTAGCTTTACTTGGTCTTAAAAGCTCAGTGTAGAGTTCAGTAGCTCAGGCAAGGTGGCGGTTAGTGCCTTGGCCCAGGTGGCATCTAAGGAACACAAGAGAACTCTGCATGCAAATCACAAGGCATTAGAATTGACATGAAAGCTGTGATACAAAAGATTATCAAAACCTCCCACCACTATCTGGATCTGGCTGTAGTAAGTAAAGGGAGTTTCTGAAGTGGCCTTTGTATTTATTAATTTCTTGCATCACTGGGACAACTTTGTAAATATATAATGCTTAGTACACCTTTACCACAAGAAAACAGATCCTAGGTAAAGACAGGAGAATGACCTGGAGTGACACAACTTACTCTGGACAAAATCACAATCAAAAGTGACATATTTAACAGCTGTTTATTCGTGGACTAACATGCATTGCTGACAGTCCTATGAAGAGGGCAAGTTTTCTAACACCTGAAAAAGACCAAAGCATGCTGGAGATTCAAGTATAAACAGTATAAACTCTGAGTTTTCCCTTCATGCTGAGAAACCTGCCCAGCTTCCCTTCCCGTCCCTGCCAAGATAACTGTTACCCTATCAGTTCTGAAACAAACCTTGGAGCCCTGTATACAAGCATAATTTGACCAAATCCAGTTGCCTGCTTCAAGTATACCATTATTATATTCATGTTCCATACAGTTCTGGGCAAAATTCTCACAGAACATGTGCCATTACCTGCAGAGGGGAAAAAAAACCCACCCCAAAACCCAATCCCAAAATACACACCACCCTTCTTTTTCCCTTCACTACACTTTTACTCATGCAACAAGAAGAGACTATTCATGAATAGTGTCAGCCATGACTTGAATCAAGGCAATATAATCTCAGAATGCAATGGAGAACCTAATGAACTCCTCAGAGTTTATAGGGTGCGTATTGGAACAGTTAAAGGAGGCAGGGGATTTCAAACATTACAACACATTGACACACCTCTGTTGGCCATAAACACTGGCCCAAGATTGGTATTTGTCACAATACTATAGTGCTCATTTCCAGTACTTTGTTTCTGATAGCAGTTGGGCATCCTCCCCCCAAAAATGGCATCTTCTTTCTTGGAATGGATAGATTTCAAAGGAACACTATGCAAACATTGGTATCTTCCTTCTATGATCTTTATCTAGTTACAAAACTGCATGTTAAGGGTAAGAGGCAAATTCTCAGACATAGAATTTAAGTGTAAAATAAAGAGTCAACACTACTGCTTTAAAATGTTTGGCAATAGGGTAAGAAGTACCTTTTAAGCCAATGGAAGCTTTCCTAACAAAAGCAGAGCAGGCTGTCTGTCTCCAAGAGCATATGCATTTGTTACTGATTAAAGCGAACACCAATATTCCAGACACATATTTGATTGTAAATTAACTTTCTATTTAGAAGCTAAGGAAAATTAATTGCTTATACAGAAAACTTTACTCAAAAAAAACCCCCAAACAAAACAACTAAAAACCACTAACAAAATCAAACAAAAAACCCCCAAACCCCCACAAAACTCCCCAAACAACTCCCCCAAAAAACCCCAAAGCCAAACACACATCCTAAAACTCCCCCCAAAACACAAAACCCTATCAAAACCCCCCACCCAACAAAAAGCACTGTAAATTCAAGATACATATAGTTAAAGGAAAAGCAATTTAAAAGATCATTGTTAAACTAATAATTTCTGAATATAACTTTTCCATATATATGAAAAGGTTAAAAAAATTTGATTTTACAGTGTACTTGTTCCTTTAAAAGAGACTTTACATAGCAGTTTTGTGAAATATTGACTTGTCTTGTAGAGTTTTGATCATTTTAGAAATCATAATAAAGGCAGTTTACTTGATTCCTGAAAACTCAGTAGGAGATGCAAGATTTAGTCTTGCTCACAGCTTGCTCACACCAGTAGTTCGAATGGACTGGTCACAGGAATTTATCAAATTTTGCTGATTAAAACAAAACAAAAGAAAAACCCAACACACAAAAATCTTCACCAGTTTTCTTGGGCAAGATCTACAGATGGTAGCAAGAATAAGAGAAGAGTCCATGAAGTGGTATGACTCAAAATATCTGGAATATAAAAGCACGCCTTCTCCAAAGCCAAAAGGAACTGTGAATAGCTGCACAGAGCCAGGATTTCACCATTTATGACAATGTCAGTTACGTGAATAGTCACCACTAGAGTAAGGTTTATTCTAGTGAACCAAAACATTTGTGGTTAGAAAAACTGAAGCAGACTTCATACCTACATTAAAAATGTTTCCATTTGTCAACTCATGGTTTTAAGTACAACTCTACAACATTCTGGGAAATGAATGATGCAACACTTCCAATAGACAAAGAGCTGGAGAGCGTGTGACTGAATAGTAATAAAAAACTTGAAGCAAACTATTTAGCTAATAATACATCAGTGAAAAGGAGATATCCATAAAAAATCCATACCTTATGGATTTTTACTGAAAAGAGGGAAAGCAAGAGAGATTGTGCATTTGTGCACATAGGATTAACAACCTTGTACACCACACCTGAAAACTCTATGGGCAAGGAAATAATACTTACATTCTATTTTTAGTGTCCTTTTCCTGAAGGACCCATTAACCTCATTCCTTGTTAGAACACTCACCAAGAAGTGTTGGTTTGCCTCACACTTTGCTAATTTCAGGACAGTGCTGCTCTATAATCTTTCACTTCCTCCTTCCATCTGCCCTGAAAAGAAATTTATTTGCATAGTAACTATTTTTGGCAGGACAGACCCTATATATAAAATTAGTTCTCAATAGTTATTTTACCAACTGCTTATCAGATGCTCTGGCATACAGGCAAAGATGTGCTGATTACACAAATAGAGAATCACCTGTCATGGGAAGGCAAGAACCAACATTGAAGTAATTCCAAACATCAAATTATTGCTTGTCTAATTTGAGAAAGTGTCAAGTCCTAGAAGTTAGTACAAAAAATATTTTTACAACACAAAAAAGTGAAGATCTTGAATATCAATTCATTCAAGTCAGAGGGGCAGTTGTCTGCAGTAAGTTTTTCCTTCTTTCCGCTTCAGTATTGAAGGGGTGGTTGACTTTGCTAAATCTTAGCTTAAAAGAAGTCCTATTAGCAGCGACTTACCTTCAAAGACATTGAATTCAAATTTAAAAGTTGTATTTATAATGAAAACTTAGCATACCTTATGAATTATTAAAAATTCTTTATTTCAGGCCAGTATATTATTATTACAGGTATCCATTGCTTCCTCCGCATGTGCATGATTGAGGCTGGCACTCCCCACCACCAAGAGTGAAATGGTTATTACAGTACAGGCACAAAGTAGCCAAACAGCTTTACTTTCATTAAGCAAAGCTGTGATTGTGCTCTAACAGCATTTATTACCAATGCATAGATCCTTCTCTCCTCCTAACAGAAAGCAAGAAGGGCACATTTCCCTTAACTGAAGGTACACGCTTGGCAGCTTTGCTACTAAAGCAGTCAATTCATCAGTGGATGAATGGCAGATAACTGGATACACTGGGCACCTTCCTTCATTGCCTTCAGTTGCACTTACCGGTTCACATGGGCTTGCTCAGAACTGGATTTAACATCCTTGCAGGTCTCAATTACTGCTTTCATTATTAAAATCACTATCAAAGTTTGAAGAACTAAAAGGATTTTTCTTTTTTTTTTCCTTTCTTTATTTTTTTAAGTAAAAGCAAAAACCCCAGAAGACCATCAGCATTGCAGTTCCCTTGCCAAAGACCCTGTTTCATAACCACCACTTAAAATCTCTTTTCTAGAAGCATCAATTGCCTTCCATCAATAAGGCAGCACCAGAGGCACTTTTTATGACTGAACTGTAAATTAATACAACTAGTGTATTTTACTGCATTGCAGATTTCCAGTTACAGTGGTAAAGATAACAATTAGCATACGGAATGAGTATCAGATACTTACATGTATCAAAAGCAAGTTAGTCACAAAAACCTCTACAAATATATTACAAACAAAACTAGCAGCAAACACTGCTATCACTACACAGTACTCTTGTCATAAAACATGACTGATTGGATAGCCATCTGGAAAACAAGCTAATAACTATAATGTTATAAAAATAGCAAAACAAATATTTGATCATAGTAACTGTATGAACAAGTGTTAGAAGGAGGGAGGTAAGCATGACTCAGCTAACACAGTTTCTACTTATACAAGAGTGCCTCCAAGCCACAAAACATGTAGTTTCAGCTTTACATTAACAGTCAGGACTTCAGTCTGATAGATGCAACTGATTCCAGCAAGCAGGCCTGAACAGGTCACAGAACGTAATCCCACACAGTCTTCTCTAGAGCAGGCAGTCCCAGACGATCGGTGTGAATGCCAGTCTCTGCTTTGATGACACTCAGCAGCAGCAAGGTGAACACACTGCAGTTCAGAGTGGAGGGAAATGGCAGAAATGCATATACTATGCTTTCAGCAGAGGTAAGTTTCAAAATACACACAGTATGTGTACAGTTTGTTTCTAGGCACATCTTTGGTTACATTCTCTATGCGGTCTGCTTTACGAAATAAATAAAACAGTCAAGACTTGGTTGAAGTCCAGGTAAAGATAAAACTCCTTTTTCGTTTTTTTCCTACCCAGAAATGAAGACAGTAGAAGTCCCTTTACATTGATGTTTTATTATCCCCACAAACGATAAAATCCCAGTGCTACTGTAAGGCATGTAAATACTGAACCTGAAAGAAGATAAAAATGAGGGAGAAATGGAGACATTAAATCGTTAGCTTTCTAAAGTAATGTTCCTAGAGCTATGTACACATCTTACTTCAATACTAGAAGTGTAACCACCACCCCTTCTCCATGTAAGAAAATAAGGTTTTTAATTTAAAACCAAACAATTCACAGTGAAGTGGCACAAAAATGACAAATAAAAAGGAAAGAAAAAAAAAATGCAGGAAAACTGGGCTGGAAAAGTAGCAAGAAGCTGAAAGAAATCCCTAGTGCTTACCATTCTCAAAAAGCTCGATATGGCAAGTTACAGTTGTAAAGTGAGGAAATGGGTAACAGGATTATTAAATCACAGTCAAGTATGCAGCAAACAAATAAATGAAAAAGCTCTCTTTAACAAGGCTTTGCAGTTTGCAATTTTTTTAAATTTCTACTGAAATGATACTGACTTTTGATTTCTAGATACACGCACAAAAGAGTTTTGCCATTATTTGCAAA
Organism: Psittacula echo; assembly: GCF_963264785.1. NCBI lineage: Eukaryota > Metazoa > Chordata > Aves > Psittaciformes > Psittacidae > Psittacula > Psittacula echo. The sequence goes on from NC_137737.1 coordinate 66,004,982, forward strand.
AGGAGCACTTCAAACACAATGCAATTCTGTTTTGGAGTAGGGATGGTGAGGAAAACAGTTTCCTCTCATTTTAATGAAGTGCCTTTTATTTTCCAGTAATGGTTCTCCCTAAAAGATATGCCTGAAGTACAGTACTATGAATAGATGTGACTGTACTTGCGACAAAATCCATTGTGAAAGAATAATCAAAAAATCAATATCAGAAGAGTAATTTTCTACCACAAACCTGCTCGTTAATAGCACTGCACACTCAGTAGCAAAATGTCAAAATACTCAAGTTATGTAGGGCAATAGTGTAGGCACGCATGCACATATATAGTATTTTTCTAACGCACATGGCCTGAAACATGAGAGTTTAAAGAATATGTGGCAGTGAACAGTCAGAAAAGCTGAAATGTTCCATCTTGCATATAGATCTCCATCAGACAGATGAAGAGATCTTAGAAACACATCAGGCTGCTTTTAACAATTAAGCCTGACACAGAAAAACTTTTTGGCCCTTTTTTACCAGGCAGTCTTTCAGATTCCTCATATGCATTATTTAACTATATAAAGTGGGGGGAAGAACAAAAAATCAGCCATAGCTCATGGAAATAAAGTTGCAAATCATGGGAAACTTTGGCTTAAGTACACAACTAAGGCTGCTAATCTTGACTCTTTCAAATATTTTTTTTTAATCAGGGCCTTTATGAATACAGTCAATCAAGAGTTTACCAAACATTTAACAATGTTTAATAGTTTCACCATCAGAAACAACTATCAGATTCCTTACCTGCTAAGTACTTAATATTATCAAGTTTGTGCGTTTCCAGCATTGTTTTCAGATCTGCAACTTCTGTGTCTATTTTTCTGTCTGTCTGGGTCAGAGCTCGATCTTGTTGTGCATGCTAAAATATAAATCAACAAAGCAGTGCAATTCCAGCAGTTTCTAGTTTAGTCAGAAGTTTAACCCAACACAAGTTGTATTTTTGTTTCCTCCTAAAATGTATATTAATTTGCTTTCAAAAAGTACAGGTTTGTTCCTAGCCAATCTAATTACTGAACAGTTTGTATATATATGCAGAGGGTCTAAAAATATAGATGAAAGCCTTTTTGTTTCGTAGACACTTCAGTTGCCTGTACCAGTATGAAAATACACAGGGAAATAAAGCACAATGACATTTTGTATATTAAAGTGCCTAAAGATATGAACTACTCCAAAAAAAAAAAAAGCCAGATCTATAACACGAGTACAGAAAGAATTGCTGTGTCATAATCAGCTACCAAGTTCTTACCAATTCCACTATGTCTGTCCTCATTTCAAGTAGTTTTCTTTCATTACGTGAGTACTAGAGGGAAGAAAAGCAAAAACAAAACACACCAAAAAAAAAAAAGATAAACATGATATTCATGACAATGTCATTAAACTTTTTGCCCCACACTTAAAAGCACATTGCTTTGCTTCCAAATTCTGTGGAACACTGAATATGGAAGAGATTATTGTCTTGACAATGCTTGGGAGACAGTATTGTAAGGTAATTGCTATCCTTTGGAAAAGCACAATTTAGACAGGTGTTCATCCACACCTCTAAACTGTGAAGTGCAACAAGTCCATCAGATACTTTGCTTTTGCAAAAGCAGTATGTATTAATAAGCAGCTGGAAGAAAGGTTGGCAGATCTGTATTTCTGAAAAACAAAGACCTGTGATTCTAAACAGTAACTCTGGAACAGTTAACTAATCCATTGAGCACAATTAAGACCGAACCATCTGCTTTCTTCAGGAAGGGGAGTATGGTTTTAAAACAACCCATTCCCCATTCATCTGCCTTTTTCCTTTTCTCTTCATGCATGGCAGAGGTGACAACTGAAGTGTGGGAAGAGGTGAAGGGAAAAGAAAAAAAAAAAAAAAGAGCAGTTTTCAGAGAAAGTATGAAATTAGAGTTGTACAACAGACTACAAAGTTGGTTAACTTTCTTAAGAGAAGGTCAACATGCTTTTCCTGTTTGTTTAGTTTGCTTTTCCTGGGAGGCAGTCAAAATCATAGACTCACAGAACGGTTTGAGTTGGAAGGGACCTCAAAGATCATCTAGTTCCAACTCCTCTGCCACGGGCAGGGACACCTTCCACTAGACCACTTTGCTCAAAGACCCAGTGTTCTGCACAGTAGACAGACTATAGCTTCCAGAATCCTACATAAATATACAAGAAAACACTAGTGTCTAATTAATCACTGCTGCAGTGGTTTTAAATCAGTTTTATAAGCCCGAAATACTGCAAAGCTTATGATCTACACAGTTACACATTACATACAATGCTTTTTTAAAACATCAGCATGAAGTATTAACCTTTGAACAAGAACTTTACCCACTCAAACTGTACTTTATTCAAACATCTACTATGGGATAACAGACTGTTAGTCATTATATTAAATCACTGACACAGCTGCTACCTAAACTAATCATCATGAAAAACTTCAAGTGGCACATACAGAAGGTAAATAATATCTACTTGAACAGTCCTTATTGCCTGGGTTGGAGATAAATATTACTTCTTCATTACACACCTGGGAAAATGGACTGTATAAGCAATAATATTAATGGAAAAATGTAATTAAAACATCTTTCCATTTAGAAGATGCAATTTCTTTAAGACCTTAAGCTATTAAAAATATATCTGTAAGAAGAGCACTCTATTTAGAATGCTACATTTAATGCAAAAACTTGTTAATCTTCTAATTCTTCATCTATGTTACTCTAATTTAAGATCCCATCAATCCAGTTCTACCAGATATTTCAAATTTCAAACAATCTGAACCACGAGCAGCTAGAATTTCAACAAAATAAAAAGAAATGACAACTATTTTCACAATATGTATTTCCTTACAAAAACCAGCTCAGCTATAAATTCTCTAGCTATAGGGAAATGAAACATCTTTACTGATGATAAATTTAATGAAATGCATAAACTTAATTAAGTGTGAAAATAAAGAGATCTACTAATAACACAGAAAACCTCTAGGCAGCCAGTCAGCATATCTAGATTAAATATCTTATATATTAAGGGTAGTGAGTTAATCCTTAAAACAATATCAAAATAGACAGGGATACAAAACCAAACATGGCACTTTGTGTTACAGCAGCATAAGGATGAGTAACTTGGATTAATACCATCTTGAAGCAGAAAGATACTATGGATTAGTATGAAAACACTCTTTGGGTAAGATGCTCTTAGCCAAATTTGGCTATTACTCAGTGTTGAGAGGTTTCTAAAAGCAAAACTTACCAATTCTTTTACTCTGGTCTTCTCTAGGTTTAGGTTTAACTTGTTATCAGCACGAACTTTGGTAATTTCATCCTAATGGGCAAAAAATGATAAAACAGCAATCAAGATTTTCTATTTAATCATAAGCAGAAAAAAGTAGACAAATATATTGTGCTTTTCTTTACTTATCTCAGGAATCAAGCTTCTTTCCAATTAACGTACATAATTTTCAAAAATATAAACATTCCTATTCTTCCCCAGGAAATGTGTATGCACTATAGTATGAATTGAATCTTGGAATCAAAACTGAACAATTACTTCTAAAACCAGAACACTGAGAACAGAACTTAATTGAGAGCACATCCTTCTATAAACACTGGGGATGTTTCATACATCGCATAACTCACTCTGATTTCTAGAAATCCATGCCTAGCTACACCTGTAAGTTGGGCTCCCTCCATGAAGCAACCTTGATGCTCAAAATAGCTTAAAAGCAATTTCCAACCTTCCAATGCAATAAAACCTCCTGTTTCTAAAGACTGTATCTAGGGCTTTCAGAAAAAGCTGCAGACATTTTAGAAGCCTGGAAATATTTATTCTATTTTTAAACAACTAACTTTTTTAAGTTGTTCACTTGCATTTTACTTCATCTATAGCTGTGGTTCCTGCTTTTCTCAGTGACAGCTGCCATTTTAACACAACCTCCTGGCAGGAATTCCAGCCAGCTGACAGTTTGTCATGTGGCAAACTGCTGATCAGATGAATGTGTGGGAGAAGCAAAAGATTGCTGATGTTCTGGGAGATTCTACCATTAAAACCAGGTAAGCATCTCTCAAGCAGGCCAACGTCAACTAGTCAAAAGTTCATTAACTTACTATGATCAATAATTACATTCAATTTCTATGTCTGAATTTTTGAACTTCAACTAGTTTATAATTAGACATCATTACAACACAATATGTTACAGTTTAATGAAATAAAAACTAGAAATAGTTTTTTCTTAAACTTTTACAACACTGTGTCTTTTTGTCTTTTACAGGAACAAGTATGAGCAAACATAAACTCACTTGCCCTTGTGAGAATTATATTTACAGTTAAAAGTAAAACTTAAAGACATCTAAGCTTTTAAGAAAAGACGACTCAAATCCTTGATGCTCTACAGTGGATTACACCAACTCATTTATCTGCAACTAAAACCATAAAATAAGTTACAATTCAAAAATCAGATGCTGAATGTATTTTAAAATGGTATTCTGAAAACTCAGATGCATTAAGCACTTCATAGCACAGTATGAAACACGCAGGATTAGCCCTGAGATATTTATGTGCTACTTTTGGAGATGACAGGGCAAAAGGAAATTAAAACGAAAATAGGAAAGAAATGGCAAGGAGACACTAAGCTGAATTCAACCACATTGTCAACTAGCTCAACACATCCAAATCTGATAGTTTAGTCAAATCCTAGGGAAGAAATAGTGCTCCACCCTTCCAACTAATAAGGACATCTCAGTAGGAAAAAGCAGCTCTCAAGTCCACAAAAACAGTTAGTGTTTCCCAGTTTCCAATTTTCAACTTCCAAGAATGTTTGTTTCTGTGTAAAGGCTGCTTATGACTCCATACCCATTGAAATAACAGATGTTATGATGATCTTGTTCTGACAGTAAAACAGTCTGGAGTGCTATTCAAGACAGGTAAACCATAAAGAACACAAACAGAGTACTGACACTTAAATTCTTATCCTTAATAGAGTTAAGTTTTCTACAGAGAGTCTGTTTTCTTGCAGTGGTCATTTGTTCTCAAACAATGGGACCAAACTTAGTGACCTAAAGAAGCCATTTAAAATTACTTTAAGTTCTGGACAGCTAACAGGTAAGTCATGAGAGAATCAATCAAACAAACCAATAAACAAATAACAACAACCCCAAGCACATAAACAAGAAAAAAAAAAGTAACAACCTAAAAGTCCAACCCAAACCAAGTATTAAGTGCTGTAATTTTAAAAGGATGGCACATCTTTACATGTAACAGGCAGCCCTAAATGCAGAACTTCACTCAGCCTTAAGCATGACATGGCAGCCACTTTCTGAATCTGAATTAAGGACATGCGAGTAAAAAATATTCAGTTAAATTTTTCTTCACCTCTTGTACCATTCACAGCTCTCTGTCACCATAACTGAAATATGCATGAAACTGTCTTTGCCACAGTCCACAGTGTACCACCAACCACAATTTCAGTATCCTGTATATCACAATTAAGCACACCTTTTAAAATAAAAATCTTGAAAGCAACAATATTTCATTCATTTTTTTTACCCAGACTAGATTAATTGGTGTTAATTCTTGATTCTATTAGTATGGTATCTTACCATGACTTCCTTCTTTATCTGCTGGAGTTCAAGTTTTATTTTCTGGGAGAGTAGAAAAAGAAAAAAAAAAAAAAAAAAGTACACTTTATTACTGTACATAAAGCCACATAATCTAGAAGTACTATTGAAGCTGCACAATCCGTAACATTGACTATAGAGTTAAACCACACTTTTGACTTTACAGTTTATGTCCTCAGTATATGCACAGATACAGTCCTATTCCAGAGTTCTACCACCCTTAGAGTAAAAAGGTTTTTCTTACGTTTAAATAGAATTTTCTACATTTTGATCTGTGCCAGCTACCTACTGTCTGTCTTTGGACAGCACTGGAAAGAGCCTGTCTCCATCTACATTATACCCTCCCTTCAAATATTTTTATACATTAATGAGATTCCCTCCTGAGCCTTCTCTTCTAGGCTTTCACATCTATCACAATATGTCAGATGCTCCAGTCCCTTACTGATCTCTCTAGCCATTTGTTTGATTCTGTCCAGAATCACATCCATGTCTCCTTGCACTGAAGAGGCCAGACCTAGATCCAGCACTCCAGATAAAATCTCACCACAGCCAGGCAGATGGGATCACCTCCCCTGAATCACTGGCAGTCCTCCTAATACAGCCCAGGAGGCTGTTGGCCACCTTTGCCCCAAAGGCTCATTGCTGGCTCATGGTCAACTTGGTAATCACCAGGACCCTCAGGGCTTCTTCTGCCAAGCTGCTTTCCAGCTGGTCAGCACCAGCCTGTACTGGTGTTTAGGGATGTTCCTGTGCAGGACTTGGCATTTCCACTTGCTGAACTTCATGAAATTCCTGTCATCCCACCTCCCCAGCTTGTTCATGCCCTTCTGAATAGCAGCACAACTGCCTGGTATATCAGCCACTGCTCCCAGCTTTGTATCATCTGTAGACAGGCTGACTGTGTACTCTGCTCCCATCAATAAGGTCATTAATGAAGGTGTTAAGCTGCAGTGCCCCCAGAGCCAATCCTTTGGGTACAAGAAGCTTTTTTACATCATTGGAAAAAATAAGCTGAGCGTGTGCTCTGCCCCACTAACAAAGTCATTAATGAAGGTGTTAAGCCACGGTGGCCCCAGAGCCAACCCCTTGGATACAAGATGCTTTTTTACATTATTAGAAAAAATAAGCAAGTGCTAGAATAGCACTTTTCAATATAGGGATTTTTACCTCGTTTTCTGAACGAAGTGCTGAAAATTCACTTTTTTCCAAGATAATCATGTCCTTTTTCACACCACCAATATGGGACATTACTTGCTGAAGAGCCATTTCCTTTAAAAGAAGGAAGAAAACCCTCAGAACATATAATAACTATAATGCTTTTTCTCATCCGTACCTACAAACATGATAGACTATTTTGGTTCCCTGAAACTTTTAATTCGGCAATTTCAGATTCATTGTCTGAGTTTCAGAAAGCAAGATAAATTGACAGGGACAAAATAAGCAAGTTAATCTCAAACGCTGGTAACATTTGACAAAATTAGCAGTGCTAACACAGATCAGAATAATTCAATTAATAGCCTAGGTAATAGTTTCTTCCAAGTCTTCAAATTCGTAAGCTAGCAAAGGCCTTAGGGAATAAAGAGCTGTCTCTCAGCTAAATGAGGAAAGCTGGCTTTCAGACCAAAACTCCCAGTACAACCATACTCTTTTGTAACTATCTCCTTCTTTATCCCTCTCTTGCAAGAGAGGTGTCACTCTGCTTCGCTACGCAGTATCACTCACTATCCTTATACTTTTAATTGCTCTTCTCTGTTACACTGAGCTGACAGAAGACAAACAAGAATCCTCTGAAATTTTCAAAGATGGAAAAGGATGTAGGCATTTTTCTACATCCTACACTAGCTATATATGCAAACAGGGCCTCCCTTATCTTCTCTGAAGATCTCACTCTAATAAGTAGTCTCTTGCTTTTGATTCTGGACTAAGAACCCTACAAATCTGACACAGCACTTTAACTTCACTTCTGTCAGGAAATACTATTCTAATTTGTAGCACTGTATTTCTAAGTGGCATCTCAAGGTGCCTCACTTGACCACAAGACTGAAAAAAAATGGGACAGTGTACCAGATGTATTACAAAAACTACGGAAACAGTGCTGCCATGGACACCTCTTCTCTATACACACACACATATTTATTTTTCCCTAAGGTTTTGTCTGACCAGTGTAATATTTTATCTTTTATATACCCAACTATAGCCTAATGGTAATAAGCTACAACCACAGTTCTCCAAACCTTCTTCCAATTCTTCATTCTCTTTTTGCACAAGCCGTTGTGCATTCAAAGACTGTAAGGAAGTATGGGCTTATGTTGCCCAGACAGAGTTCATGGCATACACACCTCTTCAGCTGCTTCTATCTTAGCATACCATGCAAATCTGCACATTTCAATCTTAATGGTAGAAAGTCACCCATGGATTGAATCTAACAGTCTCAGAAAACATCTACCACCAGTAGCAACATTTAATTTAGCACAAACCGAAAAGTTTCACTTTCATTCAAAAAAGCTGGGCATAGAAGGAGGTTGAGATTATTTACTGTAGACTGTTTACTGTAACATACAAGCAAACGAGCATGATGGAGAGTGTCACTTTAACACTGTATTCCCTGACTGCAGAACAAATTCAGCACAGGAGGAAGAAGCAGCCTCATGTCTGCTTCACCTGGAACCTAAAAGCTAGGAAGGACAGGCTGAAACCTCCCCAGATGGAAGATTGTGCAAAACCCAGGTATCCCACTTCATGACATGTAGAGCTGCCAAGGCTATCGTACTACAAAGACAGCAGCTCCTGTTTGTCTCACGTTTTAAGAGAGCAGCCTAGTTACCATGAAATAAGTTAAAGCTTGCGTTCAGCAGGTGCCTTGGGGCTGTGAACCCCAGCCTCACGGAGCAGCCCAAGAAGTTGTACTTCAGCTATGCTTCTTATCAGCATTGTCTATTTGACCAACTGATGTGTCAGGGAATTCCAGCACACCAGATAACGTGAATCCCATTAAAAGATTCGTAAGCTCTACATGCAGCAAATAATGTCTTAATCTGAATTTCAGTTTAATTTCTGGAGCCAGATGTCTAAGAGCTCAATGTGGTAATATTCAACACTGTCATGCCCAGTTCCTTACATGGATCTACCTTTATATGAACTGACCTGATTCAAATCTACACACTGAATACCTACTATATCTATCTGAAAGCCTTCTCAGTAATTCTATTTCATGCTACAATAAGGCTGAAATTAAACAGCTACCAGTGGTTTGCATACCAAGTCACAGTACCTAGATCTCAAGGTCCACCACAACACTTTGGTATTCGATAAACTCAAGACAAAAATCAAATAGCCAGCAGATACATAGAGATGTTTGGTTTTCACCTTCAAACCTTTAAAATACAGTGTCCAGCAGTAATAAATAGCAACATGTATTTCATTAGCAGGCATACAAAGTTTTTATTTACTTTAACCCCATCATTATCTCTGATCTAACCTGCTGTACTTTGGTGACCATATCCTTGTAAATCATATCCAGGTTGGTGTTCATAATTTTCACTAATGCAGATACAATGACCTCTGACTGCTGAGTAGTGAACCCTAAGCAAAATGAAATGCAACAGCATTCAGAGAGAGATCTAAATGTGGACAGTTTACAGAAACACCACTTATTAATATACAGCATCAAGTTTAAACAAATGTCAGTTATGAAGATAATAAAACATACTCCTCTTGATTCAACACTAACAAAAGAACATGAGTCCGTACATCCAAGTTCTTCCGCCCAATAATTATGCTGGTGACACAGTATAGCTGCTTCTGTAGTACAGCACTATTACAGTATCAGCAGGTTGAATGCTGGAAATTTCCTAGAAATATTATGGATTGTCATCTCTCACATGTGGTTATTTCTATGAATAAGAATTCTGACCCTGAAAAGCAGATACTTATTTTCAGTATACTATACTTATTTTCAGTATACTGTACTATACATCTTCAGTACTGCTGAAGACATGCAAAACTCAACAACTGAAAACAGAGCTAATTGCTCTAATTTTAGGTCTACCAGCCTCTTAGTCCCCGTTAGAAACCTTTTAAACTGAATATATTGGAAACTATTATAAAACATTACCCTAGAAATACCCTCAACTTTTCCACTTACAAAACATAGGAGTCAAAATGCCGTGAATAAAATTTAATTATGAAAAGGGACACCTGCAAAAGTGTGACTGTTTCAAAATGAACAGCAGTTAAGCATCAGAAAGCACTGGGGTCTGAGAGTGAGTTCCTTTCAATAGCTAGCTAATAAAATAGTTTGTCACCACCAAAAGGAAGATATCCTGACTCTCTCATTCTCCTTATCCCTCCTCCTGACACTTTGTATGTGTTCTGGTGTTCATGCAACTGCTCAGTGGGTTCATTAAAGTGGCATCTCAGAATACCAATCAAGCAAAAGAGCTGCAGAGTTTTCTGAGAATTAGGTTGGCCGCCAGGAAGAGATGAAACTACATGGCAGGGAAAAGGGACTGGGAATTCTCCTTTTCAGGGATGGAGAGCTGTTAAAATTCAATTCAGCAGTACGTAACTTCTCCTTCAGGTACCTTCCCCACCTCAGCAACATTAGAATCATAGAATAGTTAGGGATGGAAAGGATCTTAAGATCATCTAGTTCCAACCCCCCTGCCATGGGCAGGGACATCTCACACTAAACATTAGCACAAACCCAAAATAATCTATTCCCTTATCTATGTTTTAGCATAACAGCAGCCGTATTTTATAGTATTCTATTTCTATCCTAAAAGCTGTATTTTATATAGTAGTCCATATTCAATCCTATTATAAGACACTGTTGCATATTCAAGGTGCTATATATTAAATACACAGGAATCCAATTAATACGTGTTAAACCACTACCTAAACTGTTTTTACTCTCAACCCTTAAAATTTGATTTCTCTTTCACATTTTTAATTACAAGTAGGATAATAAATTATTCCAATCAAAGTTTCATAAGCTGTTTCCTTTTGGAAGTAGAAAAAAAATCCATAAAACTGAAGCTGTAACATCACATGTCAAAGAAAAGTAAGTAACAACCTTTGTAAAAGCGGCTTTTTAGAGCCACTCTCGAAATTACATTGAAAATAGCTACCCATTTCTAGCAAATTACCATTTTGTTCCAAGAGGCATACCAGTGCATGAGTGTCAAAAAAAAGCCTCCTATTTCCCGAAAAGGAAACATTCCCTTTGCTTTGTAAAGATGGTGATGCAGAGACACTTACACCTGGAGAAAAAAACCAAACCAAAACAAAGACAAAAACAAAACATAGGTTACTTTTAGGAAAGTATATTAATCAATATGTTTGCTTTCCAGTTTTCTTACTACATCAAATATTCTCCATTTATGAAAAAATATTAAGATTGTGCTTTGAGGTTACTACAGCTTGCTGAAACAAAAAGGTATCTGACTAAGAAGCTCTATGTACCAGAGCTTGAAAAGACACTACAACACTACTGCTGCACTTCTGCAATGCTCTCCAAGAATATCATGTCCTTGAAAATCCCACCAAGTGTCATGATCTTAAAATTGTTCCTTTATCATTAGCAGCATAATCAGTGGATGCTGTGAGCAGCGCAGGGCTCTGAGAACTAAATCCGCAGACTTTTGCTATTCTTCGTTAAAAGTCTTCATTACCTGCCCCCTTTAGAAAAAAGGCAATCCCTCACAATTTGACATTTACTATTTTTACAGACAATACTTTTAACAGTGAATGCAAACTTCAGACAGCATAGTTTCCACTTGGGCATTAGCATAAACTACCTGACAAAAAGAAAGCAAGTCGGAACATGAGGCAGACTGTCAGGAGGCAGAACTCTGTTCTCAAAGTCATTCTATTTTAAAACACATGGAGAGAACATACGGGTGTGCGTTAGCTGTTTTAAAGATAGAGAAAGGAGAATCAAGTCTACCCTTCGGGGAAGATGATCCAGCCCTGATAACGGCCCCTCCGAGGGATCTCAAAGCAGCTGCGGCCCGCAGCGCACCCCTTCCTCTCCATGCCACCGTGCTACCGCGCTCGGGTGAGGTGACGGGCCACCCGCTTCCCCCCAACCCCTCCCAAGCTCTCACCGCGCTCCCCGCAGCGGCTCTCCCCGCCGGTCCCACCGACGCGCCTTTCCCGTCCTGAGCTGCCGTTAACGGCCGTAACGGCCAAGCGCTGCCAGTCACCAAGGCAGCGGTGCACCGGGAACGGGAGCGCGCGGCAGTCACGTGAGGTGGCTCCCCGGGGGCCGCGCGGGCGCAACGGCAGCAGCAGCAGCGCTCGCCTCCCGCCGCTCACAGCCGCGGTCACAGCCGCCTGGCCCTTGGCCATGGCCGCGCCACCCGGTCCCGACCGACCGACCGAAGGAGGAGGGGGGAAGGAGCGAAACCGCTGCTGCTGCCACCGACGCCGCTAGTGGAACGCCATCACTGAACACACACCCCAGCCCCGGCTCTTCACTTCCGCCTCCGGCACGTGGCAAAGCACGCGGGTGGCGCTGTGATCGGCGCTGGTTGATTTCATGGCTCACGCCACGGGGCGCGGTTAGAAGAGCGGCGCGGGCGGGCAGGCCTGCTGGAGGTGGAGTCTCCCCGGTGCTCTCCTGGGGGCCGAGACAGTACTGACTCACTATGGCCCCAGTGGAACCGTTTTTAGGTGCTGGAATGCTGCTCTAATGTCTCCCCGGAATCTTCTCTTCTCCAGGCTGAACAACCCTAACTCTCTCAGCCTGTCTCCATAGGAAAGGTGCTCCAGCCTCTGATCATCTTTGTGGCACTTCTCTGGACTCGCTCCAACATGTCCATGTTATTCTTACATTGAGGGCCCCAGAGCTGGACGCAGGGCTGCAGGTGGGGTCTCATGAGAAGAGCAGGATCACCTCCTTCCACCTGCTGGTCACGCTCCTTTTGATGCAGCCCAGGACACGGTTGGGTTTCTAGGCTGTGAGTGCACACTAAAACCAGCTCATGTCCAGCTCACATCAACCAGCACTCCCAAGTCTTTCCCTGCAGGGCTGCTCTCAATTCACCCATTGCCCAGCCTGTAACTGTGCTTGGCATTGCCTTGACCCAGGTGCAGAACCTTGTTCTTGTCCTTGTTGAACTTCATGAGGTTCACATGAGCCCACCTCTCCAGCCTGTCCAGATCCCTCTGCATGGCATCCCTTCCCGTACAACTTGGTGTTATCAGCAAACCTGCTGAGGGTGCACTCCAGGTGGCACTTCTTTCAGAACAAGTGTATTTTTTCTGTTGGCTACGTGTTTACAAAAAGCATGCAGCATGTTTTCTTCTTCTTACCAGAATCAGTAACTATGGTAAATCAGTATGAAATGGAATAATCACAATGTATCCATATAAATGCAAAGGTAAGTGAGCTACTGCAGCACATAGCAGTGCCACAGCAGCGCAGCTTGTCACTGCAGCTGGGACTATGCATGTACACAAGGCTGACACCTGTAGCAGCAATTACTTCCAGCTGCTGTGGTGATAAACCAGAAGGGTAGAAGCCAACAATGTTACTACAAAATAAATTATAAATGTTACTTCAGTGTATCAGAGAGACATTATTATACTCACAGACTAATCCTACATAAATAGCCATTTCTCAAACCACTTGGCACTGTGTACAAGTTCAGGGACATTGGTGGTCTCACCCACACAGCCGTGTTTATATTCATTGTAAGTAAAAGCAGAAACTTGTCTAATATGCATTGTATCTGCTTGCCTGTTGAATGCACATTGCCTGGCATTAACATGGCAGTAATTGGTGACATTTCTGAGTCTGCACGTAGTTGTCTTTTCGCCTATGGATGATGATTCATCATCCATATATATGACTATTCATCAGGGACTGTAGTGACAGGACAAACAGTAACAGGTTAAAACTTAAACAGGGGAAGTTTAGATTGGATCTAAGGAAGAAATTCTTTACTGAGAGGGTGGTGAGGCACTGGAATGCGTTGCCCAGGGAGGTTGTGAATGCTCCATCCTTGGCGGTGTTCAAGGCCAGGTTGGATGAGGCCTTGGGTAGCATGGTTTAGTGTGGGGTGTCCCTTCCCATGGCAGGGGGGTTGGAACTAGATGATCTTACGGTCCTTTCCAACCCTAACTATTCTATGATTCCATGATTCAAAAATTGGTGCAGTGTATTTTCTTTGGTAGTCTTTCTTCAATGGTCCCTTTCAATGCCCATTTTCATCTTCTCTAAGAGAAGCAAAGTCACTACCGCTGCCTACAGAGGTCTCCCAGTCCAACCGACTTTCTGTTTCTGCATCAGAGATCAATGCATTAATTTTTTCCCCTTTCCAGTGTAATCTTCCAGATCCCCTGTTTCACAGAATCCTAGAATCACAGAATGGTTTGGGCCAGAGGGGACCTTAAAGATCATCTTGTTCCAATCCCCTGCCATCGGCAGGGACTTCATTCACTGGATCAGATTACCCAAAGCCCTGTTCAACCTGGCCTTGAGTGCTGCCAGGGACAGAGCAGGGTTTTGACCTTCTCTGTGCTGAAAGTTGTTATATACTAACCAGCAGGTAGATTCACTGAACTCTGGAGGCGCTTTCAGAAGGCTGCATTAGCTTCAGAGCTATCTGTTTCTCTAACTGGGCATTGGGGACTAATTCCTGCATGAAGAGGCATCAGCAATGCAGTTGCAAGGCAGGAGAGGACAGGGTGAACAACTTTATGCTATCTCATGATTCTACATTGCTTAACACTTCGCTTTAATCTATCCATTTCCCCGTGGAAGTCGTTAGGTCCTACTTAGAGACCATAAATGAAACAAGTGCTGAAGGTTACATGCTTAGTGTCCTGTAAACTTTGTCCCTGAAGGCACACAGCATTCACTGATCTACAGAGTTATAACCCCCTTGGTTGTAACAGGGAAATCTGCAGAGAAGGATTAAGAAGTGGTGCATGACTTTAAAAACTGGGGTAACAGAAATGGTGAAGTAGTGCAAAATGTAAAATAATGACAGTATCTGACAGTACTTTTAGGTGAAAACCAAAGGGGAGGGTAAAATGAGACCTAAGGGGCATCGTTGACCCACCAATGTGCTGTGACTGCAAGGAAAGCAAATGTAACCCTAAGGTGCATCAAGCAGGGTATTTTCAATGGTTCACATGGGAAGTTTCTTTGACACTTGAGTATAATGTCATTTTAGATACAAACTACAGTTCTGGCACTCCGATACAGGAAAGATGAGTTCAGATTCAAACTGGCAACCTAGTGTCAATGGGATAATTAAGGGAATGAAGAGTCTTTTCTGTCATATGTGATTAAAAAAGATTGGCCTGTTTAACTTGGCAAAACAAAGATTTGGAGAGTATCTTGTTTTCATCTCTAAACAAAATAGTGCAAAATAGGCAGAGAAAGAAAAATGAACCACTGCTTGTGCAAAAGAACATTACTGATAAAGGAATATTTGGTGTGAAGTGTGCATAAATACATTTAAATTAGAAATTAAAAGTTTTGTATTCCACAGAACAGTCCTTGTGAAAATTTTCCAACAGGAATCCAGAGAGATCAGAAACTGAAGTCGGTTTTTAGATGGATGTGGTTGGCTTCTGAAAAGGATTTTACCTATAATAGAAAGGGATGGGTTCCTGTGCCCTTGCATTGATTTTCTACTATGGAGGTTTTTCACTTTCCTGCTCAAGCATTTGGGGCTAGCCACTGTTAGAGAATGACTAATGAGCTAAAAGGACCACAGGCACAGTCCAAACCAGCATTGGATAGTCCTGTTACTTACTTCAAATGTTTAACATAAAATGACTGTATGGAGTTGAGGGGGATTAACAGCTGTCAGGAGAGGTGAATACCCCAAAGTGCTCTTAATTCTAAATGGAGAAAGCTAAAAACCTCCCAGGCTGGAAAAGAGTGTGAGTAACCAGTGCATGAATGCTTTCCCACTTTGAAGGGATTAAAAAAATAAAGAAAAGGCTATAACAGCATTCAAATGAATATGCAAATGATAAGGTGCATTTTAAGTCATTTCAGTGCTGTTATATCAGGGATGAGTGTGCCTCAGTGGTTTCAAAGCAAAGATGGCACCTAACATACTGAAGATGGAAAATGAAGCGATGTCATCTTTTCCCTTGTCTAGAGCAGATACTAATATTAAGCATTCAAAATCTTCTCCCATTCTTTACAGGGGAATGCATAGGTGAAATCATGCCTCTGTTATTTTGTTTTCTCTTTGGTGGAGAAATCAGTGATGACTCTGTAATTTCTTCTATTACATTTGTTTATGTATAAGAGCAGTATATTTGTAACAAAGAAACGATCACTGAGGAATAAAGCTAAGGTGATCCGACCCGTAGATGGCAGTAACTGCTAATAGTGCTGCCCGTCAGTGCCGCTCCGATTCAAGGTCTTGAGACCCACAGAAGGTTTAAACCAATTGACCCGATCCCCTAAGTTGCTAAACAGCTATTGCGGGAATCTTCAAATGGGGTCATGCACCTAGCTCCTTGCAGAGAACACCCGCAGAATGTGTCTCTAGAAGCTGGTTCAATTGCCAGAAATAACCCTACTGTGATTTCTTGAAGGAAGGGTGTATAATATTTATTCAAGTGCTGTGGCTGACAGCAATAAGAAAATGGCATTTATATTAGAATATTAAATCTTTCTATGTTCTTATGAGACATGTTTTACCTGCAGAATGAACAGATAAACACCACCTGTGTTTAAAGCTATCAAAACTAAGTGCCTTACAATGGAGAACAATTTGGACCAATATCCCTTCGTGCCACCCCAAGAATTACCTTGTATACAAAATACTGATGTATTCACTACCTTTGGCTAAATAGAGGCAAGAGAAATAATTCTCATGGCACAGAAAGGCAGCAGCAGCTGTTCCTGATCGCTGTATGCAGAAAGACAGAAATAAGAGAGGAGATTTTCCATAGGAGTTACTTATTTTCTCTTTCTTTTTACACAAAGGGCATCATTTAAGTTGCAAATAAGAATTTCATGTCTCCCCGGCCCTTTTCTTATTTCCTTCCAAAACGAGTCCTTCGCTGGGACTGTCAGGCAGGACTTTCTTGCTGTATTTTAATTGCTGCTTGGAGATCTGGCTCATACTCACTTAAGGTTCAGAACAAACTATTATTTCCATGCATGTGAATAGGGGAAGAGTAGATTGGAGTTTTGGGGTCATCTCCGCAGGAAGGAAAGAAGCAAGGGATGGTTGTGTGTTGTCTTTTTAAATTTCTGGATATTTATTTGCTTTTTTCCCCCCAGATATCTCAGGCAGGGCAGTGCAAATATACAAGGCAAAGTCATCAGTGTACATGTGCTTTTTAAGAAGAACATAATATGTTGTGAAGAGAATTAGGTAGGATCAGGAGCAGTGTGATGGTATGTGCGAGGATGCATAAGCAGTCTGGGTGTGTTGTCAGGAAAGCTTCAGGTTGTCACATAAAGAAAGGAAAAGGCCGATGTAGGGAAAGGAAACGGAGGTGAAAAGTGGATGGCCATTACTTGCTGTTCATTATCCTGTGGGACAGTTGAGCAGTGAATCAATTATGATACCAAGCAATTGTGTAGATAATGAGTTAAGCAATGAAGCAGTTATACAGCAAATCATTTCTGGTATTAAATAAAAATGGGGAGAATCAACAGCAATATGAATCAATTATGCAGAGAACTATTACCAAAGTCAGTTAAGTAGAGAAACAGTTATACAGCAAGAGAATGAATAAATTAATTATGAAGTGGGACCATTATGTTGGGAATTAATTATGCAGAGTCTTCCTTTGTGATAAGGGGCATGTCTGAGGGAGCTTCATGCCTGGGGGGGGGGGGGGAAATCCAAAACAAACCCATAAAAATAGTTGCAAAACTAATGAAGATACAAGCCCTGCACCAGTTCTCAGTCACTTTGGCTGTGGCAAAGTCACAATCCTGGCTCTCTTTGGGCTAGTCTCACCCGTGTTGCAATAAATGCTGAGGCCATTGCAGAAGAAGAGAAGATGAAGCCTGTTTCTCCACTATACATTGCAATACTGGGAGCATGGAAGTGAGGTGAAGGAAGTTCAGAGATAACTGGTTCTAACAACTGGTATGTAGAAGCAGCCCATCATCTTTGGAGCAACCTGACCTGCGTGGAGAGGCTCAGGGCTCTTTATGGCCTCAGGATTATTCAGAGTCAACCTTCTTGGCATGCCTTCTACCTGTGAGTCTGAAAACTGGATTCGCCTCTGCCTTGTGTGTGTTTCTACAAAATAAGTGCCAACCATCAGCAAAGAAATGCTTCCATTTTGTCAGCTCTCCTGTTATATCTGGACAAAAACCAACTAGCCTTTTGGATATGATGTTCTCTGATGGAATCAGATGTAAACATTCTGCTTCAAGAGAAGGCTGCCTTACAAAGAGTTGCAAGACAGACCACAAAGTGGTGGAAAACTGATTTCCAAGTCTTCATTCCTGCGGTAACAATGAAGTATACTGATGCATACAGTGCGCACAGTATGCTGTATGATTTTTTTGTTTCATTGTCTTTCATGCTCAGAAAAAAAAAACCAGCCACAACAAAACCCTTGCAAGAGATAAAAGAATCTTCAACATCCTTGCAATAAGAACGAATTTTACCAGTTAAATGCTCAAACCCCTTACCTAGACAACACTTGTCTGATTCTACGATAAATTGGCTTGACTTGTGGATCTAACCCAGAATATGTGCTGAACTAGATGTCTTCCAACTATTACCTGTTCCAAGTTGAATCCTTGAGATGCCTGGCAAAATATCACTCTGCTGCTCCCATTCCCCTGCCCCACCAAGGTGAAGGTTGCTATTTCCCACAGCAGCTCAGAAGAGCAGTTATGAAGAGGTCTGCCTTATCTCAGCAAAACTTAAAGCCTCTCCCTTGGCCAATGCTGTGATGCAAGCATGGAATATTTAAGTCAAAACATTTGTTTCATACAACTTAGTCAAGATGTATGTTTAAATGCAGAAATTATGGTCTCATCCAACAAAGTGTCAATGTCATATTTGTTGTATAGAGAGGAAAACAGTAATATGGTTATGTTCTTCAGTTAGAGTGTTTAAGTTGCTAGGATTGCTTTTGGTTAACAATGGAGTGCAAGGTTAAGATGCAGTAATATAAACATGGTAATAACTATTCATGTGTTTTTAACAAAAGCAATCAGCTAACCAGTGACACCAACATTAACCAATATTGTTAGAAAGCTTAGAACAGATATATGTGAATTGGAAAAATTTGACATAAAAGTAAATGTAGAAGAAAATGGGATCTGCTAGAGCGGAAGCAGGTTGATGTGGTTGGATACCACGTCACCCTATTTGTGTTCAGCCATTGTGAAAATGCTGTAAACTACTATTCTCATCTCACAATATTTTCTAAAAACTCTGACCAGGTTATAGAATCACAGAATCACAGAATGGTTTGGGTTGGAAGGAACCTTAAAGATCCCCTAGCCAAACCCCTGCCTGGGCAGGGACACCTTCCACTAGTCTAGGTTGCTCAAAGCCCTGTCCAACCTGGCCTTGAACACTGCCAGGGATGGGGCACCCACAGCTTCTCTGGGCAACCTGTTCACCCTTATAGTGAAGATTTTTTTCCTAATATCTAATCTGAATCTATTCTCTTTCAGTTTAAAGCCATTCCCACTTGTCCTGTTGTTACATGCCTTTGTAAAAATCCCTCTCCAGATTTCTTGTAGGCCCCCTTTAGGTACTGGAAGGCTTCACCTAAGGTCTCCTTGAGCCTTCCTTTCTCTAGGCTGAGCAACCCCAACTCCCTCAGCCTGTCAAGGTCTATGATATGCTTTCAAAACACCAGTTACCTGTGAAGAAGTCACATACACCTAATGAGGGCTCAGAGAAAACAGTCCTTCCAAGGAGTGGTGCATAGGCCAGACAGACACAAGCATAAGCTGCTTTAAAAAATCCTAGATATTATCTAATCCTTTGTTTTTTCTAATCATCATTTAAATATGAGACCTGGTCATAGACTTCCCAGGGAGGTGACATAAGTGCCTATACCTTACTGAGCATCTGGGCTGAGATTGGTTGCTCTAGAAAGCACTCTAGACTCATCTAAAAATAGGGGACTTTCACCTCTACAGCTGACATGAGGAGTGATCTCTGCTGGGGTGCACTTGGAGTGACTCACAGGAGGATGGAGATACAATTAACTTTGTAACCATAAAAATGACATAAAAGAAACTCACATTTATTTGGAAAAGCATTAACATGTCAACATCACCTAGAGCTTTCCAAAAATAAATATTGTGACTCCAAAAGAGCTAGAAGAAAACAGATAGCTGCTTAACTATTCAGAAAGAGAAAGGAAATTACCCACTAACAGCTAACCTCACTTTCTTTAGGATTTTGCTAGACTGCAATTCCCTTCTAAATACAATGCACATCTCCCAGAGAACACAACTTCTCACCCCTACCCTCAAGTTATCATAAATGAATACTGTGGCCAGAAGAAGAAAGTGGAAGGTTTCTTTTTGTTAATGAACGACAGTTTAGCTTATAGCAATTCATAAGGTTTCCAGGTGGAAAAAAGCAGTCCAATAGATTTTGTATCAGAAAGGTCGCTTGGGGACATAATTATCCGTGCAAGACATCACATTTTCTGCAATATATGAAAGGAGATTACAGTTCTGAGTGCCTATTTTTTTGTGAGGTTTTTCTGAGGTAGGTCCTGCTTGTGTAGAAACATTTTCCCCCTCTCCCCACTGGTCTTTAAGTGTCAAATTTTGTTGCATTTAAGAAAAGCACACATTATTACAGATTTCCACTGAATAATTTTAATAATAGCAGAAAGCTAATGGCTTCTCAGCAGAAAATTCATTTTCTAAACTTGGCAGAAGCCATACAGAATATCCATGTTGTTGCTGAAAGACTCACGCTAGTCAGTCTTGTAAAAAACTGACAGAAGTAGTTTGTACATTCATATAAATATATTTAGGTAAGGTACAGCTGCTGAAATGAGTACCTAATCGATGTGAAATGCTGCCAGTGTGCCCAAATGAAATGACAGAATTGAATAAGGTGGAGTTACTTCAATTGTGACTTGGCCATCACACGTGGAGAGGTGCTTTGGTTTTTGAATAGTTTTGTATTAGTCTATACACACTGAAGACTTTCATTTTATGTCTTTTCATTGAGAGTATTATGTAGAGATGTACTCTGCCTGCTAAATATTAATGAATGCTGGTTTTGGCACCACTGTGAGAAATGGTAGTCTTATTATCATTCCTGTAAATAATAATGATTTACAGGAATCGATAATTAACAAATTAATAAATTCAATCAATAAAATGATAATAAATCCTGTAAAAGATCATTTACAGATGTAAAGCCCCTAAATTACAGCCGATGACTGGTTTGGGGATATATTTTTGTCAATAAGGACAAGTCCCTTAAGTTGCCAGTGGGGCAACTCATTATATGTGCAAGTTATCTCACTTTTGTTAAGGTTACTGTGAATGGCTAAAGAAGCTTGACAATTTTTGCTTTATATGCTTTTCTCCTAAAGGAGGGGCACACTCAGCCATTAAACCTCATAAACCTCAGTTCAGTCCTTTAAACTCTGGACTCACGCTTCTTACCATTGAAATGGGACCTGATGCCATTTATGTCATTTCTGGGCATTGACTGAGAACTGGAGTGGGTTCCAGGCATGGGATTTTCAGTTCTGTGAAGCACTCCCAGCTCCTTTTGCCCTACCTCCCGTGCCATACCTGCTGGCAGTAATCACAACTGGCCAGTGGTGACCTTGAGGAGGGCCTTCAGTATCAACAACAGCTCTGCTTAAGTTATCCTTCTGAGCATCTCCTCCAAAATCCAAGCTGAGCGTATCCTTCTGTATTTCATGACATCTGATGAATCAAACCAGTGAGACAGATGTGGATGTATTTAAAAATAAAAAGGTTAAAGGATACTTTATATTTAAAATGAAACCCCCTAAATAACTGCTTCTAAGCAAGATCACTCAATATGAAGTGCCTGACAAAACTAATCAGCCTGAATGACTAAGCCACTATATCCTGCCAGAGTACAATGCTGTGTTCACAAAGAATATCACACAGAAGATGATTTTAAAGCTTTCAGCAGAGCTAGTTCCATGAAGTATTTAGATTTTTCATATGACTGTAATCCAAAGAAACACTTTGAAATGCACCAGGAGCAGATAACTCTAATTTCTCTCTTAGAAGAAACCCTAACCTAGTAATGATCCAATAATTTTTGCTGTGTCTTCACTTTCATACACAGCTGTTGATGGGAAGATGATCTCAATATTCCATAATCTGTGTGAGTCCTGTCCTTTTATTTTGATGTAATATTGGAGACATGAATAACTGGAAGAATCGATATAATTTATTGATTGATAGGAACATGGAAGAACAATATAGGGAATCTCACACACACTAACACCATCCCTATTTGCTGTGCCTAGAAAGGCACTTGAAATCCCAAGTTCTTCCACAGAGCTTACATTTGGCCTTCAGGCTTTGGAACTCTTCGAGTTCTCACAGTCAGAAGGAGCTTATATTTGCTGAATCTATGGGCTCAATATAAAGATCCTAATTTTTTCCCTGAACATGACTGTGATGGTGGCAGAATCTCGCTGGTATAGAAATGTGATTCCAGCTTTTCCTTAACCAAGGGTATTTTTAACTACTTATTTTAAGTGGCTGCCCTGCACTTTGGTTTAGTGTTATTTTTATAACGTGTAGCTGCGTAAAAGGTGCTGAGGGTGCACTTCCAGAACCTTTTTGTACATATGCAAAAATAATGAATGAATAAATAAATGCTCCTTTCACATGACCTCATCAAGAGGAAAGCCAAATTCCTGCAACAGAAAGCAAGCTGAGCAGAATTTTCCAAGTGCCTTTATTACGACATTATTTCTATTCCTATTGCATCGCAGGGTCCTAGTCACAGCCCGGGACATTATGTTGCTAAGTACCATGCAAAAATAAATAGGATGTCTTTGCTCCAAGGGGCTTTTATAACAAACAGTGGTCGAAACGGATTGGTATCTGCCAGTAGAACCCAGGAACATTTTCTGAGCATGGAAGTGTGTATCAGCACTTTGTGTGCAGGCTCAAGGACAGATGGGACCGGCGTGATGACATCTGAAGTTCCATTTCAGCTACTGTGTATAAACTCGTAAGTGCTTCAGAAGAACCAAGCTGTATACTTGCTGTACTTTGAAGAGGTAAGTTAAAACCCAAATGCTAATCAGTTGACTCTGCAGAGATGAAGAAGGGACAGTCAGATCAGGTTTTCAAGTCAGCATTGCTGAGGGATTTTGCTTATGTAAACACTTGGGATCATGTTTTCTATGTCTACAACCATCTGAAATTTTGCATAGCTGCAGACTGAACATCTGCATAAAGCTGAATGAAAGATTTAGAAAACAAATAAGGAGATTGTGTAGAAAGACTGCATCTTTGTTGCAGCGTTTTGGAGCTCAGACACAAAAAAATCACACAGATTATATGAAACTAACAATGCAAAATTGTGTTTTCAATACATATCATACATCTGGACATTAATTTTTATCACCTGTGACTTCAGGTTTGAGCTGAAGGTGGCATGCTGCTGGTAATGAGGAAATCATTATGGATTGCTAGGTCAGTATTGAAGACATCGCATAGTTCCAATAAATGGACCATATGGATATATATTTGTGTAGGTAAAGGCAAATGGACTCATCTCTCAAATCTCATAGTGTTGGTGATACGGATGAGCTGCTGGAGTCCCAAGGTTTACACTAGCCCAAAAGAAGCAGCTATGCTTTCAGTATGAGAAAAGGCTCTAGCTCATGGATCACTGTGGAAAGTGACTTCTCTCAAATTTACAGGAGTGAAGAAGACTTCAGCATCTTTATTTGCACCTTTGTTTGTGCATCCATGCCCTAGCCATATCTGCCTTTCAGATGTTTTGTGATATCCTCCCAGGCTGTGATTGTGCCCTGCTGCGTGCCTCTCCGTATGCATGCAGCATCAAGTTAGAGAAACGCATGGGACCTGAGACTGCAAAGGAGAAAAACATGCACATCTCTTCTGTATCAAAAGGAAAACCAAAATTCTATAGGGGTATTTTACATATTGATTATCCCTTGGCAAGACACATACGCTGTTAAAATGACAAAATCACACCTATGCCACAACCACCTACCTGGGACATACCTGCTGGAAAATAACCTTCCTCCTCCCCTTCTTTCCTCCCTTCCTCCCCATGTCCTGCTTTCCCTCCTGCAAGTTTCTGGAATCACATTAACAGAGGGGCAGAGACACAAGGCTGGGAGAGGAGAACAGAGAAGGACTAGAAAGGGACTTGCAGCTTTAAATGGCTGCCTCTTCCCTTACATTACTAGTATCTGAAGTCCCAAGTGGTATCAGGCTCCATTTCCAGAAAATACAGCTAAATGGTAAGACAGTTTTCACCAAATCTCAATTTTTACCCAATTGGGTAAAACTGAAATATGTTTGGATTGACCAGAATCAAAATGGTTTTGTTCAACCAAATTGAAGCATTTTGTTCTAGATCTGAGCAAGACAAATCGGAGCTGTTAATACTGATTTTCTGCATCAGCCAGTTTTTCTCTACATCAAGGTCTTTGCCTAGATTAAACCTCGGTACTGTACCATAATGTGCCTGGCAAGTTTGGTAGCTGGAGCATGTACAGAGGGAAGGGAAGGAGGGGAAGGAGGCCCTGGGGCAGTTCAAGTGGGCACTGTTTCATTTTGGGAGTGTTGAAACTCTTCAGTGAAATTACAGTGCCACCAGAATTGTTTTCCGAGCTAGAAGTACAGCTTTGGAAGTAACTGGTGGGTTAAAACTGCAGCTGAAAAGCCGTAGGCATTTGCAGCAATCAAGCAGTCTCTCTTTCAGAGAATGAGCAAAACCCCCACACAATTTAAATGCAATAAAAATACTAGGCAAATATGTCTGTAGCTTTTTCTTGGCACTTTTCTTCATCAACTAGCTAGTGTTCATAGGCTACATATAATCTTTTTCCAAGGATATTTCTTTAAAAAGAGGTAGTGTTTAAAAATACGATTGAAATTAATGTCTTGTGAGCAAATATCAGCAAGCCCCTATTTCAGGGTGTCAATTAGATGACTACTTTTGTACTGCCGGGGTGGTTAACAATATGCAGTTGAAATCACTACTGGTCTCCTTTGCTTCTATTGTCTTGAACGTAAGTCTCAGTAATTCTTGTGCTGATTTGAATAAATAATAATTACAGTTCAGTAATCCTTGTTATAGCATAGCCTAATTAGTCTCTGTAGCTGACTGAAACTCTTTAATTATGAAGATAGAAATGAATTAAATACAGGATAAACGAACACCCCCCCCCCCGAAACATTTTTCCTTCCAACATCATAAAAATGCTTCTCAAGGAACTATGAAAAAAAAAATATTATTTCAAAAAACATTTTAATTTCTTTTGCTGACCGAGTGCCAATTCTTAATTTGTTGACATTTTTACTTTGCTCTCCTGGGTCTCAGCTGGAAGATGGACCATGTCTTGAAACGTAGATAACAGTTTTATCCTTAAGTAATCTTCTCCTAGGAATGATGCTGCATGCATAAAACATCCGACATACAATAGACCGAACTAAGCTCTTGTACAAGTCTATTAAAGTCAATGGAGTTAATCTAAGAATGAATTTGGCCCAGTGAAGCATTCTGGAGAATAATGCAAAGCCTATCACATTACGTACAAGAAAAAAGAATACCAGAGCTGCACAGTTGGAAAATTTAATCCTATTTTCATTTCAGCTCAAAAGCTTCTTGGTTGATAGTTTCTATTCTGCATAGGTTTTTATACTGCAGTCATCACCACAATACCCAAGTACCTTTCAATAAGACATTAAATAGTATTGCTAACATCTGGTGTATGTTCGTTTTCTCATCTTCTCCAATGCACTAAGAAGTTCTGTTTACAATGAATAATGATCAGGAGGAAAAGCTATTTGTCCATTAAGACTATTAAAAAAAAGGAGCAGCATTTTTTACACACAGAATCAAAGAGGGGGAAAACATGACTCTTTTCTACACTTCAGAAATGCTGCTTTAGACTTACAAGGTCTAAAAAGTATTTTCTGCAGATGTCTCAGAAAGAACACTTTGCGACATGAATACATTCATAATGCCTTTCTGTACCCAAAATTGTTTCAGGGAAAAGTCTTGTGAGAAGAAGCTGAGTTGTCAAGTCAGTAGGAATTGAAGTGTCTCACCTTGTGGAGGATGCTCAGCCCCTACTGCGAATGGCAAGTTGAGAGCAGAGCAGGAGGGGAGAGTTTAAGGCTTGGCTCCTGGGGTGCTCAAGTTCCAGCTGGAGTAGACAGCAGGAGTGTGAATGCTGCCTCTTTTCATGCAGAATGGGAAGGAGTTAAGTAAACCGTTCACACAATGAAATCAGAAATAAAGGAGAACTTGGGATTTGACCAATCCCCCTTACAAATGAGTGCTGTACATTGCTCAAGCCACAAAAAGAAATCTTAAAAAATAATCAGAGAGCAGAAGTAGCATGTTACATTAAGTGGTCAAAAAAACATGTGTGTATTTGAGCCCTAGGCCCAGTTCTTTCAATACATCTAACAGATAAATCATGCTGTTGTTTGATCAGCTACATTTGAAGCTTATACTTCAAATTTAGATGAATCTCAGCAAGGACAGGAGTTGTTACATCCCAATTTAAATTCAGTTGAGTAGCATCTGTGCGGAGAAGCTAATTGCACAGATTTTTCTGTGTTCTTTATATGAAACATTTCCTCTTTTCTGTTTGAGCAACAAGGCTTTTGTTAGCTCTGCAGACAACCACGGTTCAAATTAATGCCTATCAGCACCTTCTTTGTGGGGTTTTTTGGTTACATTTTTTTTTGGGGGGGTGGGGAGCAGGGGTTTATATGAGCTTGATTCCACCTTCTTACACAGGGCTGTGAGATAATGCCCCCAGTTTCTCCTAACAGACATTTCCTTGCATAAAGTGTTTCTTTTCCAGCTCTTTCATCACACACTATCTCTCCCTGCAGAGAGTTCAGGTGCTCCTGTGAGTCTTCATTACTGAGAAAGTTTCTGTTTCTTTGGGTTCCCTGCAATATGATTTATTCCAGTCAGATTCTTAAAAGACAGTAATTTAAACAGAAATGAAGGTAGAACTGGGAATCTGAAATGTAAGATGAAGTTGTCTCCAAATTTATCCATCTTGGAAGAGTATCCAGGAATGGTTCAAGCCGCTCCAATGAGCTGTCTTCTTGAAGGGCATGTCAATACAAGTTACACTCAGTTTACGCTGAGTAATTAACAGCCTTCAAACCCCACATGTGGGTTCTGCCCATGGGCAGAATAGGTCCAGCTCCTGGGAAGATGGTCAGAAGGTGAGGAATATTGGCATCACAAAGAAACTGAAGCTGATGAAATGAAATGAACTTAGTGGCAGCAGTGGCTTTCTCCCTAGTGCTGAAGAGGAGCTGCAATTTCATCTCAGTTACACTACTTTGCAACTCCAAAGACACCACAGAGCACAGAAACTTGCCTGGTGCTGAAATCTTGCAGTCAGTACTTTCAAATGACATATGCACGTACTGCAGACAAACTGTGATTTATTTCAATAGTACCTGTACCTTTGAATCCTGTGTTTTATTATTGAACCAATCCACATGATCAGTGTTCATAAATGTCTGTGATAACCGCTATAAGCATTGCATGAAAATGAGACCAGAATCTGCTGTTGGTAACATGAATTTCCTCCTCTTCGTTCCTGAGTGAGCTGCAAACACAGAACACCCAGGTCAAACTGCCTTTCTTTATTCACTTTTATCTTGATGCATTTTTTTGTTGTTTATTATTCTCCGATTTGTAGTAGAAAGGAAAATACGTTCTTCTTGCTCTAAAATTATATTGATTACGTGGTCTAGATAGAAGGAGCCGCTGCTGCATCTTGCATTGTTTTTATCCCGGGAGTTTGCTGCTTTGCTGGTGAAAGAACCAGACCAAATTCTTCACAAATAAACTGAGTCTGGAAGTATTGGGCTAAAGGCAGGAGCATTTCAAGAAACAATTAGAACTCATTTTGAGAAAGTAGAGACATAAATATAAAGCAGAGAGACTAAATTGCCTTTCATCCCCTGTGCTCCAGACCCTGCGTTTTGATCTGTGATTCTTCAGTGAGGTAAAAGAAAGTTTTTATCAAAATATCCCTATCATGTAGGTACTGTAATAACCTGCAATCTACAGGTTTTCAGGACTCAGAGAGGTTAGGTAACTGCCTTTTGTTCGGCTCCTCATCATTCTAAGCACCCAAGACAGAATGTCAGGGAAATCTATGGGTTGATTTCTATTTGAGCTGCATTAGACAATGCTAAGTGCTGTAAACGTGTCTATTACTATCTTTAAAGATCTCTGTAATGAGCAGCAGTATATCAGTGATTTACACCTCTTCTGTTGCCATCATCCATGTTAATAAAGGACTCCAAAATCATCTCCATCTCTTGTTCAAAGCATTTTGGTTTTATACATTCTATATAAAACTTGATGATGAACTGTGGCTAGGTGGATAAATTTATCATAATATTATGACAGTTTACTTAATCATTTTATTACTTGAACTGTGAAGATTGCATTGTGTTGCTGCAGAAACACAGCAGAAAGCTGTAAGAGTGCATGATGGCAGAAGGTAAAGATGCTTCATATTGCTGATGTCTTAAGGGGGAAAAAGGGACGATCTAAAAAATCCCCCAAAGACTCATTAGGAAGCATTCTATCTGCACATTAGTGTATTGTGCTAAATTTACTTGCTAATTTTGATGTCAACAGCAACTAGTACTAATGAAAAGCTCATGCAACATCACAGAGTTCAGTGAACTAAAAATACAAATAAAAAATCAGTTTAAAGAGTTAGATTACACCAAACTGTAATTATCTGTAATTAACAAACACTATCCACAGGCAACAGAGGACACATTTACAGTGTGTATAAACAACATTACTTTTAATTTGTTTTTTTTCCTTCTACTAGCAGTTCAAATGATTTAGATAAACTAGATGTCAGTAAGGAAATCAGGACAGGTTAATGGTATCTACTGTGTTCCAGTTCAAGATGGTCTTAAGCTGCTGCTTAAATTCACCTCTCTCTAAAAATAAATATCCTAAACACAAGCTTGACACTAGCATGTGCTAAGACCACATTTCTTACAGCAGCAGACGCATGAATATTTTCCTGACTTAGAAGGATAGAATCCTCATTTGAAAGCTTTCCAGTCAAGGCAAATCAGATTTTAGAGTCACCACGCTATCAGGAATGTTGCAATGTAAACCATATTTCTCTCCAAACCAAATCCAACAAAAGGAAGACAATTCTTATTCATATGTGGTCAGGCCCTATGGGGAGATTACTATGAAGATTCAGGGCTGATCTGACTGTGAATTTCCTGCCTTTTATGGACTTTTAAGTAACTGTGTTTAAAACAGATGGCAAAGGATACCTGGTTACCTGTTAAAAGAGGGGCACTGTACTTACATAAGATGGACAATAAATTTGAAGTGAGAGAGGAGTTCATCAAAGCAAACACAGCTGGAGGCCACGTACAGGCTTATCTAATGTAGTAGGCTGTGCAAAACCCAAATTCTGAATATAGAAGAATTTCACTCACATCAGGAACTTAAAAGAGGCAAATATATTGCCATCCTTCTGAATATACTTTTTGCGAACCAGCCACATCTGCCCTCACTGTGTCCTTTAATTTATGAGACTCTGCATGGTGGCTTTAAATGACTTCTAAAATGTAATTTTCACATGCTTGTTTGTTTTGACTGATTTCTTAATACAGTATAAAGTACTTGCCAGAGACAATCCTTCTTTGTCAGATAAATGCACCAAAATAAACATCCCTTGATTTATGCTTGGCAGCAGTTAAGAAAAGCTTTGTCAATAGGAAATTTCTTTTACTGCTGAAACAATTGGTTATTAAATCCATCCTAAGTGATTTTTCAGGATCATGCAACTCATACAAGTGTATTTTTTTCTAGCAGATTTTTCCGTTTATTCTTTTACCTTCACCTTGGCTTTTTCCTTTATGGAAATGTAGATTTTTTTCATGCAGGGCTACCCAAGGGAGCACTGGGTAGTCCTGCGCGTACCTTGAATATGTACTTCCTGAATGCCAGGTTGGTTAATGCAAATATTGGACCCAAACCCGGACTGGAGTATTACTCTTGGTCACCCTGCCCAGTACCCATTCTGACCTCCATTTGCTTAGTCACCCTTTGAGGATCTAGCATGTAACTATCCAGCTTCGCTTCCTTTCAGTAGTTACCACATTTGTTGTCTTCTTTTATGAGATTATTTTTTCATATGAGGTAGTACCAAAACCCATGCTAATATCCCAGATGTAGGATATCTACTAGTCTAATGACAAGGCTTGTTCCCTTGCCGTAGAAGGAAATTAGCTTGTCAGGATTTGCTCTGGCTAAAGCTGCTCCCCTACTCCTTGAGATCTTCAAGCATAGAAGTGGCTTGATCAGGGGAACTGCAGAGAGATGCAGAACAGACCAGTCAGTAATTCCCTGCTCCTACCCAATTTAAACATACATACCTGCGTTTTTCCTTCTTCCTGGTATTTCTGCCACCCTCCCTGAATTTTTGAAGAGGACCACTCACAGGTCTGAGACTGCTTTAGCAGGATCTTCAGCCTAGGAAAAGCTCATCTGGCATGCCTGACGGGGAAGCCTCCAAGCTAATCAATGACCGACTCCCTTTTCCTTACTCCATTTTACCTTTTGCTGCTATTAATTTTATGAGCCATTTGTTCACAGCCTTTCCTTAAGGAAGACTGATACAAAAAGTCTTTTTGGAAGACTTGCCTGTTCAAGACAGTCCTTGAGTCTACATTCACCTCCACCTCCCAGTTTTGCCTCCCCACGTTGCAGCCTTCCCTGCTCATTACACATCACTATACCCTCTGGGGACCCCCACTCCAACTCCTCCACCTCCCTTTGCTTCCCTGCAGATCCTGCCCTACTCTTCCTGAGTAGTAAAGCACTAGAGCAACAACATCCACATTATCCTGCTTGCTCTGTCCTGGTTTAGAATCCGTCACTGAGCAGATGTGAGGAGGTTTGAGAGAGTTCATCATGTAGTCCGGAGGTGAGCTCACAAAGAAGATTTGTCCTTGTGTACAAGCTTTTGGGACAGCCGGCAGCAGAGATGGCATGGGATGCATGCTTTAATCTTCTTTATGATGTTCAGAAACCTGGTGACTCCAAATGGGTCCAAATCACAATTATATATATTTTTTTCCTAAAAATTATCATTTACATTTCAGATAAATTTGTCCCAATCCTACACATCCTTAAACAAGGTTAAAATCTATGCACAAGCATTCAGGCATTACAAGCATTTGTGCCGCACACAACTGAAGATACACCACCCTGACTCTTTTAACCAATTGCAATCCACAACACCAGTCAAATTGCAAGCATCTGTCATCGCTCCACTGAGGAGAATCTTCAAAGAGATACCAATTTAAAGCAATAAGCAAGCAACGAATTATTTTCAGGGAACAGTGACCTCTGTGACACTGTGCTGCAAGCAGGGAAAAGAAAAGTCTAAATTAACTGTGTCAAGTGTTCTGTTTGAATTAGTCAGTCAGGTCTAAGTGATGTGATTTGTCTAGTGATTTGGGGGTTGTTCTTCGTGCAGAACAGAATGAAATACATCAAAGCAATACACAAAGCGGAATGGAAGGAGAACATGGCTGCAACATTTCCTTAAGAATCTCAGCAACAAGGCAGGCAGGGCAGTGGAGGGAGCCCTTGGAGAACAGGGAAGGAGAGCTAAGGGACTGGCAGTGCGGAAGTATGGGAGGAGATGGTTGCTTGGTCCCAGGCATGTGGCAGGCCATGGGGAGGGGAAGGTGGCTGGGGCAGCCGATGCTCAAGTGCCACTGCCCTATGGATTGTAATAGTTGTGCAGTGCAGAAGATAAAGATGCAGCAGGCAATGTGGCCTATTGGGGAGAAAGCTCACATGGAGCCCAGCCTCGTGACTGCAGGTTAGTGCTACACCACCAGCACACAGCACTGCAGGGGGAGAGAACGCTTCATGCAACATGAGCTGCTTACACTGGGTAAATGCACGCAATGCTGTGCTGGGAATGGAATGCTTCGTTCCTCTTCACGTTAACAGGAACACAAGGCTTCATCCCTTGACACTGTGTAAAAGCATGCCTGTGGTACCTGCAAGGATCTTCCTCCCAGTTCTCTCTTTGAAGCCAGCTCAGATTGCTCTACAGCATTTCCCAGAGGTGTCTGGCACCAAACGGTTCAGCTGTGTCTCCTTGTTCAAGGATTCAGTCATGATTTATGTTTCAGACAAGCAGGCGCAGCTGGCAGGTAACATCTCTCGAGAGTCGTGATTGCTCAAGGCCTGGGAGATGCAGCGCTCCCGGTGCTCCCCACCCGGTTGCTATAGGGACGTACAACCAGGTGATGCTGAGGTGCGTCCCTGGTCAGAACACCAAAGCCTTTAGTGAAACTAATAATCAAATAATTTGCCTTTTGAATAATGTGTCAATGGCAAGAGGAACATGTTTGCATTCCTTTGTGATGTGTAAGAAGCTCCTGGTATTTTCCATATATGAGGAGGGGGAGAGCTGGCTTTTAGCTATGATGTATCAAGAATCGGGTCTAAGTTCCATTTATTTTCCTCTTTGGAGGTTCCAGTGATTCTGGCTGAGCAGTAAAAGCTGCCTCTTCTCCCAGTTAATTTTTTTTAAATGGTGATTTTATCAGTGCAGTTCAACAAAGAAACTAAGAACTTCTAAGTGAAGGTCACGCTCACTCTCATTTGCTGATGTACTGCACTTCATTTCCTTAACCTAGGCATCGGGCTGTGTTGGAAAAAAGAACAGGGGAAATATCTGAAATTCTGGTGTGGTAAAAATTAAACTGAAAAGAAACTTCTCATGTTTGAATTTCCTGTGGGAAAACAAATGCCTAAATTTTAATTTGAGCTGGGAAGAGGGAAGATAGCTCACCTCCACCTTTTGCCAAGGATGGTTTACTCTCAGCTAAAGTGGGTTTAGTCAACAAGTTCAAATATCTACAAGCTTAGAGGCTCATGAGATCTAGAAGTCAGAAAGTTCATATATGTTCTGAGCCTTCCCTCTGTTTAATAGAGAAAAAGGAAGCAAAGTGCAACAGGTGAGGTTTTGCAATTTAAAAAAGAAGTCACTGCATGACTTTTGCATGTAAACCACTCCATCAAAGTCTCATCCATTCAAAATGCAGATTACACCAGAGGTCACATACTGGATAATAATGTGAATAAATCTTCCTGTTCTACCTGCTACAAGATTACATAGCACAACCCTGTGAGCTGTGCTGTTATAGGTTCCAGCTCTGCCTGAAGCCAGCAGTTACACAACACATTCAGTCCTTGCAGTCCTGCTAAAGGAGGATTGCTTCACGCTGGTGGAACGTGTGTTTGCTGGGCAGTGGCATTTCCCAGTGTGCAGATCACACCCATGTCCCCCACAGCCAAGCTCCATTGCTGCCTTCCTAAGAACACAAGGAACAGCCTGCAGCTTGCAGCCTTCAGAAGAGGCAAACACTGGTGGCTCAGGTTCTAGAGATGCCTTTACTAAAGGTTTCC
Organism: Psittacula echo; assembly: GCF_963264785.1. Classification (NCBI taxonomy): domain Eukaryota; kingdom Metazoa; phylum Chordata; class Aves; order Psittaciformes; family Psittacidae; genus Psittacula; species Psittacula echo. Next base: position 66,038,281 of record NC_137737.1, read on the forward strand.
AGGCAAGAACATCCTTCTCTAAACCAGGAGCTACACTGCCATTTTATCTTACAAATACAGGGTCGAGTGACCATCTAGAAATCTGTCCAGCTTTTAAGTTTTTGCAATCTTCCTTTAAAGAAAATACTTTACATTCTCATGCAGCAAACAGAAATGTCATATTTGGTTAAAATACTGTGCAATGCTATCACATACTCACCTTCACTTTTAAACCGTTCCGATGAATAACAGGAATGAAATCTGAAATACCTCCAAATCCAGGCATTAAGAAATATGCTTACCACGATAAATCTTTACTGAAAAAATTTAAATTTTTATTGAGTGAAACAATTGATTTTACATTAGTGCTTCATTATTTCAGACAGGAAGAGGTTTACTTTTCCCATTTGCTACCATGTTACAGTTTCGCTGTCTGCAGGATTATGTTGTATTTCATTGTTCTGCTCCTGAAGTGAAAACAAACAAAAAGAAGTCCCCACACTAGGACTTCTTCTCATAAAACTAAAAAAGACAAAAGGCAAAGATAAAAGGCAAAGTTACAGCAGTCAAACTCCTCTCATAAAACTCACGTTACATTGGGTAAGCCTCAAGCTGATCTGAAATTTAAAACCAGTGGATTTTAGGAGACAAAGTATAAAGTAAAGCAATGTGTGCTTAAACCTTTTTAGTTTGCTGGATCAAGAATTATACTCTACAATGTGTGGATAATTCACCGGAGCTTGCACACATATTTTTCACATTCTACCTGTCTTTGTGCATTATTTCTACAATCTCTTTTCTTATCAACTTAACCTCCAGCTGTTTGCCCTTTCACCCCAAGCCCTGTGATTAAGCCTCTTTCTTCTTTAAAACAAACAAAGAAACATTTTCCCCACACTTTCAGAATCCTCTTGCAAAGTTTCACCAAATACCTGCATGATTTTCACAGCTTTATTTAGCCTGTTTCATTACCAAAACAAACAAAATGTCATCAGAGATTTGCTGCTGACCTTGGAAGTGCCACAAAATTCCTGAGTTTCACCTCAGAATTTCATTCTTTGCTGAGAGAAAATGAGCCCCATCTAGTTTGAATGCAATAATAATGTTAGATTGGGGGTAGTTTAAATTATTTACAATCACTCAGTTTTTCTAAGTAAGAGCAGGAACATTGATGTAAAGAGCATCAACATGAAGTCCTCCAGAGGCTGCAAAGAGCTTTCCCCTAGGGCCCAGGATAGCAAGGTGCTGAGCCCGCTGCTTATATCCCTGGCAGCTGAATGCAGAGACCTCCAGCTTTTGCCATAACTGGCTACATGAAGGACCAAATATAAAGGACTCATTCTCTAAACAGCATTATTATTGTATTTTTATCTGCCAGCATCTCCTTTTCTTGGAATGAAGGAGGACATGGAAAAGGCCACAAGCCTTGAAGAAATAAAAGGTTAAGTGAAAGTCATTTAAAAAAAAAAAAAAAGTATTCTTACAATAGAATCATAAAATCAGCTAGGTTGGAAATGACTCTTAAGATGATCAAGTCCAGCCATTACCCCAAGACTGCCAATTCCACTACTAAACCATGTCACCGGGGGCCTCATCTACATGGTTTGTGAACACTTCCAGGGATGGTGATTCCACCACTTCCCTGGGCAGCCTGTTCCAATACCTGATCACCTTCTCGGTGAAGAAATTTTCCCTGATATCCAATCTAAACCTCACCTGGTGCAGCTTGAGGCTGTTACCTTTTGTCCTATCGATTGTTACTTGGGAGAAGACGGACCCCCACCTCACTACAACCTCCTTTCATGTAGTTGTAGAGAGAGATAAGGTCCTCCCTGAGCCTTTTCTTCTCCAGACTAAACACCCCAGTTCCCTCAGCTGCTCCTCATCATTCTTGTGCTTCAGACCCTTCACCAGCTCTGTTGCCCTTCTCTGGACTCGCTCCAACACCTCAATGTCTCTCCTGTAGTGAGGGGCCCAGAAGCGAACAGAGCATTCGAGCTACAGCCTCACCAGTGCCCAGTACAGGGGGATGATCACTGCCCTGCCCTGCTGGCCACACTATTGCTGATACAGGACAGGATGCTCTTGGCCTTCTTGGCTGCCTGGGCACAAGCTGGCTCATGTCCAACATCCCCAGGTCCTTTTCTGCCAAGCAGCTTTCCAGCCGCTTTCCCCAAGCCTGGAGCATTGCATGGGGTAAATGAAGAAAGCTCTAGGCTGTAGTGTGGAATGACTGCAGCAACTGTGTGAGGTAGGTGCACCACTACGGCGAGAGAGGAAAGGCATCTTACAGAGCTTGCTGATGAGTAGCTGCTCAGTCCAGCAATGTCAGGCCACATGCTTAATAGAGCTAAAATCTGTACAGTGACTATGCCAAGATTAAATTAAATATTCTCCTGGAGTCTACCATCCCCTGCACCCATGTGAACTGGACAATTGGAATAAGTACCTGTAAATTTATCGGTGCACATGGTTTTGTTCTCCATATAATGCGTGATATATAACCTAACATAGTAAAGGGTAACACCTCAGATACACCATAAGGAATTGTATCAGTGACAAAGAGATTTCAGTGGCCATGGGAGTACAGACATCTTACATGCTCATACAACTTACTTACAAGTGATACTAATTAGAACCTGTTTCTGAGTGCTTTGCCCCGCCTCAAACCGAAAAAGTAGCAGCAGCAAAGGTAGAATGCAAGTAAAATGGCTGGTGCTAGGCATGTAAAGCCTGCTGTCTAAGGAGAGATCAGATTGACTAGGGCCAAAAGAGGCAGCTGGGGAGAAGTATGAGGCATAAAATTACGATGGCAATATTTCTAGAGGCAGATGAAGTTCTGAGGGGTGTGAAGGAAACAATAGGCAATCACACCTCGGAACTGCTTTTCCTATCAGAAAAAGTAGGGGACATGTAACTGCTATCTTAGCAGTTTTTAAGACAAAGCAGACCTTTTCTACAAAGGATATAATTGAATTATGGAGCTCACTGATGCAGGATTTTATAGATGCCAACACTATAAATGGGTTAAAAACAACACTTAAAGGGAGTCACGGAAGTCCATAGGCAAGACTCAATCCCACAGATACAAACATAAACTCCATCTCAAGAGGTCTCCAAATGGCAGATTGCTGTAAATGAGGAGATACATTGGAAGCTCACCATCCACATGGGCTGTTCATGGACTTTTTTACATATATCTGCCAGCACTCTAAGGTCAGAGAGACCCTTCTTGAACCAGCTGACTACTCACCTGATCCCAGCTTAGCATTCTCTTATAAAGCATACTATTGCTTTAAGTATCTTTTGAATGCAAAACTATGAAGTCCACCTGTCCACCTAGGGTTTCCTTAATCACACTGCTCCTTCTTGTCATCTCAGATAGGCAGAGGATTATCTAATACATGGTAATTAAATCAACAATGCACTTTTCTGTTGTCAAGACATGAGTCACTTTTTCATGCACAGATCTGATCCAACGACACAGTTGCGAAGGCATCTTTTCAAACCCTTCTCCTTAACACTGGATTAGATTTCTCTTCTGAGCTAAGCTGTCAGCAAAAACTGCTCTGCAGTGAGCGGCAATCAATCCAGCCTTGTCTCTCAGCAAGTTAAGAGTTTTGGCATAGAGTGGTTCTCACACAGAGGTTTGCTTCTGAAAAGGATATTTAAACACTTTTTTAAAGTGTACTTTTATTAAAATCATCCACTTTCAGGAAGAAAAGCTCCTTCTAAAGAAATAGGCTGTTTGCCTCAGCACCTCTTGAAATTCCAGCAATATTGACATGCATGCACTTGGGAAGATGCATTTCTTCAGTTTCACTTGACATTTTTCTCTCCCTAATGTTGAAAGAAGCCTCAGTCATGACTTGCCAGGAAATACGTCTACTGGTACATGGCACACCCTCTCAGTGAAGTATTAGCTGTTCAGCAACTAGTTACTTATCTCCTGCATTACTTAAACAATAAGGATTATGAATTATTCAGCTACAGGATGAAATGGATAAATTTGATACGTTTCCCAGATTTCATAAAAGTTAAAACAGCGGGAGCAGAGCAGAGGGATTGCATTATGCAGAAGAAAAAATTGGGATCAGTACGAAGAAAACATTTCCTAACAAAGATGCCTATTAAACGGCTGAAAAGTCCCTTGTGGAAGAGGTGGAGGCCTCATCACTCGAGATATTTAAAACCAGACTAGACAAAGCATTCATCTCTACAGGGGCAGAGGAAATGGATAAAATGACTTATTAGGCTTTTTCCACCCATCTCTGATTTCCATGATTTAATACATTTTTTAAAATGCAAACCACAGTTGCATAACACAAGAAAGAGGCAGAAATACAATAAAAGGATTTTCAGTTGTAGTGTTGCCCAACACAATGAAACTTGATTTAAATTAAATCTATGCTAGCAATTCAGACTGGAAGATGACTTCTCTTCAGAGCACTGAAAGCTTTGCTACTGCCACACGAGTCTCTAAAAAGATGAGTAGCCATCCCCAGACTGGGGATTTATTCTGTGTACCAGCACTCTATAAAGTATGATGATTCAACTTTTGACAAGGGGAGCTGATGCAAAAGACAGAATGGTGCTTTACAGAGAAGCAGGGGAGTGTAGGGTTGTGCCTAAGGTCTGGCAGCCTTATAAACTCCCTCAGGAATCTCCAGCACTAAATATTTACTGATGCCACTAAACATCTAATCTGCTCGTATGTAAGTAAAAGTAGACTCTCAGAATAGTCTCTTTCCATCAGTTTGAGTATCTTAAAACGATCTCAAAATTCTCAGTTCTTCTTCCCCCGTTGTTTTTTTCTTACCCTTGAAGGCGCTGTTCTATTTAAAATAGAGCACACTCTCTTGCTTTTGTAGAAATATGAAAAAATACAGACCCTCTCCCTTCCCCCTCCCCAAAGTGAGAAACCTTAGGGTAGTTATAACGAGCCAGTTTAAGAGTGGAACACTGTGGACCTTTCACTACACCCATCACCCACACAGAAAAATGAAATCATGATGTGGAACTGCTGTACAAGACATCAAGATGCACAACTGAAGTGAACTGCCACAGAGGTAATGCAGAGGAGGGTGCTGAGTCATGGTGGTCCTCAGGCCGGGGACAGCCTGTCGCACTAGTTTTGGACCAGCCATGACAAGGCAGGATGTAGCCACATGTTCTCCTTGCTTTGACATCAAAGCTATTTTAACAACCTGCTGCTGTTTCCCCTCTGCACCCTGTTCAATCTCACATCCTGGCTGCAATTTGCCATCTTTTCAGGATTAATTGTGTTGTTCTGGACTGAGCTGCAAACTCAGCGTAGTAGCAAAGGTTGCTTCATTTCAAAATACTGTTTACCCAGTCCCAGCAGAGGATGCAGAAAAGTAATGGGGAAAAGGGAGTTGAATCTAGCACTGGAACTGGTTAGAATTAGGAAGAACAGTGGTTCTGTCCTGTAATTACAAGGAAGTCCCTCAAACACAACGTCATCCACTTTCCCTTGAACCTCCTCAGTTCCCCTTTCTCTGGTTGAAGTTACATGTAGCCATTTAGCTGGAAAGCTGAGTTTCCCTGTACTGTACTACTTGTCTACTTGGGTGTGTGCTGCTGGACCTATCTGTATCTTCAGGTAACAAAGGTCATGGGGAAGAACGTCTATTCTTGGATACATCGTAAAATGCTGGCAACCCTGAAGTTTGCCAATAGTGTTATTAGGAGAACGCTTCACCCATTTTAAGTGTTTTATATTAGTATATAGGTTTTTGCAGGCATATGATAAATACAGTAGGACAAAGTTCACAATGCAGCGAAATCAAAGACATCAGCCCTTATTTTCTTCAAGCCTGTCTGAGAGATCCTAGCTTTAACTAGTAAACATAATAGAGGGAGTATGCCCAAATCTAAGGATCTCTTTAAATGATAACGTTTAATACTTTGCCATTTGGAAAGTAAAAATAGTCAACTATAGCAGCAGTAGCAAATGACTTTTAATCACCAAATGACCAGAAAGGTAAGTATGAAAAAATTAACCTCTGTTTGCAGCAGCTCTACCCCAAACTTGTTATTTAAAACACAGCCCCTTTGTCCCAGGCATAGACTTCTCCCCGCTTCACACAGCTTCTCATACACAGCTCACCCACAGCCCCAGGACTCCATGTCCTGGTTATGAACCCACAGACCCTGCTTTCCATGTAACTCGCTCTCTGTTAATTGTGCTTTAGGCTCTAGGCTCAGGCCATGTTTGCTGAATGTCATCCCTCACTGGATCTCACTCAGAGGATGTTTCAGCGCAGCACATCCTTCCTACATTGTGCCCAGCAGCTACTACTACATCATCCTGCCCTGGCCCTCAGGGGATACCGCTGTATTATACTGTAAACAAGCAGCTAGTGAGGATAGGGTCTGCATCGATAAGCAGGACTTAAAACAAAATAAAAATCTAATTTGGACAAAATTAATCCTGTAATAATGAGTTCATAACACTTTGTACCCAGTTGAGACCCATGTCTCTGCAAGGCAGGAATAAAATCCTACTGAAAGGAAATTGCCTTGGTGGGCAGGCAGCATTTTGTGACCACAGGAGCTATTACTCTCCAAGGAGAGAAAAAAGTCACAGAAAGGGAAGGAAATGCAGACAGGCAGATATGAAGGGCTGGATTCTAGCTCCATTTACACTGACAGAGTTATTCCACTGTAAAGGAGACGAGAGTTTTCAGTTCTAAGTCTTAAGGATGGTGGAGAATAAAAATAATTAAAGAGTAATATCTGAAGTTCTTCTAATTTCAGTCACCCCCCCAAATATCTTCTCCAAAGATAATTGAGATTTAGACCTCCTAGCAATTCTCGGTGGTCATATTATAAGTCATACAGGAATTTTATGAGACCAAAGCTGTAATAACGTGCTCTGTCTGAGCGGCAGAATAGCTATACAATCAATATGTTTTTGCATGCTCACATTTTAGAGTGGATTAGTGTTGCAGCACAGTCTAAAATAACAGCATAAATTTAACAGGCTGGCAGTCTTAAAAGAGTGAAGTATAACAACAGGTGTATTTATTTGTGCTGTGAGGTGTAACTGATACCGCTGTAATCCTGCCGAGATTTTTAAAACAGAGTATAAAATACCTGGTGCTGGAGCTAAGATAATCTTAACTGAAAATCAAAAGGAAAAGCCAACAGGTATCACTGTAGACATGTTGTGCAGAGGTACTACATATGTGTCACACATTTGCAAAACCTATTAGTCAGCCCTTTATTAGAGACACTACATTCAGACAAATTGAACAAATCCTAAAACATATAAATCCCTAACACTACAAATACATCTTTTCCCAAAGCTATGAAGTACTGTAACACCACATAGGATTCTCTTTTTCTTGCTTTTTGACATGATTGTTGTTGGATACTTAGATTTTATGAGTTCATAGATGAGTCAAATCTTGCAGTATACCAGAACTGGAGATGATACCTCTTCTAACTATATGCTTTACCACAAACATTAAAAACAATTACTTAGGAATGGTAATTTCTAGGAATTCTGAAAATATTTTAGTTATAATTGTTATCAAATCATTACAGAAAAGTCTAAAACATTTCCATTAATCATTCATTACATAGCTTCATAACTCCATACACTTGAAAACTATGATTTTAAGTTTTCTTCTTACGTATGTGTCTATATGTACATACACACACATATATATGGACTACTATAAAATGAGTGTCAAGAAAAGCAGGACCTTTACATTTCCACATTCTTCCCTAAGTTTGCAATAGGAATGAAACTGTAGATAACATCTGTGCCATCTACAAAAATTAAAGCAACTTGACTTCAAATCCTTGACAGACACAACAACCACTTACGCTCTGCTTTTCCCATTGGCATTTTCCATTCTTTAAGTCAGTCTGCTCTAAGAATATATTGTTAGGCCATACATTCAGTCTTCATGCAACAAACCCGTCTCCCTCTGACACTGCCTTGAAATTACAGAATCTTGTGCCTGACCCAGAAACCATGCTTGCCCTGCTCACCTCCTGTTTTAACCCTGCTGTGCACAGCAAAACAAGGTTGCAGCTGTGGTGTTGACTACATCTAGTGATACACTTTAAATATTTCTTTTTTTTGTGCTCTTCCAGTAGTTCAAAAGTAGCCTAAACCATACAAGATACAAGCAAGCCTTACAGGGCCTGATTCTATTTTGGAATGGTAAATCATCAGTAACTCCTCTGAACTCAACTGATCAAGACATACCAATTGCCACACCTAGAGCGAAATCAACTCACAATGGCGACAGAGGGAGTTCAGGGTATTAAACTTTTTGAAGAACTATGCGATAAACAGAAACCTTTCCAAAGTCATAGTACCTCCTTACAATGCTCATTCTGTGAACTCAGAAAGGAAAAAAACCCAGCAGTTTCAGATTTTTTTTCTAAGATTTGTCTTAGTGATTGAAAGTCCATTTCTTAATGGTTTGGAATAAAAGTCTATCTTGATAGTTAAAGCCACATAAGCCAAATTCTTCTGTGTAGCTACCACAGAGTAGATGTGCATGAAGCTGGTCAGGCAATTTGTTAGGAGGACTAATGGGTTGGAGATGTGGTGTGGTGGTGGAAATGCTAAAAGGGAGGGTAAGCATAACAACATAGCTACAGAAGTCTGCAGAGCTCTGAATCCTCAAAGGGAAACCTAAGGTGTATGCACACCAAAATAAGTACACCTAGAGAAGAGCAAGTGTGTGGCTGGGTCCTTGGAAGTACTCATTAGCAAGAGTATTTCAGAGGGAGCTGCAACCATATGACAAGCGGACTTCTGTCTGGGGAAAGTGTTTTGGAGACATGTTTTTAGCATGGTGAAAAAAAGATTCCTCGTGTTGCAAAATGTAAAAAACCTGTAACCATTGGCCTCCTAACAAATATTTCTGCTATAACAAGAACTGTGAAAAAGCAATGGCAGCTTGTCTTACTCATAATATCAATTAATAAAGTGATTTTGTTTGCCATAAATGGTAATGTATGATAAATAACAGATATTCCAAAGCATGAGATGCTGTACTTTGACCTGGAAGGTGTCTGGTGTACTAATTTCTTCTAGTGTGGATCCTGAAGCATTGACTGACATGATCAAGCCAATAGAAAGCAAAGGGCTACTCATTTGAATAGTGGCAGCAGCAGCAGGCGGCACCCAGTTTGGCAATTTTCCTTTATCCTTTCCTACAACTTGACCTTTTAAAATCAGTATGTAAATTTTATTTCCATTATTTAGCGTAAAAAAAAAAGGGGGGAATCAAATCAAGTAGAAAAAAGGACCATATAACTAGGGCCACTGCTTCCACTTAGTGGGATGGACAACAATTAGAATAAATAAGAATACAAAGACAGGACATATCAACTATGCTACACAAATGACAATGCATCCTATTTTACTGTATTCGTTATCAAGATGACATGCAGTCTAGAACTTCATGGCAAACACACTGGCAAAAGCCATAAACCATGAGAATAACAAGGCTCGAAGGAACAAGGCTTACAAAGACAACCCCAAGGGTAACTTTCTTAGATACCAGTAAATAAATCCCTAAAGGCAAGGAACTAAAGTACAGCAACCCGAGCAACCACACTAGCACCCTAATTGAGGTCTGGAAGAGCAAAGATGTGCAGTTCCACACTGTCCAGTTGTGGGACACAGTGGCAACAGAGTCAAAACTTGTAGGCCTGTAAAATTCCACAACAGGGGTTGAGTTCAGGGTCTGGGGACTTTCCCTTTGTACTTCCATGATTGTTATAACCAGGCAATTAGAAGAGGTGTGAGAAGGGCTAACCAGAGACGCCAACCTCTTGGGAGTCAGCAAGAGTTCTGTTGGGTTGTCTGGTAGGCACTTTTTTCCCTTTCCCCCACAAGCTAAATTCAGAAGGATGTTGTTGTCATCAGGAAGACTACTAACCTCATCGTCTGGCAGGCACGTTTCAAACCTGCAAAATGGGCATACTATGACTCCTTGCGGGGAATCACCGAAGTCTATGATCTTGCAAAGGCATTTGGCACATACTCTGTGACAGCACTCCAGCACTTTCGGTTTCCTCTGTCGCAGGTTATAGCGGTTGTAACAGATCTTGCACTCAAGCTCATCTGAGCTCTGGGTCTCCACAGACTCCTCTGGTAGTTGACTGGTCATTTCTTCTGATGGTTTTTAGACTTGAGGAAAGAGAAGTCAGCGGACGAAGAGGTCACTCTGGGCTTATTTTAGAACTTTTTCCTGATGATCACATCACCGATCTCAAACAGGAAAAGAGGAGATGACATTGTCCAAAGCATCAGTAGGCATCATCCATTTTCAGCTTCTGCTAGGGGCTGTGTACTGCATGTCCTTTACTCTGAGCCAGGCATCCATCTGAAAAAGAGCATGTGGAATTGCTGGGCAAGAAAAGCTAAGCTGTAGCAGGTGCAGGTTCTACTTTTCAAAAGCTTAGCTTCCTTTGCTAAAAATACCTCGAAGGTAGTTTTTTGCTGTGACAGATAGGGCCTATATAGCAGTCATGCTGACAAAACTTAGTATCACTCTGCACGCATTTGTTTTAGACTTGTAACTTTGACTAGCTCAGCCCATGAAGTTCTCAGCAGAAGCTGCAATCTAATCACTGATCCATGACCATTTGTCTAAACCCTGGTTTTCTCAGGAAATGAGACTTAACCCCCGGTGCTTTTCATCTTTCTCAGTAACTTGTGAACATGCTGACCACTTTCAAACAAATCAGCAGAGGGGCAGCAGTACTGAACATAACAAAGTTTCTAGAAAAACAGTGAACACTGGCAGTTGGGTAGAGGAGAAGGAGAGGTATTTGTAATGACTACCACTTATCCTGAAGGACAATGTTCAGCCAGCACACATTCAGCCTCTGCTCTTAACAGGCAGCATGCTGCCTGTTGCTCAGCCAGAGAAGGCGGCAAAACAGGGGGAAGCTGGTGATACTCTGAGGGGATAAAAGAGTTTTGGGGAGTGAAGTGGGTATGGAAGAGGGCTGGGGTTATTGTAAGAGTTATGTGGGGACCTAGGTCAAATCTGTAAAAGATCAGGCTTTATTAATTTCACTGCTTCTGGAACAGCTCATTTCTCTGTCAACATCTAGCTCCTGAACATAGATTACAAAAATGAGGGTTCATTAGCTTGTAACAAATGTCTTCTTTAATGTGTGGATGCTAGGGTGAAGGCTAATGTGTCTCTCAAGGGCATTAGCCAGATGCTTTCTGGCACAGCCATGAAACACTGGCTTTCAAGTGTTTCATGGCTGTGACAGCTGTTTCACACCTCAGCTAAGGAGAGGCCCGTGGCATGCTGTCATTCTGTACCGCGTTTGAGCCACCAGAGACCCATAAGGTTTGCTTAAAAAAGTGTATTGTTCTGTTTTGTAACTGCATTTTCATGACTTCATGAAACAGTCACAGAATCATAGAATGTTAGGTTGGAAAGGACCTTAAGATCATCTAGTTCCAACCCCCCTACCATGGGCAGGGACACCTCACACTAAATCATGCCACCCAAGGCCTCATCCAACCTGGCCTTGAACACCACCAAGGATGGAGCATTCACAACTTCCTTGTATTATAAGCAAAACATCAACCAGGACCACGTACTCTGGGGACCAATAATTACCAGCATTTATGAAACCAGCTTTATTTGCCAGAAGATAAAAACTTCAGATTCGGGCATACGCTTGCTCACAGAGATGGGTGTGCCATTGCATTTGCAGGCTTTGAAACTGTGCTTCACTCCTAGAGTAAGAAGGAACTTGCCACAGTCAGACAATGGGGGTCAGCACTTGTATCCAGCTGCCACTTGCATTATCAATAAATATCAGGCACACGGAATCTGGGGAGAGAGAGGGAAAGAAATGGTCTATTTCAGTAAACTTGTTTCTTAACTATTAGTTTTAGCAAATGTTTGATTCCTTTCCTTTGGGAAATTTTAACCCACTCCTAGCATTCAAATCTTTGTCTTTTTTTTGAGAACAAGGCAGGAAGTTGTGCCTTTTAAGCAACGCACTCCTTTCAATACATTTTACTTGTCAACTATCAGGCACAATAAAGTGTCTTTCATGGGCCAATTGTTCCTACTGTGCTTTATGGATTTTCCATTCTTTTGACTTTCTTCGTAGCTTGTGTAAGTAACAATTTCTAAACTGACCTCCTGTATTTTAAAACAAAGATTTAAGTACTACAGACAATGCAGTAATGAAAAAACAGGACAACATAGTGAAGAAAAAACCCCCATATTTCTCTAAGAATTTATAACAGACATGGCTCCCTCCCCATTTCATTTTCCTAACTTTTCTCCTGCCTTTTCCAACTTATTTCTTTAGTGCTTTAAAAGTTTTCATCTCTGCCTTACTGTTGTTTTTATTATTTGTACTGTGACTATATTTGTGATGTGCTCCATTAGGCAAGGCAAACACAAAAAGGCTGATCCATAATTTTTAGTGTGTACAAGCTAAACATCTGAAAGACAAAGTACATCTTTTACAGACCTTATAACCTATCCTTTATCCTTTGTTACACTGTGTGCTTCCTTATTAATTTCTACTACTCTTTATTTCATTCCAAATATCATCTTCTAGATGACTTTTAGGCATACATAAATGTCATGAGATGATAACTTTCCAAAGGACAAAAAAACCCACAAAAGGGACCTAAAAAAGTGAAATGCCGACCTACAGGAAAGCAAAGCACCACTGGGAAGTTAAGAAGGCAAACTAAACAAGTGATGGTTTTGAACTTTTACATCTTGAGTATCATTCAAATTCTGTACCCGAGGTGAATTCAGATTACTAACATGCTTGTGCTTCACAGCTAAGGCTGGCAAACATTGTCCTGTGATGTAAAATTCGAATTCTGATTAACCAAAAAGCTGCCCAAAAATGTGTCTGCTTCTTATGGAAAATAGTGATCTTTCTCTGAAAACTCTCAATCTTTCTAAATGAAAATTTCCCATTTTTTCCAAAAACCAGTCTACTTTCCAACCAATTTTGTTAAAACATGGATCACTTCTGCCTGAGTCAGATTTCAAACTGAAAGCGTTTTCCTGATTACATCCCCTTTAAGTGGCCAAATTTAGTGTTAATACAAGGAGTAACAAGTTGCTGGCACTAGCAATATCTCAACTGCTACATTTGAACCATTAACTTCATTTCCAGAACACAATGATCCTCCTTGAGGTAGTTTCTGTCACAAGCTATTCTACAAATTATTTTCTAACATTTTTTTAATGTACTGCACAAGAAAGAACTACTTACATCATCTTTCTCTTTCCACAGAGTCTCTTCAAAACATATCCATCAGTAATAAAACATCACTAATTGTTTTTTCTTTAGCTAAGTTTAGAGGTCTGATTTTTCCTTATGTGTTCTTGTGTGATTGCTGCTTACTACTATTCTTCATTTATACATCTATTCCTTTGAAAATTAAAATTTAATCACTAATTTCTATTAATGCTATTCATACATTTTTTAGTTTCTCAGCTCTATGGTAGGTTTAGATGCTTCTTAGGGAATTTTATATTTTTCCTTCTCAATGCTCACATTCTGTCTTATTTTTTCTCTGCTGAGAATTGATGCCTTTTTAAGCTTCATAATGCTGCTCTGCTATTATATATACCACATATACTAAAATGTTCGCTGATCAGGGACTTGTTAAACATACAAAAAAACTGAGGATTTTAAAGATTTTTTACTTCAAATTACCCCTATTTCTTGAGAAAATTAGACATTTCTTGATAAATACAGCCAGCTACTCCTTCAAACCACTTCTACTCTATGTCAAAGATTCTACTCTATGTCAAAGAGACATGCTTGTCTTTGCATGTCTCCCCAGGAGGGTATTTACTGGAAACACACAGAATAAGGAATTAAAGTAAGGAATACATTAACTGCTGCCCCTCTGAATCCTGGTCCCCACCAGAAAGGTGGTAATAGGTTCACATACTTCTGCTTGCTGTGTGTTGAAAGGAAAAGCAGCTGCAATATTACACAGAAATTATTTAGTGTATTACACAGAAAAAAGGGATTGTGTCTCTGTGTTCATGTTTCATCCTTCTCTTTGAGCGATTCTTTTTATGATGACATGAGAAGATAAGTCCCTATTATATGTTCCAATACTCCATTAATATTTGGGCTTTTCTAAATATTGGGATACAATATGCCTGTTCTTTCTGACTTTGACATCCAAAGGACTGTTAAGTAAAAACTCCTGAGCACAAATCCTATAATGAGTCTAACCTCTTTCACTTCCAAGTACAAAACTGCTATTGACTTGAGATCAAAGTGAGGTCCCATGTCTATTTTTAGAGCACTGTGTTTATTTTTATTAATTCAGATATTTGCCATGACTTTATATTATTTGTTATGTCCAGTTTTCCACTTGATCTTATTTATTTTTAAAGATGTCTCACCTGCTTCTTTGATAACAACAAGCACAGTTGTAACTAGGAAACTTTCAATCACGTATTAGGAAAAAACATTCACAAGGTGTTCAAAGACTGGAACACGTGCAGAGTGAAGCAGAAACTAAATCTCCAACCTTACAGATATTGAAAACATGACTGGGTACAACCCTGGCTACTCTACTGTAGAATCTGGCCCTGCTTTGGGCAAAGGAGACTAGACTCTTGCTGGAGATTCTTTGCAACCCAAATTATTCTATGATTCTATGTTTCAGTATCCTGAACTCACTTTATGTGCTCTGTTTCAGAAGCTTTGTTCCCTACTGAATAAGGAATCAGGCTGACAGTTGCTTTTGTAGCTAAATATCTCTCTTATATATTAATTCTACCGTTTAATATATGAATTCCTTTTTACAAGAAAGCCTAGATAGCTTCTGTTATTCTGTCTTCCACAGAAGACTATCCACTGGGATCAACACAATCCAATTGCAGAACTTTTCATTCCTATCTCTATTATGTAGCACATAGCGGCCTTTGGAACAAAATATAAACTGCTAGACATCTACTATGATAAAAGCATCCACTCCAGTTTATCCAAGAACAAGCAGATCTGTTATACTGACAAGTACTTGTCTTTTGTAAGGGTTCTGCCTAATCAGTGCAGGTGTGAATCATTCCTATTCATATTATGTTCCTGCTGCTGCTTGAGCTCTGACTCCTCTTTCCCTTCCTTCCCTGTGCCACCTATACTGTACCTGGCAGACTCCTCTCCCTGACCCTTTTAGTAGAATGGAGAAAAGTTGAAGGAGAAAGCAGAAGATTGCCAGGAGTCCCCAGTGTTCCAGCTGACTGACGGAGGGCAGTCCCAGTAGCAGGGGGACTATCCTCCTGTGAGAGCAAGAAGAGGCCATCGATCAGTCTTCTAAATCACTGCTGGGTTGCAGACTGCAGATTTGCAGGGTTTCATCTCAGGCATGGAAAGAAAGGTGGATGGGTTGTGCAACATGTTATGACCCCCCTCTTTGCACTCATCTATCAAATACTGCATAGACAAGTGTTCTTACGAGAAGGCCATAAGCAGTTAGTTGTAGATGAAGCTCTCAATATTGGAGCTTAGTCATGCTGACAGGGCAAAGTAAATGGGATATTTGTGCTTCTCCCTAATACTCATCCTCTCCGACTTTATCAAACCAACCTTTAATCATTCATCTCTCACACTTTTTTCCTATGAAAGTAATTTGCCAGTAATTCACATATAACCTAAAATGAATACATGAGGTCAGTAATTAACTTCCATCCATGGAGCTACCCAACAGGTGATGTTTTCAAAGGTTTTTAAAGTTTCCTCTAAATGCAAGCTGAGTGTATTTTGGGAATGAGAGAAGAAGAAATGTATATATATATAGAGAGAAATACAGAGAAACTTACTTTCCAAGAAAAAGAACTTCTTGCAAAGGTTCACTTGCAGGGAATGCAAGAAATGCCTGTTCTTCTCCACATGGGTAAAAACTGGTGGAAAGGAGGAAAACAGAATTAGTAGGGCAGGAATATAGCTGGAAGTCTTTTCAGTCTGTTTCTCTGTAAGAGAGGAAAGCAGTCCAACTTCTCTAGTTTGGATAGAAATACCCATATGTTAGGATTTCTGTTTAGAGGAATATATTGGGTAAATCCCATTTACTAAAATTATTTCTGTAAAATAATCCAGAGTTATCTTTACAGATCTGTTGCTGATTTTAAGCCTCTCTCAATATTATGCGCTAAACATTCTGAAGTGCGATTTCATCTAGCAACTACATATTCACAAATGTTAGCAATTCATTCAAAGAAACCCCAAAAGCAAAGCAGCTAAAGAGATAAGCTGTGCTTTGAAAGAAGAGTTTTAAAAACCCATCACAATACTTTCCTTCACAAATCTTATAGAAGCTCTTTGGTCATTTTTACTTCTCCAAACAACCTGCAGTCTCTTTTCCAGCACAGACCAGAAAGCAACCATCTCCTGTGGACCACTGCATTCACATTTGAGCAGCTTTGCTGCATTCTGACTCAGCAGGAAATGACCATCACACTAGATTTTTCTAGCTTGTGCTAAGCACAATGCAAAAAAAACCCCAAACTGCTTTATTAATGTGACATTTGAATAGACTACGCTCAAACTGCCAGCAGCTATCACATGTTCAACCTGTTTCATGCCACATTTCTGCTAACATTGGATGGGTTTTAACAATGGGCAATTCCCTGTCAACTCTAATCAATGTGAGACTTTGTACTAGAGTTACGGAATGTGACATACTGATCCATGCTTGGTTTATTGTCAGCTCTATAAACTGCTATGAAAAATGCCTCAATTCTTTTCACAAAAACATAGTTTTCCATGGGACAGGTAATGAGGTTATTTCTTAAATAACTATGCACAAAAGAGAAACCCTGCAAAGAGAAATACAGCAAATATACAGCAAATACTTGTGTATTATTGACTGCTTCTCAAAACACTAATATGAAATACAAGTATTTCTATCAGAAGTTACTGTTAGAATATTTACAGTCCTTGCTTGATCTCTCTTAATCCTCTGCAATATCACAGAAAGACAAAATAGCTTTTCATATTCAAAGTGGAGTTCACGGGTCTCTGATCATTTAGTATGGAAAGTCATGTAATAGCAATGTGCCATCTTTTATTGAAAAAATTACAAATCAGCAGTTACTGGGTTTTGTTTTCTTTTTTTTTTTTTTTATTTCCCCTCACCAGTAAGTAAGCAGGGATATTTTCAACAAACACAAGGTTCAGTTTATTCAGTATTGTGACACTGGCTCTTAGGGTACTTTCTATACCCTTTGCATGTGCATATTCATACCACCAGACTCCATTTCCTCTTAACAATAGCATTTGCAGCACTTTTTTGTTATTACAATAACTCACATTAGGTGTCAGGTAGTATTGGAAAACGATATGAATAAAAGCAAATGCCTTATTGAAAATGTACTATCAGCACTGACTTTCTTTCCAGCTAAAGGCTACTACAGTCTTGATAGGAATCTTAAAACTGACTATGATGTAGAAAAAAATGTTTTCTTAGTTAGGCTTGTAGACACAAGCAAAATTGCTTCCAATATTTCTTAAGAAGAATTTTCTCCTCATATATAATTCATGAACTATTTATATAGCAATATGCTGAATGACTACTTAATGTGACATACAGTTGTGGGTTGCTTTGTAGCTGTTTTAAGAATAATAAAGGGCAAAGGATCTGATCTCTTAAGAGCTGTCTTGATTTAAACAGACTATTAATTACACTAAATCGATAAGTAAAAAAAGTGGCTTGAAATTTTTATTTAAAATGATAACATATAATTTTGAAAATAAGCTAGTTACACAGAATTCATTCCTTTTAAAATGATTTTTGTTTCACAACCTGCTTGCTTGGGCTGTTTTAGCATTTTCTGTGGTACTGTTTTCTCACTGCCAATGGCTTTTCCTGAAATAAGAAATTATCTACTCCAATGAGAATATATTTCACGATAGGACTCATGACCTTACTATTCTTTTAGCGAAAGGTTACACACTCTCCTTTTTGGTAGCATGGGTGGTTTATGGCAAGTTTCTCAAATATTTACTTCTGCTTCTCTGCTTTAGGGCTTATGTCCTTTAGAAGCTCTTCTGAGAACTGACGAGACTGTAAGATATGGATTCTAGAATACAATTCGAAAAGATACAAAACGATAAATAAATAAAAAGCTTCCCAGTGCTTCTTAATACACGCATAAATGTTTAATCATATGACCTACAGACATGTCTAGCATTTTTCTTTAAATTAGGCATTATTAAAAGCCTCAATTAAGCCTAATTAAAATATGAATTTCAGAATACATAAAGATAACACCATAGAAGTTTACTTCCATGTTTTGTTTACTATTGTACGCTTGAATGTAAGCAATTAAAATAAGTCCAGCAATACAAGCTCTTCACATAGGAGAATAATTAATTATAATAATTTCCAATTAACCTTCAAAATAAGATTTAAATAGAAAGTAAGCATTGTATTACACTCGTCTTAATGGAGCTGAAAATAATCCCAGAATAGACTTGAAATGAAGATGTACTTGATTTTTCTATTGTCATTAAAAGCAATCTGCCTAATACTTAAGTATGTTTAACTTGGCTCATTCTGTTTCAGACATTTTGGGGGATATGAGTACGTATAAAGACTTTACAGTATTTTCTATTTTACCTTAATAGGGTAGTGAACACACATGGAAGATTATACGGGGCAGTACTGATACTGAAGCGTTCAGTACTGATGTTGCAGATAGACCCAATAGCTTGAAAAGAAAAGGAGAAGGTCTGAGAAAACAATACTTTATCCTGGATATACTAAGCTGTAATTTTAGTATTTAATTTAGTTCACTTAAAGCACATCTAAAAATAGTACTGCTGGGACCAAAATTATTTTTATTTTGCCAATATAGCAATAGTTGGCATAAATTCCCTCTTCACTCAACATTTTTATATATGACTAGAACTGCAATGATGTAACTGAAAGAAATGTTGCATAAAAATCTTATTGATATATTTCAAAAATGAGTAAACAAAAACTCCCCAGCTGTTACGGAAAAGATATTAGTAGATCTTCTTGACATGTGGTAAAGCTAAATTGTATGTCTTCAACCGCATTCATGGAAACTGAGAGATCCCAACAGAGAAGTGTCAGTAAGGGGACATTAACTGTGACAGTAACATGTTTTGCCCTCTTACAAAATACTTGCAGGAAAAAGTCCATTTGACCTGATTTATACATAAGGGAAATAATTTTAGAACTGTACCAAATTTGGTTTTAACTACAAATTTATTTTTTTTCAAGCACTTGTTATTATCACCCTGCACCAGTCTAATTTTTAGCTAACTTTAAGAAGCATTTTTCTTTGGCAATGAAAGTTCCCTCAAATAATAAGACAAAACCACTTCTTGTTAGGTTTATATACTAACTATAAGCAAATTACAGTCTATAATCTTCATGGTCTTCAGAAAAATACAGAAGAAAATGATCTGTTAGTAACTTCTTTTTTTTTCTTTGCGTGTTTCTGCTGAAAATGAAGCAGCATCACTTTAATTCCACAGGAAGTATCACAGCAACTCTGCTTCCATCTAGCAGGGCTTCACAGGTGCATGGCAGCTACATGCAAACAAACTACAAAACTACAAAGAACAGTTCCTGCATGCGCACCCCTCATTCTGCACACAGGTACATGAAATAAAACTCTGTGTGCTTAAGAAGAGTATGAAAGTACTTAAATTAATTTGTGTCAAATTATATGCACAGCTTTTATTTTATGCCATTAAGGAATACAGGAATCCTCTTAACCAAGAGCAGTATCAGACTGGATGTATCTTTTCATCTATTGTGAATGATCTGGGGCTGTCAGAGCTTCACAGAGTGCTACCACTAGCCTCAGAATTGCTGGAGTGTTCTGCTCATGAGATTTGCTCAACTCAGACTAATGCTTATATAGGACTTAAACTTCAGGGAGACTGATATGAACTGCTCTGCTTTTAACATGCTATTTAGCAGTGAAATGTGGCATTTTTTTTACCCATTATGAACTGTCAGAGAAAGAGCTTAAGTACTACTGGATGGAGTATTTGAAGCGAAGGACAGAACCTTCATGGGCTGAGATGCTGTGTACAGCAATATAGAGACTACATTCTGTAAGAAACCACACTGGTACGATTGCTCTCCCAAGAGCAGTCCTCTCCAATGGTAGTCCCAAAGTCCCCCTGAGAGTTAAGTTTTGAAGTGCTAGCCCTCACCAGACCTCAGACTTTGATTCAAATTTTCCTCAGTGGGCAGAAGAAAAATTGGCTCTATTTACTATGTATATGTCATCCCATCCTACATCATTCCTAAAGTACACAGGAATCTGCTGCTGCTGAGCTAAAATATTATATCCTCTGGGTATTTCTGAAGGCACAATGGTCACCAGAGGTTGCCCTGAGACTAGTGCTACTTCTGGGAGCATGTTCAGGCCTGGAGCACCCTTCAGACTGGACAAGAAAAGCAGAAAAGGCAGTCAATTTGTCCATAACATGTATCAAAATCCAGTTCAAAATGCAGTGTATCTTCCTCACAAGTGTTTTTGATGGAAATATACTCCCACAACAGAAGCTAATCCAATCAAGTCTAAATCTGATCAATATGAACCTGCAAAAAATTGGAAAATCTGAACAGTTGGAAAACGTGTTTCGGCAAGAGTTGCCTACTTCTATTTTGGGACAAGGACAACCTCAATTTTCCAAATTTTCCATCATCCAAAAGAGTTACACTGGTGAAGTCTTACAAACTCAGTGGAGGGTATGAGATTGTCTTTGCTTTGAGTGGAGCTACAGCATTTTGATGCCATTTGTAACTACAACAATCGAAGGGTTAAACTAAACCAAAATGTTTCAAGTGTGCCAGTTCAGCATATTCAAAACACAAAATCCAAGAGAGGAAAGCATTGCTTCAGAAATTTTTGAAGTAATCAAGGCATATTCAGAAACACAGCTTGTATATTAAACTAATTAGAAAGAAAGGAAAAAACAATCACCACAAAACATAAAGAAAGAAAGAACATAAAATGGAATTCTAAAGGACTAAAAAGCAATACATAGGTCCATAGGGAGTTATTACACTTGTCTATTTACGTGGTTTAGTGCAAATTAGTAACTGAAACCAGGTATTGGTATTTTCTTAACTGGTAATAATGAATGTGAATTTCAGTTTGTGTTTTGCAACATGTAATACAAGCCTAGAAAAACTAGAAAATCTAACACCAGCAAGTTCTGAATTTCACTTAATGTAATAAAAGCATCAACACAGCAGCTTTTCAGTAAGTATTCCAAAGGACAACAGGTTTTCTACACAGTATCACAAATGAGCAGCTTGGACGAAGCTTATAGAGTAAAGCAAGAAATGAAAAACAATTTTTGCCTTCTACCAAATAATACTTCTTGATAGAACAGAAACATAACCAGGAGCATCTTAAAATACCAGATGTTTCAAACAGCAGTTTTCTTTTAAATATTTTAATTAATGAATCTTCTCTGCTTTTACTTAAGCAAGTGAATAGGAGGTTTCTGAATGTTCTACTATGTAAGTCTCTGTTTCAAATAAGGCAATTAGAGAGATGTATAAGTGACCTTATTTAGTAGACATGAGTGGACAACACATATTCCACTATGTGTTCATTTCCAGTGTGCTGAATGCATACAATTTGCAAAGAACAGACGATCTATGAAAAAAAAAAAACCAACAACCCCAAACTGTAGAAACACAGTATTGATTTGGAAGCTAGGAAGCATTAGATTTTATTTACATTGTTACTTTTGCATGGAAAGCTCCATGACTGAAGCATCGGTACAGCATACTGCTATTTGTTAGCCTACTAGAACACAGTTTATAAAGTTACAAGTATTGCATTAATAATCAGTGCAAAAGGCAGCATTGCATCCAGTGTGAATCTGACTTTTTCACATCTCTGCAAACACAGACCCATAATTTGCAGCAAGTTAAAGTATACCTTTTTCCTTGGGCTTGGCTTCTTGACAGAAGGAGCTCTCTGTGAAATTAAATAAAATCCAGTTCTAGTGTCTCCTCTAGAGTCAAATGATGACAGTATTACTTGAGGACTTCTGAGCCATATTTGTCCTTCTCTGCTTCTGGAAGGCTCTCTCAGAAAGTGCACCCTAAGAAAAAGCACCCTGAAAGGCATTTCCCATTAACTGTGGTGAATATATTTTGCAACAGCAAGCACATCTAACTTCAAACTGCAGCGCAGTGTTGACAGTAAATGAGCCAGATCTGGTACTGGAAGCAACCTAGCTGTAATAACATGTAGTTCTGGATGAGTTAAGTTAATCTGGTTTGTAGAAGATTCAGCCAAAACTTATATACCGTTTCCCACTTCATCATCCTATGCTAATATGCTGAGGTTTGTCTTCAACCTGTGCCAATATATATTGCTTATCTGTAAGCTGTCACTGTGCTGGGTGTTAAGCTACAGAAGACTGCATTCTGAAATGTGATAGGAGATATCCTAGAAGACAGAAAAAGTTTTACCTTTCATTCTCAGAGTTTCCAAACTTAGATATGTCTCAGTTTGAAAAGGGTATCTCAGAGGATCAGTAACCATGGAAAATGGAGACTTTCATCTCCACTTACTCAAAACTTTACACAAATGTTGCTGTTCACATCATGTCTGGCTCTGTTCCCCCATATAGATGCCATCTCAAGTTTTGTCATGCCCATTAACATCTTGCATGTTTGAAGCAAAAAGGCTTGCAGCAGAAAGCTTGAAAAACTTTAACTTTCATGCCTTTCCCCTGAGAGACTCCTGTTTCTGAATGGCCATCACAGAACACTGCTGTATGGATGGATCATAAGACAAAGATGGACTGAGGGAGAAACAGCTACTCCAATAGTGAATTTTATGTTAAGCATATTCACCAGATCAAGTGACTGCTGCAAAAAGCCAGTCACACATCACACAAAGGCCAGTTTTATATATCAGATAAGTCAAATGAGCAAACCGTAAGCACGGAATTCAAACCAAAGTTTCCAGATTGCAGATTAGTTGAATATACTAACAGTTATGGCTTTAAACAAACAAACAAATTCTAAATACACATCCAAGGTTCATTGTTGATGACAAGGCTGTTTTCTTGTAACAAATGCAGTGCATGTATTCAGGTAAATGAGAGCTATCTGTGTAGTCTACTGGACTGAATAAGGGCATCTGAGAAAGGACTGCCAGAACATGCTTGCCCCTTGGTAAAATTCTTTTAACCAAATGATTCAGAGTGAAATTTCTGACTTACTTCAGCCAGTCTTAGTGACGATTTTGCCCTTATTAATGAATCACTCTATTTCTACAGCAAAGGTGATAGAATATCATGCCACCTATGCCTAAACCTTTAGCTTTCAACAATCCTACCCAAATGCACAAAATTAAAAGCTCTGTACAGCATTTTCAGTGATGCAATTTATGATATAGTACAGCAATAAAAGTATTCTTTATTTTTAGGCCAGCGTGGTTAAAAGCCTTTTGATTAGCAGAACAGCAACAGGGCATACTGATAATTCATTTGAAAAAATACTGTAAACTAGATCCTCTTGTGTAAATCAAGAGTGATTCAACCAAAAGAGATGTAACACTTGAAAATATAATGTGAGCAAATCACATCAGCTTTTGTTAAAAAAAGCCCTTTGTTTGGAAAAAATGCCTTCTTCCTGTTGCTTTCATATGGTAGCCTGTAGTTTTAAAGATGTGTTAAGAAAAACTTAAGGGATTTGTTCATCAAATTTACTCACTGACTTTAGCTTGGAAAATGACAGTAAATATTAAATCTTGGATGCAAACATTTTGTTAGGATATATGTGCAGGCCTTTCTCAAGCAAAATTCCTATTTATTGGGGTAACAGAAAGAAAGCTGATAGAATTAAGTACTAGAAGAATACTGTATGCTTTTCACGGAATCATAGAATGATTTGGGTTGGAAGGGACCTTTAGATCTAGTTCTAACTCTCCACCTCCCACAGGTTGCTCAGAACCCCATACAACCTGACCTTGAACTTCCAAGGATGGGGCAGCCACATCTATGGGCAACCTGTTCCAGTGCCTCACCATGCTCACAGTAGAGAATTTCTTCCTAATATCTAATCTAAATCACCCCTTTTCCAGTTTTAAAGACATTCCCCCTTGTCCTGTCACTACACGTCCTTGTAAAAAGTTCCTCTCCAGATTTCTTGTAGGCCCCCTTTAGGTACTGGAAAGCTGCTATAAGGTGTCCCCTGAGCTTTCTCTTCTCCAAGCTGAACAAGGCCAGCTCCCTCAGCCTGTCTTCACAGGAGAGGTGTTCCATCCCTCTGATAATCTTTGTGATCCTCCTCTGAACTCACTGCAACAGGTCCACATCCTTCTTGTGCTGCGGGCAGCAGAGCTGGATGCAGTACTGCAGGTGGGGTCTCACAAGAGTGGAGAGGAGGGGAAGGATCACCTCCCTTAACCTGCTGGGCATGCTCCTTTGGATGCAGCCCAGGATACGGCTGGCTTTCTTGGCTGCAAGCGCACACTGCCAGCTCATGTTGACCTTCTTGTCATATAATCATAGAAGTACAGAATAGTTAGGGTTGGAAAGGACCTTAAGATCATCTAGTTCTAATCCCCCTGCCATGGTTGTCAACCAACACCTCTCAAGCCTGTTAAGGTCTTTTTGGACAGCATCCCTTCCCTCGAGCATGTCAACTACACCACACAGCTTGATGTAGTCAGCAAATTTGCTGAGGATGCACCCGATCCCACTGTCCATGTTACCAACAAAGACATTACACAACACCAGTTCCTATACCAACCCCTGAGGAACACTATTCATCACCGGTCTCCACTTGTCTTGGTTACTATTTCATAGAACAAAATCCTTTTTCAACTTTCTACAGTTTGTTACCAGCCCATTTAATCAGCTCTTAACTGTGCAATCCCTGCTGAGGCAAAAGTCAGATTGAATTGACTAGGAGAATGACACAAACAACCGTTTAACTTCTACTTGGCTCTGTTACTGAAAAAAAGTTGCGTTTTCATAATTGTCACATTATTAAATCTTGGAAACAACTGTACTTTAGAATATGTGACTCCAGCCAGGGAATGTCATCAGTAAAAGACTATGATGGCATCTAGTAATTCATAAAAACTGCAGGATACTGTTCCGTATCCAGAAAGATAGGCTTATTTTAATACACTGGGTTGTGCAGAAAGAAGCAGACAAGATCTCAAGGACAGTATTTATGAATACACGAATTGTGGCAGCCCCACTGGCAGGATATCAAGTCTGAAGGACTCACTGATCGAACATTATGTGAATGAAGTATTTGATACACTCACACAGACTTGGTATCATGTCTAAATGAGACATTACAGCCTTGGATGTGTCTCATATTCTCTGAGCATACCAGGTGGAACCTCTGGCTTATTACACCAGTGGTTCTGAAAGAGTTTTAGATTCCCCTCACCATCAATAGCAATCCTTAACCATTTCACGTGGTAAGATTTTAACTTAGCTACTCATAAAATGAAACCAGAGCACTATGCATTACAATTGTCTTTAAAGACTACAAGACATCTTGCAGTGACACCTTAATAACAACATCATTAAGCACTAGATCTAAATGGAACAGAAAAGGACCTCCAAAGTAAATGCCCACTATCTTGTCAGAGAACTCTGCAGTGAATCTTGCTATTGGTTATACCTGTGCAAAGCCACTGAGTTCAGTTCCATTGACTTACTGATGCAGCATGAATGCAACTGAGCACAGAATACAATTTACAAGACTGCTACCTCAGAGTTTTGGGATCCTTACGGAACAGTTTTGAATCAGAGAAAAGAGAGAGCAGTGATTATGATGAATCTGAGAGAGTTTTATGCATGGAGTGGACAAGGGAATATTTAGGAAAACCAGCTTCTGAATTGGCACGCTAGGGAATACAGCAGAAAGAACGTACATGAGAAGTTTTGAATGTAATAAAGCCAAGTGTGAGTTGATACACAACATGCATTTGGAGAGAGTTTCAAAGATGCAGAATTACATGATTTAGGAAGACAGGCAAAAAAGATACAAGACGTTTAGATAAGGGGAAGGGAAGCAATGGAAATGCCAAGTCAGCTAGGAAAGAGTAGGTTACATATTACAAGTTACAGAATAAAAACAAACAGAGTATTAAGGCATAAGCAGAGGTGAAAGGTCAGGAAAATTTTGCGGCTTATACCAGAATAGATGATAGGAAAATTTGGTACTAATCTGAATATGAAAAGAAATGGAGAAATCAGACATGACTTCTGTTGCTCACCACATTGATAAGAATGAACATGGTAAATAGTAACAGAATTATAAAGCAGGAGAGGATGTAGGTAGAAAATGTGGAATTCATTTTGGAATACTGGATATACAAGTAAAATAGCTACAGTGAAATTTCAGAGAACCAGCCAAAGCAGAATTCAGGAGCAAACTGCTTTATTTTGTTCTATAACCAAATTCTCTCACTACCAAAAGCAATCAGAAGTGTTATTAGCTGTTAAAAAAAACCCCAAACAAACACACCAAACAAACAAACACAAATAAAAAAACCCCACAACCTCCCAAACCACCTAAACAATAACAAAAAAAAAACACAACAGGAAAGACTGGGGAGGGAAAAGAGGGATGCAGGGAAGAGATGCATTCACAACATTTACTTCCCGAGTTGTCAGATCACAAAACATGACAAATGAGTTGGTCTTTTAACGGGAAATTCTATTAAAGGCAAAGGCTGAACAAGGTGTGGATGATGGGGTTCATAGCAGACCCTTTAGTATTTTTGGAGAAACAGTATTTTCTCAGACAACAAGCAGACCAAGAAGCACAGCTCCTGGTCTGTGATAGAGTTGACAGACATGCATGATTTAGAGTAACATGGCTCCATTCTACATGTACAGCAGTGTTAAGAGTACATATGAATGAGAGAGATTATTTGTGGGTCCAGGCTCATACAATCAGCTCAGCACAGTGAAGAACATGACAAGATGAGGTCTGCAAATTGGGGAGTTCAGTCTGGGCGCTGTATTTTTTTTTAAGTGGATACATGATCCTCATTGTTTGTGATTGACCCTGTCCCAGACAACAACTGAGATGAGATTTCAGTCCCAGCTCTCTGAATTTCAGAGGTTTACAGCCTTCTGATCAAAAGGATCCACTGAATGGAATTTTTTCAAGTACAAGATTATTTAACAGATAGTTTCATATTCACAAGAGCGGTGATTTAGACTAACTTTTATGCTCTGAAAATGCCTGGGGGAGAGTGGCAGCTTGTGTGGTGGCTTGGTTTTTTGGTTTGTTCTTTTTGTTCGTTTGTTTGTTTTGTTGGTTTTTGTTTTCCCTTGTATTTGGGTGACTAAAATCCATTTTTTAAAAAAATATAACAAAACAAAAAAACCTTTAATCCTTACCTGTGAGGACATGGGTAGTTGGAAGAAACGCACACAAAAATGTAAGATTTAAGTAAGGACCATAAAACTATACTAATCTTACCTCCTGTGCAGTGGAGATCATGGAACATAATCCACTAAATTCTGCATTCAAGTGGCAAAATCACAGAGTAATTTAGATTGGAAGGAATCTCTGGAGGTCATTTGCTTCAAACTTTATTTCATGAAAGGTCTAGAAAACAATATTGCAACACTGAGTACCAACAGTTTAGTACAGCTCAACGAGCGAGAGTGCTGATCTCACTCTAACCTATGTACTCACAAGCACCATAGCATATGTAGCCAAATCGTCTGTCTAGCGTTCATACTGGAGATACATTCATTTCAATGACAGGGTGGACAACGGATGCCAGCTATCCAGTCCTCATTCTAACTTCTCATTTCTTTTTAGGTTGGCAACCACATGCTGCTGCTAGATACGACTTTCTGTCATCTTTAGACGCCAACAGCAAAAAATCTCTTCTTGTCCCACCTCTGTGAGTCATCAGGATTTACTGACTTGTCTCCTGAGAAGCCGTGGTGTAAATGTGTGCGGTTACCTTAATGATCTGCTAACCCCAGTGCCATTAACAGCCATTCTCCCATTCCAACAATCCTTCTCCCACTGTTACTTCGGTGCTTCCAGACCAACACAATCCTATTCACACCAATCAAGGTTCCCACTGCTATTCTCAACAGAACTAGAGACAGGTCTGGAGTTATAGTTGCCCAGAGCCTTGTCCATTTTAGTTTTGGATATATCCACTGATGATGGAAGGTCCACAATCCCTCTGGACAATATTTTTTGATGCTTCTGATTTTCAAAAGCAGGTCTAACATACAGTGCATTTTCCAGGAAGGGTTACAGACGAGGTAGTGTGTTGCCTCAAACATTATGCTTCCATGCTTCTAAATCCATTACTATGCATTGGGGAAAATACAGAAATATGTGATACTTCAGGATAAGAGCTGAAATTGTAGTTTTCACATTGAGAATGAGCACTACTATCTCCTCATAAAAAAGAAGAAAAGAATACTGTTGCTAGTGACTGTTGCTCAACTGGAATAAAACACCGCATTTCTGCAAATGAAGAAAAGCCACTCAATACATTTATGTGAATAATCTGGACAAAATAATGTTTTCATCTACAAGTATCAAATACGTACAATAACATTTAGCTAGATAATTTTATCTGACATTTCAAGAAAAATATTCAGTCATAGCTGTGCTCTACAGTCAGTACTCTAAAGCAATGCTGATGGAGGGAGAAAGTAACACACACACTCTAACACAGACATTCCCTGCCTGTAAGCCGACTTTGGGCAGAGGACACAAGATGTCTCTATTTAAATGCTGATTCAAGACTGAAGAAAAGAAAGATTTAACGAATTATCAGGGAGTTACTTACATAGAAGCTTTGTTTAAACAATTTAAAGCTGAGACACAGTGCCATTATCACAATGCCTCATATTAATTCTTATGTTTGCTCTTTCCGGCCTGTCACAATGATGAACAATAATGATGGCACAATGTGAGATATTCAGCATTTAGCTAATTCACTCAGTCTAGGCAGGAGATCAAAGATGTCACTACACTCTTCTGTTCATTAACAATGGTCCTTTCTGGTTCCGAATGTAACTAAGAGAAACCCTAAAGCTTCTGTGGCCTGTGCATATCTTGCCTGTCATATCCGAGAACATCAAAGGCAGGTTGCAGGAATGCAATTGCCATATTTAACCTCAGTCTTTCCAGGGCAGCTGGCACTGCGGGGAGGCAGACCAGAGGTCTACTGCTGCTTTAGTTCCCTTCCTCTCAGACCTTCAGCAGACCAAAAACCATCTTTGCTGTGGCAGTGACATTCTTTGCTTATGTGAATGAAAAATTTTGGGGGTGGGGAGCTTCATGGATATCTGGAGCCGTACACAGGAAGTGAGCTTTGTCAGTGTCCTCACTGGAACCCATGGGTTTAATGAAACAGACCACCAATTTTTGCCTATTTCCTATCAACACAGTCCCCTGTGGTTTCCCCATTGTAGCTTTGCTCATCAGTAAATGTATGATGCTTGCTGTTTGCTGCCTGGCACACTGCAGTTCTTTCTACAGATGGGTGAATAACCATTCATACCTCTGACTAGAGTCTTTCTTTTGCTAGAGATATGCAACTGGATTGATTTGCAGAGGGCAGCTGCTCAGTGTTTGCGTGCCAGTCTGAGTGGCCTAGTATGTCATGGCAGACACATGACGTCATTTCTGGAGCGGTCTTCACAGGAATTGTGCCATTGCTCAATCCCATGAATGCTGATGAAATTGCTTTCCCAAGATTTGCTTCTTCTTTCAGAATAATATGATCTTCCAATATATGGCTTTAGTTTGATTTTTTTTTCTATAAGTCTTTCAGACTCTGCTGATTATCTGAGTGTTCCACACTCAGTGTATTCTCTAGAAAATTTGATCTAAACATTGCAGTGTATTTTACACTACGCAAAGTTAGGTACTTTACAGGCATACTGCCAGGATAGAAATTCATTCTTATCCACATGCCAGTCCAGAAATCCCACTCCTAATTCATGTTTCTTCCCCAAAGACCCATATCTTTTTTCCTACCACAGAAAAACAAAAACAAACAAGAAACCACACAAATCCCAGCAAACCATTCCAATCCATTTAGACTCAAAACTGATGCCAAATGATATTAATCTCCTTCTCTGGAATTTTCTGACATACCCTACCTGCTGCACTTCTGTTTGTTTAGATCCTAAATTCTGCACAGCAAAGGCTGTATTGCATCTTTTTCATCAAAGATACGGCTAACATTCAAATAAGAAATAATGAATCTAATCCATCACTTGTGTGCCTTACTATAACACACACATACACACTTGAATTTCAATTTTATGCATATAGAAACATCAAAGCAAATGTTGATTGAAGCTGCCCCTCGTCAATACTCCAAATGTCCCAAGACAAATGCAATTCTTCAAACCTGATCAAATGAGCTCTGGGCCAGAAGTAATGGGGTGAATATTAACCTTACTTTCCAATACAGACAGTCATGTGCTGATCACTGTATTGTTTGTTGTTGTTTCCCATGAGTTATTATTTGTCATGGCATTATTTCATCCTTCTTTTTGCTCTTCACCGGTGCTTTAGCTAACATTGCTAGTGTGTGAGCAGTAAAATAAATCATCTAGGATAACGCTTTGAAATACCTTTTAAAAAACTATCTGTGCTCCAGAGCGGTTGGGTTTTCTGTACTCACACAGACAAGATCATAAACAAAAAAAAGGTGTTAAAAACCTAAGCATAACAACACAACACTGCTACTGAAAGAGGTGCAGAGTGAAGCAGTAAAAATGAAGATGCATCAAATATGCAGCAGGATTGTTTTTTACTATTTTACAGTCAGTGGATAGATACTTCTTTTTTTGACATGCATAGAATTATGTCCACAGCTGCTCTTTATTAATCATACTGTGTGAATTTGTTTCTTTTCCTTGAGCGACAAACAAAAGGTGACAGAGATGAACTTGCTTGTACAGTAATTTACAGCAGTGTACATAGGCAATTTCCATACATGTATCTGTGATGTCAACTTACACCCCCAGTTTACTTGGCAAATATAAATATACATGTGTGTATATTTGCATAATTTAAAATATGATAGCCCTCTTGAGAGGGTAGCAAACATAAATGTGTGTGTGCACGTGTGTGCGTGCATGGACTAGAACTACAGCTGTTACCCTCTCCAGAGACCTACAGAATTTCAAATACACACAAAGTAGAAGCTATCTATATACACGACAAAGAGTGAGTCAAGCATCATATTGATGTTATTAAAACTGAAGACAAATGACAAGACTGGCACAACTAACATTTCTTTTTACAAATAATTTTACTGAAACAGAAAAATAGGTGGAAGACTTAATTTTTAACAGGGAATTAAGTTCAGAAGGCTGTTCAACTTATTCATAGCCATATCTGAATAATAAAACTGCACCAAAAAGAACTCCAGCAACTTCTTTCTATATTTTAATGTGACATGCCTCCCTCTTCCTTGTCCCAAAGTCAATGAGAAGTCATATTTTAATAAGACTATGTCAGCATGTCTTACTGAAGCCTTATATTTACACTGATGAACACATGGAAAATTATCCTCAGACCCTAAAAACCACACGAGCATGATGCAGATGTTTTGAACATGTTACATTAAATTAATAAAAAGAAGCTTCATAATGCAAATGTTGCCAGATCCACCAGCACAGCACACTGCTGTGGGACAGCCTACCTTGGGAGGTATAGCAGGCAAAGGTAGAGAGACAACACTGCACTCAATGATTCTCCATTCTAGGGTTTTAAATGCTTTTTTAACTTGCCTGAAAGATGGCATAGACAGGCAAGACAGCCATGTAAGGGAGTTTGTTTCATTTATTCTTAAGAGATCAATTACGTAATATTTACTAGAAATACACTTCATGCAGGATTTTTGTGGGGTCCATAAGTATGCAATATTATTACTTCATACTTAAATCATCTGAACACCGGTAATTTTCAGCTCTGCCTCACTGCAATTCTTGTAAGAGCTGTTTTCTCTGTCTTCCCATCCAAGAAAGCATTCTTCTTCAGATCCCTATTTGAGCATGTACAAGTATGTACATGCTTAAGTTCAACTGAAAGTAGATATACGCTTAAGTGTTATCCTATTGTCTTAAGAGATATCTATTCTAGGATATGATTTGGCAAAATACAACACGTAAAATAGAGATACGATGCTTGAGAAAACATTTTGGTGAGCTTAAAGGGACTTACCTACTAGCTGCCAGGCTGGCTTACAGCCCTGGGCTCAATCTATTCGTCCATCTATCCATCCATCCATCCATGACCAAAGCATCTGACTACTAACAAAACCAGATGATTCATCATTGGTATGTTCTCTGTTCAATTTGTCCTGTGGGAGATATGGTATTTTAAGGTATTAATATTTCAGGCTAAGAGAAACTTATGGTATAAAGGACATGTTTTATATTGTTCCTAATTTTTAAAAGACAGAGAGGGACAGAAATGAATTTTTTCATTGTTAGATGATCTTTAAATGAGTAGGTATCCATGCCTGTCTTCTGAAGTGTAAAATACCACCTAATAGCCAGTGAGGAATAACATGAGCTATACTGCTAGAAGGTGCTCTCCCTTTTAGATAGATCTTTGGGTCTTTTTTGATAGATCTGACTAGTAAGATAGTATTCCATTTCCATTTACTTAACAAGTGTTATTCAAAGTATCGACCTTGAACTTAATAGCACAAACATCAAGGATTTATCTCAGAGATCTATAGGGAGGATAAGACAAATCCAGGTCTGCCATGGAGATGGCACAGAAGAAAGGAGACATACATTAGAATATTGAAAAATGCAGAGAATGCTTCCACTTAAGAACCTTGCTCCAGTGATACAAACAAAATGAATAATTAACAAAAGAAAATAGCATTTCTCTTTAACAATAACTACTTTCTAGTTGCATTATTATTGCATTAGATTGCTATAGAGAAAGGTATGACTATTCACATAAGCTGAGTAGCTCATACTGTGAATGAAGCACGTAGTCATAAAATGTACAGACATTTCTCCAATAATGTCTGCCAAAAGGGATCATCAAATAGGCATGTTTTAAAGGGGGAGCTGAGCACTATGCTAATACGTGTTTTCACTAGTGGACTTAAGGAAAATATAAAATAACCTCTGATAATTGTATGAATTGCACAAAAATCTGGCAGAAAAGTAATTAAGAGGACAGAATTATTTGGCAAAACAGGCTCATTGAAACAAAATGTACCTGAATACAACCTGATACACAGCCTGGAAATAACAAACCAGCCCTTGAGAACAGGGAACTGTCTAATGCAAAACAAATAATCTGAAAGGATACAGAATAATGGAATAGAATAGTTTGGGTTTGAAGGGACCTTTAAAGATCATCTAGTCCAACACCCCCCACAATGAGCAGGGGCATACAGAAATCACAGAGGACAAATCACTGCGTATGAGATCTTAGCAACATGGCCTTAGCAACATGGGATGGATGAGGAGGGAAACATAGCTATTTTTTTATCTCCAGATACCATTACCATGTATGCTTTGGTAAGAGTAAAACAAAGATATTTTGCATAGTTCTGATATTCACGGTCTATAAAGGATCTTGAGAGATTGGACAGTTTCTCCAAAAACAGTGAGATCGTCACTAAAACATTATTCAGAAGCTGAATAAAACTCCTTCAAGTGAAGGCTTTAAAGAGCTCAATCTGTTTAGTTTATCAGAGAATAAGAGGCAACTTGATTGCAGGAATAAAGCATCAGGTACAGAAGCACTCTTTGATTTACTGGATGCAGTAAAATGTCTGTAATATACTGAAAGCAAAGCCAAGTACTACAGCATGACAAAACATCAGCTTTCCACTGAATATATGTATTACAATACAGTTTTAGTCATACAATCACACATAATTTTCTTCCACAGGAAGCTTCATTGAGTGTGCAGGATAGTTTGTGATTATAGTGAATTGTTTGGTTTATTCTCATTGTTTAATTTGTGACCCCACAACCCACTTATTGTACCTAGCACCAAACACAGCACTATTTCTTTCTTTAACTTTCATTTGGCTGGCACTTTAACAGCATATGACTGTAATTCAGTGAACTGAAAAGGTACAGGAAAATAAAAGCCCTCATTACACACGTTATACAACACTCCACCTGGACAAAGGGTGATTCAAACGCTACACAAAATTTCTGCTTAAGGTGTTCATACAAAATTCTAGTTAAATAAGCTGAATATTTTCAATAGTGGTAGAAGCACTAGTAAGCCTTCTCAAGATTTTTTGAGTTACTTGTAGGAATTGTTTAAACAGCGAAAGGCCAGTATCAGCTTGAGGTTTGTTTCCACCACAGAATACTACTGTGGAGACATTCCAGGTCCCCCATCATGTATGAGGAGACAAATGACTTCTGCAGGTTCTTTGTAAATGTAAACAGCTTCAGGGCAGCTCCTCAGGGGTCAAGACGTACTTTCACATAAAGCTATTCCACAGCAGAAGTTTCAAGGTCAGATGCTTTTTCAAGCAGACTCTGATCAGGTCATTGATTGTGAGTCAGCAAGCGGGGAATATTTCCTTTCTGTTCATAGGAGCACATCTCCTGCCTGAGATGTACAGATTCGCTATCCATCTATCATCTGAAAAAGGAGTTTTCCTGCTTTTCCATGAACTGCCTGCCAAGATGAGCTCCCCTGCCTGGAACACCACCTGCCCTGAAAATATTATTGAAAGGTTTGGGTTTCCTGACCAATATCTTTTGCCACAGATACTGACAATGAAGCCTAGAAGGCTTACAAAAGAAGCCTTCAGCCCCTAACTGGGCCATCCACTAGGAACACACAGCCTAATATCTACAGATTTTCCTGTCTGGGTCTCCTCCTCCAGCCTGTCCTACTCACAGTCCCATCTCAACCTGACTCCTCATGCCAGTGCCAGGTAACTCTCTACCATCATGCACCTTGACTCCAGGGCTATGTCTCCATCACAGGCTGCAGATTAAACCTCACCTTGTTCCTCAGCAGACCCATAACCTTCAGGTTCTTTCAGGTTTCCATACGGCTACTCTCAAGCCCAGATTATCACACCCCTTTCTTTCTGCCAGGCTGCCATTTCTCCCAATAACTTGGACAATTCCTAATTGAGGCAGGAAAGCAGAGAGATAAGACAGTCCATCCCCAGCCATTCCCCAATTTCTGAACACTGCAGCACCATCATTAGTAATCTTTATAGATGCTACTTTCAAATGCAATACATATCTACAAAATGCTTGTGAATCGGAGTCTTTCATAGAACAACTTTGTTACACTTAGGCTAGGTTTCCTGGAAATGGCAACAGATATCAGGTAAAGCCTTAATGAATGTCAAGTCTATGCTCAATACTTTGGAGATACTGGAACATCTCAGGTTTTCACACTACCTACTAATATATACTCTCTCTCTCTCTCTATATATATATATATATACACACACTATGCTTAAATTGCTATTGTGTAATTTAAGCTTTTACTGAATGTTTGTGTAGATCTTGTCCAGACAGCTAATAAAATACTTCTGACTGGAGAGTTACCACAGACTTCCACCCATTTGGAAATCTACTGAAGTTAAGCCTGCACATGAACATCCCCTCATTGCAATATAACTTAGGAGTGAGCTACCATCAGATCTGAAAAACTGGATTCATCTGTCAATAGTGAAAAAGGTACAACAGGAAAAGGAAAGGTATGTTTACTTATGGCACTTATTATGACTAAAATGCTCTGCTACATCATATCTGCAGGAAAACCAAGCTGAATGAAACCACGGAAGATTGGGTTTAAACAATTGTAGAGCTGTAATAGGTTAAAAGCTGCATATCTTGTACTTCTTTACGTATCTTTGCATATGAATTTGAAACCTAAGGTATGTTTTCAGGAGGCCTGAGCTCTTTGCAGCTTACCACAGCACTCACACTTGCAAATGTTTTCTTTATACTAGAAAGTCACAGTTATCATGTGTTACACTACTCTGAGGTACACATCTGCCAATACTAGGTTATTGTCAGAACACTAGTTTATATTGGATAGGAAGTACTTCAGCACACAACGTGTGCAAAGGCCACAGGAGAATTTCCCAACCTTTGCTCTCTGAGGATCCCTAATAGTCCTTAGCAACTTTGCTGGAAGGACTGAAATCGGTCTCTAGACAGTAGGTGATAAGTGTCGCCCGCTACAGTAAGCACACACACATCTCCAGAAAAACATTCAACAGAGTCATCAAACCTAGTCTATATACAAACACGTTAAACGCAGACGGATTAAAGCAAGGGGAAAGCTGGCAAGCAGACTCTTGCAGTGGCCTTATGTCACTGTACAGAGTGCACAGCTATAGAGAACACTTTCGTGACAATTTAACAACAGGCTTCCTGTAAACCTAATCTGGACTAAGGAGCATCAGAAAGGTGTGAAATGACAGTCTGAGAGGCTGTGATCTAAGTGCTAGACCTGTTCAGACCATTAGAAGCTCTTATACATGTCAGAGCCTATTATGGGACATATTATCTATAGTGGGCTATTGGGTTCTTTCCTGGTACTGCCCCAACTAACTAATACGTTGTTTTTATCTGTAATAAACTTCATCAAATGAAGTTTGCAATTGTTCCACATGGAACAATTTCAGGACTGAAATGCCACATGGGAGCGTTAAACATAAATATTTTTTGCCTATCCCTTCAGCTTTCAAGGCAAGATTATATTGAGTTCTGATGTTTCTCATTCGCTTCCACACAGCTAAGGGAATAGAAGTCCCCAGGTCTTTATTATATACAGCTGACCTTTTATTTCCTGCTAGGTGCATTCAATTTCAGATAGCCCAGAGTATGGTCTTGAAATGCTATTTTCCATCATGCTAAACTAGTCTGAGGTCCCCATTTTTACACATTTAATAAACTCAAGAGTTTGCTATTCAATGTTGTGTGAAAAACAGAGGTCATTCAGAAGGTTATAATTTTTTTCCACAAAACAACTGTTGTGGCACTTCTGAAAGAGGCAAAGGACAAACACTTATAAACACTGGCCAAACCACTGCAATCAACATAAGTAAGATTTTCCACTTTTGTTTGTTTGTTTATTTGTGATTTTATTTTTAACAAATTATATCTTAATTCCATTGTATCTATTGCTGATATTACTCATTTAACTTTTATACTCAGAATTGTTTAACCTTGACTAACCCTTATTTAAAGCTTAATTTCAGTTACACACCTCTTGCAAGAGAAGCCTGTCTACAGTTTATATGCTACTTGTATTTATGATTGCTAAAGAGAGCTGTATCTTCTCTTTCCACCCTGTAAAATATTTTCACAGTGTTTACTTAGATGGTAACAGTAGCTCCACTTTTCATTTAACAGTCACTATTTTTATGTACTTCTCAAACTTCTTCCAGTCAATATTTAGCCTTTGGGTTCCAATATGCTGATATTACATTATGTATAGTGTTTTAAATATCAAATCTGATATTTACAGTACATATTACTTAAAATTTTGATTCTTGTCCACCCACTCAGTAACTATGATAGCCACACTCTCCTCATCTCGCATACTATTTCCCTGTTTTCTCTTGTTCATATCCAAGAAGATTCCCATCTAGAGCATCCTGCTGGCTGCATACATGCCACGGTACAACTTTGCCCTGGCCCATCGACTAATTTATTTCCTAAATTATTCAGCAAGGACCTTTAATGGCTGCTCCTTAGGACCTCATCATGCAAGGTCAGCCTTTCTGTTATCACTGGGAAGTTGCTCTGAATTTTAACCTTCTGTTGAAATGCATGGTTATTCGTACAGCCACTACGATTCAAATGTTATTCATACAGTCACTACAAACATCGCTCAGGCAACTCTCCTTCCCGCTAACGACCTTCCCATCGACCCTCTGACACGAGAATTTCAGGGGCTAAGGGTGGCTTATTCTTAACTAACCTTGGTTGCAAGAGATAAGCACGCCTTTATCACCTCTACCATGGCTCTGTCTTCGAATGAGCTAAGCTGGCTTTGAAAGCTACAGACTCATTTTGTGTAAAACCTTTTGGTACACTTACTCCTAAAAAGAAGCAGTAATTTCTTCAATGCTAACCAATCCTTTTGATTATTTTTTTTTTTTTCTTAAACTAAGTAGCGCATTTTAAAGCTATCACCATATTCAACGTTACTTTATGAAACTGAACAAATCAAACTTTGTAACCCCCAAATTTCCAGGGAGGCAAAGCCAACACCACCACCACCACTATTATCGAGGGTGATCTTAACCGAGGAGGGGAATCGATGACTTCAGCCAAGGGGCAAAGCCAAGCCCACCGGTTGCAGCCCAGGGCGCGGAGCCCGTCCGTGTCGTTCCCCGCCAGTGCAGCCCTCACGCCGCCGCGGGACGGTGGAGCCGACCCCCCCGACCCACCCCGACAAGCCGGGGCGATCCGGGCGCTGAACTGCCGCTGTGCCCCCGGCCCTGCCCAGGCGGAGTAGGAGCGGGGCCGCCCGGGGCGTACCTGCGGCACTCCTCCCCGCTCTCCTCTATCAGGTGCCACAGGCGGGGACGCGTCCTTCTCCTCCTGCCCTCAGGCGACGCCCGCCACCGAGCCTTTCCCGCAGCCGTCACCCAGCAGCACGTCCCCGCGCCCCGCCGCCTGCCTCGGGGCACCGCGGCCGCATGGCGGTGGCCCAACCGCGTCGGGGGCAGGTGGCGGCCGCTGAGGAAAGAGCCCCTCGCTCCGTACCTGTCCGAGGCGCCGCAAGCGAGCGGGGTGTCTTCGGGAGAGGGAGCCCCGTTCTCCCTCAGCTCCGGCGCGGCAGCGCGCGGCCGGCTTTGTTACTACTCGGAAGAGCCGCGGATCAGCGCCGTCGCTATAGAAACTGGCTGCGCCTCAAAGCGACACCGGCGAGTGGCGAGAGGGAGGCGGGCTTCGGGCGGAGGTGTGGGGTGAGGAGGGAGACGTTCATTCAGGAATATCCTGGCCTCTTCCTCCGCCTGCAGCCAGCCCCCGGCACCGCCCAGCCCGGCCACATGGGGTGGAAGAACGCCTCACCACCCTCGACTCAATCTGCTTCCCTGGGCGAGGATGGGGCCCCTCTGCTTTGAGCAGCCTCCGCCCCATCACCGCCGCGTCCTCAGGGAGACTTGTCCCCAAAGCACGCAAGGGTATTTGCTTGCACATTCCGAGAGCGGTCCCCAGGGTAGCAGGGGCCCAGGAAGCACCCACACCACAAAATGTAGGGGTTTGATCTACACTCCCGTTCCTGCCCCCTTACCTTTGCAGCCTGTTTGCCACAAAAACCCCAAACTTTTTTAGGAACAGCGTTTCAGTTTGTAAAAGTGATATAGTTCCACATCCCCTGGTAAGGAACTGCTTTCTTGTGAGAGCTTGCTGCTGAGACCCCTCTGGACAGCAGCTGATGGTGGCTGAAGCAAGATCCAAGGGTGCGGTGGCGTTTTTGTCTGCTATAGTGCATTTGTTTGCTGCAGCAGGCCGTAAGGACAAGGAGGGGTAGAATCTGTTGTCCTGGGTACTGTGCAGGCAGCAAACACAAAGGGAAATGCAGGTGGTGGGAAAGAAGAAGAGCGAAAGGCTGAGAATGCATCAGTGTAAAGCAGCCAGGTGGGTGGGAGATACCATTGCATCTGATACTTACGAGGTTCAGGTTCTTCCTTGCATTATCCTGAACCTGAGGGATGTTTTCCTACAGCAACAGCTTGTGGCATGTCACGGATGTCATGCCATCTTCATATGCTTCTCCCTGCTTGGCATGACTGACAAAAGAAAGTCCTTTCTTTCTTTCCTCCTTATCTACTGAAGAAGGCTCAGTGGTATCAGTTTGTTGAATCTATTCTAATTTTTCTCCCTGAAACATTCTTATTCTCTCAATAGTAGCAAAGTTGATAAAATATCCTACTAAGTGCAAGATGGATTTCTCCTTTTCTCTTTTCCTGGTTTATATTGATTAAATTGGCCTTCCAAGTTTGCCAAACAGCAGAAACCCAACATGCAAGGCCAACTCATGGCTGCAATTATCCAGCTCAGCTACTGCTAAGCTACAGGGAATGACTATTAAGTATCAGCACTGCAAGTCACTGTGAGCGGGTGACTCTGTGCCAAGAACTGCTGGCACACTGCAGAAAATACTCTTTAGGAAGAGTTTGCCAAAGACAAGAAAGACACCCCCCTCTCAGGAGCTCTTCACAAAGCAATGTATCTTACAGCAGAACTGCTGGCAGACTGTAACACAGCCGAATGACAATGATGGCACAAATGAGGGAGACAGAAGGTTGGGTATGAAAGACAGGGGGTCACTGTATATCTATGTATTTAATTTGCATGCTAAGTACTAATTCTACAGTTAAGAACAGATAAATCCAGCCAGAGCATAGCAGAGCTGAATTAATTTTGTTTGTTTGTTTCACCTGATAGCAAATTTGCTTGCTTTGAGGTGGAAAGAGTAGCATTAGAGAAGTGAAATATCTGCCATGTGCCAGATCTTATGGCATAGGAGAAATTCTTCTCTTTTTTCCTGTATATAAAAGAATGTTTTCATCCTTGTAATCAAATGGAGTAATAATATTCATAATAAATATAGTTCTTTAAAAAGATGAAAGCTTGAAATCAATTCATATTCTAAAACCTTTTGGAAGAGTAAGGATGCTTTTTAGCCTAAGATATATGTACAGAAGGGAGAATTTAAACACACTAATGTCGCTAAAAGAAGTGGTCATTGTTTTGACTGCAAGAAACATGATGTTGCTATGATGCCTATTCATTTTTCTTACAAAAGAATTTAATAGCACTTTCTTCCAGGTGGAAGCACAAGAAGGGCTAAAAAAAAATGCTAGAAAGACTTACTTGCTATCCAGTCTTCACTGATACAAAGCGCCTGAGTACTAGTAGTATTTTGTGTGTTCCTGGGGCTTTTAATCTTCAATGCGGTTTTAACATGTGGACTTCTAATCATGTTTCCCTCTCTAGGCTGAAGGTAAAGAACAGCATTTCGACAAGGTGCAATTGAGGCAATTGGGCGTTAAAAGACTCACAGGCAGGCACAATCAGATGTGTCTTAGTAATGTGCAGATACCTGTGCCTTCTAGATTACCCCTTCTGTCAAGGTTACAAGGATATTTTACTGACAGAGATGAGCCATTTTTACAGATGCGTATCACCTGCGTCTTTAAGAGATAGCATTAGCCAGGTCACCATTCTGGTGCTTGTGAAGTGTTTTACTGCTTTTCTCTTTTTTTTTTTTTTTTTTTTTTTTTTTGTGTGTGTGGGAAGGGTGATGTGTTGTTGTTTGATTGTTTTTTTAATTGTGCTTGAAATGTATTCAATCTTAAAAAGCTTAATGTCATTTGGATCCTAACTTTTATGATAGCGTTTACAAAGTAGGGCACCAACTACAAACATGCCAAGTTGATGTTCAGGCTGTTTGCAGTCACAGTATTTCTATAGTTGTGAGTTGAATGAAACAAAAAAGATACTGAACTCTTGCCTTGTAGTAACAAAACAGTATTAAGTCAGCATCACATTTTGGAACATTTTAACATTAAGCTGTCTTGCCTTTGTGTTTTGACATTTTGTTCCTGTTTCTCTCAATTTGGGTTAAGGATAATACTTTTTAAATCTACAACTGAAATGCCTTCTGGCAGCATTTTTATGGAACATTCACTTCTTCGGGGGAGTGTGACAAAAAAAAAAAAAAAAAAGAACGTTTAAAAAACTGTGTGCTGATACAACCATTGCCACATTCTGACTCTGCAGTGACATGTGCATCTTTCTCAGCATAGATGATTTTTTTCGGTAACTCAGTGTACTGAAGGAATTCATCGTGGAACATTGAACAAGCATTAACATTCGTGTGGAGCAGGAGAACAGCTTTTGTCGGTGTCCCTTCTCTTTTACCCTTTGTCCTCACTTCAACAACCATTCATCCCACCAAACTCTTACTCTGTTGGACTATTTGTTCCCTGTAAGCAAAGTATCCTCAGGACAGCACTGAAACATTAAATAAAGAATGGTTGAGCTGAAGGAATAAAACACATTCTTAGCACATCATGTTAAAACAAAAGAGGGGTATAAGCTGTGGTAAAATTGAAGTAACAATATTTCATACTAATATTACTTATAATTACTAACATTATTATTAGGATTGTGGTGCAACCTAGAGGCTGCAGGGACCTTTTCCCCACAGAACAAAAATTTCTGCCCCAAAGAGTTTACCTTAAAATTAAATGTCTTTCCTGAGGGCCTGGAATGCTATTAGTTACACATTTGGGTATTAGAAAATGCAGTGAGGCCTAATTTGATTGTGGGTTTTTAGATACAATGCAAATTTTAAGTAACGTAATAATTGTAATAATAGTTCTGTCAGGAGATGGCGCAAAACCATATTTCTGTGTCTATAGGCTGGTGGTCCTTTTGTAAATTAGACTTCAGAACCTGAAAATGAGTTTAAATGATAATTGAAGGAAGCAATAAAACATGACTGTGCTAAAATAGGGGATGAACTCCTAGGTTCTGGCATTGTAAAGGGAAACTGCTTTCCCCAGGGCTATCTTTCAGTTGTGTTTCTTCAGCCATATCCTCTTTTTTTTTTCTTTTTTCCCTTTGTGTGAAATGAGTATGTTAAACCTTTGCTTGAGATTTCTGCATGTCCTGCAGAGGCTAAGCTACAGCAGCACAAAGGGGGCTGAAACGCCAAAGAGACACAGGCTTTCCTTCCCCAGCTCTGCCAGCTGCTTCTCACAGGCACCTCTTGCTGGGTAGAACCACTGCAGCAGTGGCAGTGGTGGGAAGTGTTTTGTTCAGGGTGAGGGACACGAAAAGATTGTTGAAGGGAGGACAGCATGTGAGGAAGCGCTGTCATTACCAGATCCATGGTATTTGGGGTACATGCTTGGGTTCCCAGCCTTTCTCTATACCTTTCTATATACGTTTCTATACCTTTTCTTTTGTTGTTGTTTTTTACCACATTGGGGAGGTACTGGCATAAGGAAAACCAAGTACATATAAATAAGTTTGGACTTGCAGCTGATCATTTAATAAAAAAAATACTCACCGGAGGTTTATAAAGGCTCCTGTCCAAACTTATGGTGGGAGGGTACTGCTGAGCATTCAAAGCCATCAGAAAGCAAACAGCAGTCTTCCAGTACCTAAAGGGTCTACAAAGAAGCTGGAGAGGGACTTTTTACAAGGGCATATAGTGACAAGACAATAGGAAATGGCTTTAAGCTGAAAGAAGGTAGATTTCGATTAGGCATTAGGAAAAAAAATCTTCACTGTGAGTGTGGTGAGGCCCTGGAACAGGTTGCCCACAGAAACTGT
Organism: Psittacula echo; assembly: GCF_963264785.1. Classification (NCBI taxonomy): domain Eukaryota; kingdom Metazoa; phylum Chordata; class Aves; order Psittaciformes; family Psittacidae; genus Psittacula; species Psittacula echo. The sequence continues at coordinate 66,081,628 of NC_137737.1, forward strand.
GGCTGCCCCATCCCTGGAAGTATTCAAGGCCAGGTTGAATGGGGCTTGGAACAACCTGGTCTGGTGGAAAGTGTCCCTGCTTTGGCAGAGTGGTTGGAACCTTTAAGGCCCTTTCCAACCCAAATCATACTATGATCCTATGATTACTACTATGTGGTTGACTTTCAACATGACCATGCCTGCCCTTTACTATGTAGTTCCATGCTGAGATAGCACAGCTACTCAGTGAAGTAGCCTGCTGAGAAACAGGCAATGTACAAGTTGAAGTGTGGTGTTATACCATTATAGACATGCTTGACTGTGCTTATACTCACTGTGTGGGGCGGTGTATATATGTCTTAAGTGTATATGCTTACAGGCCTCCTGTGACAACATGACATCTCAAGGAAACACATTAGTTAAAAGGGCATGTTAAAAAATTATTGCTCTGGAAAGGCATAAAATGATGTGCCAACATACAGAACACATACTGTTATTTAATTTTGCTTACTGTAGAAGAGTCTCAGAGATAGTGAAGAGAACCTTACCTAAGTAGCTAAGTAAACACTGCAGTGGCCAAAGGGATTAATGCTAGGGAAGCGTAACTCTGGATGGTGTATTTTGTGTTATTCACACAACCTACTGGGATCTTAATTGAGTGCAACTGCTTGGAAAAAAGATCCTGGCATTACTGTGGAAAGTTCAGCAGACAGCAGTGTTGAACAAAATACTAGTGGGAAAGGAAAAAATCAGACTGGAAATACTGTAATTCCCACAGATCAGTTATACGTTGCATCTTGAATACTTCGTTCAGTTATGGGAACTTGACTGCAAAATAGATATAGCAGATACAGGGAGCATCTGGAGACAGGCAGATGATTAAAGGCTGAGAGAGAAAATTTTGTATCTGGAGAAATTGAAACAATTAGACCTATTTAGGGGTGGCATGAAAAAAGGACATGATAGAGCTTTATAAAAATAATGAATGGCACAAAGAAGATAAATCCTGCATTTCTAGTCACCTTTTTTTTTTCGCCCCCATAATTTAAGAACAAGAATTCATCCAGTGGAATTGAAAAAATACAAATTTAAAAGGAATGAAAGGAAATATCTATTAAGGTGAAAGCATTCACTGTTACATGAGATAAAATTTAAAGAAAAGACTAGATTGTATAAAACACATTGTAAAGGGATAAACCCCGTCATATTTCAGTGCATAAGCCTGCCATTAAGCCAGAGGGACAGGGAAAGGAGCGTTAACAGTAACTCCTCTTTGGGCAAATTATTGAATTTCTTGAAACTTCTTCTCAAGTTTCTCCTGCTGGTGATTAGGGGGAGAAGATGTGACAACAGATGATATTGTTTTTCACCTGATATGCAGATTCACTTTCTCATCCAGGATGGACTAATGGCCCCCTGCCACAGTCATCCACTTGTGCCTGTATGAGCATCCTCTCCAACTGCATAGCACTGGGTGTTTTTCTTTCCACAGATCACCAAGGACTATATTGCTGGGAAATTGCAAATCCTTCTTTTTAAACCTCTTTGCAGATCTGGCCTTTAGGGACTCAGGTATCTAAAGACACACCCATGTAATCAGCATAGTCCCGTATTTGTATGGTCTATGCTTTAGGTCCTGTCAAGCACCATTTGATTCCAGTCTGAAAATCTTTTGACTACTGGAGCTAGTAACCTGCTGTGTGGTTCATCCTTAAATCAATCTCACGGGTAGATTGAATATGCGACTGTTACTGTTTCTTCAAATGGATGCAAACTTACTAGGTGAAAACCAACAGAAGCTAGCTACTTTGGAGACAGAACATTTCCATTATTTCAATATTTTACAATTCCAAGTCAATGAGCCACTTTTGAAATTTTCACCTCAAGCCTTGCAGTCATTTGTCATACAAAACTCCAAAACTGTACTGGAGACAGGAGATTTTAATTTTTTTTTTCATAATCAACTAGATTCACCCATTTTAGCTACACCTTTTTCGTATAGTGGAAGTTCAGTACAACAACATAGTAAGTGTGCCTGGCAAAAAAAAGAGGGGACTTCATACATCTTGGAAAAGATAATAATGTGACAAGATCACATATAGTCCAAGATGTTCAGCCATCTGAAAACTACTTACACCTCACGCTGCCATTACGTACATATAAACTTGAATCATGCTTTCATTTGATGGTGACTTATGATGCCAGTACTGCAGAGCACTACTACATCTATTACCTTCCTACTCTCCTATAAGCTACGTCACCCGAACAAGTCTACAGGCTGAAGCTATCAGTTCAGTACACAGGAATCACAGTTTTCCCATGCTATTTGTGTGTTTAACCAGACTGAGATTGTTCAAGAGGATTGACCAACCTGTACTACTAGCAGATTCAAAATGTGCTCATCTTTTCTTGCCTTACATAAAAAACATAATTACTGTCTCACAGCTGGAGTTTGTGCAGCAATTTGATGGCAGCAATGTCTGTTTCCCTTCGCATTTCCCATCCACATCATGAAACACAATGGCACAGCTAAAGCAACTACAGAAAACAATTGCATTTTAGTAGTCATTTGCCATCGACACTACATATATAATGTTTTGTTGTTTGTTTGGGGGTTTTTAAGCCCGGATGGATTTCCATAAAGGTGTTGATGAACCATTAAACCTCCAACCTATGCCCCAAACAACAGAAGGAAGAAAATATCAATCTAATCTGATGGGAGCTCAACTTTCCCTGGGATGTGATTCTGTGTCTACTAGTGGCATGAAACTGGTAGAATTCATGTTATGTGCTAGTGTCTTAGTTTTCTTGAGGTATATTAGTTCCCAGAGGAAGTATGTATTCTGTGTGATAGAAATGAGCTGGTTGGATGATGTTAATTACAGTATGAAAGAATATCAGAAGCCGTAATGCTTACAGCCTTTCTAATCAGAGTTTGCTGCTTCTTTAGGTTTAAAAAAATTAAACCAAGAAAACCAAAGACTGCAGCTTTTAGGTTTAAAAAGCTAAACCTGAGAAGCCAAAGAAAGACACTATAGCTTTTCCTGTCATCTTCCTCTTTACTTTGAATTTATTCTTTTATTGTTCGTTGCTTAACTACACATAAAGAAGTTAATGCATATAGTAAGAAGGCCAACACAGGCAGAATAATGTTGAGTAAATGTTTCTGCATCACTCAGATCTATAAGCCCCAATAGTAATTTAAGTATCTGAATCAATGATTTGTAATTAATTAATGATTACTGTCCTAAAACCAGTTTTGCATATAGTAAATTTACGTTATGTTAAATGTTGCTTGCCTTGTGCGAAAAAAAATCCTTAAATTGTGTTATGGGAAAAGGTAATTGGAGAACCAAAATAAAAAATGAACACAGAACAGAATTCTTGAAGAGGCAGTAACTCTGGGATTTGAAATGAAGGACAAGGGAAGATTTTCAGAAAGGTAGGCTTTGGTTAGGAAAAAAGCTTTAATTCTTACTGCCTGTAGTCACTTTGATTTTGCCCATATCAATACTGGCTAAGACCATGGTGACTTGCTAGCATAAGACCTCCCCTGCTGTATCTGGAAACCCACTGGGTTCTCAGCAAGCAGCATGTTCCACACATTTGCAGTAAGGACAGCTAGCATTTGAAATGCATGTGCTAAACTCCTATGGATCAAAAAGCTAGCTGATGGCAGAAAAACATGTTAGTCTCAATACATTACTCATTTTGGCCTTATAATTCAGTTGTGTTCAAAATGCTGACACCTTGAAAGAGAAAGGAAATACAGAGAAAGGAATAAGGAAAGGAAGAGGGACAAAAATTACATGGGGCACACAAAGCTTCTACATAGGGCAAATGTGGATTTCTAGTGAGAAATCCCACAGTGCAACACAGATCTCGCATGAAAAGAAAAACACATTTTGAGTGACATGTGAAAAGATCAACAGAAGCATTGCTATGAAGAAGGCAGAAAGGGAACAGAACCAGGTAGCCTGATGGGAGAAGCCCAACTGGGTGAAAAAACAATGCAGAGACTATTAGTACAGGCTAAGCTTTTTGGGAAAATATGTGGAATGTGGCATTAAAATGTCACCTCTAAGGAGTGTGAGGTGAGCTTTCTCTGGCATGAGAATGAGAAGAACGGGGTACCTTGTATGGGAAGCAGAAATAAAATTATGGGCATGTAGGACATATGAGAGAAATGAGGGCTACTAGCATCTGAAAGCAGAGGTGTTGAGACAAACAGATGTGAGAAACCTTGTCTACCTCAGATGCCACTCCTGAAAACAGCCACAGAAGTTGTAATCAAAGTGTGTCACTTTTTGAATTGGAGGGTTATTGCAGATAGCACAGGATGGATGTTATGATGGCTATACATGACTGTACTTTATCAAGCTGTGCAGGTTGAGAGGATCACAGGGCCTGTCTAAAATAAGTCTTCAGTGCTCAACCCTGACACCTCAGCTAGGAGTCCTAGGACCTTGATTCAAAGTGTGGGTATATCAGAATGCAACTGAAAATACCCACTGTGATTAACAACATTATTTTTACACAAACATGCCTTTGTAGCACAAGAAAACTTGAAGAACCATTATTATGATATTCATTTGGGTGATATGTCATATATTGCCCAAATATAACCGTTTTTTTTCCAGCTGCATTTCCATTATCTTTGCTATAATGTTCCCACTCTTCAAAAGTGTGTAGTAAAACTACTGCTAAATTTAAAGGAAGAAAAAGTAATAAACTTAATTGTTACATGAGTAACGACTGAGTACCATGACACAAAGTACCTTAAAGGGTTAGTTAATTCTCTTTTTCCTTTTTAGGGCACTGTCATCCCAGATAGGTTTGTATATCCATAGTAGGAATAAATCATGATTCATTTGTACTTATTTATTAATAAAAACCAAACCAGTCTATCATGTTTATAGAGGATTATAAGACATTGATTCAGAATACTGTAAAGCTGGAAACCTGATTCAGTCTCATTTAAAGGGAAATTCCACACTTTGGTAAGAAAGGAAGAAATCGATTTCAGGTGATACATTTTTACATTTTAAATGACAGTTCTTTTTGAAAGCAGCTTAGAGGTGTGAAGTACTGGAATTAGCCTCAGAGGAGATTAATTGACAACATGCAGGTGAATGGGTCAATTATACAAAACAGTTGATTTAATCACAGGGTTTCACAGCTTTGCCACTCTGACAGAGTAATAAAGTTTATCACATCCTGTAGATGCCATCAGACACTTTGGCCTGCTACAAATACGATGGAGATGATCACGCTTGAAAGATTTTCTGTGGTCATTACTAGTATATAGTGTAGTCACAGTGACAGTTCTTTGCTGCAATGGGTAATCAAACCTAGCGGTTTTTAATCTGCATTCTCCCTGTATCTATGAACACATCAATAACAGATTTAAATATTTCAAGGGTCAGTGGAGTTAACAGTAAGACTGACTTTGAGAAAAATGTGAAAACACTGCAGTTCATCATACTTGTAAGAATTTTTATATCATGCAGGTGTTTACTCATCTACTGCTAAGCCCAGGAAGCTGGATACATAGTGAAGAGCTAATGAAATAGGGCATTACAAATATCTTGGCAGTATCTTACAGGAGATGTGGTGAGTATTTCATAGGTATCTGTGTGGCTGTTTTTTTGACAAGGTGATGAAGTGGCATTTCAAGAACATCATTGGTAAATGCCGCAGAACTGCAATTGTACACACCCGTCTGTGGACTTCTACAGGCATCATTACAAATCAGGATTATACACGTGCTTCCTGAGATTGCCCATCCAAGCAAGATAACCTAAAGAGAATAGTTTGCTATTTTTCCTCTGCACACCTGCAGTATTATGCCTACAAAATGAAACACACAGCATCTTATTCAGAATATGCATTGAAAACCAGGTCGTCTATTACAATGAAAACTGACTGTTTTCATCGGACATGTTTCTAGCAATGTGCAAGTTGTGCAATCAGCTGGAAAATCGTCTAGAAGCAGTACTGAAAATGCTATTTATGTGGGGTTTTTTGCCTCTGTGTAAGCACCATTAAAGAGCCTTTGCCTGACTAGCCTCTGGTAAGGCTGCACAGCGTGTTGTTGCCACCTAGAGTCAGTTTATCAAAATAGAAATTCTGCGTGTCTTTTTTTTCCCTCCACTTAAAGAAAAAAGGAATCCTTCAGCATATCCAGACATCTCCCACCCCATCAGTTAGTGCTTGGTTTTGTTTTGTTTTGTTTTTTAAAAAAAAACCCACCCAGAGGTGAGTTAACTACCCCTGTGTAAAGAGAGAATGCAAGGCAGCCTCCAGCCTTATTTTCACTAGTGCCTGTAGAGGGACCACTTGTACCCATCAGTGATCTTGACCTTCCATGTGTGGAAAGCACAGCTCTGGCCTCTTCAGCTGAACAAACTCACTCAGGAATGGTGAGTGTGTGCAGTGCAGTGTCAAGGCTAAGCATGTGGCTGCTGGGGTGCTTTGCTGGTTGATAATCTGTATCTAGGGCTCCTATCCCATCTTTCCTTTTCTTTCTTCAAATCATGTGGCTCACATATTGTTGCTTTTGGTCAGAGATTTGGGTACATGGTGCACAGGAAAGGTGTGCCAGGAAGAAAATAAAATGTGGAAATGAGAACTAGTGGGAAATAAAATTCCAGTAAGACTCAACAACCAGTGCAAATTCACAGCTCTTACGGAGGTGGAGTATCCACTTCTACACTGGAGAATAAACCACTTCAGAAACTAAATCGGTATCTCCACTTTTATATTTTTCCATACTTCACACTGAGGGTAACTGAAAAACAGAAACTGAACAGAATTTAGACTAAGATCCCAATATTGTTCTTGCTGCTCTCTCTTGTATCAATTTTTAATAAAAATTTAGAAGTGATTTATACTCAAATAACATCTTGGGGAATCCTACAGCATTACAACTAGTGAAATCTTCAGAAAGGAAAGAAGTGCACTCATTCTGAAGCACAACCATTCCTAGGGCACAGTATAAAGGAGAGTAGAGGAGATCAGAGATACTTAGGCCCTTTCCATTGACTGTCGGGTCTCACTCACCTCTCATCTCTACCAGATAAAGAGCTCTGAACGTGAGCTTTTGTAATCTATAACTGCTTGACCAGACATTTCACAAAGATAACTCCTTGATTCCAAACTTTAAAAGGTAAACCAACCGGACAGAGAAGTAACGAGGGTGAAGCGGTAGTTAAAAAAGTTAGGAAGTCGTCTCGAGAGAAATTCCAACCTTCTGAACACATGAGGAAAATATTACAGATCTGTATTTAGAAACTGTAGATGAAAGGAGAAAACCAAGGACTTCTGAAAAATATCAGTTCCATCAATTTCTTCAGTCTGAATATGCTTTTCAGAGCAGACTGAGAATCTGCCAGAATACATTTCCCTGTAAGATCACTTGTTTTTGACATTTATCATTCAGAGCCATCAAGAATAAATTATAATATAAACATTCTGCTTCCACTGTCAGTAGGAAATGTCTCAGTCTCCATGGCATATATAGTTATGTACTGCTTGTGGTACTTTTAAATTTATATAGTTCTACTTTTTTTGCTGAGGGAAGTTGCCATTTTGGTTGACAACTTTAGATAAATAAGAGACAAATGATCTGTTCTCTCCTGGAAACATGGCCAGGCTTCCTGTGACTTGTTATTCCCTACTTTCTTTAAGAAAATCACTCAGACTGACCAGCTATCAGTTGCTCCGTCTTTGGATGAATAGCAATAAAAAGCTCTTCCTGAAAAAAAACCAGTATAATTTTCTCCTTTCATCCACCAAAACCCTGCTCTGTCCCATTCTGAAAATGAACAAACTAGCATTTTAACTGAAGATATGGTTTAGAGAATAATCTGTAAGTAGACAGCATCATAAACAAATGACACATCCATTGCTTGTTTGGGTGGCCTTGTCATCTTGAATACTCAGGCAACACTGATTTCTGCTTTTGAAATGCATAGACTAAACTGACACCCAGACTGATTCAGAGGGTGAGAAGGGAACACAATGAGCTTTTTAGTAATTCCTCCTGGCCGTACATGGTGACAGATCACAGCTTTTGTTTCACTGACCCATTTTTACTACTCTGCTTAGGGCCAGCATGGAGAGTTTTGAGAGATGATTTTTCCCTGACATAATTGGCACAACTCTGAGGTAACCAAGCCTCTCATGGAAGAAACAGAGTGCTTGTCTCGGCATGAACACCATCATTTTAAAGCCAATGGCAGTGAGGTTTGTTAGATGAGATGCTTTACTGTAGGGATTGGTGCATGGACGGGAGGTTGCCAGGAGGGACAGGAACCAGCTGACCCTGGGGAGGTGCTTAGGCGGCAGATATAAGGAATTCTGACTGCGCAATAAATCGTTGATGACCCGCATTCCGTGAATGCTCTATGTCTCAGCCCTAGTTCGGAGGAAACTAGTGCTTCCGTCCCTCACCACACGAGTAGCGAGAAACTACAAGTGGTGACCCCGACGTGATAGCGATGGATGTGAGCCACGTGGTACAGGTACTGGAGGCCCTCATGCAGCAAGCTGGGTTGCCGAAGGTGATAAACTCGGAGCCAGCGGGCCACTGCATCCAATGGTTGCGAGGCCGGGGGGCGGTGGAGGCCCCCGTGGACGTATTAGATACCTCCCGATGGGGATGGATCCGCCAAGAGCTTTTGGAAGCGGTCTTGGCGGGGGAAAAGAAAGCAGGAGATCTAGGGGAGACGTGGGGTGCCATCGAGAAAAGTTGTCTCCAGGACAGGAGCTGCTGGAGCGGCTGCGGGACACGGAGGCGCTGCGAGTGGAGGAGCCGTGGGTGCAAGCGCGGGAGCTGTGGAGGAAAGTGCCCCGGGAGGCGCGGCCGGAGCCCCCGGGCCGCGCGGCCGAGCAGGCAGCGCCGGAGCTGCAGCGCGACTGCCAGAAACCGCGGCCGCGGCAACAGCAACAACGGCAGCTGCAGTAAAACGGGAAGTGGAGTGCTGTGAGTCCTGGCAACACTCCCCTTTGTGCAACAGGGCAGGGGAAAGGGGGGTTCCCCACAACGAGAGACAGCAACCCTCAAAGCCTGCCCTGGGGGAATCATCCCTACTAACGACATTGTCTTTATCCTTGGCTACCAGGCAGGAGTGTTCAGTTTGGTTTTGATTTTCTAGGAAAAAAAAAAAAAAAAAAAAAAAAGAGGTACCCTTACAGCCTTTTGAACACGTGTGAGTGCTGTGGTGCGCTGTGGACTTGAAACCCCATATACAACTCGTTTGATAGTCTCTCTGTGATCCACATGTACTAGAAGTTGGCAAATATATATCCATGTATATCTATGTTTCTGTTAGCCCTTGGAGACTTTTTAAGGATATTGCTGACCACTTCTTCCAATGTAGGCTGGCCACCTGCATCGGAATGAGTGTGCATTTTGGTCAGTGTAAAAGCCCAAGGCTCATGCGATGTGGGGGGGGGCAGAGCCTCTGCGGGGATGCCCACTAAAGTTGAGCCTGCCACCTCACACTGCGATGATGCTGCTTGGAGATGATTTTTGATTGTCTTCACAGGGTCCTTATGCTACGTTCTGTATGAGGGACCATATAGTGGGAATAATGATTGTCTAGGTTTTGTGTTTCAAATATTGTAATTGTATGGAATGTGCTTGTGGGATCCCATGTGTGTGTGTGTGTGTGTTGAGGGCTGACAGTGTTCTGTATATTTTTTGTTGTTGGGTTTGTGTAAAAGTTTTAATGGGTAGCAGATTAACATTTTGGACAAGAAAGGGTTAATGCAAAGTGCCGTTGCTGGCAGGTATTTACTGCTGCTGATAAGCAGGCAGGCAGCTGTAGCTTCACATTTCTTTCCCATCAGAATGCCTTTGAATCACTCTAACCCAGCTCCTTCTCAGGAGCTGATAGCGTGGGAGAGGGGGTATGTTTGTGTTCTCCTACCTACAGGTCCATGGCAGCTGCCTGCAAAGTTTGCAAAGCCTTGCCATGAGCTGGACAGACAAGTGGAGGAACCCTCAGCTACAGGGGCTGGCAGTGAATACCCCGAGCAGAATGAGATAGAGGAGGAGAAATATAAATGATTGCAGGACATCACTTGGGGGCAACTGAAAAGTAACAACTTGAATATGTGTGCTTGTAACGTAGCTATTATTAGAGGCTGTGATTTTGTGTATAAAACCACCTGTATTTACTAGCCAGTTGCTAATGAGAAACTGTACCCTGTGTTGTGTGGATTTGTTACTTGTAAAAGATGTTAGAGCATGCAAATTTGCAGCAGCTGCTAGAAAATGCTAAGACAAAAGCTAGAAAGATTCTAATACAATGGTAGTGTTATAAAGCAGGTAATGGAACAAATTAAGAGGGTGGAAGAACTCCACTGGTAAGAAAGTTCTTTGGCTGGTTTCTCACTGCCATCAGCATCTTCAACATGCTGTTGTAACCTGTAATAGTTATCTGGTAATGTCAATCTGTGTGTGTTTTGCCACAGTAGCAACTTGTTACTGGATGAAGCAGGTGAAACTCTGCATTGACAACGAGGTACAAGAACTGAGGTTGGCCAAATGCCTGCTACCACAGTCAAGGGCAAGACTGGGTTGGCCTCTGTGTTTGCCACCAAGAAGAACCTTTAGCTCCGCTGTTGACTGCAACCCAGCAGGTGTGGAGCGATGGGGACACATGCCATGCCAGACCTTGATGTGAGGGGATGGCCTCCCCTGTTATCAGAGAGACATCCAGGAGAAAAAGGGCAGACCCAGCAGCCTGTGATTGACCTGTGTTGAAGAAATATGGAAACATGCTAAGATCTTACACATGGTGTATGAGGATGGGCAAGCCTTTTGGCTGGACAATTTGTTAGGTGAATGGGGACTGACAGGTTGGCTGGTTGCTCTAGTGGAAGGTGGACTAATGGTGTTTACTGTCAGTTTAACGATTTTGATTTTGTTGCTGTGTATTTTTAATGTATCCAATGAATGATTATGAGTGCTACAAAGCGTGTTTGGCTTGTATAAAAAGAAAAAGGCGGAGATGTGGATGACTTTTTGGCAAAGAACGGCCATGTACCCAGATCAGCAAGTGCCTACGTGGAGTCGGACATGAACCAAGGGACAACAAAAGCTGAAGGAATCCCAGCAAGATAAGAAGGAACTGACAAATGCTACTATGCTTGCACTAAGTGGGCTCTTGACTGATGTTGATAGTGTTTGTCATGCCACCTTACAAATAGGGCAGCAATCAACTTTTTATTGTTGGCACAGGGACATGGTTGTGCTGAATTTGAGGGAATGTGCTGCATGAATTTGTCATATCATTTGGAATCAATTTATAAGAGTATACAACAATTGAAAGAGGGGGTTAAATGGCTAACGAAAGATGATGGATGGAGTAACTATATTATGTGTGTTAGTTTTATTTGTATTAGTAGCAAGTTTTATGTTGTGGTGTGTGATATCTATGGTTAAGAAAAATGTAACATCCGTCTGGTTTGCTCAAAGCCAAAAAGAGAGAATTGTGGAGTGGCTGAGGGACGGTGGACATTTCGTGACCAACCCAGATGTCAGCCTTAGGAGATGGTGGTTATGAAGAATACAGCTGAACAATGGACTTGTGAGCAATCCCAGCTGTTTGGTTTTAGCCAAACTCTGAATTAAGTTGCAAGGCCTGAATTCAACTTACCCAGGCTGCAAGGCCTAGCCTTAGGTTACTAAAGGACAGTTATGTGCAGTAGAATAAGGAACTTGGCATTTGCTCAAGGCTAACAAGATGTGGGAGCGGGATGGTGAAACTGCAAGTTATGTGAGAAAGGTAGTGAATGGATAATTTTAGCTAGCTTGTTATCTGCTTCAAAATGTGTGGACTGCACTTCTGAGCCAATCACAATCTATATTGGTTACGTCTAGCCAATAGCAGTTCGATTTCTGGAAGCATATACTGTAGCTACTGTAGCTACTGTGCTACAACAGTGGTCTGCGGACCCCATTGGCCATTAAGGCTACGATGGAGTGTGCGCAAGTCCTTTTTCAGGCTTTGTCTGAGCGAGCTACTGAAATTTGCCCAAATCACTGTAATGATCATTCGCACATCCCTGGACTCCTAACTGAAGGTAACAATAGTGCAGACTGTGTTGCACAAGGTCTGCCAGTCCCTGACTGTTGTGCTCCAGTTTCTATTTACATGTCACGGTTGATACCTGTGGCAGTGTCATTTTGGCTACGGCACAACGCAAGCAAGACGCCAAAGCGGCCATTTTGCATTGGCGTGAGGTCATGGCGATTTTGGGAGTCCCTAGCCAGATCACGACCGACAACGGCCCAGCATATTCAAGTCAACTGGTGGCTTTGGTTTTACAACAGTGGGGCATTGAGCATAAGACCGGTTGTCCTCATAACAGCACTGGCCAAGCTATCGTCGAACGCACGCACCGGACTCTGAAAGCTCGCCTCGTGTGTCTTGAGGCGGGGGAGACCGTACCCAGAGGAGCTCCTGCAGTCCGTGTGCGCCGACTTTTACTTTCTGCTCTGACTCGTTTAAATCAATTCTCGCGTGGATCAAGTGAACAATCCCCGATGAGCTCGCACTTTGCCCCACCTCTAGACAAACCCCCGTATCCACAGGTACGGGTGAAAGATCTGGAAAAGGGCAAGATAGGTCCATTTGCCCTACGTGCTCACGGGCGAGGCTATGCCTGTGTGGAGGGGGAGACTGGGCTATGCTGGGTACCGGCAAAATGGTTATTACCATATTTGTAGTTGTGTCTGTAAGTTTGTATTTGAGCTATATTTCACAGATGGTGATTGGCGCTTGGCTGTATCTGGGAGAGAGTGATGGAAAGAGGTGTGAAATGACATCCCTGGCCCTTATGTGTCCAGATGACTTCACTCACGGATCCAGTCACGACGTGCCTTACGAACTTTGTGGCCGGCTGTTGAATACGACATCACTCAGGCCGGAAACACCTGCATCTAGGTCCCTTTAGGCTGACGCTCTGTGTTTATTAGTATTAGGATGTTTGTTTCCTTCTTGTTTGATTATGTAATATGCACTGCGTGTGAATACTTAGTGGCACAAACCTTTCTTACTTAGTTAATTAGAGTTATAAGTTGTTATCTGGAATAGCTGTTAAAACCCTGAGTTTTCTAATCTTGAGGCGGGGGAGATGTAGGGATTGGTGCATGGATGGGAGGTTGCCAGGAGGGACAGGAACCAGCTGACCCTGGGGAGGTGCTTAGGCGGCAGATATAAGGAATTCTAACTGCGCAATAAATCGTTGATGACCCGCATTCTGTGAATGCTCTATGTCTCAGCCCTAGTTCGGAGGAAACTAGTGCTTCCGTCCCTCACCACACAAGTAGCGAGAAACTACACTTTACAATAAGCATATAGTGGCCCACAGATATGACACAGCCATTTCAGACTTTAGTTGGAAAGAAGCTTAAGTTTTGCTAGAAATATACATCTCAGATAACCAGAACTGTAGGCATGGCTGGTAGTGGAAACCACTCAACTTGTAATTCTGCAGTGAAAATTGCCAGATCAATTTATTGGAAGACTTGGAATTTTCCATATTAAATAATCCTGTAGGTAGGAAACCAGACGCTATCCTCTGCAGCCCACTAAATAAAAAAAATGTCAAATCATATATTTCAGTAGTTTGCAAAAATTTAATTAAAAAAATAATAAAAATTATTTACAGTCTACTTTATAGGTCTTCATTACTAAAATTGGGAAATCATTGGGTAATGTGTCACTGGCTGGCTTGCTAAGAAAGATTGACCTTTGGACCAGGTGTGCTTCCCAGAGTGTGTTCAATATGCCTCATAGGAAGCATTCAAGCAGCGTCTGTTCTTTGCCAAAAATACATGAACAAGTAAACCAAAGCTCAAATAAATATAAAATGTAGATCCTACTATATTTTAAGTAGTCCTAAGGAGAAATTACTTATAAATGTTTATACCTAAAGCTTGAACTTCCCTGAGAAACAAATACTCACAACTAAAGCAATAAGGCTTTTTAGCTATTGAGAATCTCAACATCTGTAAGAGCACCAACCTCTGCTCCTTCAAGTCTCAAGGTACAAGAAGGAAAGGCTAACATAGGAAGTGGAAAGAGTGAGCAGGGATTTAACTTATAACATGTTGTAGGGGAGAAGGATAATAACTGCAGCTTTGAAAGATCTGGAATGGATGCTCAAAGCAAAACTTTAATTCTCTGAAGAATATTTATGCAAGCCCTTCTGCCATGTCCACAAGCAATCACTCCTTCCCAGAGAAGACCATCAAGGCATGAAGTCTAAGCAATGGCCCTTTCTTTCTGAGATCCTTTAGCTTCTCAGGCTGCTAGTGAGTCAGGCTTGTGCAGAAATGAAACATAATCCTCATGCTAGTAGCTATCTGCTGGATGTTAATGTGATTTAAAAATCTGTGTTGCTATGAACTTGAGTGCTTTCTCAATACAATAATGCTTTGTGTCTGTATCTGTCAACATCTGTACAACCACCCAGCTAGTCCTAATAACTTCTGAATCTATTGGGCAATTTTAGCTAAGATTAATAGAGGAAGGGTGGTTTCAAAAAATATTAAATTCCTAACAGTTTTGTGGAAATGAGTGGCTAAGGAGGGGAAAAGTAATGCATTAATGCTCCCTATGGAGAGGAAAAGGTAGAAGCTCACCCTTTATTAAATGATTGATTATCGAACTGAGCAGGAGCCATTAGTCATGATTCTTGTGGGACTACTTGCCATTTATTAGCAGCTCCTTCTAGCACATGCAGGGATCACTGTACTCAGAGCTAAACCAAGTCTCCAGAAGCAGTGCAAAGCTGTCACTAGGTGTAAGACTGCATCTTTTTGGCTCTGCAGTGGTAACTCACCCTGTGGTTATCAGAACACACGACCAAGGTGGCAGTAATGAATTTTGTTTATAGTGGATTAAGCCTAGTTTTGCAACTCATTTGCTGGAGTAGGTTTTTTCTGTAGCTCCTTAATATGAGCTGAGATGATCAAAACGTCAATCTTGGTCAATGACATTGTCAGGGCCCTGAGGGCACCACCAGCTCAGCCTGCCCCTGCCCCAGCTGCCCTGGGGCTCCCCCTACCCCATCCAGTACTAGGATCCCATTTCAACCCCCAGGGCTGTGAATCTCTGCTCCAGTAATGCCACAGCAAACCCCTGCAGCCCTATCCTGCATGGTCCTGGGTTTATCCCTGTTTGTATGGAGGGGCCGGATGCCTGGGGCAGAAGCTGCCTCTGCCTAGGCTACCCTGGCTGGAGTGATGGGATGGGCCCTGGCTGCCAGGCCTGCTGCCCTGGGATTTTTCCTTAGCCCTCGCTGCACCCTGACAGACATGCTATAAACTACCAGTGCTTTGAACCATGTCAAGGGATTACATCTTGTCTGTGCTACTCGGTCTGGCATGAAGCTCCCTAAAGGGAAGCTTACAGGGCTTTTGTAAAACTTCTCCAATACCTTCTGCAAGCTTGGACAATAAAGGAGTTTGTGAAAAGCAGAGAAAGGGAGGTCAAAAGACAAGCAAATTGGCTTAAATAATATCAAGGCTCTCCCCGCGCTCTCTGGTGCCTGTCATGTTACCCTGTGGTGACTCAGGTTTCTGACCTCAGTCAGTCACCTGTTCAGCTACGCCTGATAAAGAATGAGGTCCCTTGGACACCACAGTCCATGTCTTATTGAACTGAATTAGGCACAGTTACCGCAGTTTATATCAATAAATGTTGCCTACGGTGTGGCCACACCACTACTTCTGACAAGTGAGTGATGGGGCAATAACCTGTGGCAATGGGTAGGTGACTTGGACCAGTATCTTCTTAAAATCACCTCCCAGAGCTTGAGAGTCGGGGCCCTCGGAACCTGATACTCAGTTTAGTATCTTCACATATTTGTCACTTGTTCCTCTTTTAAAAGGCCACCAAGCTGTGTCTGCCCACTCTGCTGTCTAGTTCCATTACGCTTAGAAGAGGTATATATGTCACAGCTCTAGCGAAAACTTTATATTTTTCATTTCTCCATTCTCACTGCTCATACCCCCACCATGTCACTGTTTCCTCTGCCTCCCCCTCAAGAAGCAGTGGTTCCCCTTTCCATCTCTTATGTGCATCAGCATGGCTACTAAAGGTTCTGCTGACAACAGCTTGTGTGCAGAATCCTGTGCTGAAGGACTGAGGGAGGCTGTGCAAGCTAAGGTCTGAGAGACCCTGGTATCCTACTGCTCTGAAGAAAGTGGTTCTTAGGGACTTTAAGGGAACCAAACAAGCATTCTCTTTTCTACTTGCCCTGGACCCTTGTCTACAGGCAGGCTGGGCTTGATCCTTGGCTACCTCCCATCAAGCTGGTGTTCCAGCAGTGACTACACATCTGGTGCTTCACAGTCCTTGTTGGTGTTTCTGCTCTCCAGTTTGCTGTTGCTTCCTGGGTCTTGTTGTCTTCTGTGAGTGTGGAGTTCTCAGGCAGTAGATCTTCCCTTCGAAAGCTAAAGGAGAATGAAGGACCAACTGTCAGGATATAGAAGAAATGTAACCAAAAAGACTGAACATATTTCAACCCCAAGAGTGATCTAAGTACAAGGTCTCTTGTTTCCAAGTCGCCATTTCTGACACTTGTGGAATGCCTCTGCTCAGGGCAGTAGAATTGAAATGTTTGTAAACTGTCCTTCCAATCTAAAAAAAGGAAGAACCAAAGTGTACCTGGGGGCAAGCAATGTGACAGTATACAGTTACCAATGGCTATCTATTTCAGCATCCCTTAAACTGTGCTTCTTATTCTCACTTTCCCCTCTCCGGATGTGAATGACAAGGAGCAAGAGAGAAACCAAAGACTCACTGTAAAATCACAACTTATCCAGACCAGCAGTCCTGGGTGGTGTAAAAGATCTGCCAGAGGTGGATTTTGCCTCTCTCCTTGGTTTAGGTATCTGAATGCTTTCCCCTTCAGGGATCTGTGTCTGGAGCTGGGGATAGAGCCCATCAGACCCTCTCTAATCATAAACAAACTACAGCAGCAGCTGGCTATTCAAATAGCGAGTAGGCAAGTATTCATCAGCTTGCTCCACTGAGCACCATAAATCACTATCTACTCAGTTCATAGGTAACAACTGTGTGTATCCAGAGCAATTACCCCAATATCCTAGTCCTTGAGACCTGAACTGAAAACCATTAAGAATAACAGATAAATGCACTGATAGTCTCTTTGGGATCGTCACTGAGCAGTCTTACCTCCAGGCTTATATAGTTCCCATGCTGCTGAAGTGAGGGAAGGCTTTGTGGCTGGAAGTCTTATCCTGGGGTGGGCAGGCAGAAATGATCTCACAGCTTGAGGCCACATACACTTTTGCACTGAGATCGTTCTTCAGATCCCAGTTTTTAGGAAGATACAGTGTATAGGAAAACTGATGCTCTATCAGGCATCCACAGTCCAGACAGGACTGTGTGGTAATCAGACTGCTGGATGCAGTATCTGCTTGCTGGATTTTGTGGAATATCTGGGCAGGCTCTTGGGGAAGGCCTGACGGAGCCTTTCGACACAGTGCATGGAGCAATGTCCTCAGGAAGGGAGGAGAGGGTTCCTGGAGGCAAAATGCATGTAGTCATATGGTAAGCTGGAGGCCAAGAGCTCCATAGTAGCTTCAGCTGGAATGCTTCCAATACCAAGAGCAGGGCTGAACTGGGAGAAACAGAAACAAATTCTCAGCGAGTAGCTAGGAAATGGTTGAAGACAAAGGATTTGAACTTGTTAGAAAGTGGGAAAACTTGCAGAACATATGTAGTTAGATTCAGGTAAACTAAAATGAAACTGGTGGTGGCATTTATAAAGGTGTTAGGAGATTTTTTTTAAAATTGAATGGAAAAGCTGACAAGTGTTAAAACATGATTCAGGATGGCATATATTCAATGCAGGAAGTTGGGAAATCTTTATCCTCTAGTGAATAACAAAAATTTGGTGAAACTAAAAGAGAAAAAATACAGAAAAATCAAACAAAAAGAATCTCGTAGTATATACATGTATAAATAAGGATTGCTTCTTTATAAATGCTAGAAATCTAACAAACAAGATGAGGAAACAAAAATGCTCGATTTTAAGCAGGGATGATCTCATACTATGTGTATCAGAAGCTTGATGGGAAAAAGTCAATTAATCTGATGCTCTAGAATTGAGGTAAAAAGTATATAAAAAAACCCAAAGGAGGTACCAGCAGTAGAGAAGTGGTAGCATGCAGTAGACAAAGTTTTGTGCCAAATCCAAGTAGCAAGCTGTCCTGGGTTCAGCAGCAGCAGTCATTTTTTCTCCTTCTTAGTAGCTGGTGCAGCGCTATGGTTTTGACTTTCGGCCTGGGAAAAATATTGATAAAGCTGATGTTTTCAGTTACTGGTCAGAATGTTTATCCTGACCAAGGACTTTGTGAGTCTCATGCTCTGCCAGGGGGGAGGAGAAGCCGGGAGGAAGCAGAGACAGGACACCTGACCCAAACTAGCCAAAGAGGTATTCCATACCACAGCAAGTCATGCCCAGAAGGTAGAACTGAGAGTGCCTGGAAGGGCTGGATCATGGCAGGGTGGGGGTGAGGTACCGGTTGGTGAGCGGTTGTATTCTCTTGCTTGTTATTTCCTTTATCATTATTACTATTAGTGGTAGCAGTAGTGATTTGTGTTATACCTTAGTTATTAAACTGTTCTTATCTCAACCCGTGGGAGCTGCATTCTTTTGATTCTCCTCCCCGTCCCTCCAGGAGCGGAGGGAAGAAAGGTGGGGGGGGGGAAGTGAACTTCGCGGTTCTGATTTACGGCCTGGGCTTAAACCACGACACAAGCTAATTGTGTTTCCAAGCAGCTCAAAACCTATATAGCCTGACATTCCTGGCCTAAGTCAAAAATATGTCATATCAGGGTTAGATCAGACGTCTGCATCTATCACATGCTGAGGGAGATCAGAGTTGCTGACAGGGCAAGAATGCAACAGTAACAGGAGATACAAGTTTCCCACCTGCATATTGGGTAAATGTCACATTGGAGATTTATGATGCAGAGAAATAAAACAGTGTTTCTGCATGAAAGGGCCTACAAAAGAAGAAGAAACTTTTATATTAGCCCTGAGCAACATGCAGAACCTGGTTCAAAATGCCCCTACTCAGCATTCTTGCCTAGGGAACAAAAGCAAAAAAACCAAACCAAATACAATAGAATTACTTAGGAGCAAGGAACCTTGCTAAAAAGAAACTAAAATGGATGACTGAAGGCAAAAATGTTTGTATGGTGACTAAACATAACAAGTAGGAGTACATTTGCTCTAAGCCTCTCTGTTGCAGACAAAGGCTTTGGAAAGACCAAAAGGAAAGCTGACATGGCTAACAGCAGGATAAAGGAATTTATTAGAAGCAGAAGACTTTCTTCAGAAAAGAGAAGTTGTGTCCAAGAACGGAAAATAGAAAGGATCATAAACTCTGGCAAGTTAAATGAAAACCACAACAAGGTCAGCCTTATAGAGTCCCAGGAACAATTTCCAAAGGCATAAAGGTCCACCAGTAAGGGCTCTGAAAGAAATTAAGGCCCTGTAGGACAAGAGAAAAAGTCTTCATGTGAATAACCTATTAAAAGAGGAGGATAAATGGCCAGCGTTCACATCTGAGGGAGGTCTCCAGTGATGTTTGAGGGGGTTTTGTTCCTGGGCTCCTGCAGTTTAACCTATTTATAAATGAACTTGAAAAGAGGGCATATGGTGGAAAGACAATCTGGTGAACACGCAAAGTTATTACACATAGTGGAGGTGAGTTGGCTTAACTCTTTTCAGGCTAGACAAGTATTCTGTTTAAGGTCAGTGTATGCCTGCACTGATCTCAGTTCACTCATTATTAGTTCACTGTTCTGTGAAAGACCTGGGGAAAGCCAAACGATCTCAGGTGACAACAAAGGAGAGAAGAGAGGTGAGGCACTGGAATGGGTTGCCCAAGGAAGTTGTGAATACTCCATCCCTGGCGGTGTTCAAGGCCAGGTTGGACAGAGCCTTGGGTGACATGGTTTAGTGGGAGGTGTCCCTGCCCATGGCAGGGGGGTTGGAAGTCCAGTTCTGGGCCCCTCAGTTCAAGAAGGACAGGGAATTGTTGAAAGAGTCCAGCGCAGAGCCACAAAGATGATTAAGGGAGTGGAACATCTCCCTTATGAGGAGAGGCTGAGGGAGCTGGGTCTCTTTAGCTTGGAGAAGAGGAGACTGAGGGGTGACCTCACCAATGTTTACAAATATGTAAAGGGTGAGTGTCAGGATGATGGAGCTAGGCTTTTCTCAGTGATGTCCAGTGATAGGACAAGGGGTAATGGGTGTAAACTGGAGCATAAGAGGTTCCATGTGAACATCAGGAAAAACTTCTTTACTGTGAGAGTGACAGAGCACTGGAACAGGTTGCCCAGGGGGGTTGTGGAGTCTCCTACATTGGAGATATTCAAGGCCCGGCTGGGCAAGTTCCTGTGTGATGTACTCTAGGTTACCCTGCTCTTGCAGGGGGGTTGGACTAGATGATCTTTTGAGGTCCCTTCCAACCCTCGGGATTCTGTGATTCTG
The DNA here is from genome assembly GCF_963264785.1 of Psittacula echo. Lineage (NCBI taxonomy): Eukaryota > Metazoa > Chordata > Aves > Psittaciformes > Psittacidae > Psittacula > Psittacula echo. The sequence goes on from NC_137737.1 coordinate 66,102,160, forward strand.
TGTGATTAAGGTCCTTTCCAACCCTAACTGTTCAATGATTCTATGATCAAGGTTAAAGGGTCAGGAATGTGCAGGTAGGGAACCAAAAGGGGATGTGGGGCACACCACCCTGAAAGCATCCTGGGAGCCAGTGGACAGTGCCCACTGGTGCCACACTGGGAGACCTGAGAAGAAAAGGAAATGGATATAGGCTCCTCATTTACCAGGACTTTGTCACGAGGCTTCCTCTTTCTGCTGCTGGGGATGGTGGGGGAAGTTGATCAGGAAGTCCCATGACTCAGTGCGACCTCACTTGGGGAAGGTATAAAAATACCCACCCCACAACAAAAAGTCTTGGAGGCACCAGCAGAGGGGCCGCAGCTTGGCACAGTTGGGCCATATGGATGGTTGGGTCCCCAGATGGTGCACAACAGTTAGGGCACCCTGTGAGACCTGATATTAGCACAGACTGCTCCCACAAGGATTTCTTGAACTGCACACCTGGTAGGCTGTGCAATCAGCTATGAGTACAAGGTGACCTACTGGGATCCTTCATTCTTTTTCAATGTAAGAAGTCCCATAGCATGCATGTCTAGCGAGGTGTATGGGCAAGATAAAAGAGCATCAGGAATAAATATTTCCACAGCATGATTTGGGGGTTAGATCTTTCCTAAAACACTGCCTGATCAGGTGTGGTACGGAGATCCAAGGTCCAAGAAGGAGCTCTGAAAGGGTGGGACTGTGTGGGGACTACTGTTGCAGAATTCAGTAGACAGTAGGCAATAATCAGCTTCTTACCTTCTGGAGCACGCAGCATGGGCAACCCCAAATGGAAGATGAGCAATTGGGAGTCCATCAAAATCTGCAAGCTGTAGTCCAAGATGTCCCTAGTCCTGGTGATGCCTGCACCATCTAGCACACTGATGACAAAAGAGAAACTGGGGACCTGTCGAAAATGAGATTTCAGTCTGTACCTCCAGCAGACACCACAGTTTGAATGCAGTGCTTTAGCCTGCTTAGCTAACCAATAGCTTCAATATAGCCTTATTACAGTTCTTACAGTTGCATAGATATTATTAAGCTGGCAGCAGAAGACTAATTAAGTTTCCTTAAAGACAGTTTCTAAACACCTAGGCCAACAGTTGCTTCTGATTTTTGATACCTCCATTTTTGGTCTGTAATTTGGGTCACATTTCAATTTCTACATTAGCATGCTTAATCAGGACTTTGACAAGCAGGGCTGGCACATCTCAACTGTCTCACTCGAAAGTCCAGGTGTTTCAGAGAATTGGCTGCTTGTGTATAATTAATTGGGTGTTATTTATTGAGCTGGCAGCAGAAGACAGTCTGTAGCCCAAGGCTCTGTGCCATCCAGCAGGTCAAAGTTCCAGCGTTTTGGCTTCTCAGTATTGCTGGATTGCCACTGTTTAAACAGCAAATTTGACCCTAACTCAGTATGTGCAGTGAAGGGGCAGGGAAGAGAATTTTGTCATTAAACTTTCCAAACTCCATTTTGTGAGTAATCTACGTACATCTCGTTAGCTGCAACCTGGAAACTCTCAGTTGCTTTTAATTGTTGGCATGGTGGACATCAAGATTTTAGCATGACAGGAAAGTAAATGCAGCTCTGCTGGACCTCTCAAAATGCATGACTATTCTTCATCTGTGGCTTTTGAATCTTCTGTCACTGTTCCTTTGACTGACAATGCCACATTACACATAGTACATTATTTTAGAAATGGCTGTCTACTAAACATAAAAGCCTTCCTGGTTTTGTCAGTTGAACTGAAGCAGACAGCTTTTATTGTTGCATAGGAGATTAATAATAACAAAAATAAATAAAAAGCCTCCCTCCTCAGTTGCTTCACAATAGACATGAGGCACACGGATGGACCTTATTGAAAGGAGGAACCTAAATGCAGTGGAACAAGGGATGTTTGCCAATCATATCCCAATACAGAAAAATCTATGCCTTCCAAGAAATGTTAATGCTGCTTTGCCACCTCTGTTTTAACCTTTGATTTGTCATTGCAGAGAGCTCCTTGTACTCCTTAGATACCTAAGGTTTTGTCTTTTCTAAAACTCTCTGCTTCCTGATGAATGCTGGCACTCAGGGCAAATACATGAAATAAGAAGGAATCTTACATATCTTTCTCAGCCACACACTGGAATTAAAAATAAGAAAAATCCGCTGAGTATCCAAGGGACCCAGTACTTACCTGGTTTAAGAAAAAATGATATGTTTGTGGAATGTGCATTCCATGGACAACATTCTCAAGGCTCTATCAACACTGAAAAAAATACAGAGTCTTGACTTTTTAACCTTATTGCATGAATCCATTCCACATCCTTGTGCTTCTAGCCTCATTTCCCCCAGAGAATTAAATTTCTGTGATCATGCCATCTGGCTGTCTATCAGCCAGTATGTTCTGAACCTGCTTTCTATCAAACTGACAGAGGGACTGGGACTCATAGAGAATTAATGCCTATGAAATTCATGAAAATCAGCAACTGGGTCAAACACAGAGATCCAAATGGGTGCCCTGACTATGGGAAAGGTAGGCAGAACACAGCCATTTTACATGCTGCTTGCTAATGTCAGTCATCACATTTGTGGCTCTGAACTCACCAGAGCAGATGGTGCTTCTTGCTCAGTGAGATTGAGGGCTTATGGTTGGTGTAGTGAGCAGTACAGGTAAGGGAAGGAGAGAAAGATGCAACAAGACACACCTATAGGAAAGCAGGTCTCAGGTCCACAGAACAGTGTGTTTAGTGATAACCTTTCAGGAACATGCTGCTTCTGTGCTTCCTGAGGGCCCTGCAAAGATGTGGATCTATTTCTCATGGAGAAGGCTGACAGGCAATCATTGCCTCTTCACTCCCACACCTGAACCTGTCCAGCTGAGGTCCCATTGCTTCCACTGCTCAGGGCAGGAGAGAAACTAGAGCAGCTTCCAGGGCTCTGGAGATAATAAGCTTGCTCTTTGAGACCATTTAAAGGATATTAAATGTTAGAATGGAAAGTACATACCAGTTCAAAGTTTCCCTAAAGAAAAAATCCCTACCAGGGAAAGTTTAGAAGCAAAATGATTTCTCCTTCCCCAGCAAAGGGAGTTTCAGTTTTTGTTTTTCATATCTTGCTTCTCTTGCTTCACATACTGTGCTATGGAACAGCAGCTGAGCTTGCAAATACTTTGGAGGAAAAGGGCTGTTTTGCTTGAAGCTATGCCTGCCCTAGAGGGAAAAAGCATGTGTTTCTAAAAGTCCTAACTCCTGTATTTTAATCCTGTATTGTAATTAACCAAGGAATAATATTGTTTAACGTCACCCTGGCAAGCTTGTGTGGCATGTGCATTTTCCAGATCAGACTGAAGCCTGATGTGTTATGCTTTCCTTCAGTGTACTTCTGTGTGGGCAAACTTGTGACCTCAGCCTTAGGCATGCCACAGCCCCTCCAGACTACATCTGGTCAGGCCATTTTGGGAAAGATTGCTGTGGGCTGACCCACAGCAGGGGCAGGAGCTTTCTGTGGTTTGCTCACTGGGGGGGTTCCCCACAATGAAAAGGGAGGTAGATGAAGTTTTTGCCTCTTGACTGGTTTATGAAGGGTAAATATATAGCTCAGCAGGACTTGCAGAAAGAGGCACTTGGGTGAAAGCTGAGTGCCCTTCTTAAAGGTGGGCTTGATGTGTGACTGACTCATGGGGGCAGGAGAGCCATCATTTTAGTGAAGAACAGATGTGAAATATATTAACTGGAGCCCTCTTCTCTCCAAGATTCCCTTCAGCACACCCCCCCTACTTCTGTCTTCTCAAGGACTCTATTATTTTACACAGGAGAAAGAAGTGAGAGTTCAGGATTTTCTCTCCCTCTCAAGAGATCCACTGGGATTATATTGTATTTGTACCTTCTAAGTAATGGATTGAGGTCCTTGAAAACAGAAAATACAAAGAGTAAAAGAAAGCTTAAAGCTTGTTACATTTACAATGCAGGTCAATGAAGACCTGCTTTAGAAATAACTAGGCTATTTCAACAGCGAAGTCCCTAGTGAAATTGCTCTCTGACTTCCCTCACAGGACAGATTGGGCTTTCTGAAAGTGTTACCTAACCACAGTGCTTACCCATCTGAGTTCGACTTTTGCATGCCGAGGACTTGTCAAACTGACTTCTCCTCACAATGCTTTCTAGAGGTTATTTGGTTTTAGTGTGCCCAGTTTGATATGGCTTTCAGGAACTTGGTTTTCAAAAGAGGCTGACCATATAGTCTTTACACATCAAAACTCCAAAAAACCCCTCCTAACTGGCTTCTCTCTATTGTGATCTCAGTAGCCTAAGGACAGGAGCCACAACTGTTTTCCAAAAATAACATGTCAGCAACTTTCAGAGTTTCATGATTTGTAAATGGTTCTGTGATCAACCTCAGACTTCCTCAAAAATTCTCCAGGGGAAAACAGCTTTTACAGATCACAAGAAAAGGACCTTTTTGGTTTGGTTGGTTTTTTCAGATATGTTGAGGGGATGTCCAAATGATTCCTCTTCTGGGAGCTGCCTTGATTTTTATTTTTTTTTCATGTGGAAATTTTCCAGCATATAATTTGGTAGAATTATGTCACCAGCTGCTCCTGATTATCTTGAAAATGACACTAAGGAGAGACACTACTTCCACATCATGAGTGCCTACACGGGGAGTTACATGTGTTAACACTACAGAAATACAGTGTGCATTGCTCAGCCTTGCTGTAAATTCCTCCATAGCCCTTAGACCCAAGTCACAGTGTCTTCGTGGTGTTACAACCTACTGACTTAAGTGTGGTTTCAGAAATGTCACTTCATATGGCCAACCTTTGCATAAATACTAGTCTGTTAGATCTGCAGAGAGAAGGTTGAGAGGGATTTTGGGGGGCTGACAAACACTTTCTCCTACTGCTTTGCCACCCGAGAGAGATTATTTTAGTGCTGATTTCTATTCAGCCTTTCATGCTGATACACAGTGCCCGTTAATCAACCTTATTTCAGTTTAGATCAACACAAAGGGAGAAAAAAAAGAAGGAAAAAAAAAAAAAAAAAAGAGGTGAGGTGCTACCAGTGCAAGCAGTTACAGAAATGGGAATGACCTAACAGATCTAATGGGAGGAGCACTGGCTCCTACACGTAGGGATTTTCCCTGTGACGGGGAACTTCGGGATAAGCCATGTAGGGGATTTCCCGCTCTACCTCCAGAAATACCACTCTAGAAGCCGTAGCACTTTCACTCTGCTCTCACAGTCCGCCCTGTGCAGAGGCACGTTGCTGCTGCTTTCTGTTTTGAAAAACAGTAAAAGCCATGTCTTTGGTAGTCTACACTCGGCTCATCATTCTGAGCAAAGGTAAGTGGGAAGCCTTGCATTTTTGTTTCTGGTCTTTCACACTTATTTTATGGGGATATGTTTTGGGAAGAAAGGAAGGATTACCTAAGCAAATCTCTTTTAAAGACAATGTGTACCTGTGCTTTGCAGTTTGGTGCTTGATCCATGGGGCTTCTGTGTCTGTCTCAGACATTGCTGTGAGATGTGCTGAAGAAGCGCTGCTGCCCTGTGAAGTTCTTCGGGACACCTCAATCACCTACGAGAGAGTGTCTTGGTATAAAGTAAGAAAAAAGCATAAGTATATAAGCATAAGAGTAGTC